>NW_025728290.1:5089307-5764307 GCF_021461385.2 Schistocerca piceifrons
AGCCGTTCGTTTCAGGAGCATTTGGAACATGTCAAGCAAGTTTTTACTAGGCTGCAGGGGGCCAGTTTCACTGTTAAAACCAATAAGGTGACGTTAGCCAGGCAGCAGGTATCCTTCTTAAGTCACCTAGTATCAGGCGAGAGCATTCGCATTGACCAGGAGTGGACTAAGGCATTGAGAGCTCTCCCGCCGCCTGCTGGTAAACGCGGGATTGCCAGGTTCATAGGCATGTCGAATTATTTTGGGCGTTTTGTTTCTAATTTTGCTCTGTTGGTGGCTCCTTTAAATGAATTGTGTCGAAAAGGGGTGCGTTGTGAATGGAGACCTGCCCAAGAGGCCGCGTTTGAGCCCATTAAGGAAGTTATAGCCAACCCTCGAGTACTCAGAGTGCCTGAATTTAGATAAAAAACTATTGTTCAAAGCGACGCATCTAATACGGGGATTTCGGTCGTCCTCCTACAGGAGTTCGAGGGTCAAAGGCGGCCATTAGCGTATGCGTCTCGTCGGTTAACCAGTGCCGAACTTTAATATTCCGTTTACGAATGTCATTCTTTGGCCGTCTTGTTCGCGCTGGAGAAGTATCGCTTTTATCTCGAACATAGAGTATTTCAGCTGGAAACCGACAATTAGACATTGAGCTGGGTGCTAGCCAGGCCGCGTAAAACTGGCCGTATCGCCAGGTGGGCAGTACGCATCTGAGCGTTTGAATTCGAAGTTAAACATATCACGGGGTCTGAGAATGAGCTCGCGGACGTCCGCAGCCGTATATTCACTGAAAACCCACCTAGTGAGCACGCCAAAGAAACGGAGGAAGTCAATTTTACTTCTGTCTTGTTAGGCGGTATTCCTCATTTGTTTAGTGACATTGCCGACCATAGGGATCAGGACCCCACATGGGGACCGGTTAAGGAACGGCTGTCGGCGGGTGAACCTTTGTATGGGTACGTCACCACTAAAGGCATTTTGTGTAAAAGGGTGGGACAAGGAGTTGAAGTTCTGCCTACCAGCCACCCTGGTACGCCCCGTTTTTCATTATTGTCACAACTCGTTGACTGGGAGGCATTTAGGAACCTATAAGACCTTGCAGAAAATTAAGGAGCATTTGAATCGGCCGTCTATGGACCGAGACGTTAGAGAAATAATTTCTCGGTGTGGGTTGTGTCGTCGGGGCAAGCCTAAGAACGCTCTTCAACAGGGCTTCTTGAGTTATGAGCACGAATCCTGCCGTATGGACAAACTCTGTATCAATTATTTGAGCCCATTACCTCGCACCAAAAGAGGCCATCGGTATGTATTGGTTACTATTTACGCGTTTTCGAGGTTTTCCTGGCTTCCTTCGAGTTGTAACGTGACTGCTGGTACTACTACTGGTCGTTTAACCAACGTACTTAGTGTTTTTGGACCTCCTAAGCAAATAGTTAGTGATAATCCGCGGCCTCTTTTTCGGCCTCCTTCAAGCTTTTCTAAGCGGTGTGAAGCACGTGACCACCACTCCGTATTACCCGCACGGCTCTTTCGCGGAGAGGGTCAATCGTAATCTCAAATCCGCATTGATTATGTTCCGTCAGAGGACGCCCAGTAAGTGAGATTATCTTCCATAAGACGACGCCTGGTAAGTGGGATATTAGTCTCTCTTGGCTTAGTTTCGCCTTCAATACAGCCAGCCATGAGGCTTTGAATGCTACTCCGGTTTCCTTGATCTGTGATTATCCTGTCAATTCCCCTCTTTCGAACTTATGGGGAATTCAGGATCTAATCCCTGCGGATATTACCTCTCAGATCGTCAAAGGAAACGGGAATCGTGCGAGGCGAAATATTCTCAGGGACCATAACAAACAGGCTGATTGTTATAACCGTAATCGACAAATCTTTAGGGGTAAACTAGAAGACCAGGTGTATCTTTGTAATTTTCCCAGGAGGGAGGTGCATGTTGGAAACCTTGGTAAGTTCACTCCCCGTTTCCTGGGTCCCTGTGCTATTATGGGTATTTTAGGCCCATTTAATCTTCCAGTTAAGGACAAGCGCACCAGGAAGGAATATTGGCTCCATCTTAATGAAATTAAGTTTGGTTAGGCCACTTGTTGGGTTACCCCCCGAGTTGGCGTTTGAGGAGGGGGGGGGGGGGGGAGGAGGGTGAGTCATGTTGCGGCTCGCGTTAGTGCCATTGGTAGTTTGGCATCATGTGATAGAGATAATGACATCTCGTTTTCTTCTCTTGTTTATTGGCACCGTTACGTTTGCTAGCATTGTGGGCCCGCAAGTGGCAGCAGCAGTTATCGATATTTAGTACAAACGGTATGGGACTTAACATGTGAGGTCATCAGTCCCCAAGACTTAGAACTACTCGAACCTAACTAACCTAAAGACATCACACACACCCATGCCCAAAACAGGATTCGAACCTGCCACTGTAGGAGCCGCGCGGTTCCGGACTGAACCGCTCGGTCTCCACGGCCGGCCGATATGTAGTACCCTAGTAATATCTTTGGAAGGGCTTCAAGTGTTTTCTGGGTCGGACTGGTTGGGGAGTTCGGTTGCCACGGAGCAGCAGTGAGGACCGGCAGCGTGAGGACATGCCGGGACCGCTGGTGGCACGCAGGCACTGCCGGCTGGAGGGCCACAACCACGCAGTCCACTGGACCCACGTCGTTTGAGTTGAGTGAACATTAACCCACTACTGAAACCTCCACTATTTTGAGATCACGCCATTTGTTCGCGCATTGCTGCTCGCAGTGTCACTCAGACGAAGAGCAACGAGTGGAGTGTTTGGAGGTAGCGAAATTAATTAGGCATCCTCCAGTTTTTATTATTAATCATTGAATTCCTTACGTTTATCGATGAAGTTCAACCAGCGGCATTTTTCTGTCTACTAGCCGCTAACGCCCCAGTTACCTGCCCTGGAGGTTAGCGTATTTTTGCAGCAGTGTACCTTTCCTCGCCTTGCCCCTGCTGTCCAGTATGGCGTGTGTTCGACAGCCTCCTTAGTTGTGGTTTGGATACTTTTTGCTTAAGTCCCATGTTTCAGTACAATTTATATTAATAAGTGTTGGTACTGATCCTCCATGGTACACAAATCAGGTCAGATTGTTGTTGCAGAAGCAACGAAAAAAGCATGCCAAATTTAAAAGAACACAAAATCCCCAAGACTGACAAAGTTTGCAAAAGTTCGAAATATAGCGCGTGCTTCAATGCCAGATGCTTTTAATAATTTATACAATGAAACTCTGTCTCGGAATCTTGCAGAAATGCCAAGATATTCTGGTCATATATAAAGCACATCATTGGCAACACGCAATCAATACCTTCACTGCGGCCGGCCGGTGTGGCCGTGCGGTTCTGGGCGCTTCAGTCTGGAGCCGCGTGACCGCTACGGTCGCAGGTTCGAATTCTGCCTCGGGCATGGATGAGTGTGATGTCCTTAGGTTAGTTAGGTTTAAGTATCTCTAAGTTCTAGGGGACTGATGACCACAGATGTTAAGTCCCATAGTGCTCAGAGCCATTTGAACCATTTTTGAACCTTCACTGCGAGATAACAACAGTGAAGTCACTGATGACAGTGACACTACAGCAGAGTTATTGAACACGGTTTTCCGAAACTCCTTCACCAAAGAAGACGAAGTAAACATTCCTGACTTACAATCGAGAACAACTGCCAAGATGAGAAACTTTGAAGTAGGTACCCTCGGTGTAGCAAAGCAACTTAAATCAGTTAATAAAAGCATGGCTTTCGGTCCAGATTGTATACGAGTCAGGTCCCTCTCAGAGTATGCTGATACAATAGCCCCATATTTAGCAATTATATACAACCACTCGCTCACAGGAAGATCCGTACGTCAAGACTGTAAAATTGTTCAAGTCGGACCAATACTGAAAGAGGGAAGTAAGAGTAATCCGCTGAATTACAGGCCTATATCACTAACGTCGATTTGCAGTAGGGCTTTGGAACGTATACTGTATTCGAACATTATGAAGTACCCCGAAGAAAACGATTTATTGACACATAGCATTGATTCAGAAAATATCGTTCTTGCGAAACACAACTAGGTCTTTATACTAATGAAGTGCTATCGGCAGGGGATGTCCAATTGATTCCATATTTTTAGATTTTCAGAAGGCTTCCGACACCGTTCCTCACAAGCGTCTTCTAACCAAACTGCCCGCCTATGGAATATCACCTCAATTTCCTGTCAGAAAGGTCACAGTTCGTAGTAATAGACGGAACGTCATCGAATAAAACAGAAGTAGTGTCAAGCGTTCCTCAAGGAAATGTTATAGGCCCTCTATTGTTCCAGTTCTATATTAACGACATAGGAGACAACCTGAATAGCCCTCTTATATTACTTGCAGATGATGCTGCCATTTATCGTTTTGTATAGTCATCTGATGACCAAAACGATTTGCAAAATTTAGATAAGATATCGGCATGGTGCGAAAAGGGGCAATTGGGCCTGAATAGAGAATAGTGTGAAGTTATTCACATGAGTACTAAAAGAAATCCGCTATATTTCGATTATGCGACAAGTGACACAAATATGGAGGCTGTAAATTCAACCAAACACTTAGGGATTACAATTACAAATAACCTAAATTGGAATAATCACATAAATAACGTTGTGGGCAGAGCAAACCAAAGATTGCGACTCACGGGCAGAACACTTAGGAGTTGCAACAGATCTACTAAAGAGACTGCTTTACACTACACTTGTCTGCCCTATTCTGTTGTACTGCTGTGCGGTGTGGGGTCCGCATCGGGTTGGACTGACGGATGACATCGAAAGAGTACAAAGAAGGGCAGCCCGTTTTGTATTATCGCGAAATAGGCGAGATAGTGTCAAAGACATGATAAGTGAAATGGAGCGGAGTTTTTCGATGCAACTTGATCTTCTCATGAAATTTCAATCACCAGTTTTCTCCTCCGATTGCGACAACTTTCTGTTGGCACCCACCTACATAGGGAGCACTGATCACCACAATAAAATAAGAGAAATCAGGGCTCGCACAGAAAAATTTAACTGCATGTTTTTCCCGCGTGCCGTTCCAGAGTGGAACGCTAGAGAGACAGCTTGAAGGTGGTTAATTGAACCCTCTGCCATGCACTTAATTGTGAATAGCAGAGTACTAACGTAGATTTAGATGTAGATGTGAAATGTCGCTGCCAGAGCATTTCTTGGTATCTAGGTCCAAAGGTGACATCTGAGTGGACTCACAATCGCAGGTGTCTTCGTGAGTACTGTAGCAAAGGAACTGGGAGAGGTTATTGGTTGTAGGGATTTATATACCTTCTTCTCTTCACCGTCACATTTAACTCTTGAATTTTCTGTTCGTTTTCGTACACTATACAGTCTCTGCTCCGAGCTGGATGTGAACGTGAACAACGGACACAAAGATAAGGTGAAGCACACATCATTGCGTCAGAGTGACAGGCCATATCACACTTCCACACACATAGCTCGTCCACTACACGCAGGAGTAGTATGTCTGATCTTCTGGAGCATGAAACACCTCATATGTTCGAAAAAGTATCGTGAGATTTTCAGTGTTAAAAATCCAGCTTTAATATATGCTGGAGAAGTTGGTGCATCAAACGTCAGTATAAACGTGTCAGATTTTTCCAATTCTGCATCCATATGACGCATTACATGTTTCACGTCAATGACCCTTTCGTCAGCCCATTCCTCCTGCAGCTCTCAAGTGTCCACGTGCATGATAACATAGGGTGTGTCCTCTCCTGAACTGTTGAGGTTACAGTGCTTCTCAACTGCAGTAGGACACTCACACAAAAATTTGGGCTTCAAAAGGTTGTTAACTTGCTGTGATCTCGCTGTTTCGACCAGCAGTATGCCATTGGCAACCTTTGAAGAGGCCTGAGGATACAGCCAAACCATCAAAGCCCTTCTGAATTTAGAAGTGCGACACCTTTTCAAATGAACCATCTCTGATCACAAGAAACGCGTTTTGACACGCTGGACCCCTCTTTTACGGTGCAATGCCTGAACTTTAGAGGAAGATTGATGAAGAATGCTAACTCCCGTGCTCGCTTAGTAGGATGGTTGTCAGTACTACCCAACGGATGGACTGAACTGTGCGAATGCGACAGTATGCAATAATAGGCAATTTATAACACTTAAAACACTTGATAATGGCACTTTCAAGCCGCAATCATGATTGTGTAAGTGTATATGTAACACTGTAAGTAAACAACAATCCAAAAGTGCATTAGGTTGTGAAAGGCTAAGTGATCCCACGGGCAGCTAGAGAAACAAATAGTCCTCCTAGACGGAGCCCGCTTGCCTGAGTGAGTCTTACATAACTGACGTCCGGTAGGTTCAGCAGGCGTTTCCTGCTAACTATCGTTCTACCTCTGGAGCCAAGCATCTCACGAGCACGCAGCATACTGTGTTTTTTTTTTTTTTTGTACAGGTTTTTACCATCCTCGTGATCTGGGCGGTCAAGCAAAGGCCCTGCCCAGCCGCATAGTCGTCGCTGAAGGATGCGCAGGGCTTAAGGTACCAGGGGTCTGGCTGCGCTTTCCAGTCCCAAGTTGAAGAACCCCGGGATCGCGAAGCCTGTACCCAACAAACAAAACGTGGGCAACTGAGAGCGTCTGAGCAGGAGGGAACGTGCAGTGAGGGACCTATTGCAAGCAACACACGTGAGTACTATGCTGTCGACGGTACTGTCGTCACTTCCGCTTTACAAAGTGATGTGCTACAGGTTAGCGAATAACTTACACGTAAGTGCCTTATTGCTGAGAAGAAGTGTTTAAATCGCCAGTGCCTATTTAGTGTATCCGTAGTACATAAAGCAAAAAAAAAAAAAAAAAAAAAAAAAAGAGCTATCGTCGAACATCGAGAAGGTATGTTCCCGAAATACTACTATCTTGATTAATGGGTCAAAACAAACAGTTCTGAAAGCAAGTTCATTCACTGGAGAGAAAAGTGACAGTTATGTGCTAAATAAAGTTGTTGCGACGCAAACAGTGTGAAATACGACGAAACTAGATAAACGGTTCAGAAAATGCGTTTTAGTTCCTTCAGATCCAAAATAAGGCTTTTCTGTAACATTTTAAATATTAGCATCTATTTATTATTGTTTCAACACCGAGAAAAAACGGGAATTTGGGAAAACTTGAAGTAGCTTACAGACAAAGCAGAGAATATGAACTTTGAGTAAAGTGACAAGAAGAGGGGGAATGTGAAATTAATTAATGGCAGATTAAATGGAGAGGGAGTAGCGCGGGAAGGGTACCGTATAAACGATCACAACGTCTGGATTCAAGAAATATGTCATGTGACGGACAGCGCATATTTTCCTTTTCATTTTCACTACAAAATATTTTTCTCAGTGATACTCTCTTAGGTATTTAAGGAATTGTTATTCCATCACGTGCAGACACTTATCTTTATTTCTTCTTTTATAAAGTTTTCGCTTCTTCGGGGCTTTAAAACTGACGGAGGTACATTTTAAGTTTAGTGTAGATGCACACTTGAAATACTGTTGCCAACACAACCACTGGCAGTCTTTGTTGTTTTGAAACACGCACCCAAGATGGTTAGCTCTACACTTCCTCTGCCATCTGTCTCACAATACTCTAGAAAATTCCCAGTAACGCACTAAGTTTTATGAATTACTCATATTTTTGACCTATTCTCACACTCCTTCATTTATAAGAATCGTCGATGTTATTTGCTTAGTCGGTCTTTTGATACCATATTAAATTTTTACGCCCCCACCCTCCCCGAAAACCTGTCGACCAGGGTGGTGACAGTCACCCTCAGGCCTCTAATTATTTAGGGCAGAGAGTCCTGCAAGTGACCGTAAAACACCAGTTTCTGTTCTGAATATTGTTTACTTTGGGATGTTAAATAACCAAAGAATCAAATATGACACTTTTACAACTTGACCTATGAATTCCACGTGAACGTGTATTTCATATAACCAGCATAGTCGCCATGACTAATGTATTCAAATGATATGTGGAGGAGCGAAACCGCTTTCACAACTGAATAATTTATATTTTATTTACTTTTGTCTATTTGACAACTCGCACGCTCCAGTTTATACTCGCCTAATGTCTACAGGAAAAATGGTAACCTACAATACTACCAACAGCGTTGTACGTGAAGCACTGCTTGTGACGTTGTTGGTTCCAGAGACGAATATGTGCTCTGAGCCATACGAAACATTTCGAAAGTGAATAATCATGTACGATACCTGGGAACAGCAGACAACGTACAACATACCACAGTTACGTTTAGATATAATACTCACAGTATATAAAATTTGATTTCAAAAATACTTTGTACTGTCTGATTAGATTTAACTGTCTGTAAGATACTGACGTCTCACACCTAGGACTCTAACTATAAGACTCGTAACAGCTGGGGCCTAGAGTACATCCGTTACGGTAGAACTGTGACTCATCTCTGTATGAGGATACATGCTATAGTTAACTGCTATAGGAGCGATGTAAAGGCGCTACAGCTCACCGTACTCATGTGTGATACCGACAATCCCTGCATATGGCTATAAATGTCATGTCACTTTCTACAGGAGCTTGATAAATGTGTTTCGTATTCATATCGTCCTGTCCGAAAGTGATAGTGAAGTTTGCATTATCCCCCATGTAGTAACTGACTCAGAGTACTGTAATATGATTGGCTGAAATAAAAGCCGTCAACCCTCATACGGCGATCGAAACAGAAACTGGTATTCCACGGGAACGTCACAAATATAAATACCATGTTAGGCTTTACTTTTTCAGCCGGCGTGGTACCTCTGCCCTCAATGTATGACGTGTACGCATTTCGTGCAATATCTCTTGAAGCCGCTCGTATTGGGTTGATATAATATTTTTGAAAATACGCTGAAGAGCCAATGAAACTGGTACACCTGCCTAATATCGTGTACTCGACTAATGTCTGAAGTAATGCTGGAAGGAACTGACACCATGAGTCCTGCAGGGCTGTCCATAAATCCGTAAGACTACAGGAGGTGGAAATCTCTTCTCAACGGTACGTTGCCGAAGTCCATCGGAATGCACAATGGACACCTACACATGTAGGTGATGATGATGAGACAGGATGCTTACGTACGTGTCACCTGACAGAGTCGTATCTAAACGTATCAGAGTTCACATATCATCCCAACTGCACACGCCCCACACCATTACAGAGCCTCCACCAGGTTGAACAGTTCCCTGCTAACATACAGAGTCCATGGATTCATGAGGGTTTGTCCATACCTGGACACATCCATCCGCTCGAAACAATTTTAAACGAGACTCGTCCGACCAGGCAACATGTTTCCAGTCATCAACAGTCCAATGGTGGTGTTGACGGGTCCAGGCGAGGCGTAAAACTTTGTCTCGTGCAGTTATCAAGAGCACACGAGTGAGCCTTCGGCTCGTAAAATCCATATCGTGAAAGGTTCGCACGCTGACATTTGTTGATGGCCCAGAATTGAAATCTGCAGCAATTTGCGGAAGGGTTGCACCTCTGTCACGTTGAACGATTCTCTTTTGTAGTCGTTGGTCCCGTTCTTGCAGGATCTTTTTCCGGCAGCGGCGACGTCGGAGATTCGATGTTTTACCGGATTCCTCATATTCACGGTACACTCGTGAAATGGTCGTACGGGAAAGTCCCCCTACATCACTTCCTCCACGATGTTGTGTCCCTTCGCTCGTACGCTGGCTATAACACCACGTTCAGACTCTGATAACCAGGCATTGTAGCAGCAGTAACCGATCTAACAACAGCACCAGACACTTGTTGGTTCATATAGTCGTTGCCGACCACAGCACCGTATTCTTCCTGTTTGTATATCTCTATATTTTGAAATCGCATGCCTATACCACTTTCTTTGGTGCTTCATTGTACATACGCCTACTCAAAGTGAATCTCGTCAGCAGGTGTTAGCGATTAGAGTCCTGCATGACCGAGTACGCGAGCACGAAATACGAGATGGGGCGAGCACACCCTAACTGGATAGGCTGCCCGCACTAGTTCTTGTGACCGAGCATAGAAGCGGTGACCGAATACGTAGCACGTAACTTCAAACAAATTACACGTGTCATTATCCGTGTGAGACGGCAACCAGTACGGGCTTCTCATTTCTGGTGTGTCTCTCTCTGTAATCATGCAGCACGAGGAAGCGAGTGCAGTAAGACCTAAGATTGAAACCAATGTTTACATATTGAAGGAACGGGAAGGTCTAAAATGCCAAGTATGGAGTACATTTCTGTTGGTTGTAGACGAAAATAGTGCGTCTACTGGTTACGTATCGTGCATAAACTGCTCCACATTATTGTGTTTCCAGTCAGGAACCCCTCATTTAAAGAAACACATTTGCAGGAAACCTCACAAAGACACAGTTCCTTCAGGGTTACCGGCAGTAATAAAGAATAGTATTACAGCAAAATGTGTTGCAATGTGTGCTAAAGATATGAGACCCTTTAATACTGTTTCCGGTAAAGGTTTCAGAGAACTAGGCCAAGAATTAATACATCCACGTGCGCATTATGGAGAAGTTAACGAGGCTGATGTCAAGCCACATCCCTCTACTATAAGCTGACATGTCAAAGAACAAGCTGATGCAATGCAAAGCAGCATAATGCCTTCTGTTATTGCGAAAGTTATTAATGAAACAAGCGCTGCGACAGTTGATATGTGGACTGATTCGCATAATCAGGTGCACTATTTGACGCTTACAACACATTACATTAACACAGATTGGTCTCCGGTGAACAATGTTTTATTTGCAACAAAATTCCCTGGCGTTAAGAAGACGGGGGTAAATATAGTTAAAGAAATTGAAGAGACGATGGCTGATTGGGACATTTCGCCGCACATGTTGCACAGTTTTGTTTATGTCTCCGACCAGGTTGCCAATGTAATAAAGGCTTTGGAAAATCACGAAAGGATTCCGTCTGCTGCTCATTGAATAAACACAGCACTTAGTCATACTTTCGATGAAGATAACTTCTTGTTAAATCATGCCCCGAACATCGCATCAGCAATAAAAACTGCAAAATGCATTGCAGGGTACATTAAGAAAAGTGGCCTCTGCTCGTCTTCGAAATCATCGTTGAAACAAGAGGTCTGCACACGCTGGAACAGCTTGTACACTATGCTAGAATCCTTACACACTCAGTATAACGAAGTTGCTGCTTTGCTGACGGAAAAACTCAGCTTACAGATTGCAAGGATATGATAATGAGCTTGCAGGAAAAATTGCGCATTTTCTGAGACCATTTCTAGAGGCCACAGATGAATTAGAAGGCGAAAAAGAACCGACAATCCAGTTAGTTCTTCTTTGGTTTCACAAACTGCAACAAATTTGCAGTGCCAATGACAATGGCTGTCATGTGAGTAATTACTGCAGTTAAAAGCACTGTTTCGTTATAATACGCGATAAATTTAGAATTAACTAGCGTAATTGATGTGTACTAACAGATATGTATTTTTTTACTTTCCAAGTGCTTTATGGATTTAGCTGTGTCACGTAATCGTTCTTGGAAACGTTACTTTTGTATTAAAAGAGAGAGAGAGAGACAGAAATAATAAATAAATTGCGTGTGTGTGTGTGTGTGTGTGTGTGTGTGTGTGTGTGTGTGTGAGAGAGAGAGAGAGAGAGAGGGAGAGAGAGAGAGAGAGACAGACAGACAGACAGAGAGGCGTTGCATTTGTACAGTGCAGTGCAGCGAGCCGGGGCGAGGCGAGGTGAGACGTCAGCGGTGACCGGTCATGCTCGGTTATCCGCGTGTCCGGAATCCGGACAACAGACTTGGGGCGAGTACGTGACCGAGCCGAGTCGTGTGGGGCCGGACACGAGCTGCTCGGTCCCCCCGTCAACAGGCGAGCCGTGACCGGTCAAACATTGAGCGTTGCAGCACTCTATTAGCGATGACAAAGTAACATTTGTTGTGCAGCTGTGTGACGGCGCAACAGCTGTAGCTCATATATCATCGTGATTTAGTATTTTTCTGGTGTTCAGTATCACTGCAGGACAAGTCAGGTACTACAGAGTCCTTGCGCCATGAGTATTTCGTCCATTCAACCGTGGTGGTGACTACAGGTTTAGATTAATGGTCTAGGGGTTTTACAGAGAAAGAAAACACATGTAGTACTTGCACTTTTATTTTGCACAAATACTTAGATACGGCTTGAAATGTGTACATACTTAAGTAAGACCCCAGATCAATGACAACATCTTTGTAAGCCTCACTATGTAGAACTGACGGCCCGAGATCGTTAAAACAATTACACGTTTGCTATCACTGCAGTTTCTAGTTGCAGGCTGATTTATACTATAGTATCTTCGTGTCAGGTGTTTGTGATGGCTTCACCTAAGCTGCAGCATATAGGGAGATCAGACCCTATCCTTCTTCTTCTACTACCCTCACAACCATCAATACTTATCTGCCACCTACAAAGAGAGCTACTGCGCAGCTTGTTTCAGAGTTTTCACCCTTCGAGAATTCTTACACGATATTACTCGACTAGCTTAGCGCTTTTTCTACCACCGTATTTTACTATTGAAGTAGTGTGTGCAGCTTTAAAACCTGGAAAAAAATGTGTGTCATCTTTGTTTTCAGAAACATAAGGAAGAAGCACACATGATGTTCCACAACAACTCATCATTATTGTTCGCATAGATTCTGTTTGAAAAAATGGTTAAGGGGATGATACTGGACGTTAAATGTGACAAGAAAAGGTGACAGTATTAGTTGTTAATTTAAGCAAACGCAACGAGTGTATACTTCAAGTTCTATGTAGCGAAGCATCATTGAGCTGTGTGAAGTCGTCCATAAAGCCAGTGGAAAGGGAGAGGTTTGACTGCTAGATTTTGGTGTTTTCAGGGAACCTACTAAGCCCAGTTGTCCTAAACATTCTGGAACAAATTGTGACAGAATGCGTCACGATGCGGAAACTGGAAGAGTAAGGATTTTACGTCAACGATAGTGTTGATGCAGATTGCATGGTCATTTAGCTTAAATATAGAAGTGCTTGTAAGATTATTCTCGAAATTTATAAATGTGCTATGGAAGAGTGCTAAATTCCGAATGCATTTGTTTTTCGATTCCTAAACAACTGATGCCTGCTTTATGTATCTTAAACATTTATTTGACAAGTTACCATCAGTGTTTCACAGTGATGAGTTTATTCCAAGAATTGCTAATTTGATAAGCATTTTCAATCAGATGGAGGATGTCAGATGGACGGACCTCTTCCTGTTAAACTGCACTATGAAGGCTGTGAAAGGGGACAAATAAACTATGTATATGCGCTCCCATTTTTCCTGACTGACGGTCGTTATTGCCCAACAATTTGGTAATGGGACCATTCTCTTTTTCATTTTAATGCAAGTGCTTTTCCGACTGAGTTGCTGTGATGACGTATTTTTATCTACTATGGAAAATCTAACTGTACAGCAACCAGCGGCTGTGGCTGAGACGCAAGACTGTGTGGGTATCTGTTCACACAAGCACTGAGGTGCTGAAGTGGGTATGTCCACAGGGCGCCCGGGGTGGCCGCCAGTCAGTAGTGGCGTGGGTGGATTGAGCTGCCCTCATCCCGGGCAAGTGAAGTGCGGGTGTAGGCCATGGAAGACAGTTGTATTCAATAAAGTGCGTTACTATCCTGTCACGGTGTTGGAATGTTCTCACTGCTATGTGCAGTAACCTTACAATGTCCTGGTAGCCAATGTTTGTTTAACACAAGAATACGTGCAAAAGGAGCAAGAACATATTTATTGCAATGCGACATTGGTTTGTACTGCGGTGGTAGTTACAAAAATACCAAGAGAAAACTCTAAACATCACTTGAATTTGATGGAGACAGTGAAATGGTTCAAATGGCTCTGATCACTATGGGACTTAACATCTATGGTCATCAGTCCCCTAACTAACCTAAGAATATCACACACATCCATGCCCGAGGCAGGATTCGAACCTACGACCGTAGGGGTCACGCGGTTCCAGACTGAAGCGCCTAGAACAGCACGGCCACACCGTTCGGCCACTTAGTGAAGTTGATTGGTTAATGCATAGAGCGTGAATGCGAAGTCCACCTAACGATGCTGAGTATGCTAAAGACGCTGCTCATAGGGTACCAACAGGAAAGTACTACATCAATGGGGAAAGGGACCATCAATTTGGATAATAAATTATATTAATTATGATTGAGCTAAAAGTATTTGTTACGAATCAGACTTGCACAAACACAAAAGCGCAAGTGGACTTACTGGTGGCCATCTTGGATCATAGATTGCCGTAATTATGTTGACACTTATGGGCCATTACTGGGTCCCAAAAAACAAAACTAAGAGCGCTAGTGAGCAGATTGTTTACAGTACCGTCATAATTTATGTGGTCTGTTTCGGTAAGAGTGATTAAATTAGGCTAGACCAAGAGGGCATAAGGAGAACAATGGACCATTTAAGTCGGGTTTCTCATACATACACTACTTGGTGGCGTATCAGTCTGTGGGCAAACCAAGACCAGATGTATTCAGTGCATGAGAAATCTGGAGGACATGCTAGGTTGTACAACAGTCAGACAACTGCTCACATTAATTCGTTGAAATACAGGGTGTTACAAAAAGGTTTGTCCAGACTTTCAGGAAACATTTCTCACACACAAAGAAAGAAAATATGTTAAGTTGACATGTGTCCGGAAACGCTTAATTTCCATGTTAGAGCTCATTTTAGTTTCGTCAGTATGTACTGTACTTCCTCGATTCACCGCCATGATTTCATACGGGATATTCTACCAGTGCTGCTAGAACATGTGCCTTTACAAGTACGACACAACATGTGGTTCATGCACGATCGAGCTCCTGCACATTTCAGTCGAAGGGTTCGTACGCTTCTCAATAACACATTCGGTGACCGATGGATTGGTAGAGGCGTACCAATTCCATGGTCTCCACGCTCTCCTGACCTCAACCCTCTTGACTTTCATTTATGGTGGCATTTGAAAGCTCTTGTCTACGCAACCCCGATACCAAATGTAGAGACTCTTCGTGCCCGTATTGTGGACGGCTGTGATACAATACGCGATTCTCCAGGGCTGCATCAGCGCATCAGGGATTCCATGCGACGGCGGGTGGATGCATGTATCCTCGCTAACGGAGGACATTTTGAACATTTCCTGTAACAAAGTGTTTGAAGTCACGCTGGTAGGTTCTGTTGCTGTGTGTTTCCATTCCATGATTAATGTGGTTTGAAGAGAAGTAATAAAATGAGCTCTAACATGGAAAGTAAGCGTTTCCGGACACATGTCCACATAACATATTTTCTTTCTTTGTGTGTGAGGAATGTTTCCTGAAAGTTTGGCCGTACCTTTTTGTAACACCCTGTATATCATGCGAAGATCGAAGATAGGGAATGACTACTAGCCTTATCATTTGGGAAATGTAATGGCTACTTTCAAATTAACAGCTATCTAAAGCATAATATTGTATACCGATTGGCAACCCATACCATCGTGCCACTTGACGATGAAGAACGAAATTCGGCCGTCTGCGTCTACTCCTATTGTGCCGTGCGCCCGCGTACAATTCCCGCGGATTTGGAATCCCTCTGGCCGCAAGAGCGCATGGAGAATTACTGTTGCCAGTAGAGGGACGGTCGGAGGAGAAGGTATTTAAGGGCTGCGGCAACCTGGAGAAAAGGAGAGTGTGACACGGGCGGCGAAGAGCGCAAGTGAGGCGGCGTGCATTTGTGGCCAAGCATCTGCGGTGGCCTGTTGGCAACAGTGGTGATTTAGCTCACTACCGGTTTGGAAGGGCCGAGTGTTGGTCGCAGCCGTGAACATTGTTCGTTAAAAGCTTCTCCCGCAGGACGCACAGTATCCGTTGTGTCCTCTGCTGTTAAAGTTGCAAGCAGTTTGTGTTCATTGTGGTGCCGGGTTGGGGTCCGGTGTGACCTTTGCAAGTACCGGACGCTGTAGCGTCTGCTGGATGACACCCGTGGGTTTCCGACTATGAGTAATCTTCGTTACATCTTTCTCTCGGCGCTCTCTAAGCGAGCGTTTTTCAATGGCCGCTGGTGGCTATTTTGACTCCGTATCGTGGTTGGTAGTTGTTTTAAATTTATGGAGGTTTAGCCTGGTACTGCTTGAGTTCAGTTCTGTCAATGTGTGTGAGCTTGTGGCCGTCACTATTTCAAACTGATTTTACAATTTAAGGGTACAAAATGCGATTGTAATTTTTGTGATCTACGAATTGTGAAAATTGTTTAATCTAGTTACCGTAATTCTGAAGCATGTCTATAGTTAACTATTGGCTAGTATCACGAGCTCCAGTTATTTAGTAAATTGTTTGTATGTACTAAGAAAAAACTAAAGAAAAATTTTATGCCTCAGTAGTCAAATCAAAGTTTCCTGCATAAGGTTCATACTTTTGTGCATTTGTGGTATGTTTAATGTTCGCTAAATAATTGGCGAGTTGTCTCTGTGTTACAGGATAGGGTTTGTATCTCTAGTTAACTGTGGTCTAGAAAAAGTTGACTGTGTACCACGACTGAAATCTTTATGAAGGTTTCTACAACTGTGGTAGCGGCAACCGCCATTCTATGTTAGTAGAGTGGGAGAAATTATTGCTACTGGCGTTGCCATTGCCACCGTCTCTATCATCATAAATTTGAACTGCATTTGTCAGTCATTTTGGCTGCTTCGAATGCAATTGAGTGTTGATAATTACTGACAACAGCCGGTGGTTGATATTTGTACCATATTCATTTGATCATATGTTTTGCCGTTGTAATGTAAATGTATGTTTATTTCATTTAATATTTTTTACTAAAAGGAATTGTTTTTGAACTGTTGCCGGTTTGAGGTGTTTGCTATCAGTCGTGTTTTAGAAATTTAGTCTTTTCAGTTTAGGATGTAATTTGTTAATGTTATACTTGGATTTTTGTTTTTTAAACATAAATTAATTAGTGTTTTTAGAAACGTAAATAAACTCATTATGGGTCAGTACCTTTCCACTCAACACCAGCTCCCTACCGCTTTTCACCTACATCTACGTGACAACTGTGCATTTCATTCTTAAAAGCTTGGCAAAAGGTTCATCGATCCATTTTCACACTATTCCTCTACTGCTCCCTCTCAGACAGCATGGGTGTGTGAAAACGAACACTTAATTCATTCCTTTCGAGCTACGATTTCTCATGTTTTGTCACAATGTCCATTTCTCACTGTGAATGTGGGCTTCAAAAAAGTATTTCTGCATTGCGAGGTTAACGTCAGAGACTGAAATTTTGTTGAAAGCTCTTTCCGTAACGACGTTTAATTATTGCCACCCCACCATTGTATTATACTGGTGACTTTCTCTCCCCTGTTTCTCAATATCACAAAACCTCTTACGTGTCCTCCGTCAACCAAATATACCGCCGAGCAGTACTCTAGCAGAGGATGGACAAGCCTAGTGTAGGCAGTCTCTTCAGAGGATTTCTTTCTCTCGCCGAGGAGTCTCTGGGTACGTTCATTGCGACGCCACACGCAGAACCGTGACCGGTCTGAAGAGACGACGTGCTGACACTTCTGCGTGCAGTGAGGTCACTGACCGGACACACGCCGGCGGCCCTCTCTCTGAAACCGCGCCGAGGGATCCCACAGTGACCATCACCGTGCCGGCAGTCCGTGCTGATCCAGACGACGTCACATTGTGAGTGTGGAATCTTGCCTACCGGCAAACGGGCCCATTCTCTGACTCAAGGGACGTGGCGTTATTGCAGAATCCTGAACAGCCGAGCTTCGATAATATAGGGCCTAAAGCTTATTATCGTCGTTGAGTGCTGCATTTCTGCACTCCACAAATTCCGTATGCTTACGGTAGTCGTGTGATACCGCTGAACGTGGCCAAAATTGCCTGCGGGACGATAAACCACTACTGATAGACCATGACGCTGTCACTTCCGAATTTCCACACATGCTGGTAGATGTTCCACCCTCTTTTCACTTTCTTCCCACAGAAAAACAACGTTCTATCTTTATTCCTGGGTAAATAGAATGTAGATTGTACTACCTCTACCTGCTTTGAGAAGCTGCACTGAAATGCAAATTATTTGAAAATTCATCCACGTGGTTCAGGTCATATTAGTTTGACGATTATTGCATTTTGACTTAATGGTTTTGAACGTTTATTCACCAGGCATTTAGGTGCCTGTTCAATTAACTGTAACCGTAACAAGACAGAATAACCGAATTCTTACATCTCAGTGTTTCTTACGATAGACTGCTACTCAACAGGTTCACATGCTGACCAAGGTGGGAGGAAGTACTGTACAAAACATTTAAACCTGTTATACAATATTGCAAAAGCATTTATTTTTATGAAATAATACATCAAGTACAGATTTAAGTGTCAGGAAGTGGTTTCTGAAAGTATTTGTATGGAGTGTAGCCATGTATGGAAGTGAAACATGGACGATAACTAGTTTGGACAAGAAGAGAATAGAAGCTTTCGAAATGTGGTGCTACAGAAGAATGCTGAAGATAAGGTGGGTAGATCACGTAACTAATGAGGAGGTACTGAATATTATTGGGGAGAAGAGAAGTTTGTGGCACAACTTGACTAGAAGAAGGGATCGGTTGGTAGGACATGTTTTGAGTCATCAAGGGATCACAAATTTAGCATTGGAGGGCAGCGTGGAGGGTAAAAATCGTAGAGGGAGACCAAGAGATGAATACACTAAGCAGATTCAGAAGGATATAGGCTGCAGTAGGTACTGGGAGATGAAGAAGCTTGCACAGGATAGAGTAGCATGGAGAGCTGCATCAAACCAGTCTCAGGACTGAAGACCACAACAACTACATGTGCTACAACGTCACTTGTCACTAATATTTTATTAACATAACGCGTTTCAGCAGCATGTTGTAATCATCAGGTGCATTAACGGTTACTTTTACATTGTAATTAATTTGAAGTGTTTCTGTATTGGGGCCGTCATCCAACAAAAGATTTGAATTTGTGGTCAATAAGGTCTTCAGCCGTGAGTGCAACTTGCTTAAGAATTTTTTAAATTACACATTGCGTCTTAACAGGCAAATATGATAGTTGTTCCTTTCTGTCAACTTTATTTGCAATTCCTATTATTATTTACAAATAAAGTGTACGTGATTTTTTTTTTAAATGAAAAACCTGAGTAACTAACAGTAACTGATTACTGCCCCGTCCACATCGAATCCTGCCTTTCCCTAAGTACCAGGTGGTATCTGATGGCAGTTGCAGTTGCATTTTGTACAAGAGCTTACGTCTTATATGTGTAAGGATAATTCCTGGACATTAAACGTATTTCTCAGAAAAACACTGTACAATCGTTCAACAAGGGTTGAAACGAAAGTTATGACACAGATAAGCAACTTATCTTTTACATTAAATGGTATAATGACAATTATATTTTATAAGGTACGCATAAATTAGTTTAACTTACTGCCTTGTCAGTTGTCTTAATGTAATCTGCTTTTCAACAGTGTTATGAAAAGAATCAAAGTTGTTACGCTGCTGTGGTTTGTCTCTAGCGTTGTGAAAAAAATCGAAGGTTCTTTGCTGCTGTCTTAAACTTTACTGATCTGTTTTGTGCATGAAGGATTACCTAAGATCTAGGAATCGTGATATTACTGACCTGTTTTGTGTGCATTAAGGGTTACCTAAGATCTAGATCTATCAGCTCGATATTTAGCGTGACTGCCCACCTGGAATGAATTAACCCTGCACGATCGCTATTTTCTATTAGAGCACTGATGTATCTGGGGTGATTGTAGTACCAAAGGTGTTGATATTAAATATTTTTAATTATTGTTTGACGTTACCGTTTCTTCGATCGTCTCCAAGTACGGAGTGACAAAGAAAAATTGGAACTTCTGGAACACCCAACAAAACGTAAGAAATCCAACAATGATGTTTACTGACTGCAGTTGAACCGCTAAATCTGTCTTAAGAGACAGTGATCCTTATTATCAGAATTTAAAAATGAAGTTCTTTAGATGACGTCCTCCTGTACGCATGCATTCTTCCTACCTGGTCATGACATTCTCGCTGATTGCTACAATATCTCAGCTGGGATACCACGAACTTCGTCAGACATTCTTTGTTTCATTTCATTCAGTGTTCTTGGCTGAGACATGTACAGCCGACTCTTAAGGTAGCTGCACAAGAAAAAAAAATCCCAAACAGACAAATTCGGTGATCTTGGGACTCAAGGAATGTCACTGAATCTTAAGGTGCCACGGTTACCGAATATTTTTCGCACAGGTGCCATTGATTGTCTTGCAGTTTGGGATGTTTCACCACGCTGTAAAAACCATATTTCGTGAAGTTGTGGAATATTCTACTATGCAGGTGCAACATTAGTGTGGAACATCTCAGCCTACAGATCTCAAATGCCGGTCATTGTGATATATTCCACATTTCCGAAATGTATGAAAAGACAAGCCCGTATGACGAAATTTCACACCACACTGTCACAGTGTCTCCGTGCTGACATGCATAGGGCGCTTATAAAGTTCAGTGTGGTTGCTTGCTGCTCAGTATAGGTAGTTCTTATTGTTCACGTGACCTGTGAGATGAAAATGAGTCTCATCTGACATCAGCAGCTAGTCCATCAACATAACGTCCTCGTTTACGTTTGTCGTAATTTTCTGACAGATCTCTAATCACAACAAGTCGTTCTTCAGTTGTTACACGATCTTATCTCATTAGAGAATTCGGCGATCATCCTCTCTGGGCATAATGGCCGCAGCTGCTTCCTTACGAATTGAACGTGGTGGACTCCACAAGACTGAAATGCAAACAGCTTGGATATTCGGTGGAGTACGGTCACCTCTCTGTCATACCGTCGCGTTCTTCAAAATATGTAATCCAAGTTCTTATCTCGTGTGTCGAAGGAACCGAACTATTTAGTCCTAGGTTGCAAATACGATGGAATTCCCCCTGCCTACTTTCCAGGCTACGAATGTTTTTCAAAAACATTTGTTATGGCAGAGCACATTGTTGACCGTTCCGCTGATCCATGCCTACTAATTCACGAGTTACTTTACAGCTCAACGCAGGGCTGGCAACATTATATGGTTGTCACTACGCAGTTCAAAATTCCTGTTTTACAGTGTCATCCTGAACGTGTCGGGGCGTTCTTATCTGGAATTTAATTGCACTGTTCAGTAACTCCATTCTCGTTTCTCTAAGCACTCAAAATTGTCACAATTATTAAGTAGTGTAGACATTGCCATCACAGATTCAGCTTTAGTGTACTTTTTTGTTTTGTTGGTGAGCGCTCTGTTTACAGTGCAACACATTAGTTTGACTTAAATTGCTTTTCAGGTCTTCATCTTGATCAGAGGAAATCACAAATTTTAAACAATTAAATTTCATAATCCATTCGATTATGTTATTGTCAGTCACAGGTTGTGAACTGACTGGATATTTCCTCTTAAATGCCATCACTTCATATTTGTTCAAGGATGTCTTTTGGCTGCAGTTCACAACGAAGAGCTGATGTGTGGCCAT
This sequence comes from Schistocerca piceifrons, assembly GCF_021461385.2. NCBI lineage: Eukaryota > Metazoa > Arthropoda > Insecta > Orthoptera > Acrididae > Schistocerca > Schistocerca piceifrons. The sequence goes on from NW_025728290.1 coordinate 5,110,817, forward strand.
TCGCAGGTCTGTCAATAACCCTGATTTCTTTCTTTTCCTATCTTTTTGTGAGATACATCTTAATCGAGGCTTTAGTAATATATATAAGCTTTTGTTTTACCTTTCATAGGAATCTAGACTCATTTGACCTTCGGACTAGGGTACCGTCTATCACCACTAACCCAAAGGTAATAGCTCCCGATTTGGATCACATCTATTGTTTAGATTTGGAATAAAATGATCAGCAAGAGCGCAGAAGTCTTTTTCATTATTCCTAAGGCCTTGACAAAAGAGAATAATGGAGTGGAGAAGCGTTCAGTGTATACTTCTGCTCCTTAGGTGGGCAACTGCATCCAAACTAGAAAAGATCAGCAATAATAACGGCTTGAGGATGATAAAGACAAGGTAACCTAATGCACTGCAGACAAATAATGTGTTCCCACAGAACACACGCCCCTAACTGAAATTTCTCATGATGGCTTCGTTGGCAAATCATTCGGCTTTAGTCCCCCATACAGATCGCTTGGTGGTATTTGCTACATGGTGTAATATTAATAGCATCAGAAAATGATATAACGGAAATAAGATCCCTTATGATCTCCAGGAGAACTGTGCCGTGGAAAGAGAAATCATAGAAGAAATGACTGAGTTGTGTACTGCTAGAAATACCACATACACGGTTCCAGTTACGCAAGAGGAGTAGGTACACGTGCAAAAGACACAGGAAGGTAGCAGGTGAAGTATACCATGGTGAGACAGACATTCCGAAATCAGATATTGCATTATAAGGCATACTCAGGAGCAAATGCGGATTGAGTTCACAATTTAACCATCATAGAGAGCAGGCTTGAATTTCAGAGAGTCGTCAGGAAAAATCAGGAAGTGGAATGATGAATTATTGATGAATCATGATATGCATCTTAAGTTCTCTCAGGTTGTAGATTTATGATATACGTCAAAGTTGGATGTTTAGTCGATCTGTAATGAACTTCCTTGAAACGAGCAATCGCAGCAGTTTGAAGCAGAAAAAGAAAGGTAACAGCAAAGAAATAGTGGATAACTGAAGAATGTTTCAATTAATCAACAGCAGGAAAAGAGAGGAATACAATAATCTAAGTTACTTAAGACGTACAAGGAGGCTAGCGTGAGTTGGTGGCTGGAAATTAAAATTGAAATGGGAGTCGGAAGGACAGATTAAGAATACAGAAAAGTCAAAATATTAGGGTAAGACAAATATTATCCGAAATTTAGTTATACTTTTATTTCGGTATTATTGTCGTTTTACGTTGATGACGCCTGCTTTTTTTATTTGTTGTTGTATCTTAGCAATTATCAAGCTACTAGGTTAGTTCCGTTATCGCTGCCGTGCTCTTATCATTGCTGCTCCGCTGTCTATTTGCACCGAAGAAGAGCAACGTTCAGTGATCCATTTTTTGTGTCCGGAAGGCCAATCAGCTGCCGAAATTCATCGAAGACTTTCGGTACAGTATGGGAACAGTGTTTTGCCACAACAAAGTGTATACGAATGGATCGACAAATTCCTAAATGGTCGCACAAGTGTCATGCGCGATGAAGGAGCCGGGCGACCGTTTACCGCTACAAATGAAGAAACCATTGAGCGTTCACGTGAAATTATTCTCTTAGACAGACGATTAACTGTTGACGAAGAGGCACATCATCTGCAAATTAGTCACGGTTCTGCCTACGAAGTCGTCCACAACAGACTTGGGTTTCATAAAGTTTGTGCAAGATGGGTCTCAAAACAACTCACACAGTTGCATAAACAAACGTGCTTTGACATCTGCAAAAAAAATTTCGATCGCTATGGTTGCGAAGGGGCAACTTCTTAGCCAGGATCATTACAGGTGACGAAACGTGGATCCATTATTACGAGCCAGAGAGTAAACAGCAGAGTATGGAATGGAAACATCAAAATTCGCCATGCGGATGCGGTGTGCTGGGGCATGTGGACAGCACTCCTCTCTCTCCACACCATACAGCCAGTATTCCTCAGTCAGGTAGCTGTTAGTTAACATCATGAGGCTTTGTGTACTCGATATCAGCCTTTCCCGCAAATAAAAGTACATGGCTGTCCTGGGAATCGAACTCCAATCCTCCATATGGGAGCCATCTCTTCAGACCAATGTATCTCTTTCATCCAAACTGTTTCTTCATCGTGTATTCGTCGGTAGTGTTGTGTGGAGCCGCATGACATCTTACTAATTCAGTCGATGAGAACTTCACTCAGTTCTGTTATTACAGAGGGTTCCTGAGCTTTTGTGTTCGTAACCACTCAACTATGGAGCCAGACCTGTAATTGATGGGTCAGCTAAATGTGTTTGGGTTATTTATTCACATCTTTTGACAAATGCAGCACCTGTCATACACAAAGACTTCTGATAAGTAAGTATTATTGTAAAAAATAATTACACTCTTTCGTCTATTATCTCTGTAGTGTGTAGTACATGTATTTCTTACACCTGCGGTCACTGATCGTGGAAAACCGTATTGTACCTTGTCTTTATTTTTATCTGTGAATTACCTTAATGGACGTCTCTCCACCTTGATATAGATTAATATACGAATATGGTTGATGTCAGCCATTGTTGGTATTGAAATGAATTAACAGCAGGTGCAGATGATCTGAGTAATAAGATAAGAAAACGTGAAGAAGAATACAATAAAGCTGGCCGGAAGACGAAGATGAAGAGAAGTGTGTACTTAGAGTCGAAAGGGGAAAAGTAAATAATTTATTGGTAGATGAAGAAGAAATTGTACGGGTCGGACAAATAAATTGGAGTATTATTTAACAAACGGGGCACATGTAATGATGAAATCACTAGTGGAATTAGTAAAGGAGGAACTGTAACACGAGCAATAAACTCCACTCGGTGGAGAAGAAAGGCAAGAAGCACAACGAAGATGAGAGTGCGTAAGTGTCATATACGAGCAGTATGCCTGATGGACGACGACGACGAGCATCGCGTATATGCATACATTGAAGGGGTCGCCTCCCAAGACTTCTGCCGCCGGTGAGTGTCACATCGCAACCGATAGACGGTGAAAAAAGCGCAATCAGAGATTCTCGTCGCTGAGGACCTGTTTCCCTCCGCCGAATAACGTCGGCGGCAACAGATCCACAAGTGTACCTCCACGCACCCGCTATTCATAGCGGCGCAACTTCCCTCACCCGCAGTTGTTCGCTGACATCTCATGTGCCGGATAATACTAATCCGTCAATCAGAGCCCGATTGGAGCCACCACCGCAGGGACTTCGGACTTTTCTACGTCTTCTCCGAGAAGTATCTTCAGACAGCTGCTGCTGATAACACCGTCCTTCCTTCCAGTGGGAAACTGCATCCCAGTATCTTAATTAATTTTGTCGTGAACGCTTGATAGAAGACTGCCTAACTTTGATCTTAAGCTTTGTGTTGTCAGTGTCCTGTGGTGTGGAAAAAAAAGCTTTCCGTTGTTGATTTGGAACGTGTTATTTCTTAAGCATGTGAGCCACAGCGGTAAAATTATAGTCCAGAGTGTAGTTTTGTGCGGAACATAATCCTGGACCTTTAACAAAGAAAGAAAAAATCTCTTACTACATCCAACAAAAAAAAAACAAAAAAAAAATCTGATGGGGTTTGGACATTTGATTAGGATGAATGAAGACAGGCTACTACGATGAATACGAACCGGGTGGAAGAATAGGGGTTGCCCACGACGCACCTGACAAAATAATGTGGAGGAGGCAATGGAAGAATGGATTATGAACGTTGAGGAAAGTCAAGAAAGAAGAGAGCGCCTGGGGGCGGGAGAAGCGGAGACCGCCGTAGATAATCCGCAAGAAGAATAAGAAGAAGATAATAAAATTCAGGTCTCTTTCAGATATGTAGGAAATTTGATCCCGCATAGACAGGTATATCGCCATATACTACTGTGTCCAGACTAGGCGTCTGCAATTCTAGCTTCCCGCGAAGCAGACCGGTACAGCGGGCCCCGGACCGTGTAGGGGTCAGCCTGGCCGGTCGTCCCGGAAACACAGACGGTTCCCAGAGACCACCAGGAGGCATCCACGGCCCCGCAATAGGTCGCTACAGCCGCGGACCTCTTTCCTTCCGTGACTGCACATAGAGCCAGCCATATCCTTGCGCCAAGCTGTATTTAGGCTGGCGCAGGAACGTGGACAGGCAGTTCACGCCAAGCGAGCCCACTGGTGTCATCGTAGCCGCCGCGTCATCGTCCACCGCCGCCAGCGTACCGGAGCCATCCTCGCAGGGCCTCTTCTGGTCCTCGGACTCAGGTGACGGGAACGTGGACCCCGCGCCACTCTTCACGAGATGCCCGGGGCTTGGTTTGGTGAAGTTGTATGGTTACTACAGACAATTTACGTTTGGAAGAATCTCTGATTTAGTTATTGATAGGCTTGGAGGATCAGTCCTACCTGACGAATATTGTTTTGTAAATTTTGCAGAAAGAATTTAGTTTAAATAAAAACGCCATAACTCACACTCTGAGATTTTCCTATCCGCGGACGGCGAATATATTATATACTAATGCGTGTAATGTAAAATGTAAATACATATAGATTTCACAAACCAGCTATGTCGTGTTGATACCAGCAGTGTTTATTCGCATTGGAAAAGTAGCGAGTTGTTGAATCAGATCTAACACGTTGTAGAAAGCGCGGCGATACAATAATCACATACGTCTTGGCAATACGTCACAGAGAATTGCTTACAAGATGGAAGAGGAAAAAATTTACCAGATCTTTGCAAGTCATTAGAACTTTGATGCCACATGGGAGGTTCTACGTCATGGGAGGGGTACAAAACGGCCTACCTCGAAGTGAATGAGAGAGAGTTTTGTCTCGGCGTTGATTACAGTCGTTGGCATTATTAGACTTGGCAGAATGATCTCGGAGACTGGAGCAGGGTTACAAACTGAAGAAGGTTCTAGCCTATGAACTTAGGCCAGTTACGGAGCATGCATGATTTGTTACCATGACAGTTACGGGAAAGTCTCGTCCACTGGTGGGCATCAGTTGTAGCTCCGAAACGTTGAAGTATGCTGACTGCAATGCTATTAGAAATGTTTCATTCATTTACAGAGTTCTCTATTTTCCAAAGCGCTTCATGTATAAATATGATTAATGCATGAACAGAAGTGTAAACTCGCCACTGCATTGTACTCATCAGTTGCCGTTACATGTGCAGTGCTTTACAAAAATGGTCACAATGCGTTGGAGTACTTTAGATGTTTATCTGTATCAATAGTGCAGCGTGCATTTAGAAGGCATTAATGAATAGTGCGGAGCACTGAAAATCCTCATGAAATTGTGCTGCATGAGTGATATTCGCCATTAGTTAATGTTGTCCGTGCAGTGAGACCGACGAGTTTGTGTGGCCCATTTCTTACGAAACTCTCTATTTGTCATCTTCATATGTTGTGGTTGTGATTGTTTCTGCAATTGACTGCTGATTCCGATGTTTCGTCTTCAACCCATCGATGAATGTCGCTAGCTAAACAATGAACTTCAGCATCGCTGGATTGGGGGTGGGGGTGAAGATGTTTTGGCTCCCTTGTTCGTCCCAAGTACCCTGATCTGACGCCTCGCAACTTTTTGCTTTGAGGGTAAATTGAGAATGTTCCAAGTTTATTTATTCCCTCTGCCAAGGTTCCGGATTGCCTAAGAGAATTTATCAGCACTGCTGTGATGATAATTGACAGGATTTGCTTCTTACGGTATGGAACGAGCTCGACTGCCGCTTAACCGTGTGTCGGGTGACCAGAGGGGCACGTATGGGCCATTTGTAGACTACAGCTTCATACTGATACATCAATCATGTTTCTGCATATAATACCTTGCAAAATACAGAGATTTGAAACCGAATGAATAATTTGTAGTAACCTTGTACATACTGGGTTTCTGTACTGTATGCTGTAGGGATTCATGATGTGCACAGTGAATCCTGTAATTTTTCGTTTGGTAGCCAGAGCAAACAGCAAATAAACGCGTTTGTCTTTGAACATTCTAATGGACGATAAACGCTTCTGCCTCCCCCCACCTTTTATTGCATATCTATAGACAATTAATTAATATGCATTAAACTGATATTAGAATTCCGATCAAGCGTTCTTCCCTTCTACTAATACCCGTCTTCGTCAGATATCCGACAGCGCATACAATCTCCTTCTCTTCCGTGTCCCTAAAGTTAATATTGAAGTTTATCGATGGTAGTGCCCTAGTCATAGGTCATATGTAAAACAAATGGCACCTTCTAGGCCTTTATCAGCTTCTGATGAAATTTCGTTTGCGATAAACCATGGAAATGAGCTTACGGCATTGTGGGCCGGAAGTCCCCCATTCCGGGAAGTTCGGCCTCCGAGCGCAAGTAATTATTGCATTCGGCGCCACTTTGAGCGACTTGCGCGTCGGAGATGAGGATGAAATGATGAGGACTACACCCAGTCCCTGAGCGGAGAAAATCTCCACCCCCAGCCGGGAATCAAACCCGGGCTCCTTGGCGTGGCATTCCGCCGATCTGACCTCTCAGCTGACGGGGGCTGACGCGATAAACCATGCAAAACATTCATAAGACATCATCACAAGCAATTTCTTCAATTTGAACGAACCACACGTTACACGGCTACTTTGGAAATCGTACAAACAAAAAAATCACATATATCCAAATAATACAAGACACTCGGTATTCTGCAATAATTTTTAAAAAAAATGTAATTTGAACCGATGTCCTTTTACACATATGCTAGAAGTAATAAGAACTCAGTCTGACATAATTATTACCAATGTACCTGCAGGCCAGAAGGTGAACAACAGGGTGCTGTAGGTGGTCACTACGGAGATGAAATCAGCGACGAGGCTCAGTCTAACGGTGATCACGCCCAGCAGGTTGGCCACGGGGCGTCCAGAGGACACCTGCGAAGCCAGCAGCCGCAGCTCGCGGTGGGCGGCACCGCCCACACGCCACCTTTCCAGCAGCAGCTGCGAGCACAGCCTCTGCGTGCGACTCGCTTCATTCTCCGTTAACTGAACAGCAACGGCCGGTAACGCTAGAGAAGCCGCGATGAGAACATCACCTGACCAAAACCACCACTTACCGAGACTCTGGCCTCCAAGGAATCTCCCGTTTGTTACACGGTTATGTATCACCAACACAGTTACCAGTGATAACGCTATGAAGTATAACAGAAGGAAAATTTCGTGTGCAGAGGTAACTACTGTTGACAGCTCACAGAGCATTGCATACGCTCCTCTGAGTGATCGCAAGCATGATGGCACATAGTGAAAACGTCCTCTATTCTCTTGTAAGTTTCCTATCGGTACATATACTTGATTTGTGGGCATTTGTCCACGACGTATCTTTTGTCGTACATCAACTATGCAAGCATTCAGGAGTGAAATTCTGTGCCATACCAGCAACTGTAGGTTCGCAAATCTAAACAGCGTTAAATAAGCTGTTGTAAAACTGTATATGCTAAAAAGTACACCTACAATGTGATGTGTCTCTTTAATAGTACTAAAAGTGACAACGTAAATCGTGCTAATATAGCAAAATACTAATATCGTTTGAAGTTTTGCAAATTTTACTTGAAATGTATTCACATGACCAACATGTGTAACCAGTACTCGGTCACATGACACTATCAGCTGAAGCATTCTCTCGTATCTTCCTGCGTTGCAGAGGACATCACAAAGTATAGACAATATCGCTAATGCAGGTAAACGTATAATTGTCAAAACCGATACCAGGTAAAGGACACCAAACGTATGCAAGAATCTGGAATAAAAGTACATTAAAGCACAGGCAGAAATCAATTGTAATATGCCAGCAACGGTGACTGCAACCAAGTGTGATGTCGATTTCTTAAGCGATGCAGTGCTCATGTCAATCGTGAATGGCGTTAGACCACATAGTTTGCAAACAAAATGGAACGATCTACTGGCCATCAGTAGTTGCTTAGTGAAATCTGGCACTGTTGTTGTGGAGCCGTCTGCTGACGCCATCTGAAAAATGCAAACGTAACACATAGTTAGACCCACAGTACTCCGATTAAATTTACTTTTACTTTCGTAAAGATAGTAAAAGCGCCATATGTCAGTTCGCGCACCAGCACTAATAATTACCACTGCGTTTTACTTGAGTCACTACTTGAACTCGTCAAGTTGTGATTTCATTGGAGCTACGAACTACCATTCCTTTTTACTGTGGCATTCTGAAATACTGGATCTAAATAACGCATTGTGTAGCAACGTTTCCTTCCTTTGCACTTTCTGTACTCATCAGTCTTGTGACTTATTTGATGCAGCCCCCCCCCCACGAATTCCTTTTCCGTGCCAAGCTCTTCATCTAAGAATAGAGCTTGTACTCTACATCACCAGTTATTTGATGGACATGTACCAATCCCTGTCTTATCTACGGTTTTCAACTTGTACAGCTTCCTGCAGTACCAAGGAAGTTACTCCCTGATATCTCAACACATATCATCCTGTCCCTTCTTCTTGTGAGAGTTTGCAATGTTTCCCTTTCTTCGCCGATTCTGAACTCCTGATTCCTTATCTGTCAACCTAAATTTTCGACATTCTTCTGTCGCACCACATCTCAAATGTTCCGGCTGCCTTTTATTCCGCTTCCTCTACAGTCAATGATACACTACCATGCAACGGTATGCTCTAAACGTACATTATTAATAATTTCTTCCTGAAATGAAGTCCGCAGCTCGTGGTCGTGCGGTAGCGTTCTCGCTTCCCACGCCCGGGTTCCCGGGCTCAATTCCCGGCGGGGTCAGGGATTTTCTCTGCCTCGTGATGACTGGGTGTTGTGTGATGTCCTTAGGTTAGTTAGTTTTAAGTAGTTCTAAGTTATAGGGGACTGATGACCATAGATGTTAAGTCCCATAGTGCTCAGAGCCATTTGAACCATTTGAACCTGAAATGAAGGCGAAGATTTGATTGTAGTAGATCTCTTGACCAGCAGTGTCCTCTTTGTCTGTACTTGCTGCTTTTTATGTCCTCCTTGCAACGAGTTTCATGGCATATTTTGCTACCAATGTAGCAGAATTCCTTAGCATCGCCTATTTTGTCATTAACAAATTTGAAGTTAAATTTTTCACTGTTCTCATTTGTGCTACCTTTCCCTACTTTTATATTTTTCCGGTTTACTGTTAATCCATGTTATGTACTCACCGAACAGTTTATTTCACTCAACAGATCTTGTAATTCTCCTTCACCTTCACTGAGGACAGCAATGTCATCAGCGAGTCTTACAAGTAATAACGTTTCACCCTGAATTATAATCCCATCTCTTCCTTTCTTTTATTTCCGTTATTGCTACTTCGATGTTTGGATTGAAAAGTGGGGCTGAAAGACCACATCCCTGTTTACATGTTTTTTTTTTTTTTAATTCAACCACTTAGTTCTAGGTATACCAGTCTTATTACTTCCTCTTTGTTCTTGTCTGTTTTGCATATTATCCGTCTTTTCCTACAGTTCACCCGTATTTTTGGCCGAATCTCGGACCTCTTGCAGCATTTTATATTGTCTAACTTTTTTTCCACTTTTACATATCCTGTGAAGCTCTCTTGATTTTTCTTTAGTATTGCTGCAAGTATCAACCGCAACGTCTGGACTGCCTCTCCGGGGCCTTTACTTTTAGTGAAGCCAACCTAATCGTCATCTAACAGTTCCTAATTTTTTTCCCATTCTTCAGTACACTACTCTTATCATCAACTTATCTGTTCTTGCTGCCTTCAGAACTGGATGGATGACATTTTCCCGATACTCTGAGGGTATATTGCCAGTCTCATAGCTTCTCCACACCAACATGAACAGTCCTTTGATTTCCTCGTGTCCTAATTATTTTAGAAATTCCAGTGGAATATCGTCTATACGTTCTACCTTATTTACTAGTAACCCTTTGAAATACGTTTTAAATTCACACTCTAATACTGAATATCCCACCCCTTCCACATGAGCTCCAGTTTCTTCTTCTTTAGCTTCATAAAGTAATACCGCCCACTAACAGAAGCCTTCAGTTGAGGAAGCAAAAGCTAAGTGTAAGGAAAGGGAAATGAAAAGGCGCAGTCTAGATACAGTAGCGGTCAGTGAAGTGAAATGGAAAGATGACAAGGATATCTGATCAGATGAGTATCGGGTGATATCAACAGCAGCAGAAAATGGTATAGTGGGAGTAGGATTCGTTATTAAGAGGAAGGTAGGGCAGAGAGGGTGTTACTTTAAATATTTCAGTGATAGGATTGTTCTTATCAGACTCTACAGCAAACCAACAGCGACAACGATAGTTCAGGCATAGATGCAAGCTGAAGATGAAGAGATAGAGAAAGTGCGTGAGGATACTGATTTGTCATACAGTACGTAAAGGAAGAACAAAAACTGATAGTCGTGGGGGACTGGAATTCAGTTGTAGGGGGGGGGGGGGGAGGGGGGAAGTTGAAGAAAAGGTTACAGGAGAATATGGGCTTGGGACAAGGAATCAGAGAGAAAAAAGACGAATTGAGTTGTGAATAAATTTCAGCTAGTAATAGCGAATACTCTGTTCAAGAATGACAAGAGGAAAGAGTACACTTGGAAAAGGCCGGATGATACTGGAAGATTTCATTTAGATTACATCATGGTAGGACAGAGATTCCATTAGGTACTGGATAGTAAGAAGTTCTTAGGAGGAGATATATACTCATATCACAATATAGTAGTGATGAAGAGTAGGCTGAAGTTTAAGAAATTAGTCAGAAAGAGCCAATACCCAAAGAAGTGGGATACGGATGTACTAATTAACGTTGAGATACGCTTGAAGTTCTCTAAGGCGGGAATCGTTGAATGAATTCACCCACGAATCTGCCGGTAGTTCCTAATAATTTCTTGCCTGAGGACGTAGTGACAAGGCGGATAGGAATACTATTTCTTACTGACGAGACCTTGTGCACCTTCGTAGAACTTCGTTGTCTACGGCCACGTTGCCACTTGGCTGGGAATTGGCGATGGGATTGGTGCTTGAGATCGTATTTGAGCATGCTTCCAGTTCTGACATTCATCTAGTGACCAAGGGATGCATCCCGCAAACCGTAGTTATGACCGGGGGATTACAATTGATCATAATTCATTTGTATCCCGCTAGTCATGGACAGATGCTAGAGGAGGAGATTTCTTGTTTTATCACTCTCCTGATGACTGCGGGAGACCTTCACATAGCATGTGTGTGTGTGTGTGTGTGTGTGTGTGTGTGTGTGTGTGTGTGTGTGTTTGTGTGTGTTGGAATAGGTATATTTCCGTTACCAAGAAAGGAACATAACCATTTTAATGTCCGGCTGAGGTATTAGGAAGATTATAATTAGTTGGCTCTGAGCACTATGGGACTTAACTGCTGTGGTCATAAGTCCCCTAGAACTTAGAACTACTTAAACCTAACCAACCTAAGGACATCACACACACCCATGCCCGAGGCAGTATTCGAACATGTGACCGTAGCAGTCGCACGGTTCCGGACTGCGCGCCTAGAACCGCGAGACCACCGCGGCCGGCTTATAATCAGTCATTGAATCCTAATTCCACATACTAATTCGAAGTCTTGATATGAATGAAACGGAATATGTTATAAGAATTTGTTACGTTATTTTGTAAATTTAATCGCATGCAATTTTTGTTTAATTTATAGGTTAAAGCGCTTTGTTCCGGTAGGAAATATCATCACTGACTGACAAATGAAAACGAGAAGTCAACGTTGGGACTCAGAAGTGTAAATATTGGTAGAAGAGGCATACCTGTCAGTGGAGAAACCTGTTAGATTCTGTAAAACGAAGGAGTAGTTATGGACGGATGGAGTAATGGGGGGAAGAGAACACAAATTTTTTAGATGTTGATCGTCTGCGCTTTGTGGCAGTTGCGCGAAGACGGGCGGACGCTATCGTGAAGTTAATTAGTAGACAACTGGTAATTTCGGAGACGGTTAAGCGGTTTTCGTCGTTGTGGAAGGTGGAAGGTTTTCAAATGAAAGGTGAAGTCTCATGTTGAGAGAGTGGGTGCATGTGAAGTTGTGGAGATGAGTGGAATATAAAAATTTCTAGACAGATTTTGCAAAGACACTGTTGTAATAGGGCACTAAAATTTCGAGAAGATGTCTGTTTAAGAAATTCGACAGAGAAGAGGAATCGTAGGAGGCCAAGTATTAGAAGGGAGAAGAAAGGCGTGGAACACGAATATAAAAACAGAAGACGTCTGACGATTCAACGCGGAAAACAACGTGAGGTCATGACTAAGTATACACGGAGAAGCGGAGAACCAGAAGTAATCTCATCAAGAAAACACGACTACGTTGTTGTTCCGCTGTGTCTGTTTAAGGGGCAGATTGCTACTAGTTTTGGATTACAATGAGGAGAGATTGTGGATTATGCGAAGTCTAAGGATTCTGATAGGAAAAAGACAGTTAGCAATTTTCTGTGTGTGGAACAGTGTAAAATTTTGCTAAAATTAATCAAATCAGTTCTCACTGAGCCTACTACACTTCTGAGTGGAACGCAGAGTGAATATATTGTTCAGTGATCGCCATAAATTTTTTTCTTTTTTTATTTCGGGACGTGCCATCGAAGTAGAAGAATGTCATTTATTACCATACGATCGTAAGGACCAAGACAATATTTTGTTCCCGAGTGGTGAAAATCTCCGACCCTACCGGGAATAAGAACAAAACCCTCCTTGATTCGCAATCCACTACGCTAATCGCACCGCTAGCGAGGCGAATTTCGTCTGTAGATAAAAATTTTCCTGGCACAATCCAGTCCCATCTGCTACTTAAATGTTACTAATTTTTCTAATGCTTTGATTCCCACATTAAGCTGGAGTAGCAGTGGTACTACAGAAACTTATCTTACATTTTCTTGTTATTTTCTTATTGATGTGATAGCACCAAGACTCGTCCTGGTACACCCTGTCGTCAAAAACCTGCCACATAACAACACCGGAGATCATTTGAATCGCCTGCGGCACCAGATGTGACATCTTTCGGTTATTTGTCCATTTGCATCGTGAGAATACAGCGTCATAGTGACTATGAAATAGATCTTTATAAAATTCAAACAACAGTTAAGTCGAATTCATTAACTAAAAGAAATGATTTATTGGTTAAATTTTAATTGACTCTTAGCTTTAAACCTTCTATAGTTGCTAGTGAGAAAATTACCGAGTGCTGTAATTAAGTAATACAAACTGTCTGCTGAAAGCTTCATTTGACACTGTCATTACAGAACAGCTTATTCTTCCAAATAAATTCACGTGTAATTAAAACAGGCCCACTTATTCACAGTAAGACAATGATTAAAACTACGTAATGCCTCTGCACAGATCAGAGGTAGCAAAATTGGTCTTTAGCGTAACAGTTTCATTTTGAGCTTCCAAGAATTTTGCGGAAGTGATTTCACAAATTTATACCACTTTTGTCTTCTTAGGCTTCAGTGCCTCAGCTCATGTAATTCCACACGCAACCAGTATTTCAGAAGAAAATACTTATCATTCATTTTTTTCAGGTCATCTCAATATGTACCGAGCAATCAGTATTCTTTAATAACTAACAATAGCTTACATTCTCATAGCAACGCTCCATTTTTGTTTTGAGTCATCAGTCTTCTGACTGGTCTGATGCGGCCTGAGACTAATTCCTGTCCTGTGCCAACCTCTTCACCTCAGAGTAGCACTTGCATCCTACGTCCTCAGTTATTTGCTGAATGTATTCGGCTCTCTGTCTTCCTCTACAGATTTTCCCTTTGCAGCTCCCTCTAGTACCAACGAAATCAGTCCCTGATGTCCTAACAGATGTCCTATCTTCCTATCCCTTCTTTATGTTAGTATTTTCAACATATTCCTATAGTCTCCCATTCTGCGCAGCACCTAATTCCTTATCTTGTCAGGTAGCTATTCGTCTGCATCTCCTCGTCTCAAATGCTTCGATTACTGCTGCTCCGGTTTTCGCACAGTCTATCTTTTACTACCTATGTTTGATACTAGTACAATTATCTTACCAGGAATGCCGATTTTGCCAGTGGTTGTCTGATTTTGAAGCCCTCCTTGCTCCGTCCGTCATTGGTTATTTAGCGGCCTAGGTAGAAGGATTCATCTACTTCGTGACCATCGATCCTGATGTCAAGTTTCTCGCAGTTCTCACTTCTGATACTTCTAATTACTTGCGTCTTTCTTCGACGTACTCTCAGTCCATATTCTGTACTCAGCGGAGCAGCCAGAGGTTCAGGGCACTCTCTTGCCCTTGGGATTGGAAACTACCCTTAAAAGGCGGAAGAATCGGCAATGATCAAGGGCATTAAAATACAGATGGTAATTGTTACCACTGCTGTGAGTACCTGTAATGGGTATCCATACCTCATAACTGGAAAAGTGTCAGTACGATCTCTCCATTGGCAAATTATTGCGTATAGCCCCCGTTCGGATTTCCGGAGGAGAAGTACCAATGACGAGGTGACCATGAAAAAAAGATTGAATAACCAACCCAAGGATGACGTTCTACGAGTCGGGAGGTGGAATGTCAGACGTTTAAACGTGGTGGGGAAGCCAGAAAATCTCTAACGGGAAATGCTATGGCTCAATGTAGATATAGTGGGAATGAAAAGAAAAAGATTTCATGTCAGACGAGTACAGATTAATATTAACTGTAGCAGAAAATAGTATAACCGGATTAGAATTTATTATGAATAGTTAGTTAGTCAGAAAGTGAGTTCAATGATAGGGCTGTTCTCAACAGATTCGACAGCACCCCAACACCGACAAAAGATCAAGTAAACATTCCGACATCGGAAGCAGAAGCTTAACAGATACAAAAAGTGCATGAAGTTACTGAACCGGTAACTGAGTCATCATCATCATCATCATCAGCCAATTCAATCATTAAATGATATGGCCTCTTCGAGTCGTGGATTCAAGTAGGCTTTCAGCAGTCTTCTCCAAGTGGAACGGTCTTGGGCAGTTCTCTGCCAGGTGTTACCAGCGATATTCTTGATGTCTTTGTCCCACCTGCCTGGTGGTCTTCCTCTCGGCCTCCGGTGCTCTCTCGGACTCCACTCCAGTACTAGCTTCGTCCATCTGTTGTCTTTTCTTCTTGCGGCGTGGCCAGCCCACTGCCATTTCAAGGAACCTACTGTCTCTAAGATGTCATTAACCTTCGTCGCAGATCGGATGTCATCTGCCCTTTTCTTGTCCTTTCCTGTATAGCCCAGCATTGATCTCTCCATGGCTCTCTGTGCTGTCCTAAGTTTCTCTTTTGTAAATGAGTTCAGTGTCCACGTCTCGCAGCCATACGTCATCACAGGAAGAATGCATTGATAAAATACTGTTTTCTTCAAATTTACTGGCATTTTTGATCTGAATACTTTTGAATTCTTCCCAAATGCTTGCAAGCCAAGCTTGATGCGTCGATAGATTTCTGGCCTTATGTTTCCCTTCACATTTATAATCTGGCCAAGGTAGACATATTCACTGACCTCTTCTAGTAGACTGTCCTTGACCTTCACATCTCCAGCTGGGACCCATTTGTTGAACATTACTTTTGTTTTGGAAAGGTTCATGTTCAAGCCAACCAGCTGACATTCCGATGCAAGATCTGTAACTAAGTTTTGGAGCTCCTTTTAAGTCTTTGGCCAGTAAGGCAATATCATCAGCAAATCTCAAGTAGATAAGCCTTCTTCCAATAATTCTAACTCCCTTACCTTCCCACCTCAACTTTGACATAGCCATTTCCAATTCAGCAGAGAACAGTTTTGGGGAGATGGGATCGCCCTGCTTAACACCCCTCATAATGCGGAATTCTTGAGTTGATTCGCCGATGTTAACATAAGCTGAAGAATTTTCGCAGATTTTCCTGAGCACTTCAATGTATGCTGCTCCCACTTCTTGCTCACTCAAAGCTTGGAGGACAGCTGCATGGCTAACGGAGTCAAATGCCTTTTCAAAGTCAACAAAGGCAATGCAGAGAGGCAGTTGGAATTCATTCGCTCTGCTTATCACTTCAGTAACGGTCAGAATGTGGTCAATAGTGCTGAAATTGCTTCGGAATCCTGCTTGTTCTATAGGTTGGGCTGAGTGTAGGGTGGAACTAATTCGGTTTAACAAGATCTTTGTGAAAAATTTGTACAAAATTGAGAGCAAGCTGAAAGGATGGTAGTTTTTAATATTGTGAATACTTCCTTTCTTGTGTATCAATATAATATTAGCCTTGTTCCACGACAATGGGATTGAAGCATAGTGCAGGCAGGAAGTAAATACTTTTGCCAAGTGATTTATTGTTACCTCTCCTGCCAGTTTGAGGATGTCAACGCTGAACTCATCATCACCCGGTACTGTTCCCTTCTTCATGGTATCTAGAGCACACTTGACTTCTGATGGGAGTATATCTGGAACACTAGGTACATAATTTAATTTAGATACACCCAAATTTTCCCTTGTACTGCTATACAAATTGCTATAAAAGTCTCTGATGAACTTCAAAACCTCCTCCTTTTCAGTGATTCGACTGTCATTTCCATCGAGTGCAATAATCTGCTTTTTACCGATTGTGAGTTTGCGTTTGGCTGACTTTAAACTTGTCTTGTTCACCAAGCTTGCTCGTAAGGTGTCTTCAGTGAATTTATGTATGTCAGTTTTCATTTCTCTTCGCACTGCCTTACATAGTTCGGAATACGCTACCATGTCACGATCGGTTTGGATTTTCATTTCTCTCCTCTGTTGTAAAAGGGTTTCAGTTTTGGCACTGAATTTATTTGGTTGTTTATTTTTTTGGCATAGGCCACCGACTTCTTGTGCACTTGAAACAATCATTTCCGCCAAATCACCATCTTTAGTTACATGGAACTTGCTTTGGAGGACTTCTTGGAATTCCGAGGAATGTTCTTCCAGATTTTTGAGGTTGATTACCCTTCTCTTCCCTTTCATAAGTTTATTCCTTTCATTTCTTACATTTAGTTCGACCCTTGCTCTCACAAGACGGTGATCACTGCCAGTGTAGAACTGATTTAGCACTGATACGTCTTTTACAATCTGCGGAATGTTTGACAGAATAAAGTCTATCTCATTTTTGACACTGAAATCTGCGCTCCTCCAAGTCCATTTTAGGTCAGAGTGCTTCTTAAAGAACGTATTCATGATAGACATACTGGTGTACTCAGCGAATTGGACTAATCTCTCACCTCTATCGTTTCGGTCGTCAATCCCATAGTTGCCCACCACTGCGTCGCCTTGTTTCTTAGTGCCAACTTTTGCATTGAAATCGTCAATGACCATCTGGAAGTGACAATCGCTACCCTTTTTACAGGTGCTATCCAGACTTTCATAAAAGGATTCAATTTCTTCGTCAGGGTGACTTGAGGTGGGAGCGTACACCTGAACAATCTGTATTTTGTACCCATTCGACACCTTCAGGACCATTCGAGCCGTCCTGCAGGAAGTTCCTTCTAAGACAGATACTCTATTAGCAATATTCTTGTTGATTAAGAACCCAACTCCATTGAGTTTTTCTTCTGGGTCACCACAAAAGTAAAACAAGTTGCCAGACTGCAAACGGAGACAGTCATCCCCTTTTCGGCGTACTTCGGTTAAACTAACAATACTCCAGTTGATTTTTGTAAGCTCTTTCTCCATCTCTTCTAGTCTGTCTTTACCTATTAGAGAGCGACAGTTATATGTACAGACTTGAAGAGTTTGTATCTTCTTCTCAGCACCACTTGGTGTTTGGGACATCAAAGTTGCTCCCACCCGGAGATCCGACTATGGGGCTATTACTCCGGAAAATTTAACATTAATGTCACACAACATAACTCGAAGGTGAGAAGCATAATCGCCACGCTTGCTTCAGGACGGATTGGCGATATAATTTCCAGGCCGCCCCTGACATGGGGTACAGACGCCTTTGCTAGGCCGCTCCACTAGAGTACAGACGCCACCACGCTGCTAGTTTTGGTCCATCTCGGGTATTTCACTTCCCCGGTGCCAGCCTTATCTGGGAGGCTTTCCCCTATCCGCCACCTGGGGAGACGCCCGATAGGGGACTAGCAACCCCACACGGGGGTAACTGAGTACTTGAGTCGAATTGAAAATCTATAATGGGGGATTGGAATGCGTTAAAGCGCAGAAGAATGTGTTATGGATGGATAGGGGAGGGGTAGTAGGTATGAGAGAGGAGGCAGAATGATGGAGATTTGCAATAGCTTTCATCTAGTAATAGCGAATACTCCGTTCAAGAATCACAACAGCAGGAGGTACACTTAGAAGAGGCACGTATTTATCGAAAGATTTAAGTTACTCTACATCACGGACAGACACAGGTTGCGAAATTAGATATTGGTTTGTAAGTCTACCAAATAGCAGGTACACACTACATCCCAAAGTTAGTTGTGATGGACAGTTGGCTGAGGTTTGTGAGACTTGTCTGGAGAAAGCAGTACGGAATCAAGTGCGATACGGAAATACTAAGGAATGAAGAGATACGCTTGAAGTTCTCTGAGGCTATAGATACTAGAATAATGAATTGGTCAACAGGCAGTTCGGTTGAAGAGGAATGTACATCTCTAAAAAAGGCAATCGAAGAAACTGGAAAGCATAGCATAGGGACCAAGGCTGTCACTGCGAAGAAACCGGGGTAACAGAGGAAATACTACAGTTGATCAACGAAAGAAGGAAGTACAAAAATGTTCAGTGATATTCAGGAATATAGCTTTACAGATCACTTAGTAAGCTAAGGAAAAACGGATGCATGAAAAATATGAAGAATTAACCACGAATGAAATTAAAACCAGGCCGGTAACATTAACAGTGTGCGGTTTTAAATGTTTGAGACTGGCAATAAACCGTCAGATTTTCGGAAAAAATGATCCACACAATTCCGAGGATGCAGGAGCCGACAACTGCAGGAATTACTGCATAATCTTAACACATATTCAAGTTCCTGACGAGAATGATATAGAGAACAATGAATAAAGAGAGTTGGGGATCTGTTACGTGACGTTCAGTTTGGCTTTAGGACAGGTAAAGACATCAGAGAGTTCGCTGTGTCTTCGGTTTGTAATCTAAGCAAACCCGGAAAAAACCAAAACACGTCAATAGGATTTGTTGACTGGCAAAAAAGCGTTCGAAAAGTGTAATGTGGTGCTATATGTTCCAAATTCTAGGAAAAATAAGGGAAAGCTATTTGGAAGGACGACTATTACTGGCCATTAAAATTGCTACACCACGAAGATGACGTGCTACAGACGCGAAATTTAACCGACAGAAAGAAGATGCTGTGTTATGGAAATGATTAGCTTTTCAGAGCATTCACACAAGGTTGGCGCCGGTGGCGACACCTACAACTTGCTGACGTGAGGAAAGTTTCCAACCGATTTCTCATACACAAACAGCAGTTGACCGGCGTTGCTGGTGAAATGTTGTTGTGATGCCTCGTGGAAGGAGGAGAAATGCGTACCATCACGTTTCCGAGTTTGATAAAGGTCGGATTGTAGCCTATCGCGATTGCGGTTTATCGTATCGCGACAATGCTGCTCTCATTGGTCGAGATCCAATGACTGTTAGCAGGATATGGAGTCGGTGGGTTCAGGAGGGTAATACGGAACGCCGTGCTGGAACCCAACGGCCTCATATCACGAGCAGTCTAGATGACAGGCATCTTATCCCCATGGCTGTAACGGATCGTGCAGCCACGGCTCGATCCATGAGTCAACACATGGGGACGTTTGCAAGACAACAACAATCTGCACGAACAGTTCGATTACGTTTGCAGCAGCATGGACTATCAGCTCGGAGACCATGGCTGCGGTTACCCCAGCATCACAGACAGGAGCGCCTGCGATGTTGTACTCAACGACAAACCTGGGTGCACGAATGACAAAAAGTCATTATTTCGGATGAATCCAGGTTCTGTTTACTGCATCATGATGGTCGCATCCGTGTTTGGCGACATCACGGTGAACGCACATTGGAAGCGTGTATTCGTCATCACCATACTGGCGTATCACCCGGCGTGATGATATGGGGTGCCATTGGTTACACGTCTCGGTCACCCTTTGTTCGCATTGACGGCACTTTGAACAGTGGACGTTACATTTCAGATGTCTTACGATCCGTGGCTCTACCCTTCATTAGATCCCTGCGAAACCCTACATTTCAGCCGGATAATGCATGACCGCATGTTGCTGGTCCTATACGGGACTTTCTGGATACAGAAAATGTTCGAATGCTGCCCTGGCCAGCACGTTCTACAGAGCTCTCACCAACTGAAAATATCTGGTCAGTGGTGGCCGAGCAACTGGCTCGTCACAATAAGCCAGTCACTACTCTTGATAAACTGTGTTATCGTGTTGAAGCTGCATGGGCAGTTCTAGAATACATTTGCCCAATGAATACCCCTTTATCATCTGTATTTCTTCTTGGTGTAGCAATTTTAATGTTCAGTAGTGTATATAACGTGTATAAGGACCAATAGCAAATAGTAAGACTTGAAGACCAAGAACAGAGTGGTCTGATTAAAAGCGCTATAAGACGGTGGTATGGTCTTTCGCCCCTGTTCACCAAACTATTCATCGAGGCAGTGACGAAAATAGAAAGAAGTTTGAAGAGTGGGATTAAAGTTCAAGGTGAAAGAATATCGATAAGATTCGGTGATGAAATGGCTACCGTCAGTGGAAGTGAAGAATTTCATGATGTACTGATTTGAATGAACGGTCAGATGGGTACAGAAATGGACTGAGGGTAAACCGAAGAAAGACGAAAGTAACATCGCAGCTGGGCACCAAGAAGCAGACGTAATTAAGGAATTTTGCTACCTATACAACAAAGAAACCTGGGTGGAGGGAGCAATGAGGACGTAAAAAGCAGGCTAGCCCTGGGAAGAAGCGCATTGTTCACTGAGGGAAGTCTACTAGTATTAAACGTAGGCCTTAATTTGAGGAATAACTTTTTGAGAATTTTTGTCTTGTATACAGCATTGTATGGTAGTGAAACATCCGCTCTGGGAAAACTGGAACAGATGAGAATCTACAAATTTGAGACATTGTGCTACAATAGACTGTTCGAAATTAGGTGGACATAATATTTTCTCAGGCTTCCACCCACGTCCCGTGGTTTAAAATCCCACGAGCTTTCGGCCTATCCCTCCTCCGCCATCGGCAACTGGTGACTGCTGGATAATTGCCGCTGCCGTCCTTATATAGCTGCGATGTCCTCAGTGACATAAGTGGTGCTCGTTCCACGCCATGTACGGTAATGTTTTCATTGCGCGCTTGCCGCGCAAGTTTCAGCTTTCCGATAGACGGGTTCCAAGCTGTGCTTAGCTGCAGGCAGCCTTCTTTATTGAGGGTGTTGTCAGAAATGTTTAACTCGACCGCTTCTTTCATAACACTGTCCCAAAAACTAGTAGTCCGTGTAATAACAGACGTCTCGGCAAATGCAATAGGTGCCTGTTTTCTAAAGCATGTTCCGCCACCGCTGATTTGTCTGGATACCGTGGGCCGAAACATCTCTCGTGTTTCACACGGCGCTGTTGAACAGTATGTATGGACTGTCCGATGTAGATCTGTCCACACCCACACGATATTCGATATACTCCTTGCGTTCTGAGTCCAACATCATCCTTCAGAGGCCTCATTAGTTGTCGAGTTTGAGCCCGTGCCCTAAAGCCATATCGATCTTATGCTTCTTTAGAAGCCGGCTAATCTTTCCTGTTATTGGGCCACACAACGGCAAGAACGCAAGCTTCTTCGTACCCTTCTCAGAAGTCTTTTGCTTATGTTCGTTCGGCAAGGTGGCCTGCTAAATCTGGAGGTTGTTTTAGCCGATTTCTTTGAAGACTTTCCGTAGGTGGCTCAGTTCCTTCGGAAGGCTTTCAGCGTCTGAAACAGCTTCCGCTCGATGCGCCGATGTCCTCAAAAGAGAACATTTCTGCGAAGGGTGGTGATAGCTGGTAGCATGCAGATATCGAGCTGTGTGGGTGGGTTTCTTATAAACACTGTGGCTGAGACACCTATTTTCTTCTCAACGGACAAGGACGTCTAGGAAAGGTATGGCACCATCTGTCTCTCGTTCCATCTTAAATCTGATGTTATCATAGATGCTGCTAATGTGGTTGAAAATTCCTCCCAGCCTTTTGTCCCCAAGAGGCCAGATAACGAATGGTCTTCAGCTAAGCACAGCTTGGAACCCGGACATCGGAAAGTTGAAGCGGGCGCGGCACGCGCGCAATGGAAACATTACCATATGTGGCGAGGGAGCGAGCACCACTGACGTCACTGAAGACAGAGCGGCTATATAAGGACGGCAACAGCAGTCATTACACAGTCACCACTTGAAAATGGCCGAGGAGAGCTCAGCTGAAAGATAGTGGATTTTAAACCACTGCACGCGGACGGAAGCCAGAGAAAATGTTATCAGTATATATAGCCGCAAAACTATGCGTTCGTAATATTACATCTGTTAACACACCAGGGAATAACATTCATTGTACTAGAAGGAGCTATACAGGGTAAAACTGCAGAGGAAGACAGGCAGCAACACAACCAGTAAATACTTGAGGACGTATGGAGCAGTTGCCACCTCTGAGATGAAGAGGTTGGCACAGGAGAGAGACTGGTGAGAAGAATTATTTGATCTACAGTCAGCGAGGTAAAACACACACACACACTCATTTACATTCAGGAGGTTAGAGAGAGACGAGTAGCGAGCGTATTATTCAGGAGCTTGCAACTAACATCTAATTATTATGGTGAGTCTGAATCAAGTTAAAGGTGTGTCATTTTGATATAAGCTACGATTCGGTGTGTGTAACCGTACTTCATCTGCACACTTGCATATGAACTGTTAGTAACAGCTCTTTACATTTTAAATTTGTTTAATAGAAACAATGAATTAGTGGCATTGTGCTTGATTGTCAGAGGTTGCAGATCGCGCTATGGAGTGCATCACAGGTCTACAAGCACATAGGAACATCAGTGCAAGGTACACAAGTAAACGAATGTGGGTGGCAGTATTGTCACCTAGCAGACGAGAAAAGAATTAAAGAATTACAAACACATGGAAGGAAAAGTCTATTTTATATGTTAACAGTGGCAGGATAGCTGGTACCATTAACCTAATAAAGCTCGTTTAGACAGTTCATCATTTTTCCGAAAGGAGTTTCCGATCAATGTTATGAGTAACTAGCAGTACAACAATACAAGACTGAAGCAGAATAAGTCACCAACATAGCAGAATATGGCACGAATTTTGTAAATGTTATAGTAAGATTTACTATTCGTAATTTAGAGCAGGATTATCTATACATCCAGTTGATCTTGTGCAAGAATTAAGAAAGAATATACCAGCACAATGGAGAGAATTATATGCAGATTACTATTTAATGTAATGATACAGTATTCGGAACTTAATGTAAAGTCTTAAACATTTGAAGAATTTATTCAAAAATCTATGCATGAGGTTCGATCAAAGAACGTTAAAACTACTGAATGATGAACGCAATTTTGTATAGTCCACAGTGTATGTTAGGCAGTGTTACAGCTCACAGTCTGAAGATACTCCAAAAATTACGTTACATGAGCATGGCGCTGTATAATTCTATACTCAAAGAAATGTGGAAAAAATTGTCGACAGAATTTTATGGCAGGAGTGCAACGTGAGAACGTTGACAGTTTTATGAAAAAAGTGAAAGGGGCAGAAGCCGAATTTTTAACAGTCATTCAACAGAAACAAGTAAGAACCAACGGGAAGAGAAGAAAGAATGATAACAGAAAACTTTCTTTTGTGAAGATTACTCAAGGTATTGTGAGAACTCACGTATAATAAGAAGCGAAGAAGACAGCCAGATAGACATCACAGACGAATGAGAAATTGATGTCATAAAGCTCGAGGAAGTACACGTAACATACTGGAAAGAGGGTACTGAGTGCAGCGGAGCACGCAGAATGATGTGCCGAAACTGCAAAGGGAGAACACTGACGAAGATGGGAGTGAGGTCACGGGCTGCTGGTTGCAACCCAAAAGGCGATGGCCTGACATGTAGGTCACCCATTTTGATCAAGTTTTGCAAGGAGTGTCTACATTTAGAATAAAGACAGACGTGTTTCAGTTTTTCGCTAGGAACTCCCTAGTTCTTTTAAAAAAGTCGAGGACAAAATAGACGACGGAAGTCGTATTTTCAATGCTATACATCGAAAGAGCGTCTAGAAACAAACATTTTTATTAACAAAATATGGTGTCCAAAGTTGATAATGTTCGAGTTACTGACGTTTTGTGTTTTCGTACTGCAGCGTAGGTGCCCGACATTCATTATGTCCAGCAGAACGAGTTTCGCAGTCGGGCCTGCACGGTCAGAGGGCTGGCTGCCTTTTGTAACAAAAAACCTGAGTGAAGTATTTAACGATGAAGTTTACGATGTGTCACGCAACGTCCGCCCGGACCAAGTGACGATTGGGGCATTAGACTACCAAATCACTTGTCCGTGTTCATTTCTTGGTCGCGGCTTTTATCCGTTCGACAATTACTTTTCAGTGTATCTGATAAAATTCTGATAATGACAATACTTTTCTTTATTTGAAGTAAAACATCACGAGGCGTGGGTAATAATCAAATAAATATGTATAACGTGTTGACAGGTATTTTCATCGTGGTACATGGCGTGGTATGTAGGACTTTCGTAGTTCATGATGCTCTCCCGACATGCACTGTGAAAGTGATACCACGTGACACAGTCTCTTAGACGTAAAGAATTTCATCACACGACTTCAAAATCATGCGTCTGCACAATATAGCAGAAAATTCCTAGATTGGACAGATGCCATCAAATTTCATGCGTGGTCCATATTCAATTATCCACGCCTGTCTTTCGAGACATGCTTCTATGCGTTTGATATGCATCCAGAATCTATATCTGATAGATCTGTTATTCTATTTTTTTTTCAGATATGTTTTCCACGAACAACGTATCGGAAAAGACATATACATGCATCGAGATATCTTTCGTGAGACGCGCTTGATGCGAGAAATACTTATATTTTGCCTACTACTATAATACGTCTCACCCCACCGACAGTGAGAATGCTCACTAATAGAGGACCAGCTAGGATTACAGATTAATAAGCCTTAGGTGCATTTTTGTACTATGAACCACTATGAATATAACTGCCAGTATTATACACTTATTTCATTATTAATAATGCCTCTTGGTGTTTTACTTTTTTAAAAAGAGGCAAAGAAAAGCATTCCAATTGTCAAAATATTATCAGATACATTGAGAAAAATATCGAATAAAATAAGGGCATAAACAATAATCTAACACGGGCAAGCAGTTGCGGAATTAATGCCTTGACAGCTTTTTTTCTTACTTCTGTCCAGTTTGTTCGCTATTGTTCGTTGTGATTGGTCGGGGCGGACGTCAAATGATATCCGTTGAAACTTATCGTTGATTCCTTCACTCAGTTTTTTTCATTACAGAGAGCAACCAGTCCTCTGACCGAACACGCTGAGCTACCGTGGGGGCAACTGCTCGAGCGCGGACTACGCTCTGATGAGGGCATTGAATGTCGTACACCGAAGATACAGCGTGGAAACATAAAAACGTTAATAAACCGAATAAACTTTGAATCCTGTATTATATCAATAAAAATATTTGATCTGAGACCATGTTTCGATGTATAGCATTGAATACAACTTTGACCACGACCTTTTCAAAAACTAGGGTGTGTCTAACAAAAGTCGGCCGATGTGACCAAGAGGTTCCAGGAGATTCAGTCCGGAACCGCGCTGCTGCTACGGTCGCAGGTTCGAATCCTGCCTGGGGCATTGGTGTGTGTGATATCCTTAGGTTATTTGGATTTAAGTAGTTCTAAGTCTATATTTTGGAAGAATATATCTCTTTGACGTTAAATTTGTACTGACTGTTTCTTGTGTGTAACACGCGCAACTGCCCCAGTACATTCATACAGCAGCATTCGGCAAAAACACGTATAGTATCACGCGGCCATGGTCAAGATGACTAGAGAATTTCGCTGGAAGGAAGCTTCACAAATCCAGTCCATACAATTACGGAAAAGTATCAAAGTCTCAGTTTGAGTATTCATTAATAATCCGCAAACCTTTACTCTCAAGGCAACAAAGCCTACATTAATTAAGAGTAATTCTCACCTGATTCCATCAGCCTTGAACATCAAATGTTGAAATGTGTGCGAATTCCTAAGGGACCAAACTGGTGATGTCATCGGTCCCTAGTCTTACACACCACTTAAACTAACGTAAACTAACTTACACTAAGAACTTCACATATACCCATGCCCGAAGGAGAACTCGAACCTCCGGCGCTCTCACTTTAAGTGATTATAATACTACAAAAAACCACACTTAAAATAAACAATAGACTTGCATACAATATAACATTGTGGCTGTTTCCAGAATGAGATTTCCACTCAGCAGCGGAGTGTGCCCTCATATGTAACTTCCTGGCAGATTAAAACTGTGTGCCCAACCGAGACTCCAACTCGCGACCTTCGCCTTTCGCGGGCAAGTGCTCTACCATCTGAGCTACCGAAGCACGACTCACACCCGGTGCTCACAGCTTTACTTCTGCCAGTATCTCGACTCCTACCTTCCAAACTTTACAGAAGCTCTCCTGCGAACCTTGCAGAACTAGCACTCCTGAAAGAAAGGATACTACGGAGACTAGTTCTGCAAGGTTCGCAGGAGAGCTTCTGTAAAGTTTGGAAGGTAGGAGACGAGACACTGGCAGAAGTAAAGCTGTGAGTACCGGCCGTGAGTCGTGCTTCGGTAGCTCAGATGGTAGAGCACTTGCCCGCGAAAGGCAAAGGTCGCGATTTCGAGTCTCGGTCGGGCACACAGTTTTAATCTGCCAGGAAGTTTTATTCTGGCTGTTGTTCTATCGTTTGCCCGAAATTAAAATTACTTTAATTAGGAGACAGCAGTTACTTCCAAAACAAGTGAATATGTAAACATGTAACCAAATACTACATTGATGTTACTATAAATTGGGTCCTAGAACTGTAGATCTCTCCACACAATTCGATTACAGCTGAGAAGCATCATTGACTGATGTATAAATTTTTGTTTGGATTATGTTAATTCTCTAGTACGTTTCCTAATTACACATTTTAAAACAAGAAGGGCTTCTTAAGTTTTCGTTAGTTCGATAAAATTTTCTCCGCGTGTAACTACCTTTCCAGTGTTGACTTCATCGCAGTTCAGCTGGTACTCCTAATGATTATCCATATAATCTCAGGAGGTTTTCGATTTTCTACCAGTCTCTGAGCTCAAAATAAAATTCGATCCGTATGTCCATGTCAAGATGATTTCCTGATCCCTGTAGATCCAATAGTCCCTGCTCGAACGGCACGTGAGACGTTTACTCACAGCCACTAGCTTACAAATGATGGCCAGCGCACTTCCGTGCTCGTCACGAAGTATCAAGTCACGATTCATTACAACCCCTATTTAAGCGACTTCCGTCTATAGATTCCTTACAACGACGGAGGTCGACGTACCTGTTGCACTCAGTACCATTTCAACTCCATATTTCATTCTCCCCTCTTTTTACCAAAATGCCGGTCGGTGTGGCCGTGCGATTCTAGGTGCTTCAGTCCGGAAACCCGCTACTGCTATGGTCGCAGGTTCGAATCCTGCCTCGGGCAGTGTAAATTAGTTTACGTTAGTTTAAGTGGTGTGTAAGACTAGGGACCGATGACATCACCAGTTTGGTCCCTTAGGAATTCGCACACATTTCAACATTTGATGTTCAAGGCTGATGGAATCAGGTGTGATGGCCTTAGGTTCTTTATTTTTAAGTAGTTCTAAGTTCTAGGGGACGGATGACATCAGATGTTAAGTCCCATTAGCGCTCAGAGCCATTTTTGTATCAAAATGAATATACCTAACAGTTGTCTGTTTCCTTATAAAAGTCCAAAACAGAAAGAAACCAAAAAATTCTTTTTACGGCTTGTTATCTTCGCTATGTTAATGTGCACGTTATTTTGACGTATTCCTTCTCAGTTATGGGCAGAACTAGACACAGTCACCGTTCATTGACATAACCTACAGCAACAGTGGAACAGAATATCGAAAATACTTTTCCAGAACCGCAAAATGTCAGGGCTGGAGCTCTCACTGCATGAAATAAATTATGAAAAACCTTTTCTTTTTAAAAATAGGTGGGTGAAATTAGGAATCTGGTATGCTACCTGTTATGGTAACTTTGCTGATGAATTTAGTGCTAAGAAATTTACGAGCAGCAATCAACCCTTACATCATTGCATTTAAGGTCCCGCCAGTTTACGTATTGAATCATGATTGTGCAGAAGCCAACATTCCTTACTGTGGATACCGTTCCTCACGTTTCCATGGAGATGAATGAGTACACCCGTTAACGCATTACACCAGGGATCACAATGGAAAAATTAGCATGTGAGTTTTTGTACAATACGGAAGCGATGTTGTTTCACAATGAACGTGGAAAACCAAATGGCTCTGAGCACTATGGGACTTAACAGCTATGGTCATCAGTCCCCTAGAACTTAGAACTACTTAAACCTATCTAACCTAAGGACATAACATAACACCCAGTCATCGCGAGGCAGAGAAAATCACTAACCCCGCCGGGAATCGAAACCGAGAACCCGGGCGCGGGAAGCGAGAACGCTACCGCACGACCACGAGCTGCGGACGTGGAAAACCGAAAATAGTAAAACTAAACATTTCATAGCTGATGAACAAGGCAGAAATATTGTTGATGTGTTTCATGTATGTCTATTACAAATTATTTTAATGCAACGACATTAGTAAATGTGTTAACGTGAACCTTATGCTGAAAAAGCTTTTGATAAATCTATGTACTTACTGTGATGAAGTTATAGACAGATCAGTGCTCGCTTTTATATAACTGATGATCGAAATAACGTATAACGTTTTAAATCGTTGTCAAAGTGCACAACCTTCTGTCGATGAAAGAAACTCACGCTGTTGTGTCAGAAGCGCGCACAGAAAGCACTCTATACAGCCGTCGCAACAGTCTGGAACAGACTCCATTTTTCATTACTATAATTCACATGATCAATAACTGTTTTCTCCATTGGTGAACTGACCTCATATCTGACCAAGATCCGCAAACGCTGAGTAATGGAATAACAAATTCACTGTTCGTATCAAATTTCTGTATGTAAATGGAAAAGTTTGACATCGGACCGTGGTCGTTATTACACCACCCTAGCATTGTCACTACCGCAGCTGAACAAAGTGCCTAAGCCCAATGCTCCCCATCTGTCTTTGCTGTCTTCTTTTAGTTGAAGTTAGAAAAGTTAATGTTCTCATTATTGACATCTTAGAGAGGTAGGTTTTCTGTGTTCTTCCCGCAATGTGGCGGTTACGTGTGCAGTTTAGCTGCAGAGCAGCAAGCAGAAGACTGCATCCAATGATAGGCGTCTTGTTCATAAACCATACTATCCTTCAGCAAGGTGTCTGTCTTAACTAAGAGTCAAACTGCTGAAATTATTTAGCTCCACACGTGAACACTGCATGCGATTCTACTGGCATACCAAATTGTATTTCATGCGAACAATCTTCCTAAAACAAATTTTCACTCATTTGTAATTTGGAAGTCTTGGTACCTTAATGGATACGTGCTAATGCAAAGGTCTCAGGTTCAATATTCAGTCCGTCTAATGACTTTTTCTATAATTCACCATCGCTTTCTCATTTGAATACGATTTTATATGTGAAAAATGCCACAGACTATCACGATGCGGAGCCCATCATAAATTTTAGGATGAAGATAAGTGTGTACCACTGCGAATGGACCATACGCAATGAAGTATCACTGCTCAAAACATCCTTAAGGTTGAAGGGACCTTTACTTTTATCTGATCAGCAAATGCTGTGTAACTGTCATTGCTCATAAAACTTCCTTGATGCCAATCTCTGTGATAATGTGATAACGATTTTTGGTTGAAATAACGATGTAATTGCCGGCCGAAGTGGCCGTGCGGTTAAAGGCGCTGCAGTCTGGAACCGCGAGACCGCTACGGTCGCAGGTTCCAATCCTGCCTCGGGCATGGATGTTTGTGATGTCCTTAGGTTAGTTAGGTTTAACGAGTTCTAAGTTCTAGGGGACTAATGACCTCAGCAGTTGAGTCCCATAGTGCTCAGAGCCATTTGAACCATTTGAACGATGTAATTAAAAAAACAGCTTTGAAAAGATTGATCGGTATGTTACTGCCATGTTGTACTGATAGTATAATATATTTTGATGAACAACCGCAACACTAATTAATGTTTCTTGCTTTATAGATACTTGAGATGACTGTAATGTCATGCCGCTCAACAGTGGGTGTATTAGCAGTATGCAAAGAAAGTAAGACAGAAAATCTTAAACCTCCAAAATCGAAACTGCTAAAAATCTGTGTTAGAAACTCACTGAATTATCGCCAATTTACTCTACCCAAATGAAAACCACCTTTCTCTTGTTCACAAAACATAAAACTGTGCATGAAAACGTATGATTCTCTGTGCTACTCTTATGTTTATCTATCAGTTCGAAGGATTAGTTATTTAACAGTACATTCGAAACTGAATTTCTGTATACAATTTCTGTATGGCTTATGGAATCTTCTATAAAAAAAAAAACCAGTAACAAATAGGTTACTAAATACAACTTTGTCCAGAAATTAACTACATATGGCTGAAGACACACGTAGCGTCAAAATTTTATTGGGTATATATATATATATATATCAACACAGTTTTCATTCCTTACTTCAGACCCAATAAAATTTTGACGCTACGTGTGTCTTCAGCCATATGTAGTTAATTTCTGGACAAAGTTGTTTTTAGTATATATATATATATATATATATATATATATATATATATATATATATATATAATTACTAATCGAATTCACCTAAGTATTGGTGTGACTTTGAAAAGTCTTTAAATCGAAGGTACTTTTTCATCAGTTTCCTGATGCAGCTTGCCACGAATTTCTGTCCTGTGCCAAGCTTTTCATGTCAGAGTAGCATCTGCAACCTGTGTCCTCAGTTATTTGCTGGATGTATTCCAGTCTCTCTCTTCTTTTACAGTTTTTACCTCCACAGCTCCCTCTATCACCAGGAAAATTATTCTCTGATATCTTAACGCACGTCTTGTCATCCTATCGCTTCTGTTCGTCAGTGTTTTCCAAATATCCCTTTCCTTGACGATTCTGCAGAGAACTTCCTCATATCTTACTTTATTAGACCACCTTATTTTCATCAGTCTCCTGCGGCACTACAAGTAAAATTCTTCGACTCATATGTTTTCCCGCTTTCCCACAGTCCATGATTCCCGACCATACAATGCTGTGCTCCAAAAGTACGTCCTCAGAAATTTCTCCCTCAGGCTAACACCTATGTTTGATGTTACAAGACTTCGCCAGGAACGACCTTTTTACCTGTGGTAGTCTGTTTTTTTATCTTTTCCTTGCTCCGTTCTTCGTGATTTATTTTGTTATCTTGGTAGCAGAATTACTTAACTCCCTCTACGTCGTGATCCCTAATTCTGATGTCTCTCGCTGTTCTCATTTCTGCTACTTTTCATTACTTTCATCTTTTTTGGATTCCCTCTCAGTCCTTGTTCGGTACTTATTTGACTGTTCATTTCATTTAGCAGATGCTGTAAGTCTTATTCAATTCCACTGAGCAATGTCACGAGCGAATCTTTTCGTTTATATCCCTCACCTTGAATTTTAATCTCACGCTTGAACTTTTCTTTTATTTCCGTCACTGCCTTTTCGATGTCCATATTGAACTGTAGGGGCGAGTGATAACATTGTTGGCTTATGCAATTTTTTTTTCCGTCCACTTCGTTCTTGCTCGTCTTCTCTTATCGTTCCCTCTTAGGTTCTTGCGCATTCTTTACACCAACCGTCTTTCTCTGTAGCGTACCCTTATTTTTCCCAGAATTTCGAATGTCATGCACCATTTCTTCGTATTTGAACGTTTCTTCCACGTCTACAAATCCTATGAATTTATGTCGATTTTTGTTAAGTCTTGCTTTTGTTATCAACCGCAACGTCAGAACTGTCTCTCTGGTGCCTCTACCTTCCCGAAAATCAAACTGATCGTCATCTAACAGTTCCTAGATTTTCTTTTCCGTTTTTGTGTTTATCATTTTTGTCATCATCTTGAATGTATGAGCTGTTAAACGGATTATGATATAATTCCCGCACGTTTCAGACCTTGCACTCTTCGAAATTGTGTGGGTGATGTCTTTCTGGTAGGCCGGTGGTACATCGCCAGTCTTATACATTCTACACACCGAGGTGAATAATTGTTTTGTTGCCACTTCCCCATGATTTTAGAAATTTTGATGGAGTGTTTTATCTATTCCTCCTGCCTTATTTGATCTTAAGTTTACCAAAGCCCATTTAAATTAATAGTCTAGTACTGAATCCCCTGTCTCCTCCCTTTCGACTACAGTTTCTTCTTCTATCACCTCGTCAGATAACTCCTCCCCCTGATTAAGTCCTTCAATGAACACTTTCGACCGGTCTCCTTGCATTTAACAATGGTATTGCGATTCCTTTCTTTTACTTTCACCGAAAGTTGGTTTGACATTTTTATATGCTGAATCTGTCTTTCATGCAGTCTATTCTGTTTCGAATTCTTCAGTCTTCACGCATCCATATCGCCTTAGCTACTTCACACCTTCAGTTTACTTCTGTCCTACGTAATTTGTATTTATGTAAACCTGAACTGCCTTGAGGTCCTTCTAACCTGTACTGGCGGTGGCTCCATTACTCTCTGGGAAACACTCACGTGGGCATCCATGGGTCCAGTGGAGCTGGTGCAAGGCACCATGACGGCCAAGGAATATCACACACTGGTTGCAGACCACGTATATCCCTTTATGACGATCATGTTTCCTGGTGGTGAAGACACTTTTCAACAAGATATTGCCCCATGTCACAAGGCCAGTAGTGTGATGAAGTGGTTCGACGAACATAGTCACGAGTTACAATTGATGTGCAGGCCCCCCAACTCCTCATATCTGAATACATCTGGGATGCAATTGAACGTTGCATCAGCGCTCATCGCAGCTTCCCCGGAATTTACGGGAATTAGGTGACTTGTGAGTGCAGATTTGGTGCAAACTCCCTCCAGCGACTTACCATACCATGTTGTGTCGCTACTGTTATCCCTGCCAAAGGTGGACATACTGGCTATAGGTAGGTGGTAGTAATGTTCTGGTCGTTCAACGTACTTCTTCTGCTATCCAATGTTTCTTCACAATTATCTTCCATGTATCTGCGCTTTTCTTTCTAACTTCTGTGATAGTCCTTTTTAAAGACGTGTATTCCTCTTCAACTAAACTGCCTACGTAACTATCCTTTATCGCAGCATCTGTAGTCTCACAGGACCTGAAGCGTATCTCTTCATAGCTTACTACTTGCGTATCCCACTTCTTTGATCCTTCCTGATTAGTTTCTCATACTTTATTCTAATCTTCATCATAACGAAATTGTGATATGAGTCTATATGTACTCCTGGGTAAGCATTATAATCCAGTATCTGATCTAGGAATCTCCACCTGACCATAATGTAATCCAACGAAAATCTTCCCAAATCCGCTGGTCTTTCCCAAGTATACATCCTCCTCTTCTGATTAAGCAGAATATTCACCATTACTAGATGTAATTCTTTGCAGAAGTCAGTTAGCCTTATTCCTACTGCCAAACCCATATCCCTCCCCTACAACGGCATTCAAATTCCTTTACAGTCTGAAGTGCACTTCTTTCTGGCCATGATATGGTCCAAACTGAATATTAGTCATGGCACTTATATCGCACTAAAGACGTCATTTAACTGTAGAACATGTTCTTCGTTGTCTTTAGAAAAGACTATAATGTCAACCCGATGTACCATCCATTGTTTTTATTTTAAATCATGCAGCACCCTGCTCATTAGTCAGTGAAATGTCGCCGCCATGTTTCTCAATCCGAATGTCAATGCTGGTACTGAAGAAACCGTAAACTGTGTTTGAATCATTCCTCCCATGCTACCTCAAAATGATGGTATCCACTTTGTAAATTCATGGTCATGGCTTAGTTCCCAGTTATTTAAGGAGTGTGGGGTGTTAGGCACTGGCAGACATTTATGACTTCCTTTGATATAAACACTTGTAGTCACAATGAAATCAAGAGGCGTTATTTCATTTGGGTCCTTTTTTTACTGTTACTATCTGTGAGCCAGAAGGGTTGATACTTTCCTCTTCAATCACAGATCGGCTGGTTAAGAAAACTATCCACAACTGGTTGTAGATGAAGTGAAATTCTATACCGTTTTTCTGTACT
This sequence comes from Schistocerca piceifrons, assembly GCF_021461385.2. NCBI lineage: Eukaryota > Metazoa > Arthropoda > Insecta > Orthoptera > Acrididae > Schistocerca > Schistocerca piceifrons. The sequence goes on from NW_025728290.1 coordinate 5,145,184, forward strand.
GGTGGTTCATTTCCAGTGGGAGTCCTATGCTGCAATAGCTGACATTGGTTCAGGGGCTGAAAATCTCCACTTATTGAATACTCCAAATATTATACCGTAACCTAGAGTGCAGTTAAATCAGTAGACTGCTCCAGCTTTGAATATTCATACCTGTGCTACTATTCAATTCTTTGTACTCCATTACTTTCAAGTTAGCTGTCTATGCACCTTTTGATAGCTCTACGTTTTGTGAAATAGAACTGCCAATGCTAACAGGCAATACTTGGCTTCCACAAAACTCTCCAGCACAGGATAAACTGCGGTGAATAAAACATTATACCTTACCAAATTTTTCGATTTCGATCAAGGTCTCAATCACACATAAAGTTTTAACTGGCTTGTTTGCCCTATGTCCTCCCACAATAACTTCCCCGTACTTTTCGGTGTTATATCCCATGAGTCGACTCTAAAATACCTAGACGCAACTTAGTCGGCTTCCATTACTTCTGCACTGATCGTTGTGTCCATTAGTTTCTCTCAGCAGTGAATTAAGATGGATTAATGTTCCATCCAGCTCCACTATGCGCTGATTATGCACAGGTGTATCTCATACGACATTGACTGGGAGAGCTGCAAAGTGACTGCAAAATACCCCACTTTGTTTAATATTGATGTACGAACTCCATCCTACAACCCTCCACCAAGATTACCATTTGGAGTGTCCAGCCTGTTTACACTTTATACACTGTCATTTTCCGCAATATCGTGGGATGTATTCCGGGTGACCACATCTGTAACGCATAATCTCAGTACTAACCACTACTTTCTTCTCCGTAGGGTTGGTCACTATGTCGCTTTCAGCCAAAGTTTTCGTGATTGTTACAATCGCTTTTAAACGTTCTGGAAACTCTACAAATACTTGAAGTGAGATCTCAGCTAGTAAACCCCACAAGAAAGCATCTAACACCCTATGCTCTGCCTGCTGCAAACTGAAGATATTGGTGCTATCGTCATTTATATGTTAATACTTATCTTTGTCATGCGTACACAAAACATTCTACCGATTCTCCTTTGTTTGTGTTATCCAATTAAGGTGTTCCTCATAGTAACTCCACGTGTTCTTTCTTGTATATCACTCCACTAACCTTTCCTGCGAGTACCGGAAAGTTTGAAAATTTCACAGCTTCTTGTCATGCATTACAAATGCCCTAGCATCAGGTGCTAACAATTTCTCGTCATATATGTTAAACATCCTCCAAAGACTAACACCAAAATGGAATATCTGTTGAGGTGGGCAGCTGTCTAGGACTGATGAGGACAAGTTGGGAATTGACTGTTACCTTCTTTCCACCAGTAGGCATATGCATACCACATTATCAACCTGTATTTGTGCTAGATTATCCAGGAAGTGCTGAATTGCTTCGTGAGTAACAGCTGTGCCACTTGCAGCTGTTTTGTTCATGTCTTACTACTAGAAACATATAGCGCATCACAGAAAAAAATAAAGGAAAAACGGTAAACAATCACACAGGCGCACATAGAAAAACGTCTTAAAATGGACACCTACCTGGACATTTCAGTTGAACACCACTGCTGAACTGCCACTGTCATCGCCAACTTTGCATCCTCCAACAGTTCTTCTGACATCACATGTAACACTGTAGAAGATATTACTGTCATTTAATCGCTAAAACTTTATCGACTTTCTAGTTAGACACTGCCTTAACGCAGCACTGTCCACACAGGCGAGAGGGTTTGAGTGATCCGAACACGTAGAAGATTGTACCGGAGGTAGCGTAGTTGTTTACAGGATCCCCTTTACTGGGCAAGCCCTTTTAAGAGGAGCCAGACAAAGAGTCTCACAATGTTCCATCTTTTCCTTTATCTGATCCCGAGTTTTCCTTTCTTGAGATATCAACATCCCTTAGGTGCCTCCCATATAGGAACGGTGTGGAAGGCAACCACATGGGTGCTTAGCTAGGGCTGTCATTACTTCCACTTACTTGTGTTAGGCTTCTGCTGCATATTCTCCCGTCAGCCTCCCTTGGCTAAGTATTAGGTTTCGTGGTCTCAAGGTGCCTTACCTTACACTACTCTGAAGAGACAGCGAAAGATCTATAGCTCAGGGACGAAATTTCATTTAAAAGTATGGAGGCAGAAAGGTGGGATCCCCATCATCAGACTGTGATTACATGCTGCCTGTTACTATATCAAGCAAAGGTTTCTTAATAATCTGGTTGAACAACCACTACAGCGAGTAGTCATAAAAAAGAATGAAGACTTTGGACTATGAGACAAACTACTCTTCAGAACATGGAGATAGAACTTAATAAAGAGTTGGAACAAAGAGAATGTAATATAGGGCTTTCAACAGAAACGAAGAAGAAACCCACAGGAAATCAATACTTAGGGGACTGCACTTTGATTTACAGTGAAATATGGCTAAAATTTAAAAGTAAGAGATCAAGAAAGACTTTTTTGTGATAAATAGTAAGTTTTCAACATAAAAATATTATGAAGTGGCAAATTTGAAAATCGGTGAAATGAGACACACGTGTCTCATGAACCTAACTAGATCCCTATTTTCATGTGAACCAAGCACTTTTAGTGCTAAATGTTTAATTTTCTAACGATTTTATCTGGATAGTAGTTCTGATTTATATATTTAACGAATCAGTAGTATATATTAAACAAATCAGTAGCAAAACACATTTATTCTCCTGGCAATGAAGAGCATGAAGTGCCTCATAGAAGTCTTCAAACTAAGATTCGAAGGTGAGCTATACACATCACACACACCAATGTTTTCTGCAGTTTATGAAGTTTTCTGAAACATATACATGCCAATACATACGAACTGAGGTGCGTAGTGAAGTTTCTGAACAACCTCTATGCTGTATAACAGAACACAATTAACTACTTTAGACATTGTTGGAATGGAGAACGTGGTGATTTGATGTGGTTTTTGCGAAGCAGCCACACTATAAATACACGCCGCCCCATTTGATCGCTCACTGGCTTCTATATATCCACCCCATGGTCAGTAGTATTTTTCTCCAAGTTCCGAAAGCATGTCTCTACATGCTAGAATTATACAGATATGAGATACAGGCGTCTCAATGCCGAAAACTGCGTGTTACTTTAGTGGTACAGACGTATCTCATCAACTACGAAAGAGTTAAACACCAATGAGATTAGCAGTTGCAATAATATTATCGATAGGAAGTGAGTTAATAGAATCTTGCACCCAAACATAAAATTTACGTTGAAAATGGAGCAGGATGGAAAGTTTTTTGCCTTAGATATATTGGTAGAACGGAAATCATATCGCAAATCGCCCATTCTATGTACTGAAAAGCGATGCATACAGCCGTGTGTCTCAACAAAAGGGGCTTACTACATCCAGATAAGAACAGTGCTTCGCTGAACACCATAACTCACAGAGCCAGGACTATTTTGGACACAGAGCATATCGGCTCTGAGATGAATCATCTGAGAATGGTGCTCAGAAGGAACGGATTTTCAAGCCGTGATATTATGTCAACGGTCTCGAGAAGCCAAGACGCTATTTCCCTTCAACAAAACAATGGGGTCCAACACATAGCGCTGTTTCTATTCTGCGGCGCAACAACTAGCAATATATGTGGAGCCCAAGACAGGCAAGGAATCAGACCAGTGTTTCACCCACCCACGAAGACTAAGGACATGCAGCAACCTGTTAACGATGTGCCAGATATTCATAATATCCGTTGCAGGTATAGCAGCAGTTACATGGATCAGTTTGGACAGACTGTTGCTGATCGCTGTTTTGATCATCAGCGGCATCTGAAGTACAGGAATTTCGAAAATTCAGCAATGGCTCAACGGAGCCTATTAATGTTGTCTTTGAACAAGAGAATTCTCGCTCACACTTTGAGCCACTGCGATTCTGTGATGAGAAAAGCAGTGGAAATTAGACTCTGTGACAAAACTCCAGTAGTGAAGCCGGTTATGCGGTTAACAGTGCTTCGAATTGTGCATTTGTTAAGGAAAGAGCACAGAAGAATACTTCTCGTAGTTTATCGCCCGATACGAGTGACTGCACTATTGACAATAGTGTAGAAAGTGCACAAACGTTATTAATGAACAGAGAGAGCATCACCTAGGTATGCGCTCTTTCTGTGATGACGTAATGACGTAATCCAACCTACCACATGCTGGCTCTTGGGTGTAAATGTGTCAGACCCGCCAATTTTGCGACATCTGAGGTTCATCCTCAACAGCCGTTGGACTAAACCGGCTAGGGCACTTCCGAGTGGTACTGTGCATGGTCAGGGAAGGGGGAGAAGTTGTTGCATTCTGCTTACGCGAAAATATACAGAAGGTTGACTGGCCCGTACCTGCAAGTGGACATCCAGGGTTGCCGTTAAATGACAGATCAGGAAATAAGATAAAATAAGCCAATATATTTCAGTGTATGGTATACAAGGGGCGCGCCTTGGGTCGGAAGGCAACAGGTTTAGGCCAGTCTAGGAGGTCGAATAACCAATTGAAGTTATCAGAAAATGTTAAAGATTTATAATTGAAGTGGGCAACGGAAGGGGATGCGGTACATGTTGACTTATGTCTGTGGCCGGTCCTGGAATGCAGAGTCAGAGGCTCTGCCTCCCACGAAAGACGTCTGTTCTGCTCGAGTCTGGATCACAAGAGAGCGAGGCAACCGCGTTCTGCACTGCAGAATCCTCCAGCGCCCACACACGTGACCTTCATCCCACGCACGCTATTGGGTAAAGACGATGACGTGAATTCACCAGCAGTTTCAGCAGAGAACTCAAGGCGTCTCTTGTCAGCAGCTTCAACAAGACAGAACAGCCTCTGTTCCGAAAGGCAGGCAACTTGTGTGTGTGTCCCGGGAGAAACTTGTATTGATTTGGCTGTGCCTTTGTAACAAATTTTTTAAACAAATTCCCCATAATATTCATTGACTGCCTGACCCTGTACAGTACATTAATAGTCGGTCTTCACCACCTTCCTGTTTTTTATAGAATGTTACTAGAACTCACCTATGTACTATAGCAGTACCTATCTCTCTTTCTCTCTCTCTCTCTCTCTCTCGCTCTGTCTCTCTTTTTGTGTGTGTGTGTGTGTGTGTGTGTGTGTGTGCGCACGCGGGTACCTATGCACTCATCATCCTCGTTATGTCGCCGTTTGCATCGTCGTCAATGTCCATCACAGCCCTTCCCCTTCCGTCACCTCCATCTTGCCATTGCCGAAGTAGTCTCACCACCTCCATCTTTGCCTTCGCCGCTGCAGTCGACTCACTGCCGCCATCTTCATCGCTGTTGTAATCATCTTCTTCTGTCATCGTGATCATATCCCCCTGGATGTCACCAATAATTACCATTTATTAATCTCGTATTTTAAGCTATAATAAACGCTTCTGCTACTTCCATCATTTATAGCATCACCTCACTCACTCCAGCTAAGTGGGTAACTTCCTCATCACTCTAGATCCGCTCTCCACTTCTCACTTTCGTGTCCCCATCCGCAGTCACATCTTTCACTTACCTCACCCTTCTCACGACCTGTTCTCCACCTTCTAGCACTTACTTTGCCTATCCATTATACCCAACAACGGCCAGTTCTGCAAAACCAACAAAAGCTCTGTCCTACGCCAGAAGAACACCTCTTGAAATCAAATCAAGAAAAAACTGCACAAAATCAGTCCAGAAAGAAGGACCTTCTATAATTCTCCAAATCCCACTCGATCCTATTACTCTGAAGAAACGGCAGAAGCCCCTAATGCAGATCTCACTGCCAGCACTATGACCAGAACACCCAAATTCACCCCAGTCCCTCACCTGCACCTTCTTCTACGGCCTTTCACATCTTCATCCTATCCCACACTGACCGCATACACTTAATGCCAAATCTGTCACTCTCGAAATTAGATTGCACATTCCTTGCAGCTGAGCGGGTTAGCTACACAGTCTCAGGTGCCTTGCCACAGTTCGGGCGGCTCCCCCCATCGGAGGTTCGAGTCCTCCCTCAGGCATGGGTGTGTGATGTTGTCCTTAGCGTAAGTGAGTTTAAATTAGATTACGTAGTGTGTAAGCCTAGGGACCGATGGCCTCAGAACTCTGGTCTCATAGGAATTTACCACCACCTACCATCCTTCCAATTAATACGCCACAAGAATTTGGTCCTTATTGAATCCACAAATTCCATCTTCTACTCAGATATTTCCCTCAAAAACCCATGCATCACCTTTGGCCGCAGAAAGAGTCCTGATACGCAGCTGCCGTCAAACTCCCCAAATCTCTCTCCCTCTGAAGTTCTTACTGTTGACAAAGTTCCCCTTTTATAGTGACCACCGCACAACCAGTTGTAAAAATCAACCCATCTTTCCTCACTGTATGACCATCCCACATCCTTAAACAATATCGAAGCCTCACCTCCCCTCCATCTTGCAACACCTGCAATGATATCCTCCTAACCTACTGTGCCAAATGCAAAGCCATGTCCCCACACGCAAAACCATAAATAACTGTAGCCATCCATTATTGGCAATACTGACCTTACGACTTATCTTAGAAGAAAGATTAAGGAAAGGCAAACCAACATTTCTAGCATTAGTAGTCTTAGAGAAAGCTTTCGACAATGTTGACTGGAATACTCTCTTTCAAATTCTGAAGGTGGCAGGGGTAAAATACAGGGAGCGAAAGGCTATTTACAATTTATACAGAAACCAGATGGCAGTTATAAGAGTCGAGGGACATGAAAGGGAAGCAGTGCTTGGGAAGGGAGTGAGACAGGGTTGTAGCCTCTCCCCGATGCTATTCAATCTGTATATTGAGCAAGCAGTAAAGGAAACAAAACAAAAGTTCGGCGTACGTATTAAAATCCATGGAGAAGAAATAAAAACTCTGAGATTTGCCGATGACATTGTAATTCTGTCAGAGACAGCAAAGGACTTGGAAGAGCAGTTGAATGGAATGGACAGTGTCTTTAAAGGAGGGTATAAGATGAATATCAACAAAAGCAAAACGAGGATAATGGAATGTAGTCGAATTAAATCAGGTGATGCTGAGGGAATCAGATTAGGAAATGAGACATTTAAAGCAGTAAAGGAGATTTGCTATTTGGGGAGCAAAATAATTGATGATGGTCGAAGTAGAGAGGATAGAAGATGTAGACTGTCAATGGGAAGGAAAGTGTTTCTGAAGAAGAGAGATTTGTTAACTTCGAGTATAAATTTAAGTGTCAGGAAGTCGTTTTTGAAAGTATTTGTATGGAGGGTAGCCATGTATGGAAGTGAAACATGGACGATAAATAGTTTAGAGAAGAAGAGAACAGAAGCTTTCGAAATGTGGTGCTACAGAAGAATGCTGAAGATTACATGGATGGATCACATAACTAATGAAGGGGTATTGAATAGAATTGGGGAGAAGAGGAGTTTGTGGCACAACTTGACTAGAAGAAGGGATCGGTTGGCAGGACATGTTCTGAGGCATCAAGGGATCACCAATTTGGTACTGGAGGGCAGCGTGGAGGGTAAAAATCGTAGAGGGAGACCAAGAGATGAATCCACTAAGCAGATGCAGAAGGATGTAGGCTGCAGTGGTGGGGTTTCGGGTTCCGCTGGATAGGTCAGGAGTCCGCTACACGCAGCAAGAGGCTACACGGGTAGCAGGGGTTGTGTGACGTGGACTGGGCAGTTTTTTAGGTTAGATGGCCTCGGGCAAATACAGAAAGGGCAGCAGCCTCAAAGGGTGCGGGGCAAAGTCAGGACATGCGGGGGCCAATCAGCAATCAGTATTGTAATTGTAAACTGTCAAAGCTGCATGAAACTTCAAGCGCTGATAGAAAGCACCGAAGCTGAAATCGTTATCGGTACAGAAAGCTGGCTGAAGCCAGAGATAAATTCTGCCGAAATTTTTACAAAGGCACAGACGGTGTTTAGAAAGGATAGATTGCATGCAACTGTTGGTGGCTTGTTTGTCGCTGTTAGTAGTAGTTTATCCCGTAGTGAAGTAGAAGTGGATAGTTCCTGTGAATAATTATGGGTGGAGGTTACACTCAACAACCGAGCTAGGTTAATAGTTGGCTCCTTTTACCGACCTCCCGACTCAGCAGCGTTAGTGGCAGAACAACTGAAAGAAAATTAGGAATACATTTCACATAATTTTTCTCAGCATGTTATAGTCTTAGGTGGAGATTTCAGTTTACCAGATATAGACTGGGACACTCAAATGTTTAGGACGGGTGGTAGGGACAGAGCATCGAGTGACATTATACGTAGTGCACTATCCGAAAATTACCTCGAGCAATTAAACAGAGATCCGACTCATGGAGATAACATCTTGGACCTACTGATAACAAGCAGACCCGAACTTTTCGACTCTTTAAGTGCAGAACAGGGAATCAGTGAACACAAGGCCGTTGCAGCATCCCTGAATATGGAAGTTAATAGGAATATGAAAAAAGGGAGGAAGGTTTATCTGTTTAGCAAGAGTAATAGAAGGCAGATTTCAGACTACCTAACAGATCAAAACGAAAATTTCTGTACCGACACTGACAATGTTGAGTGTTTATGGAAAAAGTTGAAGGCAATCGAAAAATGCGTTTTAGACAGGTACGTGCCGAGTAAAACTGTGAGAGACGGGAAAAACGCACCGTGGTTCAACAACAAAGTTAGGAAACTACTGCGAAAGCAAAGAGAGCTTCACTCCAAGTCTAAACGCAGCCAAAACCTCTCAGACAAACAGAAGCTAAACGATGTCAAAGTTAGCGTAAGGAGGGCTATGCGTGAAGCGTTCAGTGAATTCGAAAGTAAAATTCTATGTACCGGCTGACAGAAAATCCTAGGAAGTTCTGGTCTTACGTTAAATCAGTAAGTGGCTCGAAACAGCATATCCAAACACTCCGGGATGATGATGGCATTGAAACAGAGGATGACACGCGTAAAGCTGAAATACTAAACACCTTTTTCCAAAGCTGTTTCACAGAGGAAGACCGCACTGCAGTTTCTTCTCTAAATCCTCGCCCAAACGAAAAATTGGCTGACATCGAAATAAGTGTCCAAGGAATAGAAAAGCAACTGGAATCACTCAACAGAGGAAAGTCCACCGGACCTGACGGGATACCAATTCGATTCTACACAGAGTACGCGAAAGAACTTGCCCTCCTTCTAACAGCCGTGCACCAATAGTCTCTAGAGGAACGAAAGGTTCCAAATGATTGGAAAAGAGCACAGGTAGTACCAGTCTTCAAGAAGGGTCGTCGAGCACATGTGCAAAACTATAGACCTATATCTCTGACGTCGATCCGTTGTAGAATTTTAGAACATGTTTTTTGCTCGCGTATCATGTCGTTTTTGGAAACCCAGAATCTACTCTGTAGGAATCAACAAGGATTCCGGAAACAACGGTAGTGTGAGACCCAACTCGCTTCATTTGTTCATGAGACCCAGAAAATATTAGATACAGGCTCCCAGGTAGATGCTATTTTCCTTGCCTTCCGGAAGGCGTTCGATACAGTTCCGCACTGTCGCCTGATAAAGTAAGAACCTACGGAATATCAGACCAGCTGTGTGGCTGGATTGAAGAGCTTTTAGCAAACAGAACACAGCATGTTGTTATCAATGGGGAGACGTCTACAGACGTTAAAGTAACCTCTGGTGTGCCACAGGGGAGTGTTATGGGACCATTGCTTTTCACAATATATATAAATGACCTAGTAGATAGTGTCGGAAGTTCCATGCGGCTTTTCGCGGATGATGCTGTAGTATACAGAGAAGTTGCAGCATTAGAAAATTGTAGCGAAATGCAGGAAGATCTGCAGCGGATAGGCACTTGGTGCAGGGAGTGGCAACTGACCCTTAACATAGACAAATGTAATGTATTGCGAATACATAGAAAGAAGTATCCTTTATTGTATGATTATATGATAGCGGAAAAAACACTGGTAGCAGTTACTTTTGTAAAATATCTGGGAGTATGCGTGCGGAACGATTTGAAGTGGAATGATCATATAAAATTAATTGTTGGTAAGGCGGGTGCCAGGTTGAGATTCATTGGGAGAATCCTTAGAAAATGTAGTTCATCAACAAAGGAGGTGGCTTATAAAACACTCGTTCGACCTACACTTGAGTATTGCTCATCAGTGTGGGATCCGTAACAGATCGGGTTGACGGAGAAGATAGAGAAGATCCAAAGAAGAGCGGCGCGTTTCGTCACAGGGTTATTTGGTAACCGTGATAGCGTTACGGAGATGTTTAGCAAACTCAAGTGGCAGACTCTGCAAGAGAGGCGCTCTGCATCGCGGTGTAGCTTGCTCGCCAGGTTTCGAGAGGGTGCGTTTCTGGATGAGGTATCTCCCGAGGAGATCACGAATGTAAAATTAGAGAGACTCAAGCGCGTACGGAGGCTTTCAGACAGTCGTTCTTCCCGCGAACCATGCGCGACTGGAACAGAAAAGGGAGGAAATGACCGTGACACGTAAAGTGCCCTCCGCCACACACCGTTGGGTGGCTTGCGGAGTATAAATGTACACGTAGATGTAGATGTAATAGGTACTGTGAGATGAAGAAGCTTGCACAGGATAGAGTAGCATGGAGAGCTGCATCAAACCAGTCTCAGGACTGAAGACAACAACAACAACAACAACTATTATTTTGCTCATCCTGTCCGTTGTAATAACTGTTGGCACTCACATCCCATTGCCAAAGACGCCTTCAGATTCCTGATCATCGTCCTTCAAAACATCCACCCCTTCCAACGACCACATACACTATAACTAATTTATCTTTCTTGTCATATCATGCTAAATGTCAGTACCCAAACCATCCACTTCTGAAATCAAGTTCACTTTGATTCCACTCGTGTCAGCACTGTTACTTAAACGTCTCAACCTCTCACCCACACAACCCCGTCTCTAGACTCTCGTCATGGTGTGGCTGTATCACAACCACATCCCTCTACCTACTAACGACTTTTAAGAATACCTGTCCTTGCACAATGTCCATACGTTTATCCTAAATGGATTGTTCCTCCAACCCTATCTCACCATCTGCAACATATCCCTGTATCTTCTTCCACTGTAGAGATAACCTCCTTCCCCTGGTCAGAGGTGGAGCTTCAATCAGCCTCATAAGAATATCCCTGCTGGTAAACCTTTTGGGGTATAAGGTTGTGGTCCAGGGAACGCTTCTGTTATTGCAAGAGTCAATGGAGAAGCTACGCTTCTAAAGATGTCCAGCGCTGTTCTGGACAAAATATTAGGAGTAGAAGAGTCTCATGGACCCCAAACTTATAACCCTAAATGTACACCAGAAGCAATGTCATTTGTTTTTTCAATGATGAGAATATCCCCGTTTGGGCAGAAATCGTATCACACTTTCCCACTGAACACAGAATATATAGCCTCATCTTTAAAACCCCAATAATCCCATCCGTCATTAATTCCTGGCCCACATCGCCCACAAGTTTCCACCTATATTGTCGCTGTTGACCCCAAAATCCTACGCAGATCACCTGCAGATCTCCGGCTGTGGCATCATTTTCGAGACTCCCAGCAAGGTGACATTGTTCCTATACCACAGCACACACATTCCTGAGAGCAGCACTACTCCAGGTGTCGTCCTCGCATATCTCAACCTTCTTGGATGCCTCACTGCAAAGGACTCAATATATTTGGAAACGACCACCCACCTGTTCTCCTGACCACCTTCTACACAAAAACTCATCCCTCATCTGTATGACACCATTCCAGACCTGTCCAAAATTTGTTCTACTTCTATCCTAATTGTAATGCCTACCAAGAATTCATAGAAACACAGATTTCAGGAACCCGACGACTTCAACCCCTCCTCCACCCAGCCAAGCCTTCCTGCAGCATATCCTGTCAGCCACTATATCTGACAACATCCCTGCCAAGCTACATATTCTCATCACTCACTCTTCCCAGAAAGCCCTACACCTTCCAAGAGAATCCCGACACTTAAACCAGTCCTCTCTGTGGACTGATGACTGGGAGAGATTCACATACACTACCGGCAAGTACAGAGACGCAGGAATTCGTGCGAAGCATGCACCAGGTTCAACGCTACTTTCCCCACAAACTCTTCCAACTCCTGAAAAGCATTCTACTGAGTCAACAGTAGTTATCCCCTCCATCATTACCTGCTCCTCCACAACAACCATCCATTACCAATAACCTGGGGAAAGCTGACCACTTTGCATCCTATGTTTCTGACATCTCCTCAACCCAAATTCCGAACTCAAATACCACTTTCCCACCCCTGGTTCCATGTTCCAGTATTTTCACGGTATATCACAAGCAGAATTAAGTACACCAATTACAGCACATGAATATTTGTGTAGGACTTCGAACACAACGGTAAGGGGAGATGGCTACAGAATGATGCGGCAACTGTCGTCTTAGGAAAGATGGACAGGAGCGGAAATAATAATTGGCGAACAAGCTGAAACCGTGAACAGGAGGTTTGATTAACTCGTGTTTCGCCAAAAGTATGAAGGCTCAATACAAATGATATAGCAATAATCAGGCTCCCGCTATTTCAGTGTCCACAAGGATAGAGCTCTCTGTGCTGAAATGTGAACGATGGCAATGGAGCCGTGACTAGAGCGCGTCTGCGTAGTGTCACGTGGCGAAAGGGCTTCGAACGCAAGTGCGGCAGAGCGGCTGCCGCCGGCGATCCAGAACTGCGGCTGCAGAGGGCGCTCATAATCCAGTCACTGGCTGTGTGTCTGAACGGATGCACATCTTTGGGTCCATCCCTGCCCGACCGCTATCTGCGTCACACGGAAACTTGCAATTCCATTGCCGGCTGTGACAGCCATGAGGTGGTATCGAGTCGTGATACCACAGATATAAAAAAAAGGACTTTCAATAAAGCGTAACAAGTCCACAGGTCAGTCCTGTATTACCCTGTGAAATCTCAAAGAATACACTCTCTCTCCTATAAAGTTACCTTTTAGCTCTTTATACCTCTATCCAAACAAAAGATTATTAACCTGAAATGCGGAAAACTTCCCTAATTCTACTTTTCCTCAACCTACATAAAACCACTATTGATGCATTATCCTACCGCCCCACCTTCGAATTCATCCTCAGCTGCACCGTTTATGAAAAGCTGAACTTGCACCATTTCCTTCCCATTAACGACTGTGATTTCCATGCCACAGTCTCCTCCGATGACGAACTCTTGCGCCTCACCCTATCGCATTAGCTCAACACCAGTAAACGCACTGTTTTTGTTCCCTACGACCTAGAGAAAGATTACGATCTTGTGTGGCCTTCGGGTCTCCTTTCCAGATTCCAGACTTATGGATCTACAACTTCATCATACTCCGCAATCCACCTAACGATGTGTCGCGACGGGTACTTTTGGTGTCTTTATCAGATTCCCCTTTCCTGTTCCATTCGCCAATGAACGTGGGAAGAATGATTGATGGTAAGGCTCTGTACTAGCTCTAATTTCCCGAATTTTCACGTCTTGGTCACTTCGCAAGTTGTATGTGGGATGAAGTAACATGTTGTCCGACCCTTCTCCGAAAGTGTCCTCTCGACATTTCAGTGGAAAACCTCTCGGTAACGCACAACGCCTCTCCTGTAGCGTCTGCCACTGCTGTTTGTGGTGCTTTTCCCTAACGCTCTCGCGCTGTCGAAACGATATTGACGAAACGCTCCGCTCGACGTTGGATTTTCTCGATTTCTTGTATCAGTCCTACTTGGTAAGATTCACAGATTGATCAACAGTACGCAAGAATCGGTCGAACAAGCATGTTGTAAGCCGTAATCCACATACTTCGAGAATGAGTTAAATTTCCCTAAGATTCACCCTATGAATTTCAGGCTTGCATCTGATTTTTCTACTGTTTGTGTTATATGTTCATTTCACTTAATGGCGCTGCGGATAGTTACTCCTAAATATACGGGGATTATCCGGGAACTAAGGTTACAAGACATGAAATATCTGTGGGGAAAGTTGGTACCACTGCCGTATAGGGGGAAGCCAGAGAAAGGAACGAGCATTCCCAGCGACCAGTAGCTCCACGACTATTAGACTGTGACTGTTAGAAACGACCGTTTTCATTCCGGCTACCGCCAAGTGCGCAGAGCGCGCCATAATCCGCTACCGAAATGCTGAGGGCATGAACGCCGCTGCGATTCATCATGAAGTTGTTTCAAATATGGAGAGGACGTAATGTCAAGACAGCACGTGATGAAATGAGTAGAGAATTTAAATTTTGGAAGGATATAAATGTACGATGAAGTCAGAAGCGGAAGGCTGTCTGTTGTGACTGGTGATGTGCAGAAAATGGAAGAACATCTTCTCTTATCGCCGTTCGACAATTGACGACTGCATGCAGTGTGCCCAAACATTTCACGAAATGTTGTTCATGAAATTGTAACTGATCGACTAAATTATGGCAAGCTGTGTGCGCGCTGGGTGCCAAAGATACTTACCGAAGCACCCAAAATGAACAGTAAATGACGCTCTCGAATTTCTTGACTGTTTTGAGACTGAAGCCGAGGCTTCTCTCAACTCTATAATGACAGCAGATGAAACTTGGGCTTATCACCATACTCCTGATAGCAAACGGTAGTCAATCCAGTGGCACCATACTCATTCTCCTTCAGGAAAAAAATTCAAAACTCAGCCAACAGCAAGGGAAATTACGGTGTCAGTGTTTTGGAACATAAAAGGGGTTCTTCACGTATATCTTTGGGAAAGAGGTGAAACAAGAAATGCTACAAGATTTAGTGAGACCTCGCAGAGACATACACACCAAACTTTGTGGATGTTGCCAACGGGAGTCTGTCCTCTTCATGACAACGCGCGTCCGCACACTGTTCATGCAACACATGAATTGTTGATTTCGTTTCGCTGGGATGTTCTAAGCCACCCCTCTGAAGCTCCGATCTCACACCTAGTGAATATCATCTTTTCACTAAATTTAAGGAACACCTCAGTCGAATATACTTTTTCGTCGACTAAGAGATGAAAATGTAACTGAAAACTGTCTGAAAATGGTGGCGGGAGACTTCTATGACAAATGAATCAAAAAACTCCTCCCAAGCTTGACAAAATCTATCGAGGTAAATGGCGACTATGTCGAAAAATAATGCAGGACGAAAACAACAGTGCTTGTAAATTTATTAAAGTGAAATCATTTTTTGTACTTGAAAAATTAGACAGTTTGAGTTGACGGTAAATTGAGTTCATGGTTCGGAGTAGTTTCAGTGGTAAGACAAGGCTGCAACCTGTTTCCACTGTTGTTCATATTATTTATGGATCATATGTTGAAAACAATAGACTGGCTGGGTGAGATTAAGATACGTGAACACAAAATAAGCAGTCTCGCATATGCAGATGACTTAGTTGTGATGGCAGATTCGATTGAAAGTTTGCAAAGTAATATTTCAGAGCTAGATCAGAAATGTAAGGACTATGGTATGGAGATTAGAATCTCCAAAACGGAAGTAATGTCAGTGGGAAAGAGATATAAACGGATCGAGTGACAAACAGGAGGAACAAAGTTAGAACAGGTGGACGGATTCAAGTACTTAGGATGCGTATTCTCATAGGATGGCAACATAGTGAAAGAACTGGAAGCGAGGTGTAGCAAAGCTAATGCACTGAGCGCTCAGTTACGATCTGCTCTGTTCTGCAAGAAGGAAGTCAGTACCAAGACCAAGTTATCTGTGCACCGTTCAATCTTTCGACCAACTTTGTTGTATGGGAGCGAAAGCTGGGCGGATTGAGGTTACCTTATCAATAAGGTTGAGGTCACGGATATGAAAGTAGCTAGGATGATTGCAGGTGCTAGTAGATTTGAACAACGGCAGGAGGGTGTCCACAATGAGGAAATCAAAGAAAAACCGGGGATGAGCTCTATAGATGTAGCAGTCAGGACAAACAGGCTTAGATGGTGGGGTCATGTTACACACATGGGTGAAGCAAGGTTACCCAAGAGACTTATGGGAACAGCAGTAGAGGGTAGGAGGAGTTGGGGTAGACCAAGGAGAAGGTACCTGGATTCGGTTAAGAATGAATTTGAAGTAATAGGCTTAACAACAGAAGAGGCACCAATGTTAGCATTGAATAGGGGATCATGCAGGAATGTTATAAGGGGGACTATTCTCCAGACTGAACGCTGAAAGGCATAATCAGTCTTAAATGATGATGATGATGAAAAATTCTTGTAACCTTACTTTCCGGAATAGCTTCGTAATACGGAAGATACTGTTTTCAGCAGTTTGTGGCTAACAGTGTAATTGTATAACATTGGATTTCTTTTCTTGTGTCCGCGCAATGTGTTACGTTTACTGACTATCTTTGTCAATTGTCTGAGGCTGCAACATTCCTAAATATTCTGCGGGTCATTCTAGTCATCGATGCTGTTTAATGACGTTGCTTCTTTGTTATAGGCAACTGTATATTACGCTAACAGTCTTAAAGAGCTTCCGAAAGTTTTTACTAGGTCATTTATATAGATTATATTTAGTAACAGTAGTATTACAGTTCCCTGGGCTACAACGGAACTATATCTGTCGACTTCTTTTCCGTTAAGAGCGACGTTTTGAGTTCTGTCTGTAAGGAAGTCTTGTACCCAGCCGCAAATCTGCTACGATATTCAGTAAGGTCGTACATTTTCACCAAGTGGCAGTGAGGGACGGTGTCAAATGTCTTCTTGAAGTCAAGGAAAACTGTATCAACCTGAGCGCCGTTGTGGATTTTATGCAGAAAAAAAACGAGCTGAGTTTCCCAAGATCTCTGTTTGCGGTATCGATGTTGATATTTATGAAGGAGATTTTAGTTCTCCATAAACATTATTATGTGTGAACACAAAGCATGTTCCGTAATTTTACGACAGATTAACGTCAACGATATAAGTCTTTAATTATGTGCGTCTGTCCTATAACCCTTCTTCAAAACGAAAATGATCCGCGTTTTTCCCCCAGTCACTAGGTACCGTTCGTTGCTCCAGCGATTTATTATAAACTGCTGCTAGAAGGGGAGCAAGTTCTTTCGAATAATCTCTGTAGAATCTTCTACTTATCTCGTGTGGTCGAAATACGTCTCCACAACTAAGCCATTACAGTTGGTTTCTGTTCTGTGAAGAGTTATCTTACCATCTGGCGTTTCAACGTTCCTACGATGATTGCAAGAGGGGATTGGCATTTTTCCCGCCCAGCATGCTATTTCCCTGAGGGGAGTCGTTACCTGCCCAATGTTGGAGCTGCCAAAGACTCGAATTCGTGCCTCGTCCGGATTAGGCACCACTTGTGGGCATCAATTATGTACTTTGTCACTATTCACAACATCGATTCCGTAGCTTCCATCCCACTACAGGTGCGCCTCAAGGCTCTGTCCTCTCTCCTCTCCCTTATCTCCTCTACATTGCCAATATGCCCAAACCTCCACCCACCAGTCCACCTCCTACTGTATGCTGATGACATCTTTTCCCTCGCCCTCTATTCTACGCTCCAGAACACCAGCAATAAATTAAAAACCACTTCAATCATTTTATCTACCAGTGCAACCACCAAGCGAGGTGGTGCAGTGGTTAGCACTCTGGATTCGCATTCGGCAGGACTATGTTCAAACCCGCGTCTGACCATGAGTTAGATTTTCCATGACCTCCCCCCATCGCTTCAGGCAAATGCCAGGATCGTTACTTTGAAAGGTCATGGCTGATCTCCTTGCCAATCCTTCCCTAATTCGATGGGACTGATGACCTCTCTGTTTGGCCCCTCCCATGAATCAATCAACCAACCAACTAATACAACCAATGGCTACTGAAGGTCGACCCCTCCATAACGAAGGCAGTAATTATAGGATCAACGATACGAACCTTGTGCTTCCATGTCTTCTGTCTTACGGTCTATGATTGTGCTATCCAGTTGACTAAGAGACTAAAATATCTTGCATTAATCATCGACCTGCATCTAAAATGGAAACCACACCTACTAGCTGTGCAGTCCTAAACTATCGATTGCACACCAAACAGCGCATCAACAAGGCAGTGTGATCGGCGCGCCAGTGAAAGGAGCAGGGTGGGCCATACCTCCAGGAAGACAGAGTGCAGCGCACCCCATCAACGCTGACCGAACTAGCCGGCCATCGCCGGTAGGGCTTAGTTCGGTCACAGACTTCGACAGCGTCGGTACCGTGTAATAAAGAGGCTACTTTAAATCCGTCTTGATTGCAAATTTTTTTTATTATTCATATGACCGGTTTCGGTTCATTCAGAACCATCTTCAGATCTGTGGCGGGAACCACGGAAGCAGACGGTAGAAGAAAACAAGTTCACACCAGCACCATAGATATATAAATCGCCCTATGCCTGTTAGATCGTATAAAAATGATAATTTTACTGTTTTTTAATCCTGACAAGTACAGATTTTAGCTTTGACATCTACATATTTTAATTAAATATTTTTAATATAAAAAAGATCTACTGAATACAGTATGTGCAAATGGAATGTAACAAATGTACCAGACGCCACCTGTCGGTAATAGTGTCATAATTAATATAAATGACGTGCACTCTGCCAACCAATTTTATGTGACGTAGCATGTGAAAGTTGCTGAATTGGACGGGTTACTCCTGTAACTTAAATATCAGGTACGTTCTGGTGCATTTGATGTTGATAAGATAGGATGAAAAAGATTTGCTTTCGTGAAATAGTAAATTAGTATAATTATTTTTACAGATCTGAAGATGGTTCTGAATGAACCGAAACCGGTCATATGAATAATAAAAAAAATTTGCAATCAAGACGGATTTAAAGTAACATAAAATCACTGATTGCTGTTATCCCAATAGACATTATGTCTGTTTTTGTAATAAAGAGGCGATACTGAGCCTGCATTTTGCGAGTAATAATAGAGAAATGTAATTTTATGCAGGAGGCATAGGAAATACATCAAGCCACTTCATAACGATATGTTAAGCTATGTTTCCTTCCTTTTTAGAAATAAAGTGTTATATTACTTTGAAAATCCTTGTACAGATCATTTTGAATTCTCTCCTACCTTGGTTGTGTCGGTGCTCGTTGCCACAGCAGCCGACACAACACTAACCATCCAACCAAAGGGGATGTTCCTTCTCTGGGCAGGGCAGTCGTTGTAGAAATCCTACAAACAGAGCCCCACAGACAGAGACAGGGTCGTGAGTCGCGCTAGGGTAGCTCAGCTAGTGAGCACTTGCCCGCGAAAGGCAAAGGTCCCGAGTTCGAGTCTCGGTCCGGCACACAGTTTTAATCTGCCAGGAAGTTTCATACCAGCGCACACTCCGCTGCAGAGTGAAAATTTAATCTAGAGCCCCATATATATCTCCATTAGCTTTATCACAATTAATCCATAGGAGAGCAGGCCACCGTCGAACAGGAGATTACATTTCCTAAAATAATGTACACCACATACTAACACGTCACAATTCCCATGTTTATCACTTACACCAAGAATTGCATTCAAATGATCTGCAGAACAGTCTACATTTAAGTCAGTGGGCACATCAGCAAATCCTCGCCAAACAGAACTTCTACCCAGATACTATTTTTACCGATGAATACTCTTAAACAAGGTAAAGGTAAATACAATGTACATGCATTATTTGTCCAGCAAAATCCAAAGATGTAGTAGACAACTGGAGGAACAGTGTGAGCGTAGACGATAACCTACACATATAAATGTGTGTCTGCTCCAACGGATGAATTATGAATTCTATACCACACCATGGTCTGTTTGTCAGACAGTAGACCAATCCCGCATCTACGTACTGTTCAACCTATACCTTGTGAGTGCCACCGTGTACGGGAAAGATATTATCGTAGCATCACCTCGAAAGAAGTTAAAATACTTCTTACCATTATTTATCATTTTTCCCGTCATTATAATATGAAAGAACGGTTTCACTTGCTCGATACCACAATATTTTATTATTATCTGTTATCTGTCACTATGTGTTCTGTATGTACAATGGATTATTAATTTGCACAGTACCTACATACCGCGTTGCTCCATACTGGCTGAATTCTCAGGTCTACTAATACTTTAAACGTTTCAGCAACGGAATATCAAAGCTGACACAACACTAGCACCCACCTGTCTGACTAAATAACGGTGCTTTCAACTCCCGAGACCACGATTTCTTCGAGGTTAGTACTCCTTGTCAAGTCACGCTGGCGGAACATGTCCAACTGTATCGGAAATATGTATCAACAGGGGATAAGCAAAATAATGTGCACACCTGTACTTACTTGAAAATGGTTTATTAATAAAGGGTTGGACCCCCATTTTCCCGTAACACAGCTGCGAGTCTTCTTGAAATACTGACATAAAA
Source organism: Schistocerca piceifrons (assembly GCF_021461385.2). NCBI lineage: Eukaryota > Metazoa > Arthropoda > Insecta > Orthoptera > Acrididae > Schistocerca > Schistocerca piceifrons. The sequence continues at coordinate 5,165,520 of NW_025728290.1, forward strand.
CGTTTCTATAGTCTCCAGTGGAATGTTAGGCCACTTTTCGATCAGAACCTCTTCTAACGTGTGCTCCTGAACCTGCGCTCCAATACGCCAAAAAGGGTTCGACGATGTTAAATTCTGGAGGCTGTGCTGGCCAGGGAAGACGCTGCAGTTTAGTTGCATGCTCCTCGTACCACGACTGTACTGTCCTGGCTATATGGATGGGTGCATTATCGTCCTGAAACATGGCATCATTTTTGGGGACCGACATTTAAATCATGTTGTGCACCTGATCACCTAAAATGCTCACATCATTGTTGGCTGTAAGATGGCTTTTGAGGGTACCGGTGGGACCAGCAGAATACCTTTATATTGCTACTCACACCATCAAACTTCCACCTCCACGCTTGAACTTTGGAATCAAGCGATCGGGATTGTAGGCTTCTTTTGGCGTTCTGCAGACGTAAACTCGGCCCGATGCTGGAAATGACGAAATCGTTGACTCGTCGGGCCATATGACGTGTTTCCACTGATCAGCCATCCAGGATTTATGCTCCTGGTACCATGTTTTACGATTCTTAGCGTTAGTTGTCGTCAATAATGGTTTCGGTATAGCAGCTCGTCTATGAATATTTACATTATGGAGTTCTCGGCGGACAGTGTCGATAGATACGGGGTCTCGAAGATGAATATCTCTAAAATTACTTTAGCAGCTGTGGTTTTGTGTTGTTTTTACACAATTCGTATTAGCGTACGACGATCTCTGTTATTTAGTTTTGATTTGCGCCCTCTATTACGTTTACACGATGACATCTTTTCATGTTTTATGTGGGTTGTCATGAATGTTGTAACAGTTGATCTTGAAACATTCGATGAGTTCGCTGTCTTGGTTACTGATGTTCCAGCTAATCGGGCCCACACAGTATTCCCTCTTTGGAACAATGTGTGGTCTTTCGTTGCTCGTCGACCTTGGTCTCTGAATGCAACTACGAAGTGTGCAGTGCTCTAAGAAACCTTGACTTATGCCTCGTCCGTACTGAACACGCGCAATCCAGAGCGACTCGTGCCTTACCTGCGTTGTTGGCCATCAAACACAACCATCCCATTAATTCCAGTTTTCACATTATTTTGGCTATCTCATATACTTTAGCATATCCTTCAGCTGAAGGCTATTTCCCACATTTATTCTCCTTAAAATGTGACTGGAATATGTTCCATGCATATAAGTCACCCTGAATCATTCAGGAGATAGGTCACTAGGTCTGTCGCTGCTTATTGACCCTGCTGTGTTTCCAGGGGCATCATTGTCTTCATCGCCCTACTGGTTTGTATTACCAAACTGCTTTAGCTTTCCTGCAGCCAGGCATGAGTTGCTGGTGCTTTAGCCAGTTGTTTCTCTTCTTCATTACTTTTTATTATTGTATCAGTGAGTAGGGTGATGTTAACAACATCAGAAAATTTCTTAACGAGACAACGATTCGTTATTAGGAAGGCAGGACATGTGTGAGCTACCATGAACTGCCTAGTGACACGCTCAGAATCAACGGCAAACCAGCACCAACAGATAGTTCAAGTATACACGACGATTTCAGAAGGAGAAGATGAAAAACTAATTTACACGATAACAATGAACCGGAATCTCAGTACTTAAATGGAGATGAGAAATAATAACCATGGAGGACTGAAACGTTGTAGTAGGGAAACTGAGTAAAAGAGGGGAAATACTAACTGAGTACTGCAACGAATTTTCGCTAGTGAACGAATAAACTATTTAAGAATACAAGTTGGAGTACCCGTAGAACGCCCTGAGACACGAGAAACATCCTGTGGGGTTACATCTTGGTCGAACTCAGACTGCGAAATCAGATACTGTATTTTAAGGCATCCTCAGGGGTGGGTAGAGGCGCAGACCGCAATTTAGTAATAGTAGCCGGAGCTTAAGAGAAGAGTTCGGTAGGTCCAGTGTGGAAACAAGTGGAATGGTGAAGTGATAAGAACTCATGATTTCTGAGGTTGTAAGTACTTTGAATAAATACAACTAGTTCAGTTGAAGAGGAACTGAATATCTAAGAAGGACAAACATAGAAACTGGAGGGACAAATCTAGCAACATGAATGGTCACGCATAAGAAACTTGGGGAACAGAAAAAGTGTTTCCGTGAGGAAGTCGAAAGGAATACATAGATTCAGCTTATAGAACAGTCAAAAGTTAAGGCAGTTTTCACATCGAGCTTGATAGTGGAAGCAAGAAATACGAAGAATGAAAACATATTCAAAGGATGTTTCGGCATCGAAACAGTGTTAGACTATGAAAAATTTTCGAAATAGAAGCAAGCCAAAAGGACACACGTGTAATACATAAGATCTACAATAACAGAAGTGGAAAAATAAGACTAGAACACCAAACAAAAATTTATGGTATTAAAAAAATGTAACACAATCATACAGTTTTCACCCTACTGCTCAATCTGTACATCAGGGTAGCAATAACGAATAATGATACAGGGGTGAGATAAAAATTTACGGTAGAAGAATATAAACGATAAGATACGCTGATGGCGTTGATATACTCAGTGAAAGTAAGAGAGAACTGCAAGATCTATTGAATGGAATGAGTAATCTAAAGAGCAAGAAATATTGACTAAGAGGAAACAAAGAATGCGAACGAAACAAGGAGAAAGAGAAATAAAATTAACGGTAAACCAAATATGAAAGTTGGCTGCCACGAAATAGAGGAACGAAGTGAGAGGGTTATGACAAGCAAGCAGGCACAGCAAAAACAGGTCATTTCTCTGCTAGTATCAAAACTAAGCCTTAACTTGAGGTCGGGGGACTGATGGCCTCAGATGTTAAGTCCCATAGCGCTCAGAGCCATTTTGAACTTGAAATCGAAATTTCTCACAACGTGTTTGTGGGGTACAGATTTGCCTGATAGTGACTCATAGGCTGTAGGAAAACAGCAAAAGAAGAGAACTGAAAGGTCTGAGTCGTGTTGCTGTAGAAGGATGTTTCTGTGTCGCCTGTTAGATTTCCATTGTATTTTTATTAACCCTCCTAGTACCACTGGGGTCAATATGACCCCACAAGCACTTTTGAAATACATATCTCTCTTGTTTTCAAAACTGTTATTTTCAAAAATTATGACTTTGTCTTTCTGAGTTGCTTGTATGCAATGACATATTTTTCAGTTTTACCTTTACAACATATTAAAATTTATTCATGCACTGAGTACCACTGGGGCAGCATGACCCCGATCTAAATTTTTGTTTTATTTCTTGAATGTAACATTATGGAAAGAGAATGACGAATGTTACATTGAACAGATTTATACTAAACATTTGCAACAATTAAACTAACTCTTCCTGCTCATTATTTATACCCATTGTTTCAGTTTCTTGCCTCAGCCATTGTTGTGTAGTGCCTCTGTTGTTGCTAGTGTTTTGCCTCAGCATCAGCATGAACTACATTATTACTAGAAAACGTTTGACTAGTGCTGAAATACAAGCAATTTTGAATGAAGAAGAGTAATTAGGAGATATACCATCTAATGACGATGAAGAGATTGATGCTATTATTTATTTTATTTATCCTACTCAAGATTCTGATGAAAATGTTGGAGATTTGGAAACTCTACTTCCTGAAGTTGCTGACATCTCAAATCAGAATGTTTTCTAGTAATCTACAGTATGTTTGCAAAAACTTTAATGATAGTACTAATAATAATAATATGTAAGTATATACGTAAAGTAGTAATCTCATTTTCTTCAGGTCGAGAAATGGAAATGAAACATGGGGAGAACATCCTGTTAGATCACATGGGGGACAGCCAGCACGAAATATATGGAAGACAGCTCCAGGTCCCACGAGGCATACTGTAAGGAACGAAAATACTGTGCAGTCAGTATTTGAATTATTTACGAAGTCCAGCATTTTCGAGTTTATTTTGAAGTGTATCAAAGAAGAAGGTAACGTTACTTTCGGTACCAAATTGACAGATCTTGACAGAGAAGAATTTGAATGCTTTCTTGGCCTGCTTATTCCTGCGGGAGTGTACAAAGGTCACAATGAGGGCTTAAAGAATTTATGGAATGAAGTGCATGGCTTATCTAATTTCAATAGTTCTAAGGCAAGGAACCCCTTTACAGAATTATTACGTTCTGTTCGGTTTGGTGACGCTCAGCACCGACAACAGAATCGTAGCCCTGATAAATCGGCTCCTTTAAGGGATTTATCTAAAGAGTGGGCAAGCACATTACATGATGCATACGAACCACACGAGAATATTACAGTTGATGAACAACTGGTAACTTTTAGTAGTAGGTGTTCATTTCCCCAGTACATCCGCTCAAAACCAGGAAAGTACGCGATAAAGATATGGGCTGCATATGATATCAATAATTACTATGTCACACACCCGCAGGTGTATACAGGAAAGGATGAAGGCCAGCCTAGGGAAATCAATGACGGAAAAAGAGTAGTGTTTGAATATTTATCTGGGAGTTATAGAAATATTGGCGTGAACTAGCTGCAGAATTTATCGAAGCAGCTTCATGTCTCTTTGCATTCTAGTAATCAGCTACAAGAGTCTCCCATTGCCCAAAAATGGGTAGGATAGTGACATTGCTGAGTACTATGCATTTCAGAGAGCAAATAGGTGACGGCGAAGCAGAAAAACTATTATAATCCTAGACTATAATGCAAGTAAATCAGGTGATCAGGTGTAGACACAATGGGCAAGTTAGTCAGGACCTAAACCACCAAACGTATGACAAGAAGATGGACCATGGTTATATTTCATAATATTTTATAAATTAGTGCCCTAAATGCTTTCATAATTTGGCTGGACTTAAATCCTGACTGGAATAAAAAAAAGATGCACTACAAAAGGAGAGAATTTCTTGTGGGACTGTGAACAAGTCTAGTACAGAAAAAGAAAAGTCGGCGCAGGAAAGCTTCTCTTCCTCATCCTCCTTCTTCAGCAGAAGTGCATACGGGGGCAAAACGTTAACGGTGCTCCCTATGTGAGCGTTCTGTGGATGGAAAACATTCAGAAATGTGCAAACGATGCTTTTCTTTTGTCTGCGCCGACTTTTCTTTTGTTTTAAATGAAAGGAGTTCCTTTGTTTCAAATGTGACCATCTATAAGATCAAGGATTAAGACAAGATTTGTATGTGCTTGTTGACAGCCACATTACCTGATGTCAATAATTAATGTATGCTTTGACTTCAGTTCATTAATATAAATAAAATACTGCCAATATATCCAGCGTTAATTACTTGGGGTCATATTGACTCCAGCGGTACTCAGTGTAACAAAAATATTCAGCTAGTAGGAGGGTTAACTTGGTAATTACGCATATAGCAGGTGAAATGTTTAACCCATTAATTACATATAATTCTTACTTGAGAATGGCTGCACAGTCTAAATGTCATAGACAGCAAAACAATGAAAAAATTTAAGCAAACAATAGGTGATGCAAGAAATTTACTTTTTTTAACACGTTTTTCACCTCTGCAGACCGTGTTGCTGCTACATTTTCTTGAAATTACTTGGGGTGATAAGATAAGAAATTTGGACGTTCTCTGCAGAATCGGTGAGGAGAGGATTTGGAAGGCATTAACGGGACATCGAGGAATAACATTTCCATGGTACTAGAATGATAATCGCCGATTGTAGAAACTGTAGAAATATATCCAACAAATACGTACTACACCGAGACGACAAAAGTCGTAGTATACCTCTCAATAAGTTGTCGCACTTCATTTCACGAAGTGTATTGCAGCAACTCGACGTGACAGGGATTCAATAAGTCGTTGGAAGCCTCCTTCAGAAACATGGAGCCATGCTGCCCCTACAGCCTGTAATATTATTGGTATTTCCGTACTACGAAAGCTTTGAGTATTCTTTGAAAGACATTTGTTTTGTATAATTTACGTAACTGTAAAGATGCGCATCTAGCGCGGACGCTAATACATCGATTGCGCAGTCAAAGAAACATTTTAACAGAAGCTGAACTGTCGTTCCGCTTCGATCTAAATAAAAGATGACGGTAGAAAACGTTTGTAGATCTTCAGATTTTAATGTACTTCTGCTTGTGGTGTGAAAGCGTGAAGAAGGTCGACTTTAAGCTAAAAAAGTGAGCGGTCTTGCCAGCGCGCAGACAACATTATTAATTAATAACATTCAAGCAATTTATGTTCGAAACTGTAACTCGGCAAGCTATTGTTATCGGAGGTGTTGAACAGTGCAAGAATTGTCTTTAACGAAGGAGAAAAGTGACTGTAACTTGTGACAAAAACGCGAACATAGGAGCTGAAATGTGATCGCACCATAGAGTTAGATAATTACTTATGTAAGTTATGCTGTCTATAAAGTAGCTCTAATTACTTGTGAGAATTATTAGAATATATTTAGTGTTTACCAGATTTCTTATTCTATTCTTTTCCTTTATACTTCTTTTTTAACCTCCAGGCCATATTATTTTTAGAAATGTCAAAAAGCCTTTACTACAGCAGAAAATACTGCGGCATCCTGGTCGTGTACAGAAGGCCGCTCCTTGTCTTCTATACAATTCATAGCTGCCCCATTTATGAATGATTTCATTTGCAAATGCATTTTTTTTACTGTTCATTGTTAAAGGTCCCTTAGGTAACTATAAAATTCATACTGATTACGTTAAGAAATCCGGGTTGTTGTTTTCCAAGTAATAGAAGTCTTTGCGTATTCAAAAACTAGCCTCCTTCTGACAACGATCAGGAGCCGACCAGAAGACGGACGTCTTCGACCGCTTTCGTGTCTCCTGTGGCAAAGCTGTGCCAAACTGGGAACACGACATCACACAGATTTAAATTGATAGAATTGAAATATATTTAACCTAATAATAGTAATAATTTTTTTTATCATACTAGATGTGGCGCCCGAACAGGGACCTGATAAAAAAAATTTTAATCTGTTCTGTTATTGTTTCATGACATCATCCGGTGGACATCGGGAAGCCGTAAAGGAAGTACTGAACGAAACTGTGGAAGTATTAAAAAAAAAAAAATTCGAAAAATAACAGCAGTGCGCAAAACGACTGATGTAAGTACGGTTTTCATTACGCATAAAATCTCGCGTCTTGTATAAAAAAAACTGATTTCCGGAATTTCTTTCCTTACTGCTTCATTTTATCCTATCGCTGTTATTTCCTTGCAGAGTTGCTTATTTACGTAGTTAGAATTCATTTCTGATCATCTCTTCATGCAAAGTTTATTTGTTAGTATTATGAGCATCTTCATTGTTGCTACGGTTAAGAACACAAGATGGATGCCATAATAGCAGGATTAAGTGTCTAGTAGGTGATTGTCACTTATTTTCAAAGTTAGGTGCCATCTTGTCTTCTACTCGGTATAGCTCTGCAATTGTCAGCTACCGCAGTGTGACGTTTGACTAACAGAGCGCGCATCTGAGAGTTGACGATCGGCGTACCGCGAAATATTTCTTTGAGCAGTTACGTCACAAACTTGAAAATAAACATGGCAGATGACAAAGGAAAGCCGACAAACAGTCTGGATGACGGTGATGACACAGTTGTCAAGTCATACCCACTACGTTCGCGAACGGGAACAGGCAGACCCGAATCGCGAATGGAGACAATGGTAGACGATGATGGTGTGCGTGACGTATCGTCACAGCAATCATCGTCACAGCAAGCGGGAGAAAATTTGATGGTTGAAATGATGAGAATTTTTTTTTCAAGAAAGAGAACAGGAGAAACGGGAAAGGGAAGCTTATAAATTACAAAAACAACGAGATAGAAAAGAAAGGCAACAAAAAGAAAGGGAAAAGGAACGGGAGACAGAGCGAAAATGGTTTGACCTAAATACCATGATTGGTAAAATGAAAAATAGATTAGATAATATTGATGACAACTTAGAGGCAAGAATTAGGACAGTCACGGTGGAATATATCTCGGAATTAAGTACTAAAGTTAATGAAAGGATAGAATGTATTCTGCAGAAGGTAGATGCATGTGAGAGCACAGTAGGTAACGTGCACAAAGACATCAAAGTACAAATCGAAAGTTGCCAGGCAGTTACAACAGAAGTTTCAAAAAAGTCCGCAGAGGTCGGAGCTAAAGTAAACAAGCTTGCAGACAATGTCGTCACTCTGCAAGGCCAGGTCAATGACCTGACACAGGCGCTATCCGAAATAAACATTGAAAAGAGGGTGAATGATGCTGCAGCCAACGTACGTTCCACGATAGGAAAAGAATTTGTAGAATGGGTCGAGACTAAGGAACAGTACATAGCAAACAAGGTTCAACACGACTTAAAAGAAGCCGTTAAGTCAGCCACAGTTGAAGTTTTAGCTGCTCCAGGTACATCAGGAGATACGATTCTCACTGAATTAAGAGAGATTCGTAGAGTTTTTCACCGAGATCTTCCCGAGTGGAAACGACACCTCACTGAGGAAATCGAGCAGTTGAAACGACAAGTCAATGATTTTCCTAATGACAATAGAAGTGAGCATTCACACTTGCTTTCTTCAGAACATGAATACAATAATAATCCCGTGTCTCGTGTAGAATTCTCTCCACTTGTACATGGACACAGTAGTAAGAATCCTTTAGTACGCAACCAGAATGATCAAGTAACTCTTGTCGAGCTCATGAAAGAAGAAAGCGTTCTCAAGCACCGCGTATTCCAGCCTTTTCTGCCAGAGAAACGCAACATCCACCCAATGGTTTTTCTGAAGTCATTTAATGGTGTTTTTCCTGAGAGCTGGGATGACAAGCAACGTATGCGCTTTATAGTAGGTTACATTCAAGGAGAGGGTTCTGTCTGGGGAACAGAAGTAATTGACAGATGTAATAATTACGCTGACTTCGAAAAGCAATTTCTGAACAAATTCTGGAGTTCAGGCATACAACAACGCCTTAGAAAGGAGGTATATAATGCTGAACCATTTAATACGAGAAGTGCTGGTCTCCGTAGGTACTTCGAGAAATACCTGCGAAAAATACAATATTGGGACACGCCCATTTCCCCGAAGGACGTAATTATGATTCTTAAGTCAAAGCTACCGGTATCAAACAGGGAGAAGTTAGTAAATGTCAGTGACGACGACACGGAGGCTTTTCTGTCAGTACTTGACAACCTAGACATGATTCAAGAAGACGTGCGTGCTAGTGCGCGGAGTAATTGTAATCTTGGCCCGCACACTACACAGCCGCACGGTGTAGGCGCAGACTCAGGTATGTCATACCAAACCAACAACAGTAAAGGACACGACGTTCCGTGCGATAATAACAACTACTATCGCCGTAACGGGAAGCAGAAACATAAATTCCAGGATCAAAATAGGTACCACCCCATATACCAGACAACACAACAGCAATACGGTAATTCACCAGTTAATTACAATGATCGCTATAATAATAATTTCAATGGAAAAGGACGTTGGCTTAACACCAACAGTCAGCAGCAGTATGGTAACCAGCCTACATTCCAGCACCGTTCTCAAGGGAGAAATCCTCCAGATCCTTCCAAGCAATACAAACAACAGTATGCTCCAAACTTTAGGAATAGTCCTCCGCCTTTTACCAACTATCAAAGTCACAATCATGAACCTCAAAATTCTCGCATCTATTATGCCCGAGCAAACCCGCCAACACACACCATCTCGACTGAAATTCCGGCAAATAGCTCGCAACTTAGGTGGAATACGGAAGCAAACCTCGTACCGAGCGTACCGCCCGGTACTTCAAAAGTAATTGTGAGCGAAATTCAATCTAATGAACATGCGGAAAACTAAAGGCAGCTTCTTTTTCTTGCCTCCTTGGGGAAGCTGCGGAACATGTTGGGGGCGATTTCATTAGGGGGCAAATCAACCTTATACGATATGACAATGACTCTGACTTACGAGATGACTTGCTGAAGGAGAATGACGTTTTGAATGGTGAGGATTTATGGGAAAACCAGGTTCAGGCATCCACTATGATTCATATTCATGATGTACCACTTGTCGCTATAATAGATACTGGTGCCAATATCAATGTTTTGTCTTTATGTGTATATAAGAAAGTGTGTTCTGTAGCAAAAGTTCTGTCATTGCCAGTACAAGGGTGTACCGTCTCCGGAGCTGTAGGCTCTCTAGTTCAAAAGGTGACGCTACAAATTCATGTACCAGTGAGATTTGCATCAGACACCATACCATGTACTTTTCTAGTTGTGAAAAATCTGTCAGTACCTTGCCTCCTAGGAATGGAGTTTCTACGTAAGAATCGTGTCATCATAGATTTGCATGAAGGTACATGTACTTTTAGATGCAGTGATAAGAGTATAGTGATTCGACTTATGAGGACCAAAGTTAAGTTGTCCAGCCAAGAACATAAAGTAAAGCTCCGCAAGCTCACATCTCGGCAACAATATTTCAATTATTTAGACGAGTCAATAGATGGAGCCGAAGACTTTGACTTATTACCGACACATGAAGAATTACTGACGAAGGTTAATGAATCTGAAGGATTAGGTGACCGACAAAGAAAGGAACTATACGATCTGTTGACACAATTTACCAAAGTGTTTTCTAAGAAACCGGGAATCATAGCCAACTATGTATTCGACATGAAGGTTAAGCCCCACAGCACCTACTGTAAAACCACCTATGCAGTTCCGCATTCCCGCAAGGTAGCAGTACGACGGGAAATCCGCAAAATGTTAAACTGGAAAATAATTGAGCCCTCTGACTCTCCATATTCGAGCCCATTATTGTCTATATTTAAACAGGACGGAAGTGTTAGGCTTGTTCTAGACGCTAGGAACATCAACAAAATTATTGTTCCTGTGCGTACCCGACCGGAAGCATTGGAGGAGCAACTGCAAAGGTTTTATGGTATCAAATTTCTAACCTCCATCGACCTTCGAAGTAGCTATTGGCAGGTGAAGTTGTCGCCTTCTTCAAGGAAGTACACGGCCTTTATCTTTGCGGGTCGGTCATATCAATTTCGTGTCGTACCCTTTGGCTTGAATATTAGTTCAGGTGTCTTTATTGCCGCACTTGACCATGTCTTAGGTCATGATTTACTGGACAAAATAACTGTCTACGTCGATGATATCTTAGTAGCCTCGACTTCATGGGAGGAACATCTTGACTTGATTCGGAAAATCTTCGTGAGGTTTGCTAACTTTGGCGTTACTGCCAATTTACAGAAATCAAAGTTTGTAAAAAAGGAAGTAAAATTCCTTGGTCATATTATCTCTTCTGAGGGAATCTCTCCCGATCCTAACAAACTGTCTGCAATAAGGAACTTCCCTGTGCCCTGCACCAAAAGACAATTAAAAGGGTTTCTAGGGTTAACGTCTTTCTTTCGTCGCTTTATACCAAATCAATCCATGAACAGTCCAGTGTTGCACAATCTATTACAGAAAAACGTTCATTGGGTATGGACCTCCGAATGTCAGCAAGCCTTTGACAAAATCAAACAAGCTCTTCTGAATAGCAATATCCTGTCATCCGGATATGAACTCCGAATTCTGCATTTCTTGTGACGCCTCATTTCAAGGTTTGGGCGCTTGTTTGTTCCAGCTAAAGAAAAGTAGAGATAAAGAAGAGATTAGGATAGTTAGTTTTGCCAGTCGTGTGCTGACGGAGTGCGAAAGATCGTATTCTGTTACAGAGTTAGAAGGATTGGCAGTTGTGTGGGCGTTCCGCCGTTTTAATTATTACATTTATGGCCATCCGATCAAAGTGTATTCCGACCATCAAGCTCTTAGCTTTCTCCTTTCGTGTAAGCTCTATCATCCGAGGCTTACTCGCTGGTGCCTATTTCTACAGGAGTACAATTTCGAAATTGTTTACGTGAAAGGCAAGAACAACATCGTTGCAGATGCACTGTCACGCATGCCGGAAGGTATGCCGGAGCCTACGGAACTTGTAGAACAGATTTCCAATCACAAGATACTCCTTATGAAAGATCCCTTGAATCGTAGTTATTTTCTACGTCTTTGCCGACAGATGGGTACTCTGCAAGAAAGTGACCGAAAATGGAAGAGAGTCAAACAGCTTCTACAAGACAACCCCAATCATCGTTTGTCGAAATTTTATAAATCACACAATGGTGTTTTATTTTATCGTACATCTATGTTGACGGAGCAATGGTGTGTTTGTATTCCTGAGGAGTACGTTGAATATCTCATATGGTACACTCACCTATCCTGGGGACATTATGGCCCCGAGAAGTGTAAAAGAAAGATCTCTGCCTATTGCTACGTACCCAATCTGCATAAGAGAATTCACAAACTGCTAAGCACTTGTGTAATCTGTCAGAAGGCAAAGCCCTTCAATCTTTCGAATGTCATACCATTGAATCCTATCTACACTGAGCGTCCTAACCAAATAGTCAGTCTCGACTATGCAGGTCCACTTCCTAGAGGAAGAGGAGGTGCTAAGTACCTTGCTGTTTTGCTAGACCTCTTCACTAAGCACGTGCGTTTATACGCGATGAAGTCTTCCAGTGCAAAATCTTTAATAAGACGAATAGAAAAGGATTATTTTCCTCGTTTGGTAAGCCGGAAACCATGTTGTCTGATAATGCTTCAAACTTCGTTGGAAAAGAGTGGAGACAGTTTCTTGCCAATAATGGTATTAGACAGATTCTAATCTCAAGATTCAGACCGCAAAGTAACCCGACAGAACGAGTCTTCAAAGAATTTAATCGTTTTATTCGCACCTATGCACCGAACCAGCAAACACGGTGGGTCGATTTCGTTACTCCACTTGAAGAGATTGTAAATAATCTTCCGCACACTTCGACCGGTTTCACACCTTCAGAATTAATCTCAAGGCAAAGGGAAAGCAATGAATGGACTGATCCCATTCCCAAGATAGAAGGTCCAGAAGTCAACCTAGATAATAAGTTAAGACAAGCCCTGATCTCTCTCACAACTCATGCCAATTTAAGAAAAAAGGCATTTGACAAGCATGTCAATAAAGTTCTGTCGTATCGCCTGAACGAGCGTGTTCTTCTGAGGACACACTTCAAACCATCTCTCATCTTACGTAAAAATCGTAAGTGGCAACACTTATACGAAGGACCGTTTGTTATAGTCAGGAAGCCACATATTGGTTGTTACGTGTTGGCAGATCCAGTTAGTGGACGAATAAAAGGACTTTACCACCATGTAGACCTGAAGAAGTACCATGAAAAACATTAAAAAAAAAATATCATTTATTATGTTAAGCTGCAACTTGAAACAAGAGTGTGATCTGTTTAGAAAGTAAGTGAATCAACAGCATGTACATATATTCTGCAGGTGACGTAATCATTTGAGTGAAGTGGTCATGAAGTAATGATGGAGCTTGAAAGATATGAAGTGATTGAAGAAGGTACTCTACGTATTTGGAAAATAAGATTTGCTTTAGTTTTAAGGTAGTTTTAAGTTTCTTGAGCACGAGAAGACTGCAGTCGTTGGATTGAGTAAGGGATGTGCCAAAGTGCCACCTGCTGCTTTAGTTTTATGGCAAATCTCCTTTTTACCAAGTAGTAAAGGTTTTCTTTAAGTCCCTCATTCAGACCAGAATGTCCGTATATGTGAAGTATTAACCTAAGTTAAGCCTTCAAAGGATTGATATTTTAAGTCGCTAGAACCATGTACGATGCAAAACTGATACATTGTAATCTGTAGATTACACCGAGTATAAGCAGCAACATATAGTTAATGTACAAAGAAATGAATACTGGTACTCGCAACTGGAGAGCAACCTTAATTTATTTGTTACTATGAGTCAACCAGTTAAGAAATTTGTATTTATAATAAGAATTAGGTCCTGTATTGGAGAAACTTAGAGAGACTATTCCTATGTCACGAGTATTATACAGAAACCTTCGATATTAAGACACCTAGTTGAGGACTGAGATAATCTGCTTATATTCTTCTGCTATGTCCGCATGCCGTGATGTTGAGATATATTTGAAGATGCTTTGGAAACGGATTTGTGCGAAATTTTAATACTGAAGTCAAGTTATGCCACGTGGATGACATTAAAAACGGTGGAGCCGAAGAATGAATTTGCTCAACTGATTATTTCACCTATTATCTATCTTCGTATCTTTCATTTCCTTGCACTATCCTATTGTAGTTTTCTTCTTTAGCGTTCTTACCTTTCTACCCTACCCGGTAGGGGAAGAAATTTGGAAATTGGTTCAAAAGACTTGACGTGTGTATATTGTGTGTATTGACGATCGTGGCTCGTTGGTTAATGCGTATCTGCGGTTACTTATCGGAACGTGATGTAAATCTGATTTGCTGTGAGCAAAAGCATCCCAGGAAATAGGAATAATTTTCCCGATTTCTGCTAGATGAAGTTTTGAACGTGAACTGTTCGGCACGCCAAAGTGGGTATATTTACTGATTATTGATGTAACCGAATAAATGAAAAAAAAGGGGCTGTTATAGAACAATAAGAAAAGGAAAAGAATCAGATTTAAAATATATATAAAATCTAACGTGCTTCAGAAGCACCATTCAGAATAGCAAACACGTTTTTCGTTAGGTCTTGGACAGTAATTAAAAAAAAAACTATGTATATTTTGTGAATGATCCTTTCATGATAAGTAATTTTAGCATTACCTGTGCTACTCTGTGGCATAGAGAGACCTATATGGACACGTATGGATTGCTGCGTGTGACTCTGTGACAAAATGATGGAAACGTGTGTAAAATAGTAATTTGACACATGTATGGGCACGAGAAACTAGTTATCTCTTGTGTGAATCAGAACTGTAATAAACTTATGGACACGAGTGATGTGCCGCGTGTGAAGTAGCATTACAAGTATTCTCACGTTGCAACGACGATACAGTGACTATCAGTCAAAGGATAGACAAGCTATTGTACTTACTGCAATAGGAGACAGTAGTCATTTTCATCGATGACTGTTCTTCGTCGCTGGTGCAGTCAATTTACCGTCCCGGTTGACCATGTCGCCTTGACGAGCTGCTCCAGTACCCACGATTCAACAAAATGCACAAGTTAAAAGAAAGGTTGACAGCCACAGAACTATCTGCCTCGTGCAGGACGCGGACTGCCAACGCTGTTAAACCGCCAGTTCGTTACCACGTGACTGTGAAGCACTGTGGCAACATTCAATGACTGCTCGCCGGCCAGTACTCAACAATAAGCATTCCTCTCCATAACGGGCGCAAGCGTGCTCCAGATTTGAGATGAAAATGGACATAAAAATAATAAAACGTTGATAAACTACGCACGATTTTACTATATTTACATTTAAAGGACACTAATGATGACTTTTCCTTAACTATAAAAATTGCTACGGCAATATTGCTAAATACATTGCTTAAGAAAGACCTGTACCAGATGAAACGTGTTTTGCTAATATTTGCTAACGAAAGAACATAAAACCTAGACACAAAATATGAATAATATATAATGTATATGTACATAGTCTATGTAGTAATTTTTATTGTCTTAAATTCTTACTCTATATTCCCTTAGATTAAGATGCTAGTTAATGAGCAAGTCCTAATACAGTTTTTTTTCTGCATTTTCATGTGCTGAAACATGAATTGGAATGAGATTAAGACAGCCACCAAACTGACTCATTCGTCATTGAACCAGTCATCAACTTTCCTGATTCCCGACATGACCCGGTGGATCGTCGAGTCAAGAAATATCACTTCCCCCTTCACATAGTGAAATTCCCAGTGTTTTTCCACCAGAATGTGAAAAGGTGATCCCCAGTTTTAGTGCAGTGAAAAGTGACAGGTGATGAAAGAATTCCCCTGTAAAAATCACCCGAGTTCATGGGAAATACTCCCAACTACAAAGTGAAGAGTGACGTCGCTACGAGAAAGACTGATAAAAGTTTTATGTTCTGTTCACAATTGGCGGAAATGCACCAATACTGTAATAGAATTTTTTTTTATTGTCAATATTTATGTATATTTGTATCTGTATGTGTATTTAATTTGTACTTGTATCTATGTTAGTATTTCAATGTTTCAATTGACTGAATGAGAGTAATTCTTGAGAACCTATGTTAAATCCTTGAACACTTATGATGGCATCATGCTACAACCAAGTTTGTTAATGATCAAGCAACTGTGAGTAGCTTTGACGACTTAGTATGAAACGTATATAATTCTATGTGCCTTATATTATGATTGTTTTGCTCCCTACAAGGAGAGATCCTTAAATACTTCATTCACTAAGTACATGAATCCAATAATATTACGACTGCGCGTGAGTCGTAACGATCTTTCAGACTCATTACTCCTCACGCGGGAAGCGATGTAATATTATTGGTATTTCCGTACTACGAAAGTTTTGAGTATTCTTTGAAAGACATTTGTTTTGTATAATTTACGTAACTGTAAAGATGCGCATCTAGCGCGGACGCTAATACATCGATTGCGCAGTCAAAGAAACATTTTAACAGAAGCTGAACTGTCGTTCCGCTTCGATCTAAATAAAAGATGACGGTAGAAAACGTTTGTAGATCTTCAGATTTTAATGTACTTCTGCTTGTGGTGTGAAAGCGTGAAGAAGGTCGACTTTAAGCTAAAAAAGTGAGCGGTCTTGCCAGCGCGCAGACAACATTATTAATTAATAACATTCAAGCAATTTATGTTCGAAACTGTAACTCGGCAAGCTATTGTTATCGGAGGTGTTGAACAGTGCAAGAATTGTCTTTAACGAAGGAGAAAAGTGACTGTAACTTGTGACAAAAACGCGAACATTGGAGCTGAAATGTGATCGCACCATAGAGTTAGATAATTACTTATGTAAGTTATGCTGTCTATAAAGTAGCTCTAATTACTTGTGAGAATTATTAGAATATATTTAGTGTTTACCAGATTTCTTATTCTATTCTTTTCCTTTATACTTCTTTTTTAACCTCCAGGCCATATTATTTTTAGAAATGTCAAAAAGCCTTTACTACAGCAGAAAATACTGCGGCATCCTGGTCGTGTACAGAAGGCCGCTCCTTGTCTTCTATACAATTCATAGCTGCCCCATTTATGAATGATTTCATTTGCAAATGCATTTTTTTTTACTGTTCATTGTTAAAGGTCCCTTAGGTAACTATAAAATTCATACTGATTACGTAAAGAAATCCGGGTTGTTCTTTTCCAAGTAATAGAAGTCTTTGCGTAATCAAAAACTAGCCTCCTTCTGACAACGATCAGGAGCCGACCAGAAGACGGACGTCTTCGACCGCTTTCGTGTGTCCTGTGGCAAAGCTGTGCCAAACTGGGAACACGACATTCTAGTATGAAACACAGATTTAAATTAATAGAATCGAAATAAATTTAACCTAATAATAGTAATAATTTTTTTTATCATACTAGAAGCCGTCCATGATCGCGAAACTCTGCTGGTACAGCATTTTGAGCACGAACTGATATCTCGATTATGTCCCATTAATTTCGATGGCATACATGTTGGGCGATCAGGGTGGTCAAACCATTCTCTCGAAGCCAAATAATTAGCTCGAAATGTCCAGAAATTTTCTTCAAACCAACCGGGAAGAATTGTGGCCCGGTGAGATGGTGTATTGCCATTCAGAAGACTTCCGTTGTTGTTAGGGAACATGAAGTCCATGAACGGATGCAAGTCGAATCCAAGTATCCGAACATAACAAAGGAACTAGTCGACTCAATGTAAACACAGCCCACCACTAGCTTGAACAGTACCTCACGGACAACAACACTGCTCCATGGATTCGTGGGGTCAGAGCCACATTCCAGTTCCACCACCCACACTTACCAACTGAAATCCTGACTCATTCAATAAGATCACGGTTTTCCAGTCGGCTATGGTCCAACTTAGACGGTCACGAGCCCAGAAGAGGCACAGCAGGCGACGTCGTGCTGTTAGCAAAGGGATTCGCGTCGGTCGTCTGCTGCCGTAGCCCATTAACGCCAAGTTTCTCCATACTGTCCTAACGGATACGTTCGTCGTACGTCCCACATTGATTTCTGTGGTTATTTCAGGTAGTGTTGCTTGTCTGTTAGCACTGACAAGTCTCCGTAAACGCCGCTGCTCGCTATCGTCATTTGAAAGCCGTAGGCTGCTGTGTTGTCCATGGTGAGAGGTAATGCTGGAAATTTCGTATTCTCGGCACAGTCTTGGCACTCTAGATTCCCTAATGATTTCCGAAATGCAATATTCGATGCGTTTGGCACCTACTACCATTGCGCGTTTAAAGTTAATTAATTCCCGTCTTGTAGCGATAATCACTTCGAAAACTTATTCCATGAATCAAATGAGTACAAATGATAGCTCCGCCGATGCATTACCCTTCTATACCTTGAGTATGCCATGCCTGTATATGTGTCTATCTCTATCCCATGACTGCTATCACCTCAGCGTATTACATAAGAATACATAGCTTGTTTCCTTACTCTGTTGTCCAGAGTTCCACGAAATATAAAAATCTGCTAGATTTGGTCGAGGGATTGGGTGACACGCTTTCTGAAAGCACAAATATATAAACTTCATGACTTTCTCAATGACGTTGTTGGCTATAATTCAAATAGTGCGTCCGTGATAAAAGTTTCCATAAGTATTATTAGCCTCTTACTAAGTATTGCAGCAACTATGTTCTATGAATAGTACAGTAAGTTGACATTCCTGAAGTTGGAAAATTATTTTACTTTACTTATCTTACAAACTGCACATATAATAGTTTCATTTCAGTTATCAGTATTTTGGCAATTAGAATATTGCATATCCAGATTCTTTGGTGATGCCCATGCTTATATAATCATTTTCGTGTATTTCTCTGTTCATAGATTCATTAATTATTTAGTGACTGATCAATACTGTTCGTTGCTGGAGGCATTAGCGGAGGTTTCTCTTCACAGATCACACGAAACTTTGAAAAGAAAAAAAACTATCCGTTATGTTTCTTCATATAGATGAATTTGCACATCTTCAAGATAATGCGGCGTCTTTCTAGTATCAGAGTAGAAGAATTTGTTCTACGAAGCACAGCGGTGTCGTGATGAGATGGCGTCCTTCTCTCATAGGAAGCGTACTTCTCAGGCTTTTACGTTTTAGCTTGGGCTGCTGTACCTGCAACAGGAATGGAAACGTAATGCTCAGTCGTGCAGACATGAACTGCTTCATAACTGAACCGAAAGGAAATGAACACATTTATTTTTATTTCAGACAAAGTAAGCTCCTGAGGAATATTCTATGTTACGTTGGTGTTACACTAGGCAAGGGCAAAACGTTCTCTTTATGTATTGCTAGATGCAATAATGTGACCCCCCCATAAATTAACATCAAGGTCCATGTAATAGAGCATAGCTTGAAAGCATCTAAGGGTCGGTTTCTATAGACTCTCACTCGTTGCAGCTGCTTTCTCGCGAAGACACTGTTGCCATTCCTTAAGCGACGTCACGGAAGAGAATGGTTGATAAATTTCTTTGCAGAACCAACCACAATGCTTCTTACGAGGGTTCAGTTACGACATTTGCATGTTTATCAGATCAGCTTCAGATACATCCAGCAACTTTAGACGGACATTATTCTTTGGATGCCAATGGCACTGCCGCAGTTGTAACACCGGTTCCCGAAGTTAAGCTCTGTCGGACTGGGCTACCTCTTGAGTGGGTGACTATCTGGTTTGCGGAGGGCTGTTGGCAAGCGTGGCGCATTCAGCCCTTGTGAGGCAAACTTAGGAGCTACATGATTGAGAAGTGGCGCCTCTAGTCTTGTAAACCGACATACGGCCGGGAGAGCACGCTGCTGACCACATGCCCCACCATACCCGCATCCAGTGACGCCTGTGGGCTGAGGGTGACACGGCGGCCTGTCAGTACCATTGGATCTTCATGGCCTATTCGAGGGGAGTTTAGTTTAATTTATTATCCTTTGGATGGTTATATTTTACGCACTATTCGCTGAAACAATCACCTAAACGGTTCTGCATGCTTTAGCTGTGCTCTTTCATTCCATTACGGCCATGACTCAAACTGTAAAGGATGATAGCCATACCATAAGATAATCGGACTAGTGTGTCTGGAGGTATGCAAGTGAAGGAATCCGTGATTTATCCCATTTTGTGTCTAAAATCTCAATCTCCATTTTAGTCTTGAGAAGTGAGAATTTGTAGGAAACCGAGGCCAATCTCAAGAGATCTAATACCTCAAACAATATTACCACAATAATCAATATGCGTGGTAAAAAAGTCAATGAATATTGCGAGTTACAAAGGTACAAATAGCTATAAAGTCTACATAACCAGTAAAATGGGTAAGAGGGTGGTTCTCCCGCTTGTAAGAAAGAAGCTGCAGTAAAGCAATATGTGTACTGAACCTATAGATCTAATAATGATTAACTCCAAACTGATAATTCACTAAGCTCTAGTAATATAAATATGTCCAAGGACAAAATAGCATCTTTTAGTAAGAAAAGGTACATCTGCAAGCCTAAAGTTGTTGTAACACTAGGGATGATTTACTGGTCGTGGATCTATTCCTGGCTTTGCCTTCCTCTGACCTTTGGATTGTCTTCCCCAGGCTATTATAGGGGCCTGTACCTAACAAGGGAACCTCCCCATCGCATCCCCCTCAGGTTTAGTTATAAGTTGGCACAATGGATAGGCCTTGAAAAACTGAACACAGATCAAACGAGAAAACAGGAAGAAATTGTGTGGAACTATGAAAAAAATAAACAAAATATACAAATTGAGTAGTCCATGTGCAAGATATGCAACATCAAGGATAATGTGCGTACAGTAGCGCCGTGGCCCCGTGGTTGGCGCGAGGAACTGCGGAACAATAGGTCCTTGGTTCAAGTCTTTCTTGGAGTGAAAAGTTTAATTTTTTATTTTCAGACAATTACCAATGTTCAGGCACTCACACATAATCAACTTCGGTCACCAAAATTCCAGGACATGTTCAGATTTGCTTGGACATATGCAGGATTTGAAGGTCTACACACGGAAGAATTTGAAAGCGTTAAAAACATATGTTTTGAAGAGCACAGGGAAAACTGTGCGACTGTGAAACTGTTGCATTCATTTGTTCCAGTTTATGTGACAAACTCTTATGTTTTAATCACTTTTTTGGGAGTGATTGTCACATATACAAGAAAACCTAAATCGGGCAAGGGAGAAGAATCTTTTTACCCATTCGCCAGGTGTACAAGTTAGGTGGGTCGACAACATATTCCTGTCATGTGACGCACATGCCGTCACCAGTGCCGTACAGGATATATCAGACGTGTTTTCCTGTGCCGGAATCGGTTGACCTACGACCTTGCGATCGAATGTTTTCGGTTCCTATTGGAGAGGCACGTCCTTTCGTCTACTAATTGCACGGTTTTGCGGTGTGGTCGCAAAACACAGACCCTAAAGTTATTACAGTGAACAGAGACGTCAATGAACGAAAGGACAGATCATAAGTTTGCGAAAATAAAGAAAGTAAACATTTCACTCGAGGCAGACTTGAACCAAGGATCTCTAGCTCCGCAGCTGCTCACGCTAACCACGGGACCACGGCGCTCCTAGGTTTACATTATCCTTAATGTTGCATATCTTGAGCATGGACTACTCAGTTTGTATATTTTGCTTATTTTTTTCATAGTTCCATACAACTTCTTCCTGTTTTCTCGATTGATCTGTGTTCAGTTTTTCAACGCCTATACACTGTGCCAACTTATAACTAAATCTGAGGGGGGTGCGATGGGGAGGTTTCCTCGTAAGAAAAGACTCAGGTGCACTGTTCATATCGAAGTACCAAGAGCAAAGTTACCTTCCATATGGACACTGACAAGGGTTTGGAAAATATGGATCATCTCAAATCCAACCATTGATCTACACCAACGATATGCTACTTTCCACATTTTAAGGTCATAGATGGAAATCGTGCATCTAGATTTTAGAAAACCTGTTGATTCAATACCACTAGTGTGCATGCACTAGGAAATATATTCGTGTGGAGCATTTCACGATTCTGGGGACTGGATTGAAAATTTCGTAACAGTATAAGTGGAAACCGTAAAACTAAGTGTAGACTACAGAAGGAATATCAGGTGTTACCCAGTAAATGCAACGAGATCATCGTTACTCAAACTTGACGACAGAGATTTATTTGTATTATTTGCAATCTCAGAACATTCACATATTGTTATCTATGGACTTCCGTGTGACAGTATTTATGATGCCATCTGATAATCTTGGAAAATGTCTATGTGGTATGAAAACTGGAAAGTTGCCCATAATGTACATGACTAAAGTGCTGTACTTCACGAAAAGTAAATTCATAGCAGCCGCTAACTAGATAATTCATCACAATGTCTGCGATTTACAAAGCATAGTAATACGAAATGTAACGATTAGGCAACTGTTTCCGGTAGAACACATAGAGATCTACGACATTTAAAGCAAAGCTGAGTTCTTTTCTTAGAAATAAATAGTTTAAAAACAACGGCATGACCCTTATTTGAATATTAATGAAATGTAAGGCTCGATTTCAGGTCGGAATACCAAGTGGATAAACGCATGTACAAAGGAGAGTGCTAATAGTTACAGGGTTATATTATTGCCACGAGAGTGTAAGTGCAGCAGAATACTGTGCGGAAAATTCTCGAAGATAGACGCCGTATTTCGCTAGAAAAGTGCATTGAAATCGTCAAAATATGGGTGCCAGATTGAACATTACGAACATTCTTAGGCCCACTTATGAAAATACCGCATACCGATAATACTGGAGTATTAATTGCTTGTACTGAGGAGTCGTCCTTTTCAAACTCCAGCCGTGAGTGGAACAGGAAGAAGTCTTCATATATATGACTCAGTACAGGTACCGACTACGATACAATGAGCAATGACAGCAAAGAACAGACCCAGATACACACACACAAAAAGTTTTGCATCATCTCGGTTCCGAGAGTTCCGGAAGCTGTACACATTAGAGAAGGCTAGGGGGAGGCTACAAACCCGTTCCCCTTCCTTTATAGCTGAAGCATCTGTTTCACGTCTTTCGACTCTGACAGTGCTATTTTAATAACCTTTAGGACCCCGTTTTCTGTCCCTGTTGCCTTTAAAATTTCAAAGAGTTTGTGGAGTATAGTCGACATTGTCTAAGGCTTGCTCTGAATCTACAAGTGCTATAAACGTGTGTTTGTCACCATTCAAACTGTCATTTAAGAGAAGTCATTTAAGAGAAGTCGTGGGTCAGTATCGTCTTGTGTGTTCCAGTATATCTCCTGAACCCAACGTGATGCCCCACAATGTCGCCCTCTACAGGTTCGTCCATTTTTATGTACATAGTTTGTGTCAGTATTTTCAAAACTTGACTTACTAAACTGAGGATTGGCTGGACTTGTACATGTGAGCACCCCCTATTTGTGAAACTGAAATAACTACATTCTTTCTGAAGATTGTGGGCTTTACACCTATCACCTACATCTTGCACATCTGGTGCAGTAATTTTTCCATCGCTGGGTCTCCGAAGAATCTCAGTATTTCTGAGGGGATGACGGCTATTCCAAGGGTCTTGTTCCCACTTATGCTTTCGATTGCTCTGTGAGATTCCTCTGGAAGTATCATATCTCTCATCTCTTCTTCTCCCACTTGCTGGTCTCATTCTACAAAATTTCCTCTAGTTGGTTCCCCTTATAAAGCCCCTTTATATATTACTTCTGCCTTTCAGCTTTCCCATATTTGCCTGTCATCTCAGCTCTTGATATTCATAACACTACTTTTCTCCAGAGGTCTATTTAATATTCCTTTCGGTGGATATGTCTTTCCCACACTTATGTATACTTCTACAACATCGTATTTAGCCTCTTTCGCCATTCCCTCTTAGCCACTTTGCACTATCTCTCAGTTTCATTTCCGAGATCTGTGTTCCTTCTTGCGTGTTTCATTTTCACAGTTTTTATATTGTCTCATTTCGTATCTCCTTCGTTACCCAGAGATTTCAACGAGGACTTGACTTTTTACCTAGGTGCTCCTGTCGTGCCTACGCTATCTCACCACGCATTATTATTCTGTTGTATGTTATTTCTCTGCTGAAGTCCAACGTGGCCTAATGTCGACTCTGAAACTCTCAACAACGACGGCTCATTCCAATTCACCCATGTTCCACCTCAGTAACACAGCAATGTATTAACTTGGTCCTCAGTTCAAGCAGCAAGCAGTAATCGAAAGCTAATATGGCGGTGGGGAGAAATTCAAAACCATTCAGAAACTATTTAAGAAAAAGCCCTCCAAGATGGTGAATTCCACCCAGTAGTCTTAAGTAAAAAGGACAGGAAATTTTGAAAAGTCCAAGATGGTGCAACTAGCTCATTTTTCCTAATGGCAGTTATGATATCCTGTTCAAAAGTATTTCAACAATCTGGAATTTGCACAGTGCGCAAAATTATTCTAGCGACCTGTATTTTTAATCGAAAATTCGTAAAGTTATTGACGATTCTGATATAAGTTACAGTATTTCCGTGGGGAAGATTTCTGTGTTATTTATTTAAATTACGTACGATACTCACTGATCCAACTGTCAGCTGCGTTCCTCAACAAGCAAAGTTATGCCACACTCGTTGTAAGGTCCAATAGACATTAAAATAAATATTCACAGATCTAAAAGGTCTGCATTGTGTATCGAAATTTTACATTCTGCTTCTGCTACTTTTTCTGCATTAGTTTTTTACAACTGCAGAGAAGTCGTCTTAGATACCATAATATAATTAGTAACATAATAGAATATGCTACAGATGACTAAATTTTATCCTCAAAAAGTTATAAGCTTGTCAGGAGTTGTAATTTTATTTTCATATCTAAAATAAAGTGTCTGCCAAAAATACATAAATATACTGCTGTATGTTCAGTATATATATTGATGTAGCTCACAGTATTCACATGTCTGTATTATTGATTAGTTAAACATAATTACACACAAAATGATAATTATATGAAAACATTGAAGTTATCTGTGTTTCTATAAAACATATCTTCAGCTAAAAAAAGAGAAGAATATTATGTAACTGGCACTTGACGCCTTACCATGTCTTTGGACCCCCAAATTAAACGCCTCAATGGTATTTCCGTACCAAAATTATCTGTATTGTTGATGTTGAAACATTTATTAGTTATAATAATGCTTCAACTACTAGAAGAGAGCAATTATTGTTTAATTAACACTTACACCTGAAACATGGCTTTGGATTAAGAGCCTCCAATGCCATTTACATGTCAAATTATTATGTGACAGTACCAAACTCATGTGGCTACAGTACATTCTGCAGTAACAGTTGACACTTTATCTTCGTCTTAAATCTTCTATAAAACCCATATGAACTAAAAATACGATGACAGCTACTATAAGAGTGAACTTATTGTGTAACTTACACTTAAAGACTAGTACATAATTATCACTCTCAAATGAAGTGTGTAGTGATATTTTCAAATCTCAACTATTGTATAATAGCACAGACAACATGTAGCTAAACATAAAGTAGTGTAGTAATACGCAGCTGACAATGCATCTAAAGCCAAAGTGAAGCTATGAACAAAAGTGAACATGGCAAAGCATCTTCTCACAGATGGAGAAGATAATGCATGAAGAAAACATACTTAAGATTATTAATAGGAAATATAGTTTTGTTTTTATTAATGGTGGAAGTGCACATATATTTATCAGTTAATATAATTATTTTCTTAGTATGAAAGTACAGCAGTAATATATTCAAAGCAAGTATGACAATACTGAAGTAGCTTAATTGTTATATAAGATTTTTAAGAACTATGCATGGCACATACATTGACAGCGCAGATATACCTTTCAGATTAAGCTGTAGCTACTAACAAGTTTAGCGAGATAATTGTATCACAGTTTAAAAACTAATAATTGTTTGTTATACTTCTCGAAACATTTGCTTAACTTTGGTTATAACTGCTATCACAACACTCAGCCTGACGTCCTAGTGACACACATGGTAGAGCATTACCTTCGTCTTTCAGTACAACACGTTGACCATATTTTGCTGATTATGCTAACTTTTCCTACAGCTCAGCATTACTGAAAACTTGTAAAAATGATAGGTAATATCATTTAGTTCAATGAACCGCCAATTACATAGCATCAGATTTAAATGACAACGTTCTGTGTATTTTAGATGTGAAGAAACCATTTCAAAACTAAACAAGCATCATAGAACAATTTGGATGAGTGAACATTAAATTTGAGGCTTCATTGTGCCTTATACCATAAGTAGAGCTAAGAAATGGAATCAACTACATTCTTTCACTAACTTTCAGTAATTCAGAAGGCCTGTTTGTTTGTGTGCTTGCGTGATGAGATTAGTATTTGTGCCAGGATGTGGTATCTGCAGTTATAACTTTGTAAAGACTAGTCTCATTATGTTACCTAAATTAGGCCATGCATTAAGTTTATCAGCCTGATTACAATGTTCTTTTTAAACGAAATGTGTTTGTAAATGAAAATAGATTTGGGACACTCGTTTCATTTCAGCCTTCAGAATCATTTTCTAGGAATAAGTTCTGAGTGATATGTGTTTCTTTGTGTGTGTGTGTGTGTGTTTTGTTGATGTATTTTAGATGCAGAAATTTTGCCATTTGTGTATTTTGTGAACTTTTTTGGCTAAATAGTCATGAACGTGAAGTAAGAAATTCATATCTTTCAGATACTTTTGACAGTAACGAGGATGAGTGCTCTGGGGCTATATTGTGATTTCACTTTAACACTTACCTGTAATTGACTATTTTACTTTGCCACTATACTGCAATTGTTGGGGAGGGAATGGGATGGGATATACTGGCGTTTCACGTAATGATGATGTCATTGACAGAGGTCATATGTCACTGGTAATAGTGAAGACATCACTGATAAGGATGGGGAAGACTGTGATGTTACATGTGGGACAATGACTTGCTCATATGACATGTGAAGGGCGAACAAAGTTGTCTGCATTTCGTATACATATAGTCATAAATGTTCGTTACACGATGATGTATGATTAAATTGCTCTATCAGCAGGGAAGGAAAGACATAAGACGCTGAATTAGCAATTGAGAGATTAACTACACAATCATTAAGATATAAACTAACTGATCGTACATTATACCACAGATGCTTTAATTTTGTTAAATTATGCGAAAAACCTTTGTTCCACTCTGTTGCAGGCTACAGCAACCACAAGGTATATGACTGCCATTGAGTTTTTATCAGTTTAGCAATCACTTACTGCAACAAAAATAGTGGACCTGAGAGGTTTAAAGAAATCCTAGCTGAGTTATCGACAGAACTGATTTGTTATTCCACGTTTGACGAAGATCCACAGTAACCTGATCGTTCTGCAAATTTGGGTTATGTGCAGTTTCTCTTTGCCTTGCGTACAGTAGTATATCACTGTACGTTACTCAGTTTTGTCGATTTTTTTATGCTGAGTAGCTGTCACCCGTTCGAATTGTGGACAATAATGCAGACACTTTATTTGAATGCATACTGAGTAACTTCCTTTTATTTCTGGGACCATAAAAATATGACTCCCCAAGGTGTCGTCATCCACTTCTTATTTCTTTGCAAGCAGCTTAGTCTTTTGAAATTTTTGGGATAGTTATTATTTCAATTTTCTTCGAATGCATTACTATATCTGTACCCTTATCCATTCAACTCTGCCAGCTCTTCGTCTGCTGTTCACACAGCAGATTTGGTTCAAATGCATGCTAACTGACTTAGTTGTTTCCTTTTCTATGGAAGTATGGCTCCTCCTTATCCACTTTTCATTTGGCTTGATGTCCAGCTTTTCCATAGAATTCTAGCATAAGCATTATCGGACTGCCATTGATATCTAGTTATTAGAGTTTTAATTCTACTGACCCAAAGTTGAAAAGTTCAATGTGTGACAATAGCCTCATCATTTCTGGCGACATGGATGTAGAAGTACACTTGACAGCAAAAAAAGGGGGCCACTCCTGCATTTCAATGTGTAGGATGCACCTGACTGTATGCAACCAACATACTCACAGCATTTTTTTCTTAAATTTGTCATTATTTCGCAGCTTCAAACATGGCTGCATTCAATACACTGGAGGTACGAATTAAAATTAGTGACAATGAATGAAAAACGCCCTCAGTCACTACACCCATTAGAACTAAAAGCTGCTGAAGAGTATGTTGAAAGTATTGTAAACAAAATTGAAACTGAAATCATACACAGGCACCAAGAGAAATTAGAAGCCATGCTACTAAAACTGTATCAGCAACAGGACAGCTAAACATCCAACAAAACACAGTTTTATGAAAGTGTCATTAACTATACTGACATCACCTTCAGTGGAAAAGAACATCTACTCAAGAAAGGGCTAAAACACAATGCAAAACCTGGATTAAGTAACAATTAACTAAAAATCCTCATCATACACACTAAAAAAGCAGCTGATTTAGTTTACCTAAATAACACTGAACAGACTGTCGTAGCACACAACATAAATAAAATTGTACAGAAGAGCGTAAGTAACCATAATGAGACCCTAAAGCCGTCTATCGAGAGAGAAAGCTAGTAAACAGCACAAACATGAAACTCAATACTAACAGTCCCATGGTAATGAAAGTTGACAAAAGCAATTGTATAATAATTATGGTCAAAGATGAATAAATCACTAAAACACTGACTTTCTTTTCTGAAAACAACATTACAGAGCTGAATCAAGATCCAACTATAAAATTACAAAAAAGAAACAGAAAAATGGTTATTAAATGAAATTTACTCTTCACAGAAAAACAAGCAAAAACATGCATATTAATGAATCCCACAGCTCCAAGACTGAGACCTGTACCCAAGACCCATAAACCCCATGTCCCATTGAGGCCTATTGTTAATTCTAAAAATACACCTGCCTCCAAAGTGCCCCAATTACAGATCGAAATTCTGAAACAGTAGTATATGTTTGAGAAATCGTAGTTAAGAATGCAAATGAATTGGCAACTAAAATTAAAGATAGAAATATTCCTTCAGGTGGCAGGTTTACCTCTTTTGATGAAACTATTCTATTTACAAATGTACCAACTTAAGAAATAATAGACATAATCTTTGAAAACTTAATAAAGTACAAAATATTGTCAATTGGAGAAACATCAGAAGTCTAGAACGTGTTGCAGCTAATACTGTCTCACAATTACTTTACACTTAATGGGGACGTTTACAGATAGAATGAGGGTCTTGCCATGGGAAGTAGAGTATAAAGTTTCCTGGCAGACATATTTCTTAGTCATGTGGAAAGTAAGTTCTTTAATGAAGACAACAGCATCAAAACCTAGATAATACATTACTGGAAACATGTTGATGATACCTTGCTGCTATTCCATGGAATAAAAGGTGAGATCGAAGAACTACTAGCAGTATTCATTTCTTTCCACAAAAACTTAAAATTCACAATATAACACGAGGACATCAAAAGCACCAATTTGCTAGAATAAAATCACCAACCATCAACAAAAAATAAGTTCAGCATACACAGAAACGCACATATACAAACAGTGGACAACTGGTCATGCCATTCCACCACACTGAGAAATTCTGTATTTAGGTCCATGCTACACAGAGTACACTTCCTTGACTTGGAAGAAAACACGCTCAAGAAAGAAATAGATACAACAAAGAGCAAGCAATGTGTACCCAGACAAAACAAAAGACAGACAAATACACAAGGGTAAGACAAAGAATGGCTACACTGTGAAAGAAGAACAATTATTAGCCAGTATCCCATACCTGTGTCCCATACCACAAAATATTGCTAACCTTTTCATTAAAAAAAATAAGTGTAACAGTTTCATTGTCAACTAATAATAAGCTAGGGCACTTACTCGGACGTAACATGAAATCAAATACGCAAAAATACAACAACAGTAGAATGTACAAAATACCATGCCCCAGTTGTCCTGCCGACTAAGTAGGGAAAACAGGCAGAAATGTCAAAACCCATTTTCAAGAACACACAAATGCTTTCAGGGTCAATCACTTTAAAAAATCAGTCATTGCACAACATTTGTTGGAAACGAAACATATCATCAACAATCTAGAAAACAATTTGGTATTGTTATATGATGAAGCCTGTTTGAACAACTAGAATATAACTCCACAAGATAAAAATAAAAATAAAGAGAATATACGATAAATGAACAAACAGATTTCGCAACTCACACCTATTTCAATAATTTTAAAGAACTATTCTAATGTTATTTCCTGCCTATGTCAACTGTTTCCTGCATATGTCAGTTGTTTAATAGTTACATCTTCATCATTACAAGTAAATTCATTTTTGACTACACCATGTACAAAAACATCTGTAAAAGTTGTGACTGAAGGCGTCTTTTAATTCATACCTCCAACATAGCATAGCACTATCGCAGATCCTATAAACGCCAAAACCCTCTGCAGTACGGTCGTCTGACAATAAAAAAGCAGTGGGTTCCACAAGAGACTGCAAGAAAAGCCTGCTCTGAATGGCAGATGTAAACAAATACCATCGTCAAAGAAATAGTAGGAAACACGTTATTGGAGATGAGACAGTCCTTAACGTTTATAAATTTACATTACAATACGTGATACTGCAAAGAGACGTAAAATACTGAAGTTTTCACCAGTGGCAGTTTACAGTGATGAATGTCCGAACCGGGAAATAGATGGGGATACTCTTATTACTGCACCAGGAACCCCATAAAGCTTAAATTGCCCCTGAGAAGTAACCACGAAAGGTACGTAATAATCTGCAAGACACACGTGTGAAACGCCATGAAGTAAAGTTGTGGTGACGGCTGGGGAGTAGAACACAGAAAAAAAAATATCAAATATGTTCACCAATAGCGTGATATTGGAACTGGAAATGACGTTATGAATGATTTTATCCTGGCAAGAATTGGAGCACAGCACTTTTCGCTGTTGTCTTACATCTACAAATAGACATGAAATATGTATTTTATCTTCACCAGTAGCAAAATGTGCACTTGTCTGGCTAGAGGTAATGCAACAAATAGTTCTGTGCTGTCTGAGACTCAGATACCACGCATTTCGTTATTGTTAACCCACAGGAAGAGGCGTCAACAATCAAATTCCCTTTCACTAGTAGTTACAATGGCGCCATACGTAGGGACGTGGAGGAGTTTGGCATTGAGAGCAAAGATTGAAATGATGGGACAGTATCTCCTCGAATGGTTCAAAACCAGGTAAAATTTGGAATCTGAGCTCGAATCCCATTAGTGTCAACATTTTCAACATTTCAAGCTCACTTAAAATAAGAAATGAATGTTGTATGACCGTACATGACGATTGGCTTGTGAACTGAAACAACATTATTAGTACAAGAAATATTACCAGAGACATAGTCTCTGCAAGCAGCAACTTCCACCTCTGTGAGCCAAAATCAATCCAATTCTGTTCCTGTCAGTAGCGAATGAACTTGTCTAAGTTAGTTAGTTACGTGTTCCACTGATCAGTCTCACGGTAGCAATCATGAGGTGGAAGGTGTGAAGTGCATAAGAAATGCACACATGTATCAAGGCTTTTTTAAGCTTAAAATTTTTATTACCTACCCCATTGCCTTAAATGGCACAGAACGCATGTATTATACCTATCGATCTATCCATCCATATTCAAGAATTCATCTATGGTATAGGAGGAGTTGCCGAGGAAATATAGTTTCAGTTTATTTTTGAAAATATTACTGTTGTCTGTCAGACATTTTATTTCATCTGGAAATTTATCGAAAAGTTTTACTGCTGCTTAATTTACCCCTTCCTGTGCCAGAGATAGGTTACGTAAAGTATAGTGCAAATCATTCTTTCTTCTGGTATTGTAATCATGAATATCACTGTTGTTTTTTAACTGGTCCATGTTGCTGAGAAGAAATGTATTACTGAGTAAATGTGTTGTGAGGCTGTTGTAAGAATTCCTACCCCTTTAAACAGATGCCTACAAGATGAGCCCCACAGATTACACTAACCATTTTCTTTTGAGCAGTGAATACTTTTTGCCTTAATGCTGGGTAACCTAAAAATATTATTTCGTATGACATCAGATACGAAAGCATGCAAAGAATGCTAGCTTACTAATTTTTATTTCCTCAAAATTGGCAATTACTCTGACTGCAAAAGTTGCTGAACTTAGTCACATTAGGAAATATGAAATATTCATTTTACATTTAAGATTCTTACCTCTACATACACCCAAAAACTTATTATGCTCCAACTCTTCTGTGTATGGCTTAGCTATTTCCTTTGAACTAGTCTCACCAATTCTTTCGCCTACACTTAAAAAATGGTTGTTAAATACATTCGCTACTTGTGTACTGTTGATGAAGATGGTCTCATTCTAATTGTAATACTACCTACCCCAGTGGTTGTTTATCCTGTTTCCCCTCAAACAATTTTCCATACTGTTAATTTCATCTGTAACACACGTATTTCTTGATTTACTGATTACTTTTCTCAACATGTTACAATAATTTTCATAGTGTAAAATTACTTCTGGGTCTTTACTAATTCTTGCTGTCCCATACAGCTTTCTTTTTCTTTCTGAAGACAGTTTAACACCTATAGTAATCCAAAATTTCTTTGTAAACTCTTTGGTGTTATATTTGGTATTTTTCTTGGAAACAATTTTCAAAAACTGATATAAATTTATCACGAAATATGTTGCATGTATAATTAACCTTTGGCTCACTCTATATATATCAGCAGTTAACATTTCTTAAGCTTTCTCTTAAGTGCTGTATAGATGCTGGGTTGAGGAACCTTACACTTTTACTTAATGTTTTCAGAACTGTACACGCTGCTTTGTTTTTAAGGTTTGTTAATTGTGCATTGAGGTCTGATAATCCATTTATCGCAGCGAAAGCGTGTGTTAGTATTACATCCTCTTGCTGAATAAATACATTATTTATTGGAATGCTACTGTCTTGAGCAATACTTGTAGGGAAATTGATTACTTATTCTAAGTTGTATGTCATTAATAACATGTCTGGTTCACTTTTCCCGTCAGAATTGCTTAGAAAATTTACATTGAAATCACTACAGATTAATAATTTCTTCTTGTGTCTTAAGACAGGATAATACGTAATAAAAATTTTTATGAATTTCTCCCAAACTCCTAATGGGGACCTGTACACTGTTGCTAATATAAAAACTACAACATCTAGCTGTAGTTCACATGCACAAACTTCAAAGTGCTAATCGACAGAAAATTTCCTGACGTCTATAGTTTTGTATTTATACCCCTGCTTTGTGTAAATGGAACTCCTCCTTTACCTGTGTTAGATCTGCAAGGGTAAGATGCTGAATTATACTAATTTATAGTGACACTTTCCCCACAGTTACATAGTGTTTAGACAGATGAAGTATATCAGTCTCATTATTAATTTTGAGATCATCGAAACACACTTAAAGCTCATTTTCTTTCCCTTGATATTTTGATAAAGTAAATTGATACTACCCTAGGCTTTATCCCTATTTATTGTACATGAAGCTTGTTTTATTTAATTTTTCTTGATTGTCGTCTGTCTGGACTTTGGCTTTAACCTAAACTCCAGACAGACAACAATCAAGATAAGTTTTGTAATGTTGATTTGGAACCATGCCACAGTCCTAAGCTCTTTCCCTGGCGTTACTGGAGGTGAAGAGCGTATGTTTGTGGCTGTTAAATACTAGTAGCTTCGGCGGGATTTGAACCCACACCTCAGATATGAGAACATAGCCTGAGTCCTATCAGACACAGAATTTCAAATGTCCTAGTGTCATCTTTTTGTCATAATGGAATACGCAGCACATGGTACGAGAAGAATTAACTTCCCCTTGAGCTTTTGTCGTCAATAACTTATTCGTGGTCTGGTAGTCAAGGTCATGCAGGGCGAATGCAGAACCGTGATATCTGACCTATCGTTTTCCTTTCTTTTTAAGCTGTATTCGGTGTATCTGCCAAGAGCATTAGCCTGACGGAAGGTCAGTGAGAGTTCCATTCATTTTCTAAGCAGCCAGTAATAGAAAAATCTTGCGGAAACACGTTTGTGAAAGGTCTCTTAGTTGTTTGTCATGATAAGACCCATTTCAGCGCCATTAGCCAGTGGTCGCTTGATACAGACCAGCGTCCACCCGAGTTATCGCGACACATTGGGCATAGAGCACGTTATCTCGAGTGGACTTTCCTGCACTCGAATTAGTGAGTATGACATTATTTCCTCATGTGATGAAATGTTATGTTTCAGCTTGCTTCATGGCGATTTTGTATGTTATGTTGCTTTAAGCGAGTTTAACTACGGTCTTTTGTTCAATTTTGTAGTGTAGACTGTGCTATGATAAGTTGAATGCGCGCTGTATGGAGTGAGCGGTTTCGAGGAACTCAAGTTGGATCGTTTGAACTACAATCTTTTTGAGCTAAATTGATCACCATTCAGGAAAGAAATTTCTGTGATATACTACTATGATCAATGACAATGTATCCGATATTAGGCAGGTTTGACGACCAATTAACCTTGGGTGATACTTGCCTTCAGTAGGCACATTGGGGTTAAAAGAAAGGAAGGATACGGTACATCATCTCGTCAAAAACGAGATTAGACGCGAAGTAGTAATCGAGTTGGGAAGGACGGGAAGAAAGTTGGCTGTGCCCTGTCGAACGATTGATCCTTAGATTTGTTTTAGTAGATATAAGGAGGTCATTGTAAACTTAAATCAGTGCGGCCTGATGGCGATTTGAAGTACCATATAGTAATTCAGTAAGGATAATTTAGTGAGTAAACCACAACAAACATTAACTCAAATGATTATCTGTATACGTCCGTAAAATGAATTGTTCTTATACATCTGGTGGCACAGCTAAGATGTTTTGTGCTATGTACTGAGTTAAACATGAAGTCTTTTGTTATAGTCCAGTAGCATTTTTGGACAACGACATAAATACGTCAATGTAGGGTAGTTGCTGAATGAAACACAGTGAACATAGTTTTCAGTGATACTATTTCATCAACATATTCGTGTATTTTCAGTTGCAGTTCCGCAGTATTTTCTGTATCTTATCTCTATATCTACAGTTTATTGAAAGCAGCAAGATGCCTTATCATGACACCATTTCTAAAGATGTTTTTCTCAGTTTGGTATAGCCGTTTGTAGCTCGTCTACAACACACTTTCCTGTCCTCTTTATGCGTATTCCTGCGTGTCATCGGGTCCCTACAACGTAGAACTGACCAAAGACATAGAAAAAGTTCACAGAAGGGCACATTGTTTTGTATCATCAGGGAATAGCGGAGATTGTGTCACGGATGTAGTAAACGAATGAAAGTCACTGAAACGTAGGCGTATCACATTGAGGCGAGGTGTTTTCACTAAATCCAATGGCCAACCTCCTCCGCTGAAAGCCACGATATTTTCATTACCACAACATACAAGGGTGACCTCACCGCTGTGATAAGAGACGTCAGTGCTCGCACTGTAAGGTTCAGTTGTTCATTGTTCGCATGCACTTTTTGAGGGCAGAATGGTAGAGGAATAATGTTATAATGTTTCAGAGACCTCCTGCGAAGCACTTAGCTGTGAATTGCAGAGTATTCATGCTGACGCAGTCAAGCGAGGGGTAACAGGAAGGAGGGAGGGATATAGCAATGCGGAGGATTACAGAAGAGCAATATAAAAGTGTGTACAGTTTTCAAAGCATTCGTTACTTAGAGGTATGCAAAAGTTCGTTTTACCTTAGGACAGAGAGAAAGGGAATGAATGTGGGCAGAACGAAGAATGTATTATACTTAAGAGGATATTGGTTGTGAGGGGACTGGTAGAAGACAGTAAAGAAAAAAGAAATGAAACGATAATGTTTACTTACAATGGAAGCCGTTACATTTGTTCACAATGTGTTGGGAGAATGGGGTAGAACGGCAACTATGGTGTGATGTAAGAGAGGCAAGAGAGAGTGAGAGAGAGAATGGAGCAGAAATTAACAATGAATAAATGTAAGACGAAATCGTTTGCATAATTTTTGGAGGATGGAGGGAAAGAGAGACATTTATTTGAAATAACACAAAATATTTTTCAAAACTTCATTTGAACTGATTACTTTGTAAGTACCTAGACTTGCTATAAATGAAATAAAAAGAGAATATTTAACAAACCATATATTCAAAAGAAACTCATTTCAATTAAAAATGCAACTCAAAGAAAAAACTAGCACTAATTTTATTTTATATGTGCTATGTGACCTTTCACTGGATCTCAGTGAGGAAAATAGAAGAAAAAGACGGCATAAAAAAGTTTTAAAGACTCTAATATATTATCTAGAATAGCGCATTATTTTGTACTTCCGTCGTGCGTGTTGCCATAGAATCTATAAAAGCACTCCGTCTTCAGGCCACAAGTGGCCCATCGGGACCATCCGACCGCTGTGTCATCCTGAGTTGTGGATGCAGTTAGGAGAGTCGTGTGGTCAGCACGCCGCTCTCCCGGTCGTTACGATGGTTTTCTTTGACCGGAGGCGCTACTATTCGTTCGAGTAGCTCCTCAATTGGCGTCACGAGTCTGAGTGCACCCCGAAAAATGGCAACAGCGCATGGCGGCCTGGATGGTCACCCATCCCAGTGCCAGCCACACCCGACAGCGCTTAACTTCGATGATCTCACGGGAACCGGTGTATCCACTGCGGCAAGGCCGCTGCCCGTAGTATCTATAACCTGTTCGACATAACTCACTGAAGCAACAACCTCCTCCCAGGCTTCAAGAAAGCAGCCCCAAAGAGTGTTACCTGTAGTTGGTTGATGTCGTGGCAAGTTCTCTGTTAACGCACCCGCGATCTAAGCGCACATATTTTCCACAGGGTACATGTGGCGGCCAGTCTATGACGTTATACCAATATGCAGAGCTGCTATTGAACAAAAGGCAGACTTGTGAATGAGAGAATGGTCCTCTTGCATTACGAACTTCTCTTCTGCGTACAGCTTTCGCACTGACGTAGCATCACATTTTGTATTTGTGGGCATACTTCTCGCTGTTGAGAGTTCCTTCTATCGTTGAGGGCGAGTCCCTTGCGGCTGTAAGCAACACTTGGACGGTCGTTATTCGTGCGAAACACATTCAAGTCAGTGAAAATGACGTTTCCCCACGAAACACTCCTTGAGCTCTTGTTTTACAGTGGATCGTCATGCACGCAACCCTGCGTCTCACAGCCTTTTGAGAATCGTGTCGCCACAGCCAGGGAAATTGGTCTCTCGTTGCAACTGCGATACATTCAGAAAAGGATTTTCTCTGCTTTTAGACACTAGTTAACTCTCTTCCTGCTGTGAGCTCACTGCCGGCCGCAGTGGCCGAGCGGTTCTAGGCGCTTCAGTCTGGAACCACACGACGGTTACGGTTGAGGTTCGAATCCTGCCTCGGGCACGTATGTGTATGATGTCGTTAGATTAGTTAGGTTTAAGTAGTTCTAAGGTCTAGGGGACTGATGACCTCAGATGTTAAGTCCCATAGTGCTCAGAGCCATGTGAGCTCACTCTCTTCCTGAATGGGCCAGGAGCTCTGTCTGGAGTGCCTCTGTCAAGGTAGCTGCTCCGCTACTATGTTTCAATGGTATGCGGCACTCGAAACATTCTGCCAGCTTCTCTGATGGAGCATTCAACTTCTTCAATAAGAGCGATGACTCTATTTCAAGTTGATCTCTCCCATTTAGCCATTGCAAAAGAGAGCCTCATCTATATTTCTGCTTGCTCTCTTATACTCATGCCAGGAGAGGAAGTAGACTTATTTACGTAGAAAAGAGCGGTAGAGCTTTCTGTCCTATTAGTCTGTCCCATGCAGGAGCAATCTTGGCCCACCAGCGCTGGCTCTTACCCCAGTCTCGCCTCGGCACCAGGCCAGCCAGCCCATCACTGTTCCAGCCTGGCTGGCCCGTAGCCACGACTTACAGCCAGCACAGTGCCAGGCCAGAAAGCCATGCTCTCCCCTTGAAGGATCTAACGTTCCGTCTACCCCGCTCAAATCTGTACTTTACCCTAACGCAATTGGAGCTATTTTGTTATAACATGAACCGGCAAATCTAGCTTTTACAGTTCATTCAAGTATTAAAGAGAATATAAATAATACACATATGGTAAACGTAACAACCACAAAATATTGCAACTATCCACCAATAACACGACGCAGGAAACTATTATTCCTTATAAACGATCTGTATTTGATCTCGACTCAAGAATATATGACTTCCACCAAAATAACCAAGAGGATTTTAGAAATAATCAGTTCTGGTGTCAATTTTGCCAAATACACTCATCAAAAAGAGATTTGCATCACACCGGTTCCTAGAACTCCTGACGTTAGTTAGACGTTGACTGTGGATATTGTGTCTGACTGTTCAAAGATATCATTAAACCCGCTCAAACATGAAAACAGTCATGCATCGGCAGCGCCTATTAGATGGAAGGAGTCCGACAGCCGATCGGTTGTAGTCATTCCATCAGGAAGGAGGTACATGGCTTGTGTTGTCCGAAGTTCAACCATGCCTCGACGGTCAATAACGTGGCTCGATCGCATCCGCATTTTTACTTTGTGCCAGGAAGAGCTCTCAACAAGGGAAGTGTCCTGGCGTCTTGGAGTGAGAAAAAAAGATTTGTTCAGACATCGAGGAGACAGAGGAACCGTCGATAACGTGCCTCGCTCAGTCCGCCCAAGGGCTACTACTGCTGTGGATGACCGCTACCTATGGCTTATGGCTCGGAGGAAGCCTGAGACCAACGCTAATGTTGAATAATGCTTTCCGTGCAGTCACAGGACGTGTTACGACTCAAACTGTGCCCAATAGGCTACATGATGCACAACTGCACCCCCGACGCCCATGGCGAGGTCAATCTTTGCAACCACGACACCATGCAGCGCGGTACAGATGTGTCCAACAACATGCCGAATGGACCGCTAAGGATTGGCAACACGTTCTCTTCACCGATAAGTGTCGCATATGCCTTCAACCAGAAAATCGTCGGAGACGTGTTTGGAGGCAACCCAGTTAGGCTGAACGGTTCATACTCACTTTCTAACGAGTGCAATAAGGTGGAGGTTCCTGCTGTTTTGGACTGGCATTATGCTGAGCTGACGTACGCCGCTGGTGGTCATGAAAGGCGCCGTAACGGCTGTACGATACGTGAATGCCGTCCTCCTACCGATGATGCAACCATACCAGCAGCATATTGGCGAGGAACTCGTCTTCATGGACGACAATTTTCGTCCTCAACGTGCACATATTGTGATGATTTCCTTCAGGATAACGACATCGCTCGACTAGAGCGGCCAGCATACTCTCCAGACATGAACCCTATCAAACATGCCTGGGCTAGATTGAAGAGTGCTGTTTACGGACGACGTGACCCATCAAGCGCTCTGAGGGATCTACACCGAATCGCCGTAGTGCAGTGGGACAATGTGGACCAACAGTGCCTTGATGAGGTTGTGACAGTATGGCAAGGCGAATACAGGCGTGCATCAATGCAAGAGGACGTGCTACTGGGTATGAGAGGCACCGGTGAACACAGCAATCTGGACCATCACCTCCGAAGGTCTCACCGTATGGTGGTATAACATGCAATGTGTGATTTTTCATGAGCAATAAAAGGGGTGGAAATGATGTTTACGTAGATCTCTATTCCAATTTTTTGTGCAGGTTCCGGAAACCTCTGACCCGAGGTGATGCAAAACTTTTTTTGATGTGTGTAATTGTGTAGGAATAGCATATAATTCGTATTTTGAACACTTATAAAGTAAGATCACTGTGTCAATAAGTTTGCTCCACAGAAATTATGGTCTGCAGAAGCACTTCATTCACAATGCAATGGTACGCAATTACACCGTAATTCACAGTTAACGTATTAGTAAAGGGTTCACAAAATCGCCACAAATCCTCGACCATTCCACTAACGTAGGAAGCTCGAGGAAAACGAACAACAAAATCTTTATGCGCGATTTCTAATTTCTCTTATGTTGTTACAGTTGCAATATCATACTTTCCACACCGGTGGCAACAAAAAATTTTCATTAGAAAGTGGAAGATGGCGGCTGAAATGTCACGGAAATAACGTGGCAAAGGAGAAATCGCTTGTTTTCGTATTGTACACCCAAGTAGCCCCCTGCCCTCTTCACCGTCTAGTCTCAAGGAAAAACGAACATCCATACACTTTCTCCTCTAATTAGCTATACTACAAAATCAGTTGCCTTCTTTCAACGCATTCGATGTTCTCCCTCAATCCTGTCAGGTAATGAATGCACAGTGCTCTGAAATATTCCAGAATCATTCGAAAAACCATGGTGCTGGCTGTCTCCTTAATAGACTTCTTGGGTCTTCTAAAGGTTGTGCCAATAACCCAACACTTGTTTCACCGTCACCTGAACATGTGATGTTTCACACTAACGTTGTTTCATTTGTATCTTATAGGGCTTTTTTTAAATCTGTAACCCTCAAATTTGTTTAATTTATCGTTTTCGCGAAGCCTGCCGAATCTCATTAGGTGCCACAAATCTAAGAGGGAAGATATGATACTACGCATAGTGCGATTTGCTAATTCTGAGTTAAGCCATCTTTAAAGCGCAATCGTCAAAACAATACCAACGAAAGAAAACAAAAGTTTACTTCCTTGGTGGTAGATCTATGAGGCGAGAAAGGTAAACGCACGCGGGTGCCAGATTAGAAGACGTGGTAGGCGTGTTTACCAACCTAGCTCCTAGGCCCTGTCTTCGAGGTGCATTTTTTAATTTGTGATGGCAAGGCATTTCATTTGTTGGCTACAAATGTCAAATGTGAAGGGCACATCCCTGTGAAGCAGTTTCTAACACGAATCATCCAGATGTGTATCAATAACAATACATTATGCGGACGGAAGCAGACTATCGTTTGAGACAATGTTAGTTACGGCCCACCCACTATATCCTCTTTGGCTGTAAGCACTATGGGACTTAACATCTGAGGTCATCGGTGCTCTAGACTTAGAACTACGTAACCTAATCTAAGGACATCACACACATCCATGCCCGAGGCAGGATTCGAACCTGCGAACGTAGCAGCATCGCCGTTCCGGATTGAAGCACCTAGAACCGCTCGGTCACAGAGGCCGGCATATCCTCCTTATGAGGTTAGCATATGGTATTTCAATACGCAATCAGGCCGCACTGAGTTAGGTTTACGGTGACCTCGTTAAACCTGTTATGGTAAATGCCAGGACAGACCCTTTGAAAGGACACAGTTTGAGCTTCTGCCTCGCGTCTAATCTTATTTTCGGCGAGACGCTGTACCATAGCCCTCCTACCTTTCTTTTAACCTCAAATGACTACTGATGGGAAATATTGTATGAAAATTAACTGCTGGACACAGCTGCCAGTTATCGAATACACTGTCATTGACCGTAATAGTAAATCGCACAACGCCTGTTTATCTTCCTGAATGTGGTGAATAATTAATCTGAAACGATTGTCCTGGAAATGATACAACTTGAGTTTCGCGACAGCACAAACACCATACTGGCCATAAGTGTTTCGAATTACCCTCCACTGCTCTCATCCTTTTGTTAAACTCAAGCAGAGCACGCTGTCACAAATGTAAGACCTTACACTGCTTTAGACTCTGTTTTCTAATGTATGAAAGACGCTCCACATTGCGTTAAAATGGGAAATATCCTAGTTATCACCGCACGATCTATACTACAAAGTTAAAAAAGCTAAAAGCATAGTTAAACACGCTTAAAGCGACATGCCATACCAAATCGCCATGGACCATGCTGAAACATAACATTATATCATATTCGACGATAATGGTACACTTGCTAATTCGAGTGCAGAAAATTCCGGTGGACTTCACAGGCTCTATGCCCAAAGTTTCGCGATAAGTCGGCTGGACGCTGGTCTGTACCAAGCGGCCGCTGACTGATGGCACTGATATTGGTCTTACCATGACAGACAACAAAGAGACCTTTCACAAACGTGTTTCTGCAAGATTTTTATATTACTTGCTGCTTAGAAAATGAATTCTACTGTCTCTGACCGTCTGTCAGTCTGATGCTCTTACCAGACACACGGTATACAGCTTAAAACGAAAGGAAAAGGATGGGTCCTATAATACTGCTTTGTGTTCGCCCTGCAAGACATTGACTACTAGACCACAAATAATATATTCACTACGAAAGCTCAGTTGGAAGTCAACACTTCTCTTACTATGTGCCTCTTCCCCATTACGAGAGAAACGTAATCACATCCTCTAACTTCTTTTCCATTCTTCTATAAATCGTTTTTGTCAGCAAGTTGGATGCATGAGCTGTTAAGCTGAATGTGAATTAATTCTCGTGCTTATCATCTCTTCCACTCTTCGGAAGGTGTGGAAGATATTTTTCCTTAAGTTAGATGGTATGTCACCAAACTCACTCTTTCTACACACCAATGTGAGTAGCAGTTTGGTTGTCACTTCCGAGTGATTTCATAATTATTTGAACTGAAGTCCTCCAAAGCTCTCTTGAATTTTGATCGTGTTACTGGATCCCCCATCTCTTCTAAATCGACTTCTGTTTCTTCTTCTATCACATCAGACAAATCTTTCCCCTCAGAGGGGCCTTCAATGTACTCTTTCCACCTATGCACTCCCTCCTCTGCACTTAGCAGTGGCATTTCCGTCGCACTAATAATGTTACCACCCTTGCTTTTAATTTCACCGAAGGTTGTTTTCACTTTCCTATAAGCAGAGTCAGTCCTATCGAGAATCACTTCATTTCCAATTTCTTCAGATATTTTGTCTAGCTGTTCTGTCTTAGACATGCACTTCCTAATTATTTGGTTCCTCAGCAGCTTTTATTTCTGTATTCCTGAATTAACCTGAATATTTTTGTTCTTCCTTCTTTCATCAATTAACTGAAATATATCTTACGTTACCCATGGGATTTTTGTAGTTACCTTCTTTGAAAGTATGTTTTACTTTCCAAATTCTGTGATGGCCCTATTTAGAGATGTCCATTCCTTTTCAACTGTACTGCTATTCCTTATTGCAGTATATATAGGCTCAGATAACTTCAAGTATGTGTCGTCATTCTTTACTACTTCCGTATCACACTTCTTTACGTATTGATTCTTCCTGACTAATCTCTTAAACTTCACCCTTCGTTTCATCACCACCATATTGTGACCTGAGTCTATATCTGATTCTGGATACGCCTTGCAATGCGACATCTGATTTCGGAATCTCTGTGTAACTATCCTGTAACTGAAATCTTACCGTACTTCCCGGTCTTTCCAAATATACCTCCTTCTCTTCTGATTCTTGAATAGAGTATTAGTTGTTGCTAGTTGAAATTTATTACAGAATGCAATTAGTCCTTCTCCTCTCTCATTCCTTGTACTAAGCCCGTATTCTTCAGTACCCTATTCTTCTTTTCCTTTCCCTATAACTGTATTCCAGTTCCCGATGACTATTTAATTTTCATCTCACTTTACGTACTCGATTAATCTTTCAGTATCCTTACATGCTTTCTCTATCTCTTCAACTACAGCTTGCGCCCTCGGCATGTAGTACACATCAACTATCGTTGTCGGTGTTGGTTTGCTCTCGATTCTAATAAGAACAACCTAATCACTGAACTGTTCACATTAACACACTCTCTGCCCTACATTCTAATTCATAACATATCCT
Organism: Schistocerca piceifrons; assembly: GCF_021461385.2. NCBI lineage: Eukaryota > Metazoa > Arthropoda > Insecta > Orthoptera > Acrididae > Schistocerca > Schistocerca piceifrons. The sequence goes on from NW_025728290.1 coordinate 5,209,153, forward strand.
ACTTCCGTTATACCATTTTTTTCTGCTGTTGATATTATCTTATACTCACCTGATCAGAAATTTTTGTCTTCTTTCCATTCCGCTTCACCGAACTCTTCTATGTCTAGATTGAGTCTTTGCATTTCCATTTTCAGCTTTTAAATCTTCACTACCACGTGCAACCTTCTGACATTCAACGCCCAAATTCCTAGAACGTTATCTTTTCGCCGAGTATTCTGTATTTTTCCCGTGGTCACCTCCATCTTGGCAGCCCTTTCTGGAGTTACGAATGGGGGGCTATTCCGGAATCTTTTGTCAATGGAAAGATCATCAAGACACTTTTTCAGTTACAGGCCACATGTCCTGTGGATACACGTTATGTTTATCTAATGCTGTAATTTTTATTGCCTTTTCCATCCTCATACCGTTAATCATTGCTGATTCTTCCGCCTTTTGACTTTCGTTCAGCATCATGAGCGTTATAATGAAATATTAATATATGTTATCCCCTGGAATCATTGAAAGTAGTAATTTGTTACTTTTTGTGATTACGAAGCTCCTTGTTCATTTCATAAGTCAAAGGATATTTCTGAACTTATCATTCCTTAAATGGTGACTTTTGCATCAATATTACGATGCTACGTTAGTTTACAAAATGTTACATACTTGAGTGCAATGACCATAGAGTCAAAACTCTACAAGAAAATCCAAACAGAAGGAAAGCTAGATGTAATGGATGCACTCCTTCTTCTGCAAAAAGGACATTTCATGTAGTGATGTGTAGCGTATGGCAGAACTTTAGTTCTAAGAATACTGGAGTGTGCTGTATTTTCAACTTTCCATCCTCCATTTTAGGCATAAAAGTCGATGGTGCTGCCATCTTTGCCAGAGTTTCAGCTGCCTGGCAATAAATACGAAACACTAACTAATTTCTTGCAACAGAGTGTCACGATCACTGTACCTGAGAGCCAGAAGGTGAGGAACAGGGTGCTGTAGGTGGTCACGATGGAAATGAAAGCTGCGACGAGGCTCAGCCGCACGGTGAGCACGCCCAGTATGTTGGCCACAGGACCTGCCGCGCCAGCAGCCGAAACTCACGGTGGGCGGCGCCGCCAACACGCCGCCCTTTCAGCAGCAGCTGCGAGCACAGCCTCTGCGTGTGCCTCGCTTCTGTCTCCACGCAATGGGCGGGCACGACAAGTAGAGTTAACTGAACTTGGCTGAGGAACACACTCAATTTCCCTTGCCAAGTATTCATATCACTCGAACCGAGGAACGAATATTTCGTAGCAAGGAAGTAAATCAGAAGTGTTGCAAGCAGTGAAATCCCTATAAAGTATAACACTAGAAACGCCTCATGAGCAGATGTGACCAACCGCGACAATTCGCAGAGCTTCGCATGCATTCGTGTGAGAGATCGCACACTGGCTGACGTAAGCCAAAGCAGTCTATGGTGTGGCTGTAGACTCCCTCTGTTCAAACAGCGCTTCTCTGCGAGTACCTTGCCAAAGCCACTAAAGACATCGTTCCTCAAGTCATGAAGACAAACATTTAGAAGTGAAACTCTGTACCTTATTACTAATTGTAAATTAGAAAATCTCAAAAGGGATAGAGAGAGTACAAGAAAGCTGCCCAGACTGAATGCTAGACTCAGCGTGTGGTCTCGCACTGTACTAATCGTAAAAATCGATGCCTACAATGAAAACACATAACAAAATAGTAAAACCAGTTGTAAGTGTACTAACTTCCCCGCACACGTATTCACAGGACCGATACTGGTCAAGAGAACATTGTCACATGAAACTACCAGCTTAAGCATTTTCTCATACTTCTTTGTATTGTAGAACACATCTGAAGGTATTGAAACGGAGGCCAAAGCTGTTATACTTAACAGGCTGAAAATTGAGATTATGTTTATCACAGAGGATCTTTGCAACACTTTGTAATGTAATGCTGCCGAACTGCTTGCAGAAAAAAGATGTGTGATGATGGCAAGGATTACGATAACCAAATCCGAACTTAGCCTCTTCACTGCTCCAGTTTTTGTATCAATTGTAAATGGCATGAGGCCCACTAACTTGCATATGAAGTGAAATGACTTGATGGCAAAGAAAAGTTTTTTGGTATTTTCTGGTATGAAGGGTGTAGCTTCGTTGGCTGACATCACCTGCAAAATGGAAAACTAGTTTAAACTGTCAGTCATGGTTGGTATCAAAGTGCGAGCTGCACACTTCAGCAACTAATTTATAATACACTATAATTCGGAATGGAACACATGTAGCAAATATCTTGCTAACACTTTTTCATGGTTACTTTCCCCACCATGAGTAAGGATAAATTCATTTTGAGAAGCAGTCTATACTTCACAACATCATTAATTTATCAAAACAACTGTTAATAATTTTTTTACTTTCACCCCAAAGTGTAAAGATAAATTCTTACGCAGGTGTGTATTCATTGTATCAAATCGAATGTGTACCTGGTTTTTAACTAGGCTTTGTATCAAAATGTTGACAAGTGATCCTGAGGCTATCCACATATCAACATCCGTTAGTATATTTCCTCAAATAGTCTATCAATTGTTCTAGAGTTTATTTAAATTTCATTAGGACTTCCCACCAACCCCCTCAACCCCCGACTGCCGCCGCATAATACTCTGTGGTGTCTGACACTCATAGAAGAGCAAGCTGAATTGTTAGAGAATTTATAGTAAAAATCAACACACAAGGAAGTGAGACAATGAAATACCTATGAATGATGACGTATGTGTATGATGTTGTTTGAAACTGTAGGTACTGTGATGCTGAATACCACAGTAGGTGATTCATTTAAGGGGTAACTATGTATCTCATAGGGATAATCGTATAAAATGAACAGACAAATAATTGTACATGGCACGTGAAAGCGATGAAAAAGTGGGTAAGAGAAGAAATACTATTGTTGATCAACGAAAGGAAATAAAAAAATTTTATGCAGAAGCATGAATAAATCATTGTTACTCACTTCGATTTGTAATCAATAGCCCAAATGAAATGTCGACGAAGCATAATTAAATGTTGTCCAGTCAAAATGAAATATAATCGAAACTGATGAACTCTCATCACAATAGGTTGCTTTTACAACTGAAATTTCTGAATTGAAAACTGAATACCAGGGCATTCCTGATGCAATAAAAGAACTAAGATGCAAACAAACATACTTAAATATTTGTTCACAAGCTACTAACAAAAGTAGATCATTTTATTGCTCCACAAGAGCTTAAGATAAAGTGATAGTTTCACATACAGAAGGAAACTTTCTCACAGGAGTTTTCTAAGTTGATATACCACAAGGACATACAAATTAATTAAAAACTAGATTTAGAAGTACCACTTGCAGTTCCAGGTGTTCATATTGTCTTGTTCAAAAATTTTTTCAAGGGAGTGTTACCCAGTTCCTCTTCAGATCAACAAAAAATAAATTTCACAGCAATTTTTAGCTAAGGGGAACCCGCCTTTTCGGCAACTGTAACGACTGAAAGCTATCAAACACATGAAAAATTCGAGAAAGAATTCTCTAAGAAGTACTGGTCATATTTTATGTGGGAAAGACTCAGCAAAGATCTCTTTAACCCAGAGAAACTCCACAGTAAGCAAGGCAGTCTTCTAAAATATTTAGGAAAGTATTTAAATAGATATTAGGATGAACTTATTTCGCCCAGAGATGTGCTACGATTACTAATAGTGAAGTTGCATCTCGACGTAAGAGAAATATTACTCCATGTTCTGGAGACAAATTTAGAACAGGTCATGTTCTTACTAGACACTGTTTATTTAATACATGAAGATTCTAAGGTAAATGATAACAATAACATTAACAGTTGTATGGGTCAGTGCACTCTACTGCACACACACAGTTCTATAACTACAGAACACCAAAAGACCGTTGCATTCACTTTGTGGCACAGCCAGCAGCGTCTTCACTGCTTAATGGTCAGCCTATTGACTGGAGTGTTCCGAATTCTAAGAAAAAGACGAAGATCCGACGATAGGTACCATCCTTGATATTTCATTAGTGTAGTAGGTCAGTGGCAATGCAACAACAATAATAATCGATGGGATCACTATGTGGGAAACCTCAGCTAGATACATATAAATGTTACTCGCCAGCAAAGTGGTCCAGTATAATACTATGCTGTTGAAGTGAGCTTCTAAGAACAAAACCCAACAGTAAATATTTTTGAGGTGACAGAATAAACCCACTCAACTACGACCAGTTTACCAAACTAGATGTGTGTGCATTATGCCCTCTATAAACGATCATTGGATGGAATGGGGCAAAGAACATAATTCAGTGAACCTGTTGAGGTCTAACGAAGACAGACGTCAGAGAAGAGTTATGTACTGACTATATACACCATGACCAATTTAAAGATATAGTTCGAGTTACCATTAATTCTATTGTGGGAAAAGTTCCCACTGCAGTTGTCTATGACACTTGTGCTACATTGAATGTGATGTGTGAGAGATTATTTTAGTAAAGTGAAAGATTTTTCGAGGGTACCTACTTAACAACTGTAAAACTAGACGGCTTTTTTTGGTGAATGGTGTAAAGTCGTGTGGTGTGGAAGGGGCGACACAGATTGAGGTGATTTTAGGAAACAGAACCATATCTGCCCATTTCTATTTGTATATGGATTAATAGTCGAATGCATTTTTACATATAATTTCTGAAGGAGAGACATACAAATATAAACTTCACCTAAAGTAGGTACTATAGCAGTGTCAATGGCGAAAATATTAATGTAGATTTCATAAAAACGAAAGCCAAACACGGTAAATACTGGCAAGGCATCAGAGTTAAACTTAGTGAGGCAAAATGTGCACGTATCAGCAGCCAGCCTCCTCATTGTAATTTAGTGAAGAATGACAAAACTCTCCAATGAGAAAGTGGTATTATCTTCAACTGTTAACGACCAATGGCAGACCAGACTAGAAGATTTGTTACTGAAACACGTAGAAGTATTTAATAAGGAGCTTAGTATCACATTTATCAATACTGCATGGAAGAACTGGCACACAAAGTTTATTGCCATAATTCATACTCTATCCCATGGAGGAAAAGAAGGTCAGCACCAAAGATATACCATAGATGTTAGATTGGAGAATTATATAACTATCACTGCCACGTTAATGCAGTTCTTTATTAGCAGTAGATAAAAGCCCAGTGGTAATGTCTGCCTTGTACTAAATGCTCAAACTCTTATTCAAATCAATGTTCTGGTTCACACTGTATGAACAACTACAAACATTTTGTGGTGTAAAGTTCGTTACAGGTAGTGGTCTGAGTACTTCATATGGGTAGGTGAGCCACTGAGAAGAATCTACAAAATACTCAGCATTCATGTTTGCTAGAATAAAATATCACTTAAGTGTGTTAACTTTTGGTCTGAATGTAGGTTCAGGTGTCTTTATTACTGCATCAGACACTGTATTAGGTACTGACATACTGGACAAGATAACCTTACATGTAGACAACTTATACATAACTATACCTACCTGGGAAAAGTATATTGATTTGTTAGAAAAGACATCACAAAACTTTTTAAGTGCGGGAGCCACAGCAGATCTACAGAATTCAAAGTCTTGGAGAGACTAAATCAAACTTAATGGCCATGTGACTCCTTCTACAGGATCCATATAAGATAAGTGCAATAACAATTTTTTCCAAATCCAAGAACTAGGGAACAGCTAAAGACATTGCTAGGATTGTATTCATTTTTAGACATTTTGTGCCTTATCAACTACAAAGCAGTAGAGCATTATTAAGAATATTAAAGAAAAAAATCTATCCCAGATTTCGAAAAAAATGAACTTTCAGGAGGATTCCAAGACACTCAAAATTGTGCTGGTGAATTTTAAAATTGTACTGCACTGTTATATGGATAAAGATTTCTCTATTGGCGCTAATACCACTTTCTCAGGCATTGTGGTATATATAATTAAATTTAATTGAGAAAATGGTAAATATGATGTCCTTGTAATAGATTTTGCTAACTATACCCTTTCAAAATGCCAACATGATTATTCTGTAACAGAACTGGGAGTTCGGTCCACTGTCTGGGCCTTTAAAACGTTTAATTACTATATTTTTGGTAAACCTTTTCAAGTTACCTGTGATCAATCACTTTGGTTTTCTTATGATGTATAAAATGCTTCATGCACACAAGGCCATTGGTCATAAATCTTACAGGAATACAGTTTTGAAACAGTGCATGCCTGTGGAACTGAGTATGTAGTGGCAGGTCACCAAAGTATTTACTAGAGTTTTCTGAACTTGCAAAAAACATCTCAGGTTACAGAGTGTTACCGAAGGAAGACAGCAATAACGGACAGTACTTCTTGGACATGTGTAGGAACATGGCAGATTTACCGGCTGCTGACCAGAAAAAAAATGTTAAATTCATTACATCATAGGACACCCTCCCCTCCTGTACATTTAACCCAACACTATAAAATACATAGCGAAGTAGTTTTCTATAGGCGAAATGTACAGTCTGACACATTTTGTGCTTGTATGTGCATTATTTGTCAGAAGGCTTTTATTTCGTTTGCACATCATGGATGGAGACATTATGGCGTAGAAATGCGTTTGAGAAATATAAATCTTTACTGTTACTTCCCCGAAATGTGGAGGCATGTGGAACACCTTGTAAAACTTGTAGAGTTTGCCAGAAAACAGAACCATCAAACAAATGTTGTCATATGGAACTGCACCCTGTACTACCGACCAAATAATTGCAAACTATGTCTTCTGATATAGCTAGAGCTCTGTCTTCAGCTAGTGATGGTGTCATGTACCTCATAACATTTTATGACATATTCTTCAAAATATATCAGATTATATTCCACAAAAGTCTATCACAGCAAGTCTGTTCGTCAAAAGAATTCTATTTGCCTATGTACCAAATATTCGCTAGCCTGTTGACGTACATTCCGATAATGCATCAGATTTCACCAGCAGAAAATGGAGAACATTTTTAAGTTATTCAAAATTAAGTAATTCTTACGTGAGTTTGACAGCTACATGTGCACTTAATAATACATGCAACAAACAGGCATGTTGGATAGACTGCTGTGAATTATTCGAGCAAGTAATAAACAGTCTGCCACTCTGTACTAGAAAGTAAGTGCAAGCTAAAGTTTTTAGAAGGTAAAGGAAAGGAACAAGTGGACAGATCCTCTTCCATGACTTCCAAGGGAAGAATGCTCTTCGAAAGATAAAGTAATACAAGTTTTAGTGATACTTTAAAGAACAAGCACATCTGAGGAAAACTTATGATGCTAAAAGGTTAGTTCATGTACATAAATGTCCGATAGAAGATTCTATAATTGTGAAAACACATCGAAGATCTTATCTTCTCCACCGTAAGAACCACAAATAGCAATTACTTTACACAGGTCTTAATAAAATAATCGGGATTACTTAGGAATGGAGCAACTCGTTGATCGATCCTGGAACCAACAAAATAAAGGGTTTCCGTCCCCATTGTGAAATTAAGAACTATCCACACTGATGATTAATCCTGTTTCAATTTTACAGCCGGCCGGGGTGGCCGAGGGGTTCTAGGCGCTACAGTCTGGAACTGCGCGACCGCTACGGTCGTAGGTTCCAATCCTGCCTCGGGTATGGATGTGTGTGATGTCCTTAGGTTTAAGTAGTTCTAAGTTCTACTGGACTGATGTCCTTAGAAGTTAGGTCCCATAGTGCTCAGAGCCATTTGAACGATTTCTATTTTTTGTTGAATTTTACAAATGTTTCTATATAGATGAATATTTAGTTGTATGTTAGTAATTAACGTAATTAGTGGTTACTGGAGAAAATGTTAGAGCTATGTTTGCACAAGGAATTCATATATGTTCGGAGGGGTCCACGTCGGCCGTGCTGTTTACAGTCGGTGACTTACTGCTTCGCATTCGGGAGGACGACGGTTCAATTCCGCGTCCGGCCATCCTGATTTAGGTTTTCCGTGATTTCCCTAAATCGCTCCAGGCAAATTCCGGGATGGATCCTTTCAAAGGGCACGGCCGACTTCCTTCCCCGTCCTTCCCTAATCCGATGAGACCGATGACCTCGCTGTCTGGTCTCCTTCCCCAAACCAACCAACCAACCAACCAACTTACTGCTTATGGATGACTTAGATGGCTAGTGCACAAAACATATTCGCCACGATAGTTGCGCTTATGAGATTGACTGAATGCTGGACACTGCTGTGTCTCAAAATGCCTAATTGAAATGTTTGTATGTAAATGTTACCTAGCACAGATGCAAATGAAAGATACGTTGGTGTTGGTGTGTAGCTTGTGTGGACTGTTAACTACGACATAGAGAACTGCCTTCAGTACCATCCCGCAGTATCTATGTACAGAATCATGATGTGCACAAGGAATTTCAACTATCTTTGCCAGTTTAGTAAAATTACTTTTAGGTTTTCTTTTTTGAAGAACCTTTACTTGCATTCCCAAAAAGGAGAGACATTTGCCTATAAAACTATGTCCTTTACCGTGTAAACAATTTATTCCATCTCTTTTCATACCCTTAAAAATTCAGTTGCGTAAAGTATTTGGTTTATCTCTCTCTCCTTGCGCTTAAAATGAGATCAGAGCTTGGTCTATGAAGGCAATGCTTTACTACTAATCATTTGTTTTATATAATATAACTGTTTCCTTGATATTTAGCTGAACTTTTCAATCTGTATTAATGGCACCTAAAGATATGTGAATGATACTGTTACTAGATATACGTCGACTCTGAACATTGATTTACAGCTTTTAAAATTCTAAGTAAATATGTTGGTCTGACTTGAGCTTGTTTGCTGTTCCTGATGTGTTAAGTTATGATTTCACTCTTGGGTTTGAGTTTAATGCAAATATGTAATTGGTATTTACATGCTTTAAATAAATAAATAATATTCTCCTACCTTACCTGAATGGTAAGGTACAAACTGATGTCAACATTTAATATGTCAGCACAGTGAGTGATAACTGATTAATAGTTGTGGTGTCGTTGATGATTTAGAAACTAGTGTTACAGGGGTTTCTAGGTGGATTTAATATACTTAGAATGTGAATGATCATTAGCCATTGTATCAGAGTATTTATTGGACTACTCTGAAATACGCATTTCCGACGCCAAGAAGAAATATACAGAAACAGCAAACTTCATAATACTTCGCAGTTCCTAAATGTGGATTGAAATCGGGTAAGAAACCTAATCTTCACCCTCCCCCCAACATTGTCCATTACCTCCTCCTACTCTCTACCTCCATCTCCACCTCTCCACATTTTCTTTACCAACTCCTCACCCCTCTCTCAATCCTACTAGTCCTTCCCCCTCATCGTGTCCATTTCTCTTCACCTCTGTCCGTCCCTCTCTCACTCAACCTGAATCTTGTGAATTGTTACTGGAAAAGAAAATCCAACTGGAAGTTGACGTACTTACAGGGACGGCTAAATCGCTTGGGATCAATGGCGTTCAGAGTACGAGAGAGAACTCTCCAACGGCTGGATATGGGGATTGTAGCTTCAAAGACAGCATTTTGCAGAGTTTTACTGTGGGACCGAGCAGGATTACGAAGTTAGCCATATACACAATCTTCCTGTTTCCTGCTACGACCGACGAGAATTAAACAAAACAGCACATTGTTACCTATACAATTTTTATGTAAAATTATATAGAAATGGAAAAAATATACATCAGAGAAGGGATTTGTCTAGTGGCTGAAATGTCCATCTCAATATCTATTAGAGTATCATCATTTGTATTAAATGGGTCAAGAACTTTTCTAGATTTTTGATGACAGCATTTCTCCGTAATACAGGGTGTCTCAAAACGAATGACCCGATTTTAACTTGTATTAATATTGAGACAAATGTCACTAGGTAACTGAAAGAGCGCTAGATGTAATCAGCATGGTCTAGATTACAACTGGTACAAGTTCTTCGAAATACTGACAAAGTAAAGCGAGTGGACCTTAGCAATGCTATTCTAGAGGTCGTTGATATTCAGCGATGAGACAACTTTCCATGTTAGCGGTAAGGTTCACCGTCATAATGTGCGTATATGAGGGCTCAAAAACCTCATGAAACAATTGAACACGAACGTGATTCAGCAAAAGTGAGTGTTTTTTGTAATGTTTCGCAAAGTAAGATTTATGGACCCTACTTTTTTTTTTTTTTTAGGAATAAACCGTAACAGGACAACCATATCTTGCAATGCTACGGAACTGGTTATTACGACAACAATCGAACGCCCCCGGTAGCTGAATGATCAGCGTGACAGAATGTCAGTTCTCTGGTCCCGGGTTCGATTCCCGGCTGGGTCGCGGAATTTTCTCCTTCCAGGGACTGGGTGTTGTGCTGTCCTCATCATCATCCTATCATCCTCATCGACTGCAGGTCACAGAAGTGGCGTCGAATTTAAAGACAGGCACCTGGCGAATGGTCTACCCAACGGGGCGGCCCTAGCCATAGGATTAAATAAATAAATCTCTGACAATTTCATCTAAGATGGAGTACCACCACACTGGCACAACAACGTCCGCAGTTTCCTCAGTGCTAACATGCCTCAACGTTAGATAGGACGTACAGGACCGTGAGACCAGGCTTTACACTCTTGGCCTCCTAGGTCCCCTGACTTAACAGCATGTGATTTCTTCTTTTGGCGATACGTTAAAAAACGTGTTTGCGTTCCTCCCTTACCTCGTGACATTGGTGAACTAAAAGCCAGATATCAGCTGCTGTAACTTCTGTGACAGAAGACACCTTACGCTCAGTTTGGGATGAATTCGGCTGTCGGCTAGAGTCGTCCATGCAGCCAATGGGGGACATATTGAACATTTATGAAGGATTTTTTTAAAACTTGTGCCTTTTCTGCGTAATTTAGTATGTAATTGGTTGGTGTTAAGTACTTCTTCCTAATAAATAATTCTATTTAAAATCAAGTCATTCATTTTGGGACTCCGTGTATATTACATGTATGATATACTAAAAAAAAATATTTACTGGAAGAAATGTATAACTTGTGTCCATCTAAATATGTATTGGAGCAGTGGGGAAGAATATGAAGTAAATCGGTCTAGAACTTTTTGAAATTTTTGCTAACAAAGTTTCCCATTTCCATATTACGTATGTAAGACAACTATTCAGCCAGAACACTATGACCACTTACCTAATAGCCAGTATGTTCATATTTTGTATGGATACCAGTGACGACGTGTTGTGTCACGAAAGCAATGAAGCCTTGGCAGATCGATAGAGGGAGTTGACACCACATCTGTGCACACAAACCATCTAATTCCCGTCAATTCTGGGGAGGAGGGCGAAGAGCTCCGACGCCATATTCAACCACATCCCAGATGTGTTAAGTCGGGTTCAAGTCTGGAGATAAGAGGGCCCAGCACATCAACTGAAACCCGCCACTGCGTTCCTCGAACACTCCATCACATTACTGGCCTTGTGACGTAGCATATATTGAAAAATGCCACTGAAGTCGGGAAACATGATCGTCATGAAGAGGTTTATGTAGTCCGCAGTCAGTGTACGATACTCCTTGACCGTGACGGTGCGTTGTACGAGCTCCACTGGATCCACATACGTTCACGTGAGTGGCCCCCAACCCGCAATGGATCCGTCGCTAGTTTGTCTCCGAAACGTAGTATTGGTGTTCCCCTGCAAGACGACGGATTCGGCCATCACACCGGCATAGTGAAGAAGGTATCGGGATTCATCAGACCTTGCGACGCACTCGCACTGTGTAAACGTCTACTGCCGATGTTCGCGTACCAATTTCTGTCGTAGTTGCCGATGTCGGGTGTTACCATCGTCATATGAATATGTAGTCGGCTGCGGAAGCCCATCTTTGGGAGTGTTAGGTGGACTGTGGGCTCAGACACACTTGTACTCTCGACAACACGGAAGGCTGATGCTAGTTTCGCCACAGTTTCTAATTTTACCAATCTGCCCCCTCTACAACATCCGATATCTGTAATGAGGGTAGGCTACCCAACACCACGAACAACATGATTGTGGAGATGAAGCAGCGATTAGTATGATAAATCAATTATTCAGAAACAGTCTTAATCGCATTTATTATTATTATTATACAGCCAACCGGTTTCAACCCGATGTAAGGGTCATCTTCTGGACGTTTACACCATTGCGCGATTTCTGGTGGCTGCCGTTATGTAGACACGAATGTCACAACCAGCAGTCGACCAATGGTGTAAACGCATAGAAGATGACCCTACGTCGGGATGAAACCGGTTGGTCATATAATGCGATTAAGACTGTTTTTGAATAATTGATCAACACCACGACGTCTGCATGTGGTTTCACCTCGGGTTTGCCACGTGTTGAAAGCACTCATCACAGCACACATCGAACAATCGACGAGTCGCGCAGTTTCCAAAGTGCCCGTGCCGAGCCTCTGGGCCGTCACGATCTGCCCTCGGTCGGACTCAGACAGATCGCACATCTTCCCCATTCTACACACGAATAGCAGTCTAACCGATACTACATGCACCGTGGGTGTGGTTGACTAACAGTAATTCCTCGCCAGGTGACGCTGCTATCGCCTGCACGGGTTATGTCGATAGTAGGACGCTGGTCATAATGTTCTCGCTGATGAGTTTGTGTATTCTTTATATACTAAAAAATATGTCAGAACATTTATTAGAGTAACGTCAAAGTTTAAAGTAAATCGGTCAAGAACTTTCCGAGATTTTTGCTAACAACATTTACCACTATAACAGGTGGTCCAGTGATCGTGACGGGGCCAAATATCTCACGAAATAAGTATCAAACGAAAAAACTACAAAGTCGCGAAACTTGTCAGCTTAAAGGAAAATCTGACTGGAAAAATAATTCAAATAAATCATGTAAACAGTTACACATGTGTCACGATTACTGCGTCGATCTTATGAGATGTAGGAATATAAATGCAAGAACCGCAGGAATCTGAGTGTCTGCGCTTTTATCTGCTTGGTGGTCATGATTCTCAACTTCGTACGTGACGTCGAACAAGTGATGATGACTCCGTCGTGGCCAGAAATAGTCGTACTTGGTGCACAGCCGTAAATATCCATAGCAAGTGCCGACGTGCGAAGCATAGCAGTGCCGAAGCTTCGCATTATTGTCCTATCCATTCTTACACTGCCCGTCCTGAGTCCATATGCGAACCATCTGCCTCGCTTGGTCGGACATGACGATCAGCTCTTTCACGTAATACTAAGGGAAGTCCAGCTTCAGAAGTATAGCTGATGAAGGAAACGGTGCAGCCTATTACTCATCAATTCCTGTTTGTCATTTTCGGGATCCTTCCAAAGAGATAGATTCATGTTCCTTTGAATGGGGGTACTGTTGGTGGGATTGTTGCAAAATGCCCCAGTGCCCAGATGTATTCGTGGCATGTGCTTCCGTCGTTGGAATTTCTTACAGTGGATCACATGATCTCTAACAGATTGCTGGAAACCTGTCCGTGATACCAGCATCTAATTCTGTCCAGTCTTCACGAACCTCAGCGGACGAGAAGTCGGAGCGCAGTGGAAATACTTGAGAATATGTGATTCTAGATGAATTAGGATAACGAGTAACCATTTCTTCCCCATTCGATTATAGCTCCTCTGTTGGATCTTACCTCTCTTCAGAAGTAACGCCATATATGACGACGACTAAGATTTTATTCACACTACTCTGTTATACAAGTGGAGTCCTTAAATGGAAGGCAGCAGTCTTATCCTTGCGTCAGCTGTTGTGTACTTTTGTGGCCTTATACGCGTGAACCCTCAGTGCCCATCTCACCAGTGGACTCCACAAATCCTTGTTGCGTGAGTAGCCAAGTGCCAGTAGCCGCAAGTAGTGGATCTTTACGTTATACACTGAGCTGATGAAAGTGACGGATACCTCCTAATATCGTTTCAGACCTCCTTTTGCCAGGAGTAGTACAGCAACTCGACGTCGTATGAACTCAACAAGTCATCAGACGCCCATGGCAAAAATTTTGAGCCATGGTGTCTTTACAGCCGTCCATAACTGCGAAAATGTTGAAAATGTTGTCGGTGCAGGCTTGTCTGCACGAACTGACCCCTCGAAAGTATAAGATGGGATTCAAGTTGGCTGATCTGGGTGGACGAATCGTTCACTCGAATTGTCCAGAATGTTCTTCAAACCAATCGCGAACAACTATGAACTGGCACACTATCATCCATAAAAATTCCGTAGTTTTTTGCGAAAATGAAGTCCATGAATGGTTGAAAATTATCTCCAAGTAGCCACACATAACGATTTCCAGTCAGTGATTGGTTCACATAGACCGACGAGCCGGTTTATTCCATGTATGCGGAGCCCACATCATTTTATCGTTGACAACTTGGGTCCATTTCTTCGTGAGGTCTGCATCTTATTCGAACCCTATCATCCGCTGTTACCAACTGAAATCGGGACTCATCAGTTGCGCGTTGCAGCAGTGGCAGCAGCAGCTACTACCACCGGATGATGTCTAGCAGTTGCATCGATGAAATATTGTGCGAGTTACACAATACGATCCGGCGCCAAACCCGAGAAGTGTGTTTTCAATTGTGACTGTTTTGTAATTTCTATAGCCAATAATTTAAAGACTATTACAGATTGACTGCAAGCATAAGATATGGTCACCAGTACACTAAATTTTCATGAACTACGTATTATTAACTAAAATCTTTACAAAGGAGCAATTCACTTATCAAGGAATACTTACGGCTCCTGGGCTACTGGGACGTTTAAGAACATTTTGAAAATATTTTGTTTCTTAGTTGGCACTCTCACGTCGCACCAACTATGCAGCAAAGAGATCCAAACACCTGACGCTTGCACAGCCGTACTTATGACACATCGTCGATAAACGCTATCACCTGTCCCTAATTAATTACATCAGTAAGCACTCTATCCACTACTTAATAGAGTTCGGCTCAGAAGGTAAGAACCACGGAAGATCATGCAGTATGATGAGACGACTACCAATGCATTCTGACGTCCTTGGGAAGGGACAATACGATCGGTCGTGCATTAAGGTAGGGTAGAGGTCAGAACGAGGCCGATGGCTGACCACCTAAGAGACGCGT
Organism: Schistocerca piceifrons; assembly: GCF_021461385.2. Taxonomy (NCBI): domain Eukaryota; kingdom Metazoa; phylum Arthropoda; class Insecta; order Orthoptera; family Acrididae; genus Schistocerca; species Schistocerca piceifrons. The sequence continues at coordinate 5,224,268 of NW_025728290.1, forward strand.
GGACAGGTGGATGCCTGTCTGACGCACAGTGACGTAATTGAAAGAGTATTACAATATCAAACATTTACTGTCAGTGACAAAGAATTGGCTAGGAACCAGTGACTAATGTCCACAAATATTTTATTAGGCGATCTTTCTAAGACTACATTTGATTTGCTATTTATTGCAATGTTTGTATCATCGTCATACAAAACGAACTTGGCATCTGGTAATGTTATTGATGAAAGGTCATTGATATACAAAAGAAAAAGTAAGGGCCCTAAAATGGAGCCTTGTGGGACACAGCTTGTAATTAGTTCCCTGTTGGATGATGCCTGATAGCTTAATACACGTCTCTCTACTAACAACTCCCTTTGTCTTCTGCCAGAGATATAAGATTTGTACCATTTTGCAGCATCTCCTGTTACACCATAATATTCTAATTTACTTAAAAGGATATTGTGATTTACACTGTCAAATGCGTTTAACAAATCACAAAATGTACCAGTTGCCTGCAATATTTTGTCGAATGAAATAAACACATTTTCACTGTAAGAGTATGTAGCCTTCTCAATATCACAACCCCTTAGAAATCCGAAATGCGACTTTGAGATAAGATGGTTATAAAGCCGATTGTAATTTTTGAGAATGCCGGCAAAAGTGAAATTGGACGAAAATTTGATGCTATTTCTTTATCTCCCTTCTAAAACAGTGGCTTAACTTCAGTGTATTTCAACCATTCCAGAAATATTCCACTGATAAACGACTGGTTACACAGATAGCTTAATATGTTACTTAACTCAGAATCACATTCGTTAATTACATTTGTTGATAATTCATCATACCAACAAGATGTTTTTGATTTTAAAGATTTTATAAAGGACATTATTTCTGCTGTAATAGTGAGGGTCAAGTTCGTATCATGGAATTTACTTGAAATGTCTGGTTTGAGATATTCTGTAGCAGCATCGACAGAACCTGACAAACCCATCTTTTCAGTAACGGTTATAAAATGTTTGTTAAAAAGTTCTGCAACACTATACACATCTGTCACCAATGGATCATTTTCTCTTAATGTTATTTGTCCCTCTTCATGTCTGGTTCTACCAGCCTCCTCTTTCACTACATCCCATTGTTGTAGTTATGGTCTTCAGTCCTGAGACTGGTTTGATGCAGCTCTCCATGCTACTCCATCCTGTGCAAGCTCCTTCATCTCCCAGTACCTACTGCAGCCTACATCCTTCTGAATCTGCTTAGTGTATTCATCTCTTGGTCTCCCTCTACGATTTTTACCCTCCAAGCTGCCCTCCAGTACTAAATAGGTGATCCCTTGATGCTTCAGATCACGTCCTACCAACCGATCCCTTCTTCTGGTCAAGTTGTGCCACAAACTCCACTTCTTCCCAATTCTGTTCAATACCTCCTCATTAGTTATGTGATCTACAAATCTAATCTTCAGCATTCTTCTGTAGCACCACATTTAGAAAGCTTCTATTCTCTTCCTGTCTAACCTATTTATCGTCCACGTTTCACTTTCATACATGGCTACACTCCATACAAATACTTTCAGGAACAACTTCCTGAGACTTTTCTTTAATACTTGCTCAATATGCAGATTGAATAGCATCGGGGAGAGGCTGCAACCCTGTCTCACTCCCTTCCCAACCACTGCTTCCCTTTCATGCCCCTCGACTCTTATAACCCGATGTTAAGAAATTTCTCTTCTTTAGAAACGCTTTCCTTGCCATTGCCAGTCTACATTTCATATCCACTCTACTTCGGCCATCATTAGTTATTTTGATCCCCAAATAGCAAATCTCCTTTACTACTTTAAGCATCTCATTTCCTAATCTAATCCACTCAGCATCACTCGATTTCATTCGACTACATTCCATTATACTTGTTTTGCTTATGTTGATGTTCATTTAATACCCTCCTTTCAAGACACTATCCATTCCGTTCAACTGCTTTTCCTAGTACTTTGCTGTCCTTGACCGAATTACAATGTCATTGGCGAACATCAAATTTTTATTTCTTCTCCATGGATTATAATACCTACTCCGAACTCTTCTTTTGTTTCCTTTACTGCTTGCTCAATATACAGATTGAATAACATCGGGGAGAGGCTACAACCCTGTCTCACTCCCTTCCCAACCACTGCTTCCCTTTCATGCCCCTCGACTGTTATAACTGCAATCTGCTTTCTGTACAAATTGAAAATAGTCTTTCACTCCTTGTATTTTACCCCTGCCACCTACAGAATTTGAAAGAGAGTATTCCAGTCAACATTGTCAAAAGCTTTCTCTAAGTCTACAAATGGTAGAAACGTAAGTTGGCCTTTCCTTAATTTTTCTTCTAAAATAAGTCGTAAGGTCAGTGTTGCCTCACGTGTTCCAACATTTCTACGGAATCCAAACTGATCTTCCCCGAGGTTGGCTCCTACCAGTTTATTCATTCCTCTGTAAAGAATTTGCGTTAGTATTTTGCAGCTGTGACTTATTAAACTGATAGTTCGTAATTTTCACATCTGTCATCACCTGCTCTCTTAGGGATTGCAGTTATTATGTTCTTCTAAAAGTTTGAGGGAATTTCGCCTGTCTCATACATCTTCCTCACCAGATGGTAGAGTTTTGTCAGGACAGGCTCACCCAAGGCTGTCAGTAGTTCTAATGGAACGTTGTCTACTCCCGGGGCCTTGTTTCGACTTAGGTCTTTCAGTGCTCTGTCAAACTCTTCACGCAGTATCATACCTCCCATTTCATCTTCATCTACCTTCTCTTCCATTTCCATAATATTGTCCTCAAGAACATCGCCCTTGTATAGACGCTCTATATACTCCTTCCACCTTTCTGCTTTCCCTTCTTTGCTTAGAACTGGGTTTCCATCTGAGCTCTTGATATTCATGCAAGTGGTTCTCTTTACTCCAAAGGTCTCTTTCATTTTCCTGTAGGCAGTATTTATCTTACCCCTCGTGAGATAAGCCTCCACAACCTTCTATTTGCCCTCTAGCCATCCCTGCTTAGCCATTTTGCTCTTCCTGTCGATCTCATTTTTGAGATGTTTGTACTCCGTTTTGCCTGCTTCACTTGCTGCATCTTTGTATTTTCTCCTTTCATCAGTTAAATTCCGTGTCTCTTCTGTTACACAAGGATTTCTACTAGCCCTCGCCTATTTACCTACTTGATCCTCTGCTGCCTTCACTATTTCATTCCTCAAAGCTACCCATTCATCTTCTACTGTATTTCTTTCCCCCATTCCTGTCAATTGTTCCCTTATGCTCTCCCTCAAATTCTGTACAACTTCTGGTTCTTCCAGTTTACCAGTTCCCATCTCCTTAAATTCCCACCTTTTTGCAGTTTCTTCAGTTTTAACCCACAGTTCATAAACAATAGATTGTGGTCAGAGTGCACATCAGCCTCTGGAAATGTTTTATAATTTAAAATCTGGTTCCTAAATCTCTGTCTTACCATTATATAACCTATCTGAAACCTTCTAGTATCTCCAGTGTTCTTCCACATATACAACCTTCTTTCATGATTCTTGGTCCAAGTGTTAGCTGTGGTTAAGTTATGCTCTGTGCAAAATTCTACCAGGCAGCTTCCTCTTGCATTGTCTACTGTCGAATTCCAGTCACCCATGACTATTAAATTTTCGTCTCCCTTCACTACCTGAATAATTTCTTTTATTTCATCATACATTTCACCACTTCTTCATCATTTGCAGATCTAGTTGGCATACAGACTTGTACTATTGTAGTAGGCGTGGGCTTCGTGTCTATCTTGGCCACAATAATGCGTTCACTATGCTGTTTTGTAGTAGCTTACCCACACTCCTATTTTTTTATTCATTGTTAAAGCCACTCCTGTATTTCCCCTATTTGATTTTGTATTTATAACCCTGTATCCATCTGACCAAAAGTCTTGTTCCTCCTGCCACCGAACTTCACTAATTCCCACTGTATCTGACTTTAACCTACCCCTTTCCCTTTTTAAGTTTTCTAACCTACCTGCCCGATTAAGGGATCTGACATTCGATGCTCTGATCAGTAGAATGCCAGTTTTCTTTCTCCTGACAACGACGTCTTCTAGAGTAGCCCCCGCCTGGAGATCCGAATGGTGGACTGTTTTACCTCCGGAATATTTTACCCAAGAGGACGCCATCATCAATTAACCATACAGTAAAGCTGCATGCCCTCGGGAAAAATTAAGGCTGTAATTTCCCCTTGCTTTCAGCCGTTCGCAGTACCAGCACAGCAAGTCCGTTTTGGCTAGTGTTACAAGGCCAGGTCAGTCAATCATCCAAACTGTTGCCCCTGCAACTTCTGAAAAGGCTGCTGCCCCTCTTCAGGAACCACACGTTTGTCTGGCCTCTCGACAGATTCCCTTCTGTAGTGGTTGCACCTACTGTACAGCTGTCTATATTTGTTGAGGCACACAAGTCTTCCCACCAACGGCAAGGTTCATGGTTCATGGGGGGGGGGGGACTATATCCCATATTGTCTTTATTTTGCTATCTGATATGACTATCGTTTCCTTGTAATATATTTGCTTTGATGTCCGTATTACAGTCTTTAACATTTTGCAGCATTTCTTTTAATGTGCTACAGCATCAACATCAGAACTGTTTCGGATTAACAGATACAGTTTTCTTTTTGTTTTATGAGCTACCGCTATTCCTTGAGTAATCCATGGGTTCTTAGTAGACTTTTCTCTAACTCTGGTTAGCTCTGGGTGAAAACAGTGTTCAAATAACGTAAGCAATTTATTAACAAAAGGGTTATATTTTTCATTCATGCCATGAGGAATGTAAACATCAGTGCATTGAATGTCTCTGAGGAGTGTCCTAAAATAATCAATTATGGTCTTGTTGATTACTATCTTGAGTTCAGATTTAACAGATTTTATATCCTGTTCAGTATTGACACTTAACAGAAGGAACGGCATGCCATGGTGTGAGAGGCCATTGACTATTGGTTTTGTAATGTAATTTTGTTCATTGGACTTTTCTATAAAGATATTATCAGTTGCTGTTTGTGAGCAATTGGCTACCGTAGTGGGGAAATTTATAGTGGGAATTAAGTTGAATGGTAGTGTTACTAACTCAAATAAGTTCTTATTGGGAGAGTCATAAGGAAATCTACATTGAAATCAGCAGCAACCACTATTTCTTTGTTTTTATGGGCCAGTACAGCTTCAAAGTGGTTTATGAATAGATTAGAGTTACCTGCAGATGCTCGATATACACTTAATATTATGAAGGACTTTTTGTGAATTTCTTCTTCTTTTGCACATGCTTCCATGCGCTGTTCTAGGCAAAACTTATGGATGTGTATGTTCTTAAATGTATGACAGTTCCTGATGAATGTGGCAACTCTTCCTTTTTCCATTTCTGCTCTACAAAAGTGGGATGCTAACCTAAACCCTGTAACACTTAAAAATTCTATACCAGTGGTCACATGATGTTCAGAGAGGCAGATTAGGTCAGCTGGGTTTGAAGATTCTAGTTCATCTATGCAGGTAACTAATTCATTAATTTTATTTCTCAGTCCTCGAATATTTTGATGAAATAATGATGGCTGACATTTCACGTTGATTTAGTTAAAATTGGGTAGAGTTGAAATATCTGCTGATCGTTGAAAATTCTTAACCAATAGCTCTTTATGCTGATGTAATAAGCTACTAGAATTATGTTTTTTGGTTTCTTTCTCAAGCTGAAGGTTTGTCTCAGTCCTAACCACTCTTAAAATTTGATTTCTTTCTGTCCTCCCTACCCTTAAAAAAGGGTCTTTCCTAAACCCCATAACCATTAATATTCTATCATGCATGACAGTGTCTCCCCCCTTTAACATTTCTGATATTTTACCGGCCAGTTTACCCTTCCCTTTCCTGTTGAGGTGAAGGCCATGCCTAGAATAATCACAGCCACTGAGAGAATCATCAGGAGCCACACCAATGTGTGACTCTTCACCCGACATAAGCAGCCGTTCCAACTCCAAATTAACTCTCTTGACAGAAGAGTTCAAATGAAGTCGGTCATGGCGCCCAAGAACAGATACAAACTCAACCCTAGTGTACTTCGATGCTGATGCAATCTTTGCCAGGTCACCCTGTATACTGTACCCAGGACCTCAGTCAATACTATTACCTGCCCCATCCACTATAACCACAGGGTCTTCCTTAGTGAAATCTTTGCAAAGTGATCCTAAATCATCTGTCACCTGCCCCAGGCCAGCACTAGGTTTAAAAAAAATGGTGACCTTGTATTCTGATCCTAGTTCATCTTGCAAAATTTGGACAACACCTCTTCCATGGGAACTACCTAAAAACAATACTTTCTTTCTCTTACTGATTTCACTACATTCTTACTTTCCAATTTTCTGCTGAAAGTTCGTTGTGCTCTGTCTACACCTGCAACCGCTTGAGGCTCACCAGCATCTAACTGAAGCAACAGGTCAAATCTATTTTCCACATTCACCACGAAGCAGTCAGACAAACATCTAGGCCTGTTCCTCCTGTTGCCTGTTGCCACTTCCCATCTCTCTTTACCCTTCAATCCCCCCCCCCCCCCCCCCCCGTTCTAGTATCTTCCTATCCTTACTAGATATCCTACAAAACCACTGATGAGTCTCATTTACTTCCCCTATTCCCACGCCACTACAGTCACCGACATGGAAAAACTACAGCACCCCTCACACCAAAGCACCGACCTAACAATTCTACGGCAAGTGAAGCACTTTTCACTCATGATAAACGTAATAGTATATTAAGAATAAGTCGGTTAAATTACAGATAAACAAGAAAATATGGTTCCACAAACTTGGCCTACATGCAACTGTGTATAAACAAAAACAACAGTGTAAAGCTTCTGAAACAACAACTTAAACTTTAAGCTACTCTCTCAGAAAATACGACTGTACGATTTTTCCGCGTTTTCTGCTATATTACGTAGAGAAAAATGAAACCTTTAATGGTGCGCTTAAAAGGCACACTAATACACCTATTTACCACGTAATCTGTACTTAACTATGTGTTTTTATAATCTAAAATGACTTACGTTTACGAGAACAGCAAAACTCGCGCTAGTCACCTGGCTGCAGGGCGGCCAAGTGTCGTCCTGGTTTTGTCCATTTGCCAGAGCTTTTGGTCCGTGCAATACGCTTTTTGCGTCATACATAGGTCGCGCAGAAATATTACCGTGCGCTTACGTTAGCGGTTTTCATGGCTCTTGTTTTTAATGCTCTCCGTCTGGTTCCCTAACATCAGTGTGATATTGCTGGATTATTACCGAATATTATTTCACTGTCTTTAAAAATCATGACATTTGAAGGTTTATTGTTTATTTTCTCATCTCTTTCCCCGTCTTAAATGTAACGCTTTACATTGAGCACTTTTCATACGCTGCGATCTGAGCACAGACACATTTATTGCTCCAACATGACCGATTTCACCAGCCTTCTGCTGTCATCATCTGATGTAAGGGGCAATCAAAGATAATAAACGGGTTTGCGTGGGAGACGGGGGGGGGGGGCGGATGGTGAAGCGAGACTACATGCATACGACAGATGTATAAAATGTAAAATATTCCACGTACCTTCTGGTACTTGCTATAAAATTCCGGTGTTACGTTACACGAAATCAGAGCATAAAAATCATTCCACACGTAAATATGTCTTGATAAAAACCCAGTCGATGATTCTCACAAGCTTGCCGCACAACACGACGCTGCCAGCAGAGTGTTTACCGCCAGGCTGAATGGACGAACAGTGTGATTTTTACCATTTTTGCGCGTTTTGCGAAATTTCCGTATTTTTCGCTTGGATTTTTATCGTGACATGTCTACGTGCCGAGTGATTTTTATGCTTTGACTTCATGTATCATAACATTGCAGTTTTATAGCCAGTTACAGAAGCTGCGTGGGATAGTATGTATTTTTAATATCCGTCGTATGAACTGTAATCTCCCGCTGCGCCCCCCCCCCCCCTTGCTTTTCCATTAGATCAGATGATGACATCATAAGAATGTTGAAACCGGTCATCTAGAGCAATAAATGTTCCTGCACCGCGACTGTGATCTCGGCTTATAAAGTGTGTTCATTGTCAACCATACCAACCGCCCCGCACCAAAGCTTGTGTTCCTTACAAAATGTGACGCTTCACGTCACTGCAGTTTATTTGGTTTAACTGCCTGGCCAGTGCTGTTCATGTTAAACGAGTCACTGAAGCTGTTGTCCCGTGTTATCGCTGATTCTATGTGAGGATAACGCAGAGCCAAAACGTATTCGTAGTATAGTATATATAAGGAATAGCGCAGTAGGCAGTACAGTTGAAGAGGAATGGACATCTCTAAAATGGGCCATCACAGAAGTTGGGAAGGAAAACATAGGTACAAAGAAGGTAGCTGCGAAGAAACCATGGGTAACAGAAGAAATACTTCAGTTGATTGATGAAAGGAGGAAGTACAAACATGTTCCGGGAAAATCAGGAATACAGAAATACAAGTCGCTGAGGAATGAAATAAATAGGAAGTGCAGGGAAGCTAAGACCAAATGGCTGCAGGAAAAACGTGAAGACATCGAAAATGATATGATTGTCGGAAGGACAGACTCAGCATACAGGAAAGTCAAAACAAACTTTTATGACATTAAAAGCATCGGTGGTAACATTAAGAGTGCAACGGGAATTCCACTGTTAAATGTTGAAGAGAGAGCAGATAGGTGGAAAGAATACATTGAAAGCCTCTATTTGGGTCAAGATTTGTCTAATATGATAGAAGAAGAAACAGGAGTCGATTTAGAAGAGATAGGGAATCCAGTATTAGAATCGAAGTTTACAAGAGCTTTGGAGGACTTACGGTCAAATAAGGCAGAGGGGATAGATAACATTCCATCAGAATTTCTAAAATCATTGGGGGAAGTGGCAACAAAACGACTATTCACGTTGGTGTGTAGAATATATGGGTCTGGCGATATACCATCTGACTTTCGGAAAAGCATCATCCACAAATTTCCGAAGACCGCAAGAGCTGACAATTCTCGCACAATCAGCTTAACAGCTCATGCATCGAAGCTGCTTACAAGAATAATATACAGAAGAATGGAAAAGAAAGTTGAGAATGGGCTAGGTGACGATCAGTTTGGCTTTAGGAAAAGTAGAGGGACGAGGGAGGCAATTCTGACGTTACGGCTCATAATGGAAGCAAGGCTAAAGAAAAATCAAGACACTTCCATAGGATTTGTCGACCTGGGAAAAGCATTCGACAATATAAAATGGTGCAAGCTGTTCGAGATTCCGAAAAAAGTAGGGGTAAGCTATTGGGAGAGACGGGTCATATACAATATGTACAACAACCAGGAGGGAATAATAAGTGTGGACGATCAAGAACGACGTGCTCGTATTAAGAAGGGTGTAAGACAAGGCTGTAGCCTTTCGCCCCTACTCTTCAATCTGTACATCGAGGAAGCAATTATGGAAATAAAAGAAAGGTTCAGAAGTGGAATTAAAATACACTCCTGAAAATGGAAAAAGAACACATTGACACCGGTGTGTCAGACCCACCATACTTGCACCGGACACTGCGAGAGGGCTGTACAAGCAATAATCACACGCACGGCACAGCGGACACACCAGGAACCGCGGTGTTGGCCGTCGAATGGCGCTAGCTGCGCAGCATTTGTGCACCGCCGCCGTCAGTGTCAACCAGTTTGCCGTGGCATACGGAGCTCCATCGCAGTCTTTAACACTGGTAGCATGCCGCGACAGCGTGGACGTGAACCGTATGTGCAGTTGAAGGACTTTGAGCGAGGGCGTATAGTGGGCAAGCAGGAGGCCGGGTGGACGTACCGCCGAATTCCTCAACACGTGGGGCGTGAGGTCTCCACAGTACATCGATGTTGTCGCCAGTGGTCTGCGGAAGGTGCTCGTGCCCGTCGGCCTGGGACCGGACCGCAGCGACGCACGGATGCACGCCAAGACCGTAGGATCCTACGCAGTGCCGTAGGGGACCGCACCGCCACTTCCCAGCAAATTAGGGACACTGTTGCTCCTGGGGTATCGGCGAGGACCATTCGCAACCGTCTCCATGAAGCTGGGCTACGGTCCAGCACACCGTTAGGCCGTCTTCTGCTCACGCCCCAACATCGTGCAGCCCGCCTCCAGTGGTGTCGCGACAGGCGTGACTGGAGGGACGAATGGAGACGTGTCGTCTTCAGCGGTGAGAGTCGCTTCTGCCTTGGTGCCAATGATGGTCGTATGCGTGTTTGGCGCCGTGCAGGTGAGCGCCACAATCAGGACTGCATACGACCGAGGCACACAGGGCCAACACCCGGCATCATGGTGTGGGGAGCGATCTCCTACACTGGCCGTACACCACTGGTGATCGTCGAGGGGACACTGAATAGTGCACGGTACATCCAAACCGTCATCGAACCCATCGTTCTACCATTCCTAGACCGGCAAGGGAACTTGCTGTTCCAACAGGACAATGCACGTCCGCATGTATCCCGTGCCACCCAACGTGCTCTAGAAGGTGTAAGTCAACTACCCTGGCCAGCAAGATCTCCGGATCTGTCCCCCATTGAGCATGTTTGGGACTGAATGATGCGTCGTCTCACGCGGTCTGCACGTCCAGCACGAACGCTGGTCCAACGCGCCAGGTGGAAATGGCATGGCAAGCCGTTCCACAGGACTACATCCAGCATCTCTACGATCGTCTCCATGGGAGAATAGCAACCTGCATTACTGCGAAAGGTGGATATACACTGTACTAGTGCCGACATTGTGCATGCTCTGTTGCCTGTGTCTATGTGCCTGTGGTCCTGTCAGTGTGATCATGTGATGTATCTGACCCCAGGAATGTGTCAATAAAGTTTCCCCTTCCTGGGACAATGAATTCACGGTGTTCTTATTTCAATTTCCAGGAGTGTACAAGGTGGAAGGATATCAATGATACGATTCGCTGATGACATTGCTATCCTGAGTGAAGGTGAAGATGAGTTAAATGATCTGCTGAACGGAATGAACAGTCTAATGAGTACACAGTATGGTTTGAGCTTAAATCGGAGAAAGACGAAGGTAATGAGAAGTTGTAGAAATGAGAACAGCGAGAAACTTAACATCAGGGTTGATGGTCACGAAGTTAATGAAGGTAAGGAATACTCCTACCTAGGCAGTGGAACAGCCAATGACGGACGGAGCAAGGACGACGTCAAAAGCAGACTCGCTATGGCAAAAAAGGCATTTCTGACCAAGAGAAATCTACTAATTTCAGATTTGAGATGTGGTGCTATAGAAAAATGTTGAAAATTAGGTCGACTGATAAGGTAAGGAATGAGGAGGTACTACGCAGAATCGAAGAGGAAAGGAACATGTGGAAAAAGGACAGGATGATAGGACATGAGGGAATGACTTCCATGGTACCAGAGGGAGCTGTAGAGGGCGAAAACTGTAGAGGAAGACAGAGATTGGAATACGTCAAGCAAATAATTCAGGACGTAGGTTGCAAGTGCTAATCTGAGATGTAGAGGTTAGCAGTTAGCACAGGAAAGGAATTCGTGGCGAGCCGCATCAAACCAGTCAGTAGACTGATGACCCCCAAAAAAGAAAAAAAAAAAGAAAAGTATTTGCAGAATTAAAATCTGTTTCAGCTGCGAGTAATATTCTTGTTTCACGACCGGTTTTGAAGCGTAAAGCTTCTTCATCTCCAGATGACACCAACTGCGAACAAGAGGACGGGCTACTAACCTACAAGCGCTACGGGGCTGACACAGTCACATGAAAGCCATAGTTGTGGAAAATGGTGCACTCACATGAGAACATAAATGTGTGACGGTCGGGCCAATCACAGAAAACGTATTGGGCCTGGAACAAAAACGGTGACTTTTGGGAGGGTTCTGCACAAGAATAAATTCAATAATACCGTAACTAAAGAAGCAACTGGACTCACGCGTAGCACCGTCAAGCCCAGCTTCCTCCTGGACACCACGACGCGAGGTCTACTGGTCCGTCCGCTTACCAAGTGTGGCACACTGCAGCTATAAATGTAACAATAGAAAGTTATACAAACGTTCTACAATCGGCAAAACCATCTAAAAGACAACGTGACAGTATATGAGAATGAAGACATATAAGACAATAACACAACTGAAACGTAGGTACAGATGACATATGAAAATGTATCTAAAAATCAAGCTATGAGGCAATTATAGGTGAGGTGTGGTAGAAGAATGTTGCTGCTAGGATCCGATCCCATGTATAGACTCTTCCTTACAGAGCAAAACCTTTTAGTATAAAAACTTTAGTTAGACTTGAAAGACAGGAATAAGGATAATCACATATTAAGACAGCTTTTTGTACTCACTCAGTATCAGAGGTGGTAAAAGTAAGCGTGGAATAAAAGGGCTGTACACTCGGTCTAGGGAAAGCAAGTAAAGATATTAAACCTACGTGAAATGTATGGCGTCTCACTGGTCGTGGTACAATAGGATTAATGCAACGACAGAGCGTTTGAAACGAAATGACTGAACTAACTTAGATGCACGGAAGTATCACCTTTAAGGCAAAAATGTGATAATATGTAATCATAGGTGTACTGTGAAATGCATAAAAGTCAAGATTGATGGAAAGAATGATAATAAAAAGATAAAATACAGAACATAAAACTGCAACAAAAACAGAGGTTACTCTTGGTATGCATAAAGTGTAACCATAAATGAGCAATAAGTGGACGACATCTTAAGAGAGCTCAGAAAATGACGGTAACCTCTTACATCGGTAATCATGTATCACCTCGTCTGTGAGAGCTATAAAAAAAGTATTATATAAAAAGCTTGGTCTCGATAAAATTGATATTAACAGCAGGAAGTTAAGTGTATTCACATAAAACAGAACAGCATGTCACATGGCACTAGCCGTTAGAAAAAAAAATAGGGTAGAGGCTAAAGATGCTCTAAATTAGAACTAAGGAAAATAGATAGTATCATGACAGTTACAGGGATTAGCGAGTACAAGGCAGTTGCTGCTAGGCCGAATACTGTAAAGTGTAACACCCTCAACCATCAAAAAGAAACGCAAAGTACATCTATTTAAAAAAGCTGATAGAATTTCTCTTAACGTCTTTTTAAGAGACAGTCTCCACTCCTTCCGTTCTGATCATCTAAGTGTAGAATTAATGTGGAATGATTTCAAAGAGATAGTATCGTCGGGTCCGCAGCTCGTGGTCGTGCCGTAGCGTTCTCGCTTCCCATGCCCGGGTTCCCGGGTTCCATTCCCGGCGAGGTCAGGGATTTTCTCTGCCTCGGGATGACTGGGTGTTGTGTGATGTCCTTAGGTTGGTTAGGTTTAAGTAGTTCTAAGTTCTAGGGGACTGATGACCACAGATGTTAAATCCCATAGTGCTCAGAGCCATAGTATCGTCGGCAGTTGAGAGATATACACCCCATGGTACACAAATCTGGTCAGAACGCTATTGCAGAAGCAACGAAACAACATCCAAATTTGGAAGATCGCAAAACCCCTGAGATTGGCAAAGTTTTGCAGAAGTTCGAAAGATAGCATGTAGTTCAGTGCGAGATGCTAATAATAATTTCTGCAACAAAACTTAGTCTCCGAATCTGGTAGAAAACCCAAAGAGATTCTAATCATACATAAAGCACACCAGTGGCAAGACGCAATCAATACCTTCACTTTGCGATAACAACTGTGAAGTCACAGATGGCAGTGCTACTGAAGCAGAGTTATTATACACGATTTTCTGAAACTCCTTCAGCAAGACGAAGTAAATATTCCTGAATTCCAATCAAGAACAGCTGCCAAGATGAGAAACATGGAAGTGGATATCCTTGGTGTAGCAAAGCAGCTTGAATCACTTAATGAAGTCAAGGCTTCCGGTCCAGATTGCATACCAGTCAGGTTCCTCTCAGAGTATGCTGATACAATAGCTCCATATTTAGTAATTTTATACAACCGCTCGCTCACAGAAAGATCCGTACCTAAAGACTGGAAAATTGAACAGGTCACACCAATATCCAAAAAGGGAAGTAGGAGCAATCCGTTGAATTACAGGCCCATATCATTAACGTCGATTTGATGTAGGGTTTTGGAACATATACTGTGTTCGAACATTATGAAGTACCGCGAAGAAAACGATTTATTGATACATAGTCACCACGGATTCAGAAAATAACATTCTTGTGAAACACAACTAGCTCTATATACTCATGAAGTAATGAGTGATATCGACAGGGGATGTCAAATTGGTTGCATGTTTCTAGATTTTCAGAAGGTTTTCGACACCGTTCCTCACAAGCGTCTTCTAGCCAAACTACTTTCCTATGTAATATCGCCTCAGTTGTGCGAACTCGATTCGTGATTTCCTGCCAGAGAGGTCAGAGAGGTCACAGCTCATAGTAATAGGTGGAAAGTCATCGAGTAAAACAGAAGTAATATCTGGAAGGAAGGAAATGTTATGAGCCCTCTATTGTTCCTGATCTATATTAACGACATATGAGACAATCTGAGTAGCCCTATTAGATTGTTTGCAGATGACGCTGTCGTTTACCGTCTTGAAAAGTCCTCAGACGCCCAAACGAATTGCAAAATGATTTAGATAAAATATCTGTATGGTGTGAAAAGTGGCAATTGACCCTGAATAAAGAGAAGTATGAAGCTATTCACATGAGTACCAAAAGGAATCTGCTAAATTTTTATTACGCGATAAGTCACACAAATCTTAAGGCTGTAAATTCAGCTAAATACTCCTGGATTACAATTTCAAATAACCTAAATTGGAACGCTCACACACATAATGTTGTGGGTAGAGCAAACCGAAGAACGTGATTCATTGGCAGAACACTTAAGGGGCTCCGGAACGCCCTATACTTGCAATGTTAAAATAACGCTTATAAATTACATCTTTCCTCACAAAGTATTTGAGATAGGAAGTTGAACTTTCTGCAGATTATTTATTGGAATATGGGCTACAACTTAACACAGGAATTTTACAAAATTTTAGTTCAGTTATTAAAGATGATTTTTTTTCAATTGTAATGAAAATTCACAACATTTTTTTGCAATTTTTTATTTATATGTTCAAAAATATCCAGTTTTTTGGAAAAAGGCTGTGTTAAATTATGCAGAAGGTACTGTGTAACATTTACTGAAAGTTTGAAAGAAATATGTGTGGAAGATCCTTAGAAAACATGTAATTAGTACGAGAAAATAAAAGTTTTGGGAATCGAGCGACAAAGATTGGATTAAATTTTTAGTGCATTCCAGGTCCATAGGATGAATTATCTTCATCTTCTGCAAACTCCTCCTCCAGCTTCCTCTTGTTCCTCCACCTGTTTACTCTTGCTTGTATTTCCAGAGTCTTTACAGCCCTGTCTGCAGCCCGAAGGCGTTCCTTGTCTAAAGCAAGCATCGCTCGTTGTTGTGTTCGTAGATTCTGCTACCATTTTCTTCAGTTGCAGTTACTGCAACACTGTTCCAAAGGGTGGTCATGTATGAACACTTATCTCTTATCAGTTGTATTTCACTAGCAAGTCCTACGTGCTTTATTATGGAGAGTTCCAGACCAACTTCACTACAATGAATACATCTTACACAGTTTGAAAAAATTCCTTTGAGAACCGACATATCAAATATTCATTCACATCAGATTCGCCCATAAAACATTCATAGTTTTCACTCATTGAACCAAGCTTCTTCTGTGAAGTATTTTGTTTCCCACTTTGACTGCTATGGGCAGGTGTACTTGAGAGGTTAGGTTCACTCACTTGGTTATCGTCTTTATTGTTTACTGTAACAACACATACCTTTGGCTTTCCAACATTTCTCCTTTTCTTAAAAGCCTTCAGAGGATATCTAATAACTTTACTTTTACTCATTATTATACTTCAACAAAACAGAGATCAAGAAACAGAATTAATTACGAATATTTTCGAGATAACGACAGAGTAAATAAACATGAAACGATCGACAATCACACCAGCGATATATATTGAACCATCACAGGTTAGCCACAACACATACTTTATCTCACATCACTAAAATGTACCTGATGAACACGGACGTTAATAATAACACCATTTGACAGCAGTTTAACAGCGCCACAGTGAGTCACGCCCATGTAGAACACATTTTAAAAAAAAATTTAAAAATAGTTGTAGTCTTCGGAATTGAATAAATTATATATCTATTAAAAGGTAATAGTCTGCAGATTCAGAAAACACAAAAAAGTAAAAATTGAACTTTTCATGATTTTGAGCCTTTCTGGAGCCCCTAAACGGTCCACCCCTGTCCGCCCTATTCTGGTGTACTGCTTTGCCGTGTGCGATCCGCATCAGGTGGGACTGACGGATGATATCGAAAAATTTCAAAGAAGGGCAGCTCGTCTTGTTTTATCGCGAAATAGGGGAGACAGTGCCACAGACATGATACGTGAATTGGAGTGGCAATCACTAAAAGAAAGGCGTTTTCGATAAGACTGGATCTTCTTATGAAATTTCAGTTGGGAGTTTTCTCCTCCGATTGCGGAAACATTCTGTTGGCACCCACCTATATAGGAAGAAATGATCATCACGATAAAATAAGAGCCATCAGGGCTCGCACAGAAAAATTGAGGTGTTCGTTTTTTCTGCGTGCCCTTTGAGAGTAGAACGGTAGAGAGATCACTTGAAGGTGGTTCATTGAATCCTCTGTCAGGCACTTTAATGTGAATAGGCACAAGGCAGGTGGTCAACGAAACTAGCTTTACACATCGTTCATAAAACATTAAACTTCAGTTTCAGGAGGATCAATGTGACAACAAACTCATCAAAATAAAGTAGCAGGTACTATCGTTACATATATGGGAATTTAAAGGATAAAGCAATTATCTTTTAATGTCCTTATCCATCGCATGTAGACACAGTTTCGTTACTCGCATACCTTATTTCTAGTTTAAGGCCCCCTTTGCCTCCGCCTTTTTTTCTTCTTGTAATGGTTGGTCCCATGCGAGGCACCGTTTTGTTTTATATGTCTGTATTGATCTTCCTGTTGTCAGTATCAGTTTTATCCTCGCTAAGCTATTCACATGACGAGCTAGTTTATGGCTCCTACAGACGAGGCCATACAAGATTACCGCTCTCAGCGGTTGTCATCCTTCTCTGGCCGCTCTTCAGCTGTCATTATTTTGGATATACTTTACGTAAAGAATCATTACACTCTGTTTTGCTGCAGTTTTAAGTTTTATATTTTATCTTTTTATAGTCATGCGTTCCGTCACGTTGACTTTTAGGCATTCCCCCTACACTTACGGTTATGTACTACTACAATTTGTTTCTTAGAAGTGGTGCTTCTATGTACCTAAGTAAGTATACGTTATTTTATTTCCCGTCATCGTTGCATAAATCACGTTGTACAGCAACTACTGGGATCCCATCCACTACAGGTAGGCTTAATTTGTTTACACGTTTTCCGTCGTCCAAGTGTAACTTTTCCTAGTTTAACTACTGGCTTATTTTTATTACGTCTGGTACTGAGGGGGTGCAAAGTGCTGTCTTATATGTGATCATTGTTATTCGTGTTGCGCCTATCGTTATAAGCCTAACGAAGCCTTTTGTGCTAAGATGTTGTTGCTCTGTAAGGATTACTCTATACTTGGGTTCCGATTCTAACCGTTGCATCATTCTCCTACCACACCTCGCCTCTCTTTGTCACAATGCGTCATTTCTAGATAAATTTTTATATATCATCCGCAACCAAAGTTTTCGTTGTGTTTTTATCTTATATCTGTTTCATTGTGATGTATTCTGTCTTGTTTGTTTTTAAGAGTTCTTGCCGATCCGCCACGTTTGTATGGTATTTTATAATTTTTGTATTTGTAACTCCCATCAATATGTAAGCTGACGAACCCGTCAGTCACCGTTTCCCGCACTCTTGTGCCGATATACTTCGGTTCCCCTCCTCTTTGGCTCCTGCGTCAGTCGCTTTGTCACCGCGGTCTCTTCCGTGTCGTGTTGTCCTGGCGGACGCTGTGATTGCTGGTCCTATTCGTGATCTAGGTCATTTATTTGAAGTACCATTGTGTTCATATCTGTCCTGAGCCCTCCAAAAAGTTGACGTTTTTAAGTCTCGTGTGTGTCTGTGTGTGTGTGTGTGTGTGTGTGTGTGTGTATGTGTCTGTATGTGCCGGCCGCTGTGGCCGAGTGGTTCTAGGCACTTCAGACTGGAACCGCACTGCTGCTACGGTCGCTGGTTCGAATCCTACTTCGGGCATGGATGTGTGTGAAGTCCTTAGGTTAGTTAGGTATAAGCAGTTCTACGGCCTAGGGGACTGATGACCTCAGAAGTTATGTCCCATAGTGCTCAGAGCCATTGGATCCATTTTTGTGTGTGTGTGTGTGTGTGTGTGTGTGATCCCCAATGAGTGACAGGCGCGACAGCCACACTTCTATATTCTCATAATTGGGTGAGTACACCACTTTCCGCAACAACAGTTTTCAGTTTAGTATGTAGTCTCTCATCTTGTTCGTAGTTGATGCCACCTGTACATAAATGTTTAAGCTTCGGAACTGTTGGTGGAATAAAATAAGAAAATTATTGGCATCTGAAGTGGATTTTTATTGTGTGAATATGTTGGTCAGTTGCGGATGTTAACCTGACCAAATATCTTACCATCGTACTTTGTTCTCGAGACAGCCTGGCGTCCACTCCACGTGAAACGAAGCCCAGTGAGATTCTAGAAACCGTGGAAGGATACAGGTCGTACTGATTATACTAGGTTTGTTCGTATGTTTAACACAGTACACCTGTATGAGGTACTGAAACAAATTCCACAGTTTATTTACAGCTGTTTGGGCGTGTTTAGAAGGTAATGTTTCAGAACAATCACAGGTTTCTACAAATGTAGTTCAGTCCGTTGAGCTCAGTGATAAGACGAAGCTTAGATATGTGCAATATTTAACATTTATCATTTAATCAGTTTTACAACGAATATATAATAAAAGATTTTCACTTTTTTTTTAATTTCGACGTGGTTGATCTAATGATTTACTGTAATTTGTCAGTTACCGAGTGTCAGTTATTGAATAATATGAAATAAACTCGTTATAACTTCTGAACGGTTTGCGTTAGAAGGTTCAAACTGCGCGGTTGGCCGCGGGGCTGGATTGGAATTAGTAAGCGCAGGCATGAATTGGTTTAGCGACGAAGCCCACTTTCATTTGTATCGGTTCATCAGTAAGCGAAATTGGCGAATTTGGGGTATGAGAGTCCGAATTTCGCGACTGACAAGTCTGTTCACCCCCATTGGGTGAGTGTGTGGTGTGCAATGCCCAGTCACGGAATAATCGGTGCGATATGCCTTGCTGGCGCGATGACTACCGAACCTAAGGTGAAGGTTATGGAAGATGATTCCATCCCCATATTCCAAAATAACTCTGATTTCGAAAAGATGTGGTTCACTCAAAATGGAACGCGACCCCATCGCAGCAGGAGTGTGTTTGATGTCCTGGAGGAGCACTTTTGAGACCGCAACCTGGCTCTGGGGTACACACTGGCGTGGGTCTCGATTGGCCGACATATTCTACAGATATGAATACATACGACTCCTTCTTTTGGGGCTATATTGAAGACAACGTGTAGAGCAATAACCCCAAAACCTTTGCTGAACTGAGAGGAGCCATTCAGGAGGTCCCGACAACATTGATGTTCCGACACCAGCGCTTTTCGGCTTCGCCACATCATTGCCAATGACAGCAGGCATATAGAACAAGTCATAAAGTAAATCCGAATATCTGTCGTGACGTTTACATGTTGAATAAAGTATGTGCACTCCGTAGTCTGTAATTAATTTACGTTTTTTTCATATAGTTTAACAATTATCACCATGTAGATGTCATGAAGATACAAAACAAACAATATTATTACTATTCTACTAATATTCAGTAGGTACGACTATGTTCCTACTTTGTACAAACTATCGTACTCCACGCCATAACATATCACACAATGAAGCAGGTGGCTAACGACGATCTACACCGTCATGCAACAAGTGAAGACGAAACAAATTTATTTCACTGACCGAATCAATATTTTTGCAGTATTCTCGTTAAAACGAGACGCGAAAACGTTTCGATTTGTTAGCTGATACAATCACACTCTCTTAATAGACAATTAACTAAAGAGGACGCTCACTCTCTTCAGCTGTTCCGTACTCAGGTCATCACTGAACCTCGTTGATGTACGTAAGACTTTCAGTAATATCTGCAGTAGATGTATATATTTTTTTAGGTGCAACTGAAGAAAACAGTTTATTCCTAACTATAAGCGTTAGTTCCAGCCACAACTACAGAAAGAACTTTAGTCGGAAAATAAATGATGGTTGGATGTAGAGTCGCTAAATTATTGGCATAACAATAGCACAAAATCATTTAAGCACTTTATAACTGGCGCATTACACTTTAGACCAAACAGCGATGGCATATGGCTTTACATTTAAGGTTACTTCCTCTCCGTCGCAGTAGACACACCAGCGGTAGCTTTCTGTAAATCAGTGCGGTAGTTGCCAGCACTATCCAGAGACTGCGTCATACTAAACTAGATGAAGTGATGACACCGCTTAGTTCCAGTTCACTCATACTAATATATTTCATCACTCCCCTTTTAGAAGTTTTGTTTATAGTGCCTAGTAATAAACGAAGTGTTACGCTGCCGTCACTGAAAGTGAGTATTCTGCGTTCCTTGCTGATATTTCTTTTTCAATATTTATTACTAGGTTTGTACACATTTGTGTAACAAGTAGTCATTGAAATGAAGTTGCATCACTAACATTTTTAAGTATTTTACTCCATAAAGTTTTATAATTTCCGTTTATGTACAGAACACGTTTTCTCTCTGTTCGCCTTTCATAATTTAATGCGTGCTGTATGACTTTGGCAACGTACACATATTTTATCGCTGTAATCTTTGTTGTTGGAACGATCACATAGATAATGTTGTGGGTAGAGCAAACCAAAGACTGTGATTCATTGGCAGAACACTTAGAAGCTGCAGCCGATCTACTAAAGAGACTACTTACACAACGCTTGTCCGCTTTGTTCTGAAGTATTGCTGTGAGATGTAGGATCCGTATTAGGTGGGACTGACGGATGATATTGAAAACGATCAAAGAAGGGGGGCTCGTTTTATATTATCGCGAGATAGGGGAGATAGTAACACAGACATAATACGCGAAATGCAATCATTAAAACAAAGGCGTTTTTCCTTGCGACGGGATCTTCTCATGAAATTTAAATCAACAGTTTTCTCCTCCAGTGCTGCTGCTGCTGCAGCTGTTCTAAGGGCAGCTGTGCCTCCACATCCAAGGAAGATTTGCACCACTGGCCAAAACTCACTCACTTTCTAGCAGTGAGTGCACCTGAAATAAGAGAATTAGAGTCCCTCTCAATATATTGCCACAGTGGGCCTCAGTGGGTCTTTAGACAGTTGAAACTTCTTCCAGCAGGGAGCTATTTATCTATGGGGGGGATTTCCTGTTGACAACGCGACATTAAATCGATTCTTTACATTCCATTTTGTACTACCATTTATTATTGCAGCTATGGTAGCAATCCACTTATTCTTTCTACATCAAACAAACGTACACAGCAAACAACTACTGCAGACACCATAAGTAGGTCTGATAATCTAATAATTGTGTTGTTTCCAGGAATGAGACATCAATGTTAGCAATGTATCACCATAATATACATACTATGCCTGGGAATGTTTCCCTTCCTCAAGGCACACTTTGGTCAAAACAATATAAAAGCATTAAACTCTTGTATAGCAACCACATATCACATTCACGAATTCCCTTTCTCATCTACACTCTGCATACACTACAAGATCAAATGTACCCAGACATCCATTAGCAGACATTAATATGAGGTTCATTTACCAACTGAACTGGCTGTATCTCTTAAACTTAAAGAGGTGCATTTTCTCTGGGGCTTTGGTAGATATTTGATGTTTCCATTTTACAATTTGTAACTATAATCAGTGAAAACAAATACTGCTTATTGTGTCTTTAATGCGATGCCCATTGGCGATGTACTGCTTTTATTTGTTTCATATTATGAAAAATAATTGTGAAGCAGAATGTTATGTGGTAACTCAATAGAGTGATCCCAAATTAGTGTGGTGTGATTCATTTAATCAATGTGTATTACTTCAGACATTAAATCATGAAGAATAAATTGTGCTCCAGCAGACTCGATTGCATGCAGGAAATTTTGTGGAGTATGCGGACTGGTATCCATTACCTGCATAATAATACGCTTCGTGACCTGCATTATGCGTATATTAGCTGACCAAAATTACCTAGAAATCTTCTGTTTAACATTAGTATTGTCTACCAGTCGAAATGCAGAACATATTTTAAGAAGAATACCGTAAATGATAATGTTAGCACACGTGCACAGGGTTTGTGAGCATTCACTTGGTACACACAGGTCGATCCAAAAGATGTTTTGCCATCCACACTACAATTCCCAGGTGTGGTTCCATATCTCTCCATTATAAATGCTATTATAAACTTTTCCTAACGTACTAGGCAATTCTGATCCTGCTGCAGTATCACCATTACGTCATTTAACCCAAATCCTCTGCCTCTTACCACTATTTCACTCCTACCCATCTCAGACGGGCAACACGTATACTTGTGGTGATAGGTCTATCTAGAATACACATCCATTGTGCAGTTGCTACACCTAAAAAGAACGTGGAACGGAAAGGTTACGTATATACCTTATGAGTAACTGATGATACACAGCCATTACAAAATTCTTATGACATGTAATTTGAAGTAAATTACAGCTAAACAAACCTATACATCATAGCAGTCTACACCAGGCTGACGAGAAGTACAAAAAGCTATCGAATAAGGACTTCGTAACCAACTGGATGGAATACGGATCTGATGGAATACAGTTCGTTAAGGTCACTCCCAATGAATATGAGCCTGACTTACACTTTTTCCACAGTATGCTGTATGTAGTCATTCCACTTTATGCCGCTCCAGATGCTTAGGCCTAGGCGTTGTATTTGGTTGTTACTCCTTCCACAAATAGTGTAATCAAACAGCACAGGACTCCTTTTCCTCTGTATGTCCAGTATGTTACACATATTTGCACGCAGTCCCTGTAGCAATAGTCGACCCTCTGTAGTTTAATACCATGTTTTGGCACAGTTGTCTTCTTATAGATGACTGCATTGTCAACGAACAGCCTACATCTTCGTCGAAACACGTACTTCATAAGCTACTATACAGTGCCTATAAAGGCCACATCATAATCTGCTCAGCCTCCCAATAAAATCCTTAACCCGAGGGGTAATTACTACATTACAATTCCTGCAGCCCTCTCGAGCACACTTTTTAATGAGAATCATTCTTTTGCATTTATCCCTTCTGGAATAAATGTAATGGAATTCCACATAGTCACCTGACCGTGATAAGAAAAATTTTCCCTGAACATTTGGTATGTGAAGGATGTGGTTAGGTGCTACGTAGTACAGAGGCAGCAAACAGATTGTTTAGAATGCACAACTTAGCAGGCAGCCGTCAGTTGACGTGACCACCCGTGTGGGAGTGAGGAATCAGGACAAGCATATGCTTCTGTGAAGAGCCTAGCTATTTTGCATGTGCCCTGCTGTCAGAGTTACTTTCAGATCTGACGATATCTATATTGGTCGAGAGACGGGTTGGGTACAGCTTGTAAATTTCAGGAAGCCCTGAATTGCCAAATAGGCAACAAACTCATATTATTTCAACAGTGCTTAAGTGTATCAGTTTCCTTATGCAGGTCAAACAATATTGCATTTAACTTGACAACGTTATTTATTGCCCTCTGTTTACAAGAATGGACACAGAGTGCTCAAATGTTCAAATGGCTCTGAGAACTATGGGACTTAACATCTGAGGTCATCAGTCCCCTAGAACTTAGAACTACGTAAACATAACTAACCTAAGGACATCACACACATCCATGCCCGAGGCAGGATTCGAAACTGTGATCATAGCGGTTCTAACATTCTGTGTGGTGTCTGTTTGTTCTAAGTCGTGTCTCCCTACCACTTTTGTGCATCAATGCTCTGAGTTTGTTTTTTAGGGAATTGACTAGTTTGAACTTGGTAAGGAGACGCCAGACTACACATGACATGTATAGTTCAGAATAGTTCAGCGAGACTAGCGATGATATAATCAAATACGTAATGATTCCAGCGTCAGCTCCACTGTACTCCCTGTAAAAGAATCTTAATACTAACTAAATTTAGTGGAAGAGGTTCAAGGCCTTCGTATCTTTAGTTAGCTGGTAAAATAACGTCGAAAAAACAGTAAAGATTACCATTGAAATTTTTATTCCACTCACAAAACATTGTTTATAAATTGCACTATTGGTAAAACGATATATTTTAATACAGGATGATAAAAAGCAACTGTGTTCAACAAAACTGTGAACGAATATTCCCTCAATTGGTTCGCAAGTTCTATAATGGATCGAAGGATGACCTATGCCATATCACATGTATAATCTAGGTTTAAGTTAGGTTTCATAAAAGAGAAAACTATCAAAATGGTCTACAGTGACCCTCAATTATCTTTAATAACTCATTTAACTTGTCATATATTACAATGGCTGATGTGGTTTCTCAATAATTATAGAACAGAAAAATCATCACGTTTCAGATTTTCACTTCTAATAGCAAATGTGAATACCATGAGCTTTAATTGATGATCGACACTAGTATTACTCAAAAAGGGGATGTAACATATGAGACTTCTCCAGTTCTGAGTGAAGCCTTATGACTCTTATGTGGCATCGCATGTGTTCATTACCTTGTCGGTGTTTAGTCAGCGTCAGGGGGTGGCAGGCGGTGCAGCTCCATACAACTTGCCATCTCGGAAGCAACTCTTTCTAACTTGTCCTGACTACAATTTACCGAAGTTGGTTTAAGAAAAGCTATCTGGCTGTGTTTTCAACTGACCAAACATGGTCTCAATGTTAACCTTAAGCTCTACCTACAAAAATTCTGTCTATCCAAAGAGAAATGTTATACTTTTCTTGGTGGGGCAATGTTTTTAATGTTTGCTATGTAACAGAGACACGTATAGCCTCACGCTAAAACTTGCGGCTGGTGTGGCCCGTTTAGTGTTATCGCAAGATCTATATTGTTCTTCTAGAGGGCTCTATTTTTTAACATGGGCTGGGGGTGGTCTTGGCGGTCGGCGTAGGTGTCCGGCACTTATTGTCGGGTCTTCTAACCTACACGACTCTGCTCTCGGCTTCTGTTCGCGTTTCTCCCCTCGGAACTCCGTCTGTGTCACTGTGGGAAGGTATGACATGCATTTAGGCGTTCTTGTGTTAGTCTGTGGTATTCCATTTGCTCTCTTGTTGATCGTATTACTTTAGTTAATTTAACGACAGGATTTAACTATGTGACATACTGTCGGATTTGCTTTCATGTCAGGGCTTCCATGGAATGTGTTGGATTTGCCTGACACCTTACATATCACCACCCTTCGAACTTAATTTTTGCACTGAAGTTAGGCAATGATTGAATCGTTGTGTAAGTCAGTCAAAAATTATTCCTTCATTTAAATTTTGTTGCCTACTGTTCAGCCACGTTATTCTAGCTCTATGCTAGCTTGTATTACTAATTTATATTTTTATATTATTCCACATTATTCTCAAAAATATGATTATATTGACAAGAGAAGAACATTTTTATGTTATTATTAATTTTTAATTATTTTCTTTCTTTATTTAAGTGTGAAGTTTGTTTTTTAAGAAGTTTGTTATCGAAAGTGAGGAATCTTTCACATTGATTTTCTTAGAAATATTTTTTGTTTTTATAAATGTAGTAATTAAGTAGAACCTATTGCTTAACACATTTTCAAAATATCTTGTACAAGTAATACTGTGATTGTTACACTAACAATTAAGAATTATTTCCTTGAATTGCTTTGACAAAGAAATATACATACGTAAGTATTGAAATATTATCTTAACAAATGGTACAAATGTTAAAAAAGGGAATACCACCAACAAGATATTTTTTATTCTTTGTTTTTATAAGGAGAAAATAAGTAAAATATCGTTGTTCTTTTATTTTTATGAGGAGAAAATAAGTAGCATATAGTTCTAGTGTTAATTATGCCCTACTTTTGTTCTTTATACGCTGTCCTTTTCAGAACTAATGACTTTTTTTTATCGATAGTCTATTTTTACTTAAGTC
Organism: Schistocerca piceifrons; assembly: GCF_021461385.2. Lineage (NCBI taxonomy): Eukaryota > Metazoa > Arthropoda > Insecta > Orthoptera > Acrididae > Schistocerca > Schistocerca piceifrons. The sequence goes on from NW_025728290.1 coordinate 5,250,498, forward strand.
CATAGTCAGTGACTGTTATTTTGTAATTTTTATATCTGTCTGGTTTGCTTGACTTTTTTAGTTTTTCACACGTGTCTTTTGCACAATTCCTACATCACATCGTTTCACACATTTTCATTATCCTATGAATGTTTGTGCATGAGGTTGATGAATGTTTTTGCACGAAGTTGATGGACTTCAGTTATGTTGATGTGGCAAGTATTTGATGTACAGCCTCGGTTGTCGTCCTTGTCGATTTTGCAACTCTGTATCGCTGGTGTGGAGGTTCCATAATGGAATGGAGCTGTGAGTGCGGAATCTCATGGTTTACTGGCTTTGTATGCATGAAAGTTGTCGTTATATGTAGCTGAAAGCAGTTGTTTTTCGTTGTAATACTTTGCAGACGACTAGTTTACAATAGGATAGGGATTTGGGAAGGTATGTCGTCTGTTCTTCACCCATCTTCTTTCTTGGTCTCAATCTTGCGAATCTTCAACTTCTGTTCTTCCTGCTTTTTCTCTGCTTCTTACTTGATTCTTGGTTCTTCTCTGGACAGGATGTGGGAGTATTTATTGATAACTAGTTGCTTTGAAGTTCTCCTCTTAGTAACTGTTTGATAAATTGTTTGGACGTGTCATTTTTACTTTGTGGAAGTTTTCTTCAGTTTCGTGCATTAGTGTGCCGTTTAATAGCAGTAGTGTGACTTTTACACATAATTTTTTTTGCCAGTGGTGGCTTGCCCAAGCAATCTTCTCGTCGAGCGGTTTTTTGCTCGCTGCACTGAGTCGGGGCATTCCGGGGCCCTCTTGGCCTTCCATGTTCTGTCCCAGCAGGGTTCCACCACTCTGTGGTTCCACTTAGCAGCAGATTTACTGCCCTCTTCGGCTACATGGGCTCTCTGTTGGTCTTACTGTCCTTTCCCTTCTCTCAACGATTCTGCCTTGTAGGATTCGTGTCTTGCTAATTACGTCATTTCTTTCTTCTTACTTCTCTGGTTGTAACTTATGGGTTGTTGCATCTGGTTCTTGCAGGAGTTTTTACAATGGTTCTTACAAAAAGTTTTACTTATAATCATCGAACATATGTCTAGTACCTACATTGTTTTACACACTTTTAAAAAGCTTTACAAATTTCGGCACCCTTTCCATGTTACAGTTCTAAGATATTTTGAGTCTTAACATTTTTATTTTTGTGTAGTGTCGTGGTGTATAGCATTTTGGTATTTCATGCTGTTAGACTATCTACGCTTTATCCCTTCACCTTAATCTATGCTACCATTGATGTTATTTTTGCTTTTGTTTTTATTGAAACTACTTTCTTTTTCCCACCTTCCTCTTTCTTCATTCTTCTTTCTCCTGACGATCTTTTCTGCAACATAAACTTGAAGTATTGTGCTAATTATTTACCAGTAATAAATTTAATCTTCAAAGTCTTTGATATAGCTCACATGGTGAAGTCCTAAGGTTTGGCCTGGTGTGGGGTTCATTAGTTCCACATGAGGAATTAGGCTAATTGAGACCGGTCCTTTGTATGCTGTGTAAAACTTATGTATTTTGTGTTTCTGTTTGCTGGAGAGATGGTGTGTTTTTACAAATACTTTCTGGCCTACTGAGAATGTTCTTTTAATTGCTGATCTATCTCCTCTTTCTTTTCATTTAATGGCCACCTTTCTGATCTTGGAGAGTGCTGTTGCTATGACTTGTTTGTGCTCCCTGTGTGGTACAATAGGAAATCCAACATTTTCTCTGGTTATGTTTGGGGGTTCAATATTTTTAAGTATAGTAATTGGAGGTAGTAGTGTAGTGCTATGTGGCATTTAATTTATTTCTTCTTTAAATCATTAAGGTACATATCCCAAGTGTTGTGTCTTTTGCTCGCATATAGTCGGCATAAAGTGCCTATGTCCTTCATACAGCGTTCTGCTGGATTTACGCTAGGTTTGTGCTTAGATATGTAGATGGGTTTTAATTTGTGTTGTTTTCAGGTGTTCTGCCATTGCATTGATTTGTATTGTGGGCCATAATCCGAATTTATTCGTTCCACTAGACCTACTTGTCTGAGAAAATCTTGTCTAAATGCTTTACTTATAGTAAGACCTGTTGCCCGTTTTAATGGTGTCAAGGTAACATATTTAGAAGTAAGTTCCAAAACGGCAAATATGAAAATATATCCATTTTTTGTGCGTGGGAGGGACCTCATCAAATCCGTTGCAGCTATTTGTTTTAATTTTTTAGGGATTATTGGAAACATAGGTGGTTTGGTTTGGAAAGTGACGTATTTAGCCCTCATACATTTTTTGCATTTGACTAGTATTGTTCTGATTCGTCTTTCCATATTAAGAAAATGGCTTGTTTTTTTTTTTTTTATAAAGCATTTCTTTGGTCCAAAGTTTCCAATACTTCAATGTGTGTACCATATGTACTTATTAATTAGTTCATCTGGGATATAAATTAACCATTCTTTCGTTGCAACATTTCGTCTAAAAAAGTAAAACATTATATTTTAGGAGATAGTACTGTCGAATGTGTGGAAAATCCTTACTTCTCCACTTGTGTTTGACTCCTAGTACTTCGGGATCCTTGTCCTGTTCTTTGCCTATGTCTTTCAATGCTGTCGTAATGTAGTTTTCGAAAGGTACTTGTTTCATATAGCACATTGTAAACTGGTCTTTTGCTGCTTCCAAACCTATGTTATTGGATGCACCCTGTGGACATCGTGATACAACATCTGCTAATACATTCGCTGGTCCTGGTATGTGTGTAATAGTGAAGTCAAACTCTTGTAGTATTAACATCCATCTGGCTAACCTCCCATGAGTTAGTTTGGCAGAAAACAGAAATTCTAATGCTATGTGGTCAGTGTATACTTTTGTTTTTCTTCCGAATAGGAAGTATCGAAAACTTTGGAAGCCCCATACAATGGCCAATGCTTCCAGTTCCATAACGTAATAGTTTTTCTCACTTTTTGTGAGTACACCACTGGCAAATGCAATTGTTCTACATGATCTTAGCCCAGCCTGTTAGTATTCTTGGAATAAAACATCACCTAAACCTCTTTTCGCGCTATCAGTGGCCATACAAAAATTTTGTTAGATCAGGATGTGCTAAAATCGGTGCTGTTGTTAGTCGTTTTTCACTTTTAAAAATTCTTCATTGACATGCTGATCCCATACTCATGGCGTGTTTTTTCCAGTCAGTGCACATAGGCGTGGTGTTGCGGAGAGTCCATCCAAATAATTTTTTTATAGAATCCGGTGAGACCTAGAAATCCTCTGAGAGTTTTCTTATTATATGGAGTACAGAACTCTTTGATTGCCGTTAGTTTTTCTGGGTCTGGCATTACTCCATTCTCTGAAATTATGTGTCTTAGAAATCTGACCTCTCGCCTTCCAAATCTGGATTTTGTTGTATTTACTGTAACCCCATGCTCTTTCATGATCTGTAAAAACTGATTTAATGTGTCATTGTGATGTTCCCAAGAGGGTTCTGCTATAATCACATCATCAACATAACAAGTAATTTTTTGTAAAATTTCACGACTGAGTATAGTATTAAATCCCCTAATAAACGCTGCTGATGATATGTTTAAACCAAATGGCAATTGTTCAAATTGGTAACATCTACCGAATACGTTAAATGCTGTAAATTTTCTACATTCTGGGGCCAGTTCTATTTGCCAGAAACTACTACGTAAATCAATTGATGGAAATATCTTAGTACCGTGGAAATTTTGTAAAAATTCCTCTAATTTTTCTGGGCGATCTGTCTCAGTGATTATGATTGTGTTGATCTGTCTGGAATCAAGCACTAACCTGATGCTCCCATCTCGTTTTTGTACAATATGGAGCGGGCTGTTATATTTGGAGGTAGCTGGTTCCATAATATCATCATCTAACATTTTAGATATCTCCTGGAATACTTTATTCCTATATCTTAATGGGATTGTACAGGGTGGCACTCTAAATGGTTTGAGCTGCTTTACTTCAAACTTGTACTGAAAGTGTTTAATACTGCCAGTCTTAGGTAAAAATACCTCTGCTTTATCTCCTAAAATACCGTCTAAATCTCTTTTACAGTGTTTCGAAATACCTTGAACTTCTTGCAGTTTTTCGTCGATTTCTTTATGGACTTCTAACATGAGTTGAGGCGATTCCCCCTTTTGTGCATACCATTCTAATTTTTCATCCTCTTTATCTCGCATCATCCTTAATTGTTTGTTTATAACCGGTATTTCTCCTAATTTTAGCTTTTGCTCAAAGAGAAGTGTGACATTTCCGAACGTTACGCTACCTTTTCCCATATCTATTGTCGCTCGTCTCTCATTTAAAAAATCTGCACCTATTATCAAATCTACAGTTAGTTTAGGTATAATCACGAAGTTGGCTTCGATCTTTTGACCTTGGCACGAAAGAGTTAACCTTGTTTGTCTCGTAACTTCTACAGCGTTTTTTCTAATAGGACCTCTTAGACCTCTTACTTTAATCTTACGTATTTTCAGAACTGGCATTTCCTCATTGGCATTACGCTGCATGAATAAATTTTCTGAGATCGCGGCCAGTTCACTTCCGCTATCAATTACAATATTGACTGGGATCTGGTTTACCATGGCCTTCACAATTGGTTGAATTTGAAAGTGTTGGTTCTGTTCTTCTTCATCTTGCATCAATGAATCCTCCACTGAATCATACATGAGTCTTTTCACGACTTTCCCCAGTGAATTCGAACTTTCTGTAGGATAAGCTTCGAATGCTACTTCTCTCTCTTTTATTTCCTCTTCTCTATTTCTTCCTTCATTTACGCTTTCTTCAACATCCTCTACTTTTTCCTCATCTTCGTCTCTCTTCTCCTTCTTCGTCGCTACTTCCACATAATCGCATCTAAATGCTCTAATTATCGCTTCATGACTTCCCTCATTATATACGTTGGGTTGTGTGCCCACTAGTAACTTATTTTCAACTTCTGTCGACTGCGCATTATCCTCATTGAATTCGCTCTCCCTGGTTTCCATCTCAAATAGCTCTGCAGTAATCAATACTTCATCCTTTCCTCCTACATTCGTTGTGCATGCCACTGGTATTTCATCTTCCTCGTCAGTATTCCCCCAATTAATTTCGTCCCAACACGATATTGTTATTTTCCGGTCTTCGTTTTCATTTGGTCCCTGCCGTTTTGTTTCTTCCTTCATCTCTTCTCGTGATAAGGTATTTACTTATCTGTTCTATGTGCTGCAATTATCATGGGTCGGTGCGTCATTCTCTTTGGCATGGGCGCTTAGGGGTCAATTCGAACGTTTTTCGGCGTTTGGTGGTCTTACCTCAACCTCTTATATCTGTATTCTCTTTTGTTGTTCAGCTTGTTGATATTGGTTTCTTTGTTGATAATTTGTCGGTCGATTGGTTCTCCAATACCCGTTCCGGTTGTCATTATTCCCGCTGTAATAGTTGTTGCCGTTCCTGGGTGAATTATAGTTATTGCCATATTCTCTTCTTAATCCATAACCGTTTCTTTGTTGAAATCTGTTGTCGTTTCTTGGTGCAAAGTTATCACGTGGTTCGTAATTATTGTTTCTTCGTACTGTGTCTTGTGGATTCCACGGCTTTTTGCTTTCGTTTTCACGTGCGCTTCGTCTTTTTCTTGCGTCATCTTCCGAAAATATAAACTCTACTTCCCTTAAAATTCTTTTAAATGCTTCGACGTCATTGCCTCCGCTCCTACTAATGACTGCTGGTATTTCAATGGTAACTTCATCGCGCATAATTTATCAACTCTCCGTCACTGTATGGTACATCGAATCATTGATTTTTCTTTGGCATTACTTCGAAAAATTTCACGAGACTCTTCACTCCTGAATTTTCAAAATATGGGTTCTGTAATAATTCGTACTTAACTCTGTTCTGTGCTTCGCTGGACCAATATCGTGAGAGAAACTTCTCTCTGAAATCTTCGTACGATCGGCAAATCTCTGCAACATTCTGCATGGTTTCTGCGTCTGTTCCTGACATGTGTGCACATATAAAGTCTAATTTGTGTGCTAGCGTCCAGTGTTCTGGTGATCCTACTCGGAACTGATCAATAAAAGTTCGTGGATGTAATGAGTTTCCTTCTCGAAAGTGTTGAAATTTTCTGACTGTGAGGAAATGATCGTTGTCCTACTTCGTCCTGGTTCCATATGAAATTCGTAATTCTGCGCCACTTTTGTTTCTGTTCATTTCTCCCGTCGTTCTTTCAGGTTGTGGTAGATCCATTGGGTATTGTCCACTGTAACTTTCGCCTACCCTTGCATGATATCATTGGAGAGGTACGCAATAATTTTCTTCCATCGGTTGTGAACGTGTAGCTGAATGCATTGCACTGTACTCTTCGCGACCTGGCTTTCCATTGGTTCGGTATCTTGTCTGGCTAACCTTGCCGCTTCATTGCACGATCCAAACTGTCTTGAAACATACACTTGTGGTTCCGCATGTGTTTGTGGTGCCGTCTGTTCATCAAGAATTTGGAAAGTTTGGTGCTGTGCAGGCTGTCTGATTTCACGTATGTTACTTTCCGTCTGTAACTGGAATCGAAAATGCATGATGTCTTCGTTTATTGCTTGTTTTTCCGGTGCTGTTACAGATACCGATTTGGTTGCAGACTCAGTGCTTGTTCGATCCTGTTCACTACGCTCTTCAATGGTTTGCAACTACTCTGTTCGCAATTTCTGAAATTGTTGCTTCGTTTGCGCATCTGTTTTGACTATGCGATTATCATATCTTTTCAGCGCTGCTTTTGTGATACGTTTGTGTAACACATTGTTTTAAACAATTTCACGCGCTATACCTGCTGATTGCATAGTAATTGCGTTTATCTGTTTTTCTAGTTTCTTGACTGCACCCTGGCTGTTGTTACATAGAGTTTTGATCTCGTCCTGAATGTCATTGCGCAATGTTTGTACGTCCACTTGTACCTTTTCAATGTCCTAATTGATTGTGACCTGTTATTAAGTGTCGTATCACTTCTCGAGATTCTTTTGCCTCGTCTTCAATATGACTTAGGTGTAACTGTATTTTGTTTTGTTTTGTTCCTTAGTCTCATGCATTTGTCTCGTGGTTTCTGCATTCTGAATTTGAATTTGATTCGCTATTTCTTTATTTTCCTTGTGATGGTTTCTGTCATTTGTTGTAATAATTCTGCCAGATTGGTGGGTCCTATTGCGTTTTCTTCCGACGTCCTACGCTCTGTATTTTCGCCCAAGTGTTGGTTTGCAACCGATTTCATTGAACTGTGCGTTGACACGTTTCTGCTCGAATTCCTTGTACTTTGTTGTGAGGGAGCTCTGATTACTTTTACTCTGGATTCTACGTATTCAAGACGCAAGTTAGAATCCTCATCGACTGTCTCTCTACTTTCCTGCTCCTCTGTCGTATGCTGACCTACGTTTTCTGTGCCTTGGGGTACATTATCAACGTTATCGTACGTGATCTGTCATATTTCTCGCAATACTGCATCGTCTGTTGTACTGTCCTCTATTCTCTGTCCGTCTTCATGCTGGGTCTCAACCTCAATTCGGTCACGGTCCCGATCTGCCATTTCTAATCTTTCCCATTCCCTTATTTTCTGTTTTAAAAGCAATTCACGGGCCCTACCTTGCGTTAACATGCGCTCACATGATCTCACGCGTTTCGTAAACTTTTTGCTCACACGACTTGACACTTATTAGACCAAAGACAGACAATCCATTCACTTACTTGTTGGGTCAGAAATAACTTGTCAACGATGTATCCGCCACCAGTGCGCATGCATTGGAGAGAAAACTTAATTCAACAATATTAAAATTCCGGAATGAGATTTTCACTCTGCAGCGGAGTGTGCGCTGATATGAAACTTCCTGGCAGATTAAGACTGTGTGCCCGACCGAGACACGAACTCGCGACCTTTGCCTTTCGCGGGAAAATGCTCTACCATCTGAGCTACCGAAGCACGACACACGCCAGGTCCTCACAGCTTTACTTCTGCCAGTATCTCGTCTCCTACCTTCCAAACTTTACAGAAGCTCTCCTGTGAAACTTGCAGAACTAGCACTCCTGAAAGAAAGGATAGTGCGGAGACATGGCTTAGCCACAGCCTGGGGGATGTTTCCAGAATGAGATTTTAACTCTACAGCGGAGTGTGCCCTGATATGAAACTTCCTGGGAGAGCACTTACCCGCGAAAGGCAAAGGTCCCGAGTTCGAGTCTCTGTCGGGCACACAGTTTTAATCTGCCAGAAAGTTTCATATCAGCGAACACTCCGCTGCAGAGTGTAAATCTCATTCTGGAAACATCCCCCAGGCTGTGGCTAAGCCATGTCTTCGCAGTATCCTTTCTCTCAGGAGTGCTAGTTCTGCAAGTTTCGCAGGAGAGCTTCTGTAAAGTTTGAAAGGTAGGAGACGAGATAGTGGCAGAAGTAAAGCTGTGAGGACCGGGCGTGAGGCGTGCTTTGGTAGCTCAGATGGTAGAGCACTTACCCGTGAAAGGCAACGGTCCCAATTTCGAGCCTCGGTCGGGCACACAGTTTTAATCTGCCAGGATGTTTCATATCAGCGCACACTCCGCTGCAGAGTGAAAATCTCATTCTGGAAACATCCCCCAGGCTGTGGCTAAGCCACGTCTTCGCAGTATCCTTTTTTCAGAAGTGCTAGTTTCGCAGGAGAGCTTCTGCAAAGTTTGGAAGGTAGGAGACGAGATACTGGCAGAAGTAAAGCTGTGAGGACCGGGCGTGAGTCGTACTTTGGTAGCTCAGATGGTAGAGCACTTACCCGTGAAAGGTAACGGTCCCAAGTTTGAGTCTCGGCCGGCCGCGGTGGTCTCACGGTTCTAGGCGCTCAGTCCGGAACCGTGCGACTGCTGCGGTCGCCGGTTCGAATCCTGCCTCGGGCATGGATGTGTGTGATGTCCTTAGGGTACTTAGGTTTAAGTAGTTCTAAGTTCTAGGGGATTGATGACCACAGCTGTTGAGTCCCATAGTGCTCAGAGCCATTTGAACCGTTTGAGTCTCGGTCGGGCACACAACTTTAATCTGCCAGAAAGTTTCATATCAGCGCACACTCCACTGCAGAGTGAAAATCTCATTCTGGAAACATCCCCCAGGCTGTGGCTAAGCCTTGTCTCTGCACTATCCTATCTTTTGGGAGTGCTAGTTCTGCAAGTTTCGCAGGAGAGCTTCTGTAAAGTTTGGAAGGTAGGAGACGAGATACTGGCAGAAGTAAAGCTGTCAGGACAGGGCGTGTGTCATGCTTCGGTAGCTCAGATGGTAGAGCACTTGCCCGCGAAAGGCAAAGGTCCCGAATTCGAGTCTCGGTCGGGCACACAGTTTTAATCTTCCAGGAAGTTTAATATTAAAATTCATAACTTAAATATGCTATTGCCTCTGCTAGAATGTCTCACTCTCTATTGAGTACTTTCTTACTATCTGTCTACTTCAGAAAAATTTTTTGTTACGAAAATTTTTCAACAGGATATTTTTCTGACCTAGTTAGGCATGTGGTCGACATCCAATCATGGTATTTTACCATCCTGGCAGGGTCGCCATTCTCTTACATTCTGCGCGGTGTCTGTTTGTTCTAAGTTGTGTCTCCCTACCACTTTAATGGAATGATTCTCTGAGTTTTTTTTTTAGGGAATTGACTAGTTTGAACCTGGGTCCTGTTGCTGGTAAGGAGACGCCAGTCCACGCATAACATGTAGAGTTCAGAAGAGTACAGTGAGAGTAGCGATGATATAATGAAATACTTAATGATTTCAGCGTCAGCTCCACTGCACTAACTGTAAAAGTTAATACTAACTAAATTAAGTGGAAGGGGTTCCAGGCTTTCCTATTTTTAGTTAGCTTTTAAAATAGCGTCGAAAAAGCAGTTAAGTTTACCACTGAAATTTTTATTCTACTCACAAAACATTGTTTATAATATTCACTATTGATAAAACGATATATTTTAATATAGGATGATAAAAACCAAATGTGTTCAACAAAAATGTGAACGAATATTCCCTGAATGGGTTTCCAAGTTCTATAATGCATGACCTATGCCATATCACATGTATAATCTAGGTTTAAGTTAGGTTTCATAAAAGAGAAAACTATCAAAATGGTTTACAGTGACCCTCAATTATCTTTAATTACTTATTAAACTTGTCATAAATTACAGTGGCTGATGTGGCTTCTCAATAATTATATAGCAGAAAAATCATTGCGTTTCAGATTTTAACTTCTAATAGCAAATGTGAATACCATGAGCTTTAATTGACGATCGACACTAGTATTACGCAAGAAGGGGATGTAACAGATGAGACTTCTCCAAGTTCTGAGTGAAGCCTTATGACTCTTATGCGGCATCGCGTGTGTTCATTACCTTGTCGGTGGTTAGTCAGCATCAGGGGGAGGCGAGTGGCGCAGCTCCACACACCTCGCCATCTCGGAAGCAATTCTTTCTGACTTCTCCTTGCTACAATTTACCGAAGTTGGTTTAAGAAAAGGTATCTGGCTGTGTTTTCAACTGACCAGTCATGGTCTCAATATTAACCTGAAGCTCCGCCTACAAAAATTCTGTCTATCCAATGAGAAACGTTATATTTTTGTGGTGGGGCAATGTTTTTAATGTTAGCTATCTAACATAGACACGTATAGTCTCACGCTAAAACTTGGAGCTGGTGTGGCCCGTTTAGTGTTATCGTAAAGTCTATACTGTTCTTCTGGAGGGCTCTATCTTTTAACATGGGCTGGTTGTGGTCTTGGCAGTCGGTTGGCGACGTGGGTGTCTGTCCCATATCGTCGGGCCTCCTAGCCTACACGAGTCTGCTCTCGGCTTCTGTTCTGGTTTCTCCACTCAGAACCGCGTCTGTGTCACGGTGGGAAGGTATGACATGCTTTTAGGCATTCTTGTATTAGGCTGTGGTATTCCATTTGCTCACTTGTTGATCATATTACTTTGGTTAATTTTATGTCAGGATTTATTCAGATGTGACATACTGTCGGATTTGCTATCATGTCAGGGTTTTCACGGAAGGTGTTGGATTTGCCTGACACCTTACACGGTCATGTGGTTCCAGACTGAGAACACAGTGTGCTGGGTTTAATAATCTCTGCGTTCGGTAGACATACTGATTCTAAAATATGATATACTAGTCCCCAAGAAGTTTATAAGACGTGGCCATAAGATGTCTTTCAGAAATCGACAATAGTATTATATCCGACATATAGGCTCATAATGACATAGATATGTCAGACGATCCCTCTTGAAAACCCGAATCATCTGCCCAATTTTCCAATAGTTTGGTACCCCTCATTGTTTCTGTGACCTATGCTGTTCCTGTTGCTTTGTTTATCCGGATGGAGTAGGTTTTCCCTTGGTGATGGATTTGAGAAGGTTTTTTATTCTGTGATCATTGTAATGGAAGTAACTGAGCAGCTCCTGTTGGCTGGGAAACCGTTCCACTTCGCATGCAAGTTATTTGGCCTGATGCCGTTTACGGTTGACGCCCACACTGCAACCCTGAGGATGTTGCAGTCGGATATTACCTGTGCTAACGTCGCCAGTTCACTGCAGTTCCTTTGTGCCTGCAGTTCATCACATTTTGCGTTACAAGTGAGTTCGACGTCTTCTACAATGGAAGTTCTTATAATAATAGCAGTTCTTCAGTACTCATCCATGTCCTTTGGTGTGATAATTGCTGACAGATTCTGGCACACAAGTAAATATAGGAAATTGCTTTCCTTGTTAGAGGAGTGTTATGAATGTCTGGTTCCGAACTCTGGACGACTAACAACATCACCTAAAAGATTAGTGAAGCTGCAGTTATCTATAGCAGTTCTTGTTTGTTGCTTGACTTTTTAGCGATCTGTTGATTGCAAATATTCCTCTGGATGAGAAACTGAGTACAGTATTCGGTGTGAGTAATTTAATAACTTCTGTACTAACACTCATACGATTCGCCAACCTACAGTTGGTTGTCATCGACAGACTAACATCACTGAACGATTGTCTGATGAACCTGATACACAGAGCAGCAGATAAGTAGAAGTACTCAGACAAGTGTTCGGTAAGAAACAGGGGCGATCTGTGCACACCATTCTCTGTGCGAACACTTAGTCGGGTGTATGTGGCGCTGTGTGAGATGGCGGTTGTGGTGAGTTCCGTACACCAGACTTTTTTGGTACTTTACCTCGCAGCACTATCGTCAATAGTTGTGGACATGATTTACTGCATTGCAACACAACCAGTGTTCTTCAGCATGAAAGATATTAACATCTTACGGCAGACGTGGTTCTTCTTGATTTACAACACAAGCACAATGGCAATATTCATAGTACCTGCTCAGTTTGTGTCTTCTGAGGCAGACCGCACAGTCAGGCTATGCTCGCAGCTGCTACTGGGTAGGAGGGGTGCGGCGGACGACACACAGAGGAAGCTGCGGCTGCTGGCGCTGCAGGTGTCCGCTGCCCGACCCACGACCAGGCTGCTGGGGGTGCTCACTCTCGATCTGGGAGTCGTCTCAGGCTTCATTTCTGTCGTGACGACCTACACCACCCTGCTTCTCACATTTTTTCCTTCAGGTATGACGACACTGTGCGTAATTTATGTCTTGATTTTGAAATTCCTTTCCACTAAAGTACGAACGCACTGTGTTCGCCCGAAATTCGTTGTGTGTCTGCGTTTGTCATTCATGTGACAGATTTATTTGCTCTGCTCGAGGCTTCTACTGTAACTCGTCAAAACAGGGTGTAAAATTTGCATCAGACCAATAAAATTTTAACGTCTGCGCCTCGTATACGTCATCCTATTTGTACAGTTCTATGTAAGTAATGAATCTGTTGAGACGGCATACAGATTAGATTAGTACTTGTTCCATAGATCACGAATACAACACTTCGTAATGATTTGAAACATGTCAGGTTAACAAAAGGTGTCTATACAAGATATTACATTATACAAAATATTACATGACACTTAATATTTTTAATTTTTTTGTGGTGGTTGGGGAAATTACCCACTTACTAAATTCAAAAATTCATCTAATTAGTAGAAGAAGTTGCCATGAAGTAATTCTTTTAATTTCCTTTTAAATGCTATATAGCTATCTGTCAGACTTTTGATGATATTACGTAAGTGACCAAAGACTTTTGTCGCAGCATAATTTACCCCCATCTGAGCCAAAGTTAGATTTATCCTTGAGTACTGAAGGTCATCCTTTCTCCCAGTGTCGTAGCCTTGTAGCCATGTACACTGCTATTACTTTTGAATTCGTTCGGATTATTAATATCAAATTTCATAAGTGAATCTACTTATTGTGAGGCTACAGTGAAGATCTCTACCTCTTTAAATAAGTGTCTGCAGGATGATCTTGGAGGAGCTCCAGCAATTATTCTGATTACACACTTTTGTGCAAAGAACACTCTTTTACTCAGTGATGAGTTACCCCGGAATATGATGCCATACGAAAGCAAAGAATGAAAATAGGCGTGGTAAGCTAATTTACTGAGATGTATATCGCCAAAATTTGCAATGACCCTAACAGCATAAGTATCTGACCTCAAACGTTTGAGCATATCCTCAGAGTGTTTTTTCCAGTTCAACCCCTCATCAATGCATACACCTAGAAATTTTGAATACTCTACCTTAGCTACCGATTTCTGATCGATATTTATTAATGGTGTTATTTCATATACTGTATGGAACGGTATATACTGTGTTTTGTCCAAGTTTAATGAGAGCCCATTTGCAGAGACCCACTTAATGATTTTCTGAAAAACATCATTACAGTTTCAACAGTTAATTCTTGTCTGTTTGGTGTGATAGCTATACTTGTATCAGTACCAGCTTTGCATCTTCGTGACTACAGAATGGCAAGTCATTAATATGTATTAAGAACAGCAGACGACCCAAGATCATCCCTTGCAGCACCCCATTCTTGATTGTTCACCAGTTTGAGAAATCACGTTTCTTTGCATATTATGTGAACTGCTTGTTTCAACTTTCTGTTCTCTTCCAGTCAGGTATGATTTAAACCATTCGAGCGCTGTCCCATTCATACCACAGTACTTGAGCTTATCTAGAAGTATTACATGATTTACACAATCAAAAACCCTTGAGAGATCACAAAAAATCCCATTGGGTGACTTCTGGTTACTCAGAGAATTTAACATTATATATATATATATATATATATATATATATATATATATATATATATATATATATATATATATATCATTTTCCGTTCAAAACCCCTTCTGTAAACCAAACTGACATTTCGTTAAAACCTTATTTTTACAATGGTGTGAAGCTACTCTACAGTACATTACCTTTGCAAGAATTTTGGATAAGGCAATCAGAAGAGAGATTGGACGGTAGTTGTTGACATGAGAGTACCCCTTTTCTATGCAGTGGTTTAACAATGGCATACTTCAGTCTATCTGGGAAAAACAGAGAGCTATTACATATGTGGCTAAGAATCCCATTTATTTCTTGGGAACAAGCTTTTATTATCGTACTGGAAATGCCATCAATTCCGTGTGAGCTTTTATTCTTGAAAGAGTTTATTTTCTTCCTAATTTCATAAGGAGAGGTGGGTGGAATTTCAATTGTATCAAATGGTGTGGGTAAGGCCTCTTTCATTAACTGCCTTGCTTCTTCTAATGAACATTTAGATCCTATTTTCTTTACAACATTTAAAAAATGATTATTCAAAATGTTTTCGACTTCTGGCTTGTTGTGTGACAAGTTTCAGTTCGCTTTGATAATACTGCCATCATCCTGTACTCTGGGTTGCCCTGTCTCTCTTGTAATAATACTCCACATTGTTTTGATTTTGTTATCAGAGGTATTAATCTCAGACATGATGCACATGCTTCTGGACTTTTAATAACCTTTCTTAAGTAGCACAGTCGTTTTTATAATATTTGGCTGTTTCTGGGTCATTACCCTTTCTTGTTGTTAGATACGGTTCTCTTTTGTGGTTACAAGATATTTTATTCCTTTAGTAAGCCAAGGTTTTTTGCATGATTTCTTATAATTAGATTTAACTACATTCTTGGGGAATCAGTTTTCGAATTCTCTTACAAGTGTATCATGAAATAAGTTATATTTTAAATTACCATCGTGTTTCTTGTACACCTCATCCCAGTCTAACTGCTGAAGATTTTCTCTGAAATTTCTAATTGCTGAGTCATTAATTGATTGCACAACTTCATAGGGTAGTTTTGAATTAGTGAATGGAGCTATGTCATATACTGTAACTAGCTGAGCACCATGATCAGAAAGGCCATTCTCAACAAGACAAGAATTTATGTTTTGAAACCCATCTTGTTCTATAAAAGTCTTATCTATCAATGTGCTTCTGTCCTTTACTATCTGAATAGGAAAATTAATGACAGATGTCAGACTGAAAGAACCGAGCAACACTTCCAGGTCATTCTTCCTACTAACTCTTTTAGTGAATCAACATGAAGTCACCACAAATAATAATTTGCTTTATCCCTATCTGACAGATAGCACAACAAGGCATCCAAGTTTACCAGGAATATATTAAAGTTTCCTGAAGGAGACTTACATACTGATTCGGCCATATACATTATCTCACCGCACTGTGTAAATTGGGAGTTCTCGAGCTATTGAATGTAGGTGTCAGCGAGTACTGTCACGGTCAGCGTCTCGCACTGTAGATAAATTGTCGGGAGTTCGAGTACATTCACTGCTAAATTTTTTGAAAAGTAGTTCTGCTGTCTGCTGAAGTAATCAGTCTAATGGATATTTCAACATAATGCCCTTCACCTCTCAACGCAAAATATTCGCATGTGCAAAAAAAGGACTAACTTCTGCGACATTTTGTTCTTTTCAGCTTCAATAGACGGCCAGGCAGCAGATGCATCTCGAAACTTTTGTATCATGTATAAGGAGAGCGCAACGTGCCAAAATATGTCAGAAAAGTATTTTCTTTATTAGCTGTCGTGTGGTAGTTGTATTTTATTCTTAAAACATTGTTTGACAGCTTTAACTCGGAACAAGTTTTCTACATGCATGTAATCAATAAATTGCGTGTGCATTGTCAGACTGTCATAGATAACATCAGAGAATTCGCATATATCGTTGATGATTAATTTCTCTCTCACGTTTACTATTGTTTTAACAATACTAAAAGAAACCTTACGAAAATTTAGCACTGTATTATAAGAAATGAAATAGAACTACCCTCGATAACCTTACGACGAAAGTCTGTTTTAACAAAACTGAGTATCTGTACACAAGCGTGACTCTATCGCCACGAATTAGTAACATACTACTCACTTAAATTTCGATTGAGTCTGTGTTTGATTGATATGCTGCGTCATACTCAAGAGGTATGCAAATATGGCATTTCATAAATAAAGCTATGTATTCCTAGAAACCCAAAATTTGCTTGTCAGCAGCGGAAAGAGGCGTTACCTGTTGTGCAGCATTGTAAGCTTTTCACGATTGCATTATGAGCCGAAAGTATTTTCTTGCAACTTCCTTATTGATGTTTGATCTGACTGTTTTTAGCTCTTTCACCGAAGGGAGAAAAAATGTTAAAGTCAGCGAGGCTGGAACCCCGAGAAACAGCAGACGCTTTTTCACAGGTCAGCACGTCACCACAGATCTAGCAAAGAGGTACGTGTATGGGTTTCCTTAACGAGGTCAGTAGTAGCTAGAACTCGTAAACCGATTCTTAAAGGACGGGATTAGTTGCGATTTCCAAGTGCAACGACTTTCCTGGGCTGAAAACCGTAAATTTACAATCTTTTTTTACACCTCAAGCGATAATAACTCCGATTATTCAATGGTAATGACATGAAAATCATGTGAACATGGAGGCGTAATTCCGTGCAAACCAGCAAGTAGCTTGTCGGTCACAGCGTTGCCAAACATACCTTGCCTTGTTTCCAAATCTCAGTTACAGTACCAGCGGGAAGAAGATGAACCGATGTGTTCCTACCGGGGCTGGGAAGTGACCATAGCTGGCGTGTTAAAGACGCGGCTGCCACGGCCTGGAATACATAATGCGTCTGATTCGCATTTCTGTAACTAGGTTTACGGAGCGTAGTTACTAATAATACTCAGAACTGACTGCAAACTAACCATCTTAAATCAGTAACTCTCAGAATTGTATTTATATATCTTTCGTAAATGTACTCAAAACTGAGAAACTCATTCACGACGTTTTCGTGCCTGCACAACAAACAAATAAAAATAAAAAAAGGATATGTGTATGTGTGTGTGTCTGTGTATGTGTGTGTGTGTGTCTGTGTATGTGTGTGTGTGTGAGAGAGAGAGAGACAGAGAAGAGAGAGAGAGTGAGAGAGAGAGAGTGAGAGAGAGAAAGAGAGAGAGAGAGAGAGAGAGAGAGAGAGCGAGAGAGAGAGAGAGACAGAGAGAGAGATACATATAAAAAAAAAATGAGAGAGAGTGTAAATATTGTAAAGAAGTTGAATCATGGTATGTAACGAAATCTTTCATTAAAATGACACATTCCACATCATTACGAAATGTCGTATTCATGATCTATGGACCAAGTATTAATCTAATCCTAATCTAGTCATATTCCTGATGTCTGATATACCTCCATTCAGTAGTAACAAAGTGTGCATGCATTTGAAGATCAAGCGCATGATGTGATGTTCTGGGACGGAGATACGAACCCAACATGTAATCGGATTGTTAACTAAGTGAAATCAAATGTTATCTATAAGTTTTTCTTACCAGCTGCTAGGTGTTTCAATCTAAGATAAGGATACAAATTTTTGTGTCTGAGCGACAATCGAACCGCACACCTACTGTCCTTCATTATCATCCATGAATATGGCTTGAGTATCAATTGCTTACTCACAAACAATAAGATGTGGGCGTGTTTGACCGGAAATAATGACGCCTATTGCGATTGTTGGTAATACATGAACAGACATTAAAAATGCACGTTAATTTTCACTATAGTTGAATTCTTTTATCTTGGCGGCTCGCGCATGCCCGCCCAGACGCGGGACATTGCTGCGTTGCCAGTTGCACACGACGCACGCGCCAGTAGAAGCAGCGCCATAGTATAGCATAGTTCGCAAGCTTACGTTTATGGGGGAGCGCGTAGTTCATGAAGTAGTGATGGGGTAAACTGCGATTTTCCGATATCAGTGATTTCTGTGAATGCTACTTTTCAGTATCTGTTATTCTTAACTGATTTGTCGCAGTTAAGAGTCGTAGTTAAGGAACCTAGGTCGTGTATCCCTCCGCCACTGCTATTTCTGCTACTTCCGCGATTTCTGCGACTTTTGCTACTTCTGCTACTTCTGCGACTTCTGTGATTTCTGCGATTTCTACGACTTCTGCTACTTCTGGGACTTCTGTGATTTCTGCTACTTCTGCGATTTCTGCGACTCCTGCGATTTCTGCGACTTACCACCGTATGAAAAAGTTACATCTGTCCACACAGAAAATTGCATCTCAACAAACCTGTCATTGGTAAGTATGTTTTACGTTTGTTCTTCCGTTGGCTTTAAGTTTGTATTAAAGAAACAACTGTGAAAATATTAATAGTGTAATTAATATGTAAGTAGCCATACAGTAGCGTAATAGTTCGTGTTTATGAAATGAATTCTAACATATTGTTATGTTCACAGGTACGAGAACTATATTTCAGTCACTCAGTAAAGTGATAACTCAAAATATCATTGTCAACAGATCTGGAGAAATTGACACTGCGTCTTTAGACCGTTTTCGTCAGACGAGAGGTTAGTTTCTAAGTGTTTCGATGGACTTAATTACTTCAGTGAGATCGTTCTTGCAAATGTGAAATATACCCCATTGAGTGGCTTTCATTAGAGCAAATTTTAGCAATCTACTCTGTCAATTATATTGCTTGTAATTAGCAACAGCAAAAATTGTTTAATAATCCTTGTGATTTTGCAGACACAGTTCTGATTACTGGTTGCTGTACGTATCTATCCACATCAAGGCTGTTGAGAGAGACTCGTGAAGATTCAAGACAGGTCTTAGAAGATTTTGCAGTTTAAAAGTGACATAATTGTGAAATAAGTGTGCAGATGAGTGATTGAACTGTGTTTTATTGAAGTTGTTGTGCGATTTTAAAGGAATAATAAATGTTAAATACAGTGAGTGAATAATGAAAATCCCATTTTCCACATGTTTAAGCCGTCCAATACCCGTAATTTTCCGCCACTTATTTACTGGTAAACACTAGTTGGAGAGTGACATGCCGCCGCCCCCCCTCCCCTTCTCCACAATCTTGGTGTGACACTGACCTGTAACATATCCCAAAGTCTACAATATGCATGTTGAGACTGCTGATATGAAAGTGGGAAGTACAGATCTTCCAGTTAAATCAGGAATAGCTTAAGTGCATTACTTGAAAGTAACACAGGAAAACCTTACTTATGTAGGTGGTAGTAGTGTCGGCAAAAAGTTCTTATGTGTGAAGTTGCCATGTAGAACACCAGGTGTAAAACGTTTATCCCGAGTCTTGAACTGTGTCGGAACAAACGCAGGGCATTCATATGACCCAATAATACTGTTTTCATTTCACTACACTTATACAGATGTCTGAGTTCCTCTGTGTTAACATTGCAAAGTCCTGTAGGCATGTGGAGTATTAAGCAAAACTGTCATATTGGAAGCAGAAGCAAACACATTTGTTACGTTACTTGATATTTTCAGGAGAAAAAGGCAATGTTGCTTCTTATTAATATAATACATTCAGAGTCACAGCTGTGTTTGACCAACCGTAACTGATGCTGAATGTGCATGTCGTTATGTAATGTGAAGGGCATATTTCAATAGTGGTACAAGTCCAGTACCTCCACTTTTGTGTCTATAATGCTTCTGAAATTAATGATCCAAACAAACATAAATAAAGGTTCATCTCTTGCAAGAAGCCATATGCTTGAATACTTCTGGTATCTCAACTGCAGATTTTTCAGCGCTCATTTTTACTTTACGACTCTGTATCTCAAAATGAATAAAAATGGACTTGTACCACTAATGAAACAAGTACTTCATATGCACACACAGCACACCGATCTCGTGAGGCACAAGGCTCTCATAACGAAGTACGTACGTCGGTCAACAGATGGCACTAGGAAAAGAATGTTAAGTGCGCTTTTTAGTTGCTACTTGCGATTTGTCACAGAAATCGCAGTTTCTCGGTAGCGAATAGCGTACTGTGAACTTTGCTCAACAGATGGCACTGCTAACTGCGCTTTTTAATTGCTACTGGCGACTTCTAGCCGCAACTTGTCACTGAAATCGCAGAAAGCAGTACGGAATTCGGCCACAGATGGCTCACGGCGTTGAATGTGAAATGTTACTTGCGACTGCTAACTGTGACTGAAATCGCAGTTAGATTTTGTAAAGTTGTTATTGTGATATCTGTGACTTCTCAATCACTGTGATTTCTAACAGACACGCGACTTCCTGCCCACCACTATCATGAAGTAAAGCCACCACGGCCGCATTAACCCTTTCGCTGCTACAAAGACGTGCTCCCTACATTCCGCGCTGTGCGCGATTTTGTCACTGCACTGCCCGCCTGTGCAGACACATCGTGTTCCGACTGCTTTGACACTCTTATCAATCGATTCCACAAAAACTATTTGGCCCAAATTTAGATTTTTACACATCTTCTTGACTGATACCTTCCCCCCATAAATGGCTTAACTTTGTTTCGATGTTCAACGCAGTTATTATGCAGCATTAAATATAGTAAACCATTGCACGAAATTTTGAAGAGTTTGCAGAGGTAAAAGTCCATAGAGTATACTTTCCGTATGGTCGATTTTAGTTGCCACAATGTTGAGAATGAAATGTGGACAGGATACCTAAATTTCATATAAAATTTACTGTATAACAATAGCTCATTTAAGTACCACACAGGTGTCGTATGTAATATTGAGAAATATTCCGTCTTTCGCGACTGTAACAAAAGTTTTATTTACACTTAGCACGTTTCGCTTTATTTTAAAGCACATCAATCAATCAAAAGGAAGTAGACAAAATACATTAAACAAAACTGTGGGCTTAAAAAACATTAGGACTTGAATATACCGTCTATCAGTGAAGTGCTCTGAGCTATGTCAAATATAATTTTTGTGTGTGGCACACACAAACATCATTTATTTGCTAAAACACTGATCTGCCAACACGAACGTTGAATATTGTGTTACCGTAGCACAAAACTACGAAAGGTGACTTGGCAATGGATGAGACAAAATACTGTCCACTGAAGATGCTTCAAAAGAGAGAAACGCGTCTGGTCTAAATAAGCCCCTTATTACAGTTGCAGGAGAGGAATATATTTCAGTACCACTGGTAAAACTGCGACTGTGGAACAAAAACAAGAAAGAGAACATGAGTACCATTGTGTATGTGCCATACCTTTCCTTGATTGAAGTGCTTTAAAATAAAGCCAAACGTGTCCGGTGTAAATACTCGTAATATTTTTATTACAGTCGCGAAAGACGGAATATTTCTCAATATTACATTCGACACCTATGTCGTACTTACATTAAATGAGATATTGTTATACAGTAAATTTTATATGAAATTTAGGTATCTTGTCCACATTTCATTTTCAACATTGTGGCAACTAAAATCGACCATACGGAAAGTATACGCTATGGACTTCTACCTCTGCAAACTCTTCAAAATTGCGTGCAATGGTTTACTACATTTAATGCTGCATAATAACTGCGTTGAACATCGAAACAAAATTAAGTCATTTAGGGGGAGAAGGTATCAGCCAAGAAGAGGAGAGAAGGTATCAGTCAAGAAGACGTGCAAAAATCAAATTTTTGGGCCAAATAGTTTTTGTGAAATCGAATGATAAGTGAGTCAAAGCAGTGGGAACACCGTGTGTCTGCACAGGCGAGCAGTGTAGTGATGACAAAATCGGGCACAGACCGGAATGCGGCGAGCACGTGTCTGCAGCAGCGAAAGGGTTAATGAAGAGACAAAGCACTAGAAATTTCAAAAAATTGCATTCAAACGAATATAATTAGTGAAGTAAGGCACTTCGATATTGTTTTTAAGTAATGAAAATATTAAGCACCTCACAAGCTTTGAACTCATAACCTTACACGTAGCAGCCACACATCTTAACCGTTACGCTAACGCACCTCGTCTGACTACATAACGCAATGAGGAATATAACACTCCACGCAAAATACTGACAAACACTGTTGGTATGACTATGAATTACTCAAGCTTCGTCGAAGTACAATAGGAAATAAACAATTACCGCTGTTCTTTATTGCGAAAAAGCTGTTCGAGAGAGTGATACAAACACCTTTCCTTGCTATCGCCTGAATTAGGAGTCTTATTGCTTGTTTGGCTTAATTAATTAATAGAATATGAAGCAATTGGTATAAAGAATGCTTTTTCCAAACTTTCTATAAAAGAATGTCTGCTATCAAGACATTGCTTTTGTTCTATTACTTTATTTATGACTGAACGTTTCTAAAACTGAAGACACTCGTCCATGCTCTGTACTGCAGTCGAGATGTGGCAACGTCGTTCTCTGTTCATTGGCTGACTGTGTTTTGTGACGTCAGATGCGCAGAACGAACCTAAACTCGGCCGCCAACATAAATGACGCACACTTTAGCAGGCCGGTGTGCACGTGATACGGCTTGAAATGAAATTATGAGTATTTTTGCACTGTATCAGGATTCAGACCCACACACTTACCTTTGGAGGAGACCTAGAGAAGACTGCAGTCTTGGGAAAAGGAATGCAACGATTGAACTATACTGCTCCGAGACATTCAGATCCTCAGAAGAGGAGATACGAATTCGAATCACAGTCCAGCACCAAATTTTGCAACGTCTCTAGTTCAATCACGTACAAGTAAAAGAAGAGTCCCATTCCTTTAAATGGTTATCGGTTCATCAAATACAATAAAAATTTCTAATGTAAGTAAGTTTACTGGTGACAGTATTTCTGTTTACCATGACTTCCGCCTATGTCAATTCCCAACGTAAACCGGCTCTGCCCTGTTGGTAATGAAGGAACGTGATGTTTAATGCTGATTCTAGGTTACAACGTGTTCCTCTTGAGG
Organism: Schistocerca piceifrons; assembly: GCF_021461385.2. Lineage (NCBI taxonomy): Eukaryota > Metazoa > Arthropoda > Insecta > Orthoptera > Acrididae > Schistocerca > Schistocerca piceifrons. The sequence continues at coordinate 5,273,560 of NW_025728290.1, forward strand.
TTACCAGAGGTAAAGTAAATCTGTTTGTGCCTCTTAAAAGTAGATGCCTGAACCCACGCACTGCAACTTGTAACGTTCCCTGGCAACACTCACACTATTAATAAACTAAAATTTAATTGTACTATATACGCCGATATGAAGCAATTCGTATATACTGTAATCATTTAACAAAAAATATTATTTAATTTTGTGTAAAGGACATTCGTTATTACTGTAATATTTTCTGTAGTAATATTCTCGATGTATTTATGATTGTAATATTTCTATACTCATAATGTAATTGCGAAATGTGTCAATATCTGCGATAACAAAAATGTTAAATTCAGCCACAGAGGAAAATAATGTTGTAAGATTACAAAGAGATGTTAATGGTCAGCAGTAGTATAAAAAGCACGACGTAGTGTGTATTCTTTGTCGTCTTCCTGGAGAGCTGAAAGTGAGAGGAACCTGTGACGTAGCATTTTACGAATGGATAGACTTCTTTTTGTCTGTATCTAGAGTTAGCTGCCATTAGAGGAGAAATTGCAAACTAATGTAAGTTGAATTATTGTTGTGGTCTAAATACATTATAATTTATCAAAAGTGTGTATTACTAATGTAAATTAGCTTGCCCATGTCATCTATAATATTTCTTTAAAGAATTTTCAGCATTTTTAGCGGTGCTGCAGGGCTGTGCCGCGACCGAACGATTTGCAGCGGCGGCACATTTAAAAAATTGTTCCGCTAAGAAAAATTAACCACACCCGTAAATCGGGAAGAGACAAAATTTAGCAGTGAATTAAGAAAATGTTTTTCTTTTACAGCGATCCTGAGACTGTCAGAATTTATTACTAGTTTCACATATGTGCATTAATAGGCGGATAGTTAACGTTGAAATTTAACAATTTTGGTTCTTTCGAATAACTTAAATGTATAGTGAAGTGTGTTTTATCAATGATAATTAAACGTCGGCTTGGCAATATTTAACCATTTTCTGCTAATAGAGACAGTCTTGTGTTCCATAGCTAACGCCGGGAAGGAATTCAGTAGATATTTAAAAAAAAAAAAACACTGCATTTAGAAAATGTGTGCCAAGGCCGAATTATGTAAAGGATTTAATTCTCAACTAATCATTCTTAATCAGTTTACATGAATTCACGTAATTTTAAATGTACTTAAATCTGTGTAAATGAATTTTTATTACCACACGTAAATAAGTGGTTCTACAACAAAGTTCGTACGTACAGAAGGAAAGAAAGGCAAATTAACTAAAAAGAAATTAAAAAAGGTAACTGATTATCCTTTAATGAAACGTCATTAAAAACTGTGCTAGTTCGTTCCACCAGACCATTGTGGCCACATTTCCCAGCTCCAGGAGAGTGCTATGACGGATGACGTACTTAGCTTACAAAATCAGTCACGGTGGAAAAAATGCGAGTCCATTAAATGGTTAAGTAGAAGCCAGCTTCTGACTCTTTCAGTGAATCAACACTGAAGTCCCCACAAGTAATAATTTGCTTTCCCCTATCTGACAGATATTACAACAAGGCATCCAAGTTTACCAGGAATAAATGATAGTTTCCTGCAGGGGACTTATATACAGTTACAACTATAAAAGAGCCCTACTTCACTTTAAGTTGACAGGCACATGCTTCTATATGTTGCTGTAGACAAAACATTCTGTATCTAAGCTTTTTAAACAGAGATAACATTTGACATATATGGCAACTCCTACTCTCACCTTATTCTCTCTACTCATATGTGGAGCTAGTTTATAATCACTGATATCTTCCTTTTCCATATCAGACACAATGTGATGCTCAGACAGGCATAGTATACCTATTACATTATCCGATTCAGTGTCATCTAAACAAGCCAGGAACTCACCTGCTTTATTCTTCAATCCCGGAATATTTTGGTGAAAAATGGTAACATTATGTTTTACTTTACTTTTGTGAGAATCAACTTTTTTCTTTAGTCCACCAACATTTCTGTTAAATATGGTAACATTATTATTTACTTTCCTGTTGTGAGAATTTTGTGAGTTTTGGACCTCTTTAGCACCTGCCTGCCTGAACTTCTCATTGGACACTGACATTAGTATAAAAAAGAGGTACATCCATGAGTCTTAGTGTCCCCCCTTATGGATTTCGCTAACAACCCTGCCAGTTTACCCTTCCCTTTCCTATTGAGGAGTAGGCCATGCCTTGTGAAATACCCCCTATCAATAGCCTCAACAGGAACCAATCCAGTGGCTGACAGAGTGGCCTCCCTATGCAACTGATCCAACTCCATTTTTACCCTCCTGACAGAGCGTGTCAACTGCTGCACGAGAGCAGGCACCTGCACAACATAGGTATGGGTCGTTGCCAAGGCTATTTTCACCAGGTTACACTCAATACTCTAGCCGTGACCCCTATTAATAGTTTCCCCCTCCACCCACTATCATCACATGATCCTGCTTTGTGAAACCCTTGCACAAGGAACCTATATCCTCTACCACCTCGTTAAGACATGCACTTGGCTTGAAAAAGTTTTTGACCCGTTACCTGTCACCTAATATTTCCTGCAAAATCTGGCCCATACCTCTTCCATGGCTGCTACCTAGCAACAGAACTTTCCTCTTACTTTCTACTTTTTTTGAAACAGTTGGTTTCCTATTGAGATTTTGTTGCATCTTGACTACATCCTTCTACTGGAGCCTCTTCCTTACTTAACTGTAGTAGCAAGGCAAATCTATTGGTTGTGCCAATTGGGAAATTGTCAGACACTGTCCACTTTCTGTGGCCCCTGTTCGCAGCTACCACCTCCCACCGCTGTTTACCCTCCTCCCCCCTTAACCTCTTCAGTTCCTCTCTCGCTCTGTCCAAATCAGCCTGAAGGGCTCTAATTTTCTCCTCCTGTTCGCCTATAATCCTATCTCTTGAGGAAATCCAGCAAAAGAATGGAATTAGTCTCGTTTGCTTCCCCAATTCCCACACCGCTACAGTTTCCCCAATGAAACCACCTGTCGCAACAGCTGCTCAAAACTCCTGAACTAACTTTCCTACTGCAGCTCACACTCTTAGTATCCATGGTAGTTTGGAAATTAGTTAAGAGATTTACTAAGTGATAACGATAATATATTAAATACAGAAGCAAAAGGACACTAAATATGTCTTCGAAAGTAATATGTAAGTAAACTATTATCAAATGCTTTAAAATTAGTGATATTACGCTAAATATGCAAAATCAAAAATTAGGCCTAAAGAGCCGAATGTAACCAAAACGAACTTTTTGCGATTAGTGGAAGAATACGTAAATATAACAAAAACCTTTATTGGCAAGCTTGAAGAGCACAATAATGAACATATTTAATGAGATAATCTATACGAAATGCAGTTAAGATTGTGGTATAACGCTAAATATGCACACTCGGAAAGTAAGGCAGAGTCGCGAACATAAACACAACGAACTTTTCGCTATTACTTGAACAATACGCAAATAAAGGAAAAACCTTTATGGTACGCTTGAAAAGCACCCTAATTGACGTATTTAATCAGTTAAACTACAGCAAATGCACTTATAATTGCGGTATAACGCTAAATGTACACAATCGAAAAATTAGGCCTAAGCAACAGTAAGTAAACAAACGCAATTACTAGACCACTAAGCAAATAAAAGAAAAACTTACAATGGTGACCTTGAGAGTACACTAAAGAACATATTTAACTAATTAAAAGTGTTCAGCTACAATTAATTACAACCTAAGTCACTTATCCTTCACGAGAGCTTTGTCTCCGTCCGTGCGGCCTTGTGCAGGGCTTCCAACTGCTTCGTCAGTCGACATGCCGCGTCTACGCATACATCGCATCAACAGATGGCGTCGCACGATCTACAACACCGTTTTAGATTTTGAGACTGAGTATAACACAAACGTGGAAGCTGCTAAGCTTATTGACGTTTTGCAAGGTCTAGCAGTTTTTCGTGGTGGAAGTTTTGACATTGTTTTGACCGTTGTTCAAGTTGTTCTAGGACAAGCTTTGTTAACTAATGGTCTTCATTGTATTGATTGAGAACTACAATCTAGTGCTACACAGCAGGTGAGCTTCCTTCCACGTGATTGCGTGATCACCTGTACTACAAGCATGGATCAACAAACGATCACTATTTCAGCACAATCACACAAATAGGTAAGAAGCCTGTCATATACATTCTGCAATTAATGGTTTTTGCGTTCAAAAACCGAATTCGAATATTAGTTGTTTGTGAGAAGGTCGGGTTATGGCTCACGTAATTCGGGGTAACAGTTAACGGCACTGTCAGGAACTGAGGATCGTGGCCTACCGCGATGAAAGATTATTTTTGTGTGATACTGCTGCTCACATTGGTAGAGAATCCTACGAATGCCATGTGAATATGGAATATAAGGATTGAGCAAAATAAATAATATAATTCCACGTTGTGGTAATATAAATGGCAGAAACAACTCTATGGTAGCACAAAGAACGACATCTTTTGCAGAGAGACTTGATTAGGAAAGGAAATCAAAACGCTTTATACCAAGAAACTCATGATTATCAAAATGTAATATGATGCTCATCTCGAGTTATCTGCATTTGTTAAGTATCCAAGGGTGATGATTAACATTATACAGAAAACAGAATACAGCAAGAACAATGCCAATGTACGTAGAATGAACAGAAACTAAAAATTAAAACCAGAAAGAAAAACACAAAGTATACCACACTTATTATCACAAATTCCATCCAAAACTAACAAACCTCACAGTTAAGAATTAACAGAGACAAAAAGACATTATAAAAAGAGTTCAAATACAACACTGGTACATAGACAGACAAACAATAAACAAAACGTCTCATTGTAGTAACAGAAACAATCCTAATAGATAAAGCAAAACAAGAAAATAACATTGTAATTGCTGGACTAACGTGAGAACTAGTGAAGAAAGAAACAAACAGTGTAATTGCCATATCAAGAATGAGTACAGTGGGAAATTTCAAACATAAAACAACAGCACTAAGAAATCAAAAAAACTGCACGCAAATAATATCTTATTCACAATAGCTGAAAAAGTGATTGGCACTGTACTGGTTGATAAAAAACTTTATACAAAAAAAGAAACCAAAGATTCATCCCCTCTAGCAATATTATAAAACTGAAATGTGATTCAGCAGCACATTTCGAAAACTGTGGTGTCACCGCCAGACAGCACACTTGCTAGGTGGTAGCCTTTAAATCGGCCGCGGTCCGTTAGTATACGTAGGACCGGCGTGTCACCACTATCAGTGATTGCAGACCGAGCGCCGCCACACGGCAGGTCTAGTCTAAAGAGACTCCCTAGCATTCGCCCCAGTTGTACAGCCGACATTGCTAGCGATGGTTCACTGTCTACTTACGCTCTCATTTGCCGAGACGATACATTAGCATAGCCTTCAGCTACGTCATTTGCTACGACCTAGCAAGGTGCCATATTCAGTAATTACAATGAATTCTGAACAGAAAATATTGTGAATCATGTACCGTCCACAGCGACGTTCATCATTAATGGATTAAAGTTAAGTATGAAACTAATTACGTCCGTTTTCTGAATTCTAATTCCTTGTAATGTTCCAGACCTCACGTCAGTATAGTTCTTCCCTCCTCACGCCAGCCTGCGTGAGCTAAGACGCGTGCGTTTTGGCCTCCTCTAGTAACACGGTGTTGGCTCTTCTGCCAACATAACAAAAACCACATACTAAACAACCTGCAAGACAGAAGACATAATCACAAATAGACAAAAACAACACATCACACTGAATGTACTAAAAGCACCAGCAATCAAGAGCCAAGCCAAAGTTCACAAACCACATGAGGCCTGTAATTAATTTCAAGAATGCACTATTATACCATCTGGCAAAACAGATGAACGGAGTCATAATACAACACTATGAAATGAAAAACAGTGACAAAAGGAAAACACATATAAACATCAGTTCACACATACACAACACAAACAAGAGACGAAAGATTAACTCACTGTTCCAGTTGCCACATTACCCACTCTGAACAAACACACACGTTCAACAGAAAGTGAAAAATGCACGTAAAGTGCCATAATAAATGTGGAATTGGTCCTCTAGAGTGTGATGAACCAGTAAACCCATCTCCAGAACCACACAAATGAACACTGAAATCGTAATCAACACCTAATAGTAAGTTAATCTCACGAAACGTGTGCTGCAGAAGTAGTTTCTTAGCCAAAAGGAAGAGAATAGTAAAAGAAAAGGTAACATAGAAACATATTTGCAAGTACTACATAATATTTATAAAAGGAACTGTTATACGCATGCGTATTCAAATACAGAGATACGTGTGTAAACATGCACAATACTGCGCAGGGGTCAACACCGCCTACAAAAAAAAGCACACCAGATACATTACTTCATGACAAGACATATATTTTAAAAGATATACTACCGCTGTGGCAGTAATGTACGCATTAATAAGTAACATTTCTTTCTGTTGTATATGGCACATACTAAATCTGTGTGAGCGGGACAACGCATAAGATACAGTGAAGCACCTAACAAACTGTTATAGGAGCGGATATTCAAATAAAGAGATATGTAAACAGGCAGAGTACGGCGCTGCTGTAGGTAACGCCTAATAAGAAAACAAGTGTCTGGCGGATTATTTAGATTGGTTACTGCTGCTACAGTGGCAGGTTATCAAGATTTAAGTGAGTTTGAACGTGGTGTTCTAATCGGCGCACGAGCGATCATCTCCAAGGCAGTGATGAAGTGCGGATCTTCCCGTAAGACCATTTCAAAGTGTACTGTGAACAGCAGGAATCCGGTAAAACATCTAATCTCCGACATCGCTGCAGACGGAAGAAGATCCTACAAGAACGGGACCAACGGCGACTGAAGAGAATATGTTTAACTGCAGGATATGCTTGAATACACAGAAAAAAACAAAAACAAAAAAAACAAAAAGCCGGAGAGACGGAGACGGCCGCAGTTCTGAGAGTTAATTGAATATCGCTTTCTGGCGTAGCGTGAGCGCACGTGTTTACATTTCGTCGGCGACGGCAGTGGCGGCTGTCGGCGCGAGCTGTGGACCTGAGAATCTATTCTAAAGTTCTCTCGACTGTTAATCCCCAGGCCTGCGCAGTGGCTCTGGCATCTCACTGTGTCAGCTGGATGTCCCGGTCTGTTGGTTTCGGCCTAACATTGGGACTGGCGTTGCCATCATAAAATTTTCCTTCTCTCAGAACTGCGTCTGACAGCTGAGGTATGGGAAATTACTTGTGTGGAATTACTAGTGTGAGTGTTAGTGGTTTATATTCATGAAGTGCTGGCTTGTTTATTCACTTTGCCTATGAATAATATGTACGTTTTTATGTAACTATGCCATGTGACATGTCAATTTAACCAGAATTGTTACAGGAATTCAATGTAACGCGTGTTATTTGTTTGACACCTTACACAGTATACAAATCTTACTAAACTTTTCAGATGTTGCGCTTCAGTACAACGGAGTGCTATTTTCGAACCTACATAATATATCAAAACTTCAAAGTCTCACACTTACCCAAAGCCATTGACGAGATGGAGGCTGAGCCCAAAAATGCTACACAGATACCTGGGAGTACCATTAGTGCCTGACTCCTATAAGTTTTCCATGCCACTGTCAGCCAACAAATTACGTTGCTGTAAAGCAAAATCCGGTTTTCAGTGAAAGTTAAATATAGTGTGACCAGTACGGTTAATTCAATGATATTTATAAACCAACCTGCAGTACCCACATTAAAGTTTACTATAATTTTCTACCTGGCACTTCCTAGACAACAGTTAAGTTTGTCTGTACTAATTCAGAATAAGTACACACTAAAACAAAACTCCATCCGAATCGGCCTCGAATGCCTCAACTGGATCGACTGACCGCCACATCGTCATTACTGAACTAGTGTCATGGGGTGGAAATTTGGAGAGGTGTCGGGTCTTCACACCGCAGTACTGTTCATTGTCAGTTTCATTTTTGTCTATCCATCCTCCACTTCAGATGGAGAGTAGGACAACGGCAAATGTGCAAATTTGAGGTGTCATCTTCAGCCATGTGTTTAAATCTTTTTAATCAAATCCCAAAACCGGTCACATGGTTAGAAGTGTTACCATTAATTACCAGGTGTCAGTTTCGTGACCTGGAGCCATTACTAATCGCTAATGTATCTCCTCAATTGGCATCACGAGGCTGAGTGCACTCTGGCAGACCAACAGCTAACATGTGTATGTATGGCGGCATTGCCACTGACAGACATCCACTGACATTAATATACCCTGTTGTACACTAAAATCGCAACTCCAGAAAAATAGCAAACAGCAAAATGTTTCTGACTGTAGATATACAGTGTAGTATGAAGACTACATGATTACATACTTAGGTGATGAAACGTGTGGGGGGGGGGGGGGGGGGGGGCTGTACAGGGTACGAAACTTAGTACACAGAGATGACACCAGCAGCACAATTTACGGCCATAACCCATTAGGCATCAAGCTGAACTAAGTTTTGAAGAAAGATATGGGAACGTCCTTACATTCTGATTCAGCTCTGTACCAGTGTTTATGCATCCTAGAGGCCTTTGAGGGTTTCCCGTGACAGTCGCACAGCAACCAATGACCAAGAGCTCTTCAACGTGTTTCTGATAAACAGAACTTGCTGAGTAGTGCAACTTTGAAATATTCATTGTTTCAAGATAGAACAACTCGAACATCATGTAGTCTTGTGTTACCTTATTGGAAGGCAAAGTGACATGTACCTTGAAGCTATGTTGCAGTTGACGGGTTTAATAATTCAGTAAGCAATAGTTGCTTTCGAAATCAACTGCTGTGCAAGCCAGAGTCGATTGTGTGTGTAGCCAATGGCGACCAATAGAATTACGCCGTTTTCAGGGCCTAGATAACATTTGTGAATGATATCTGGCAATGCTCGACCTCCTCAGTGTTCGTCCTCCTTGGTACCATTACACAAATGTAAGTCGATCGTGATGCTGTACTCAGAACCGGGCCATTCCTGAAAAGGCGGCATGGTGCCACTGCTGTAGGTAGGGTGACGTTTGCCGCATCACTGACGTCATATCAAGGAAAAAGACTAGAACTGATAGCATGCAGACAATGTGTGTAGCTCCACTCTTAACTCGTACTGTCCATGAGGATAATAGTCCGCAAGCAAGCCCATTACCTGTCTGAGGGCACATAACGTGGCTGCGTTGTCTTACTGAGCAGAGTGAAGAGTACGTCAGTCCTCTCGTGCACTAGTGACTTGGGGCTGTTGATACCTTCCAAGGCGCTATTTATGGCTTTCCTAAACGCATCGATTCCGTATGCTCATGAGAAGCATGAGATACCAACAACTGTGAGCATGTACGTTGACGAAATATAAACCACAGTCTCGACAGGCCACCATCCTGTCACTGTCAACACGTTGGTAGACCTTCCTCCTTCTCACAAGAGACATGAGAAGATATTCTACACTTCTCTGACTTTTGAATGGGAAACGTATGGTGTAATAATTCCATGTGCCGAATGTCTCAAACATTCTGGGTCAAATTGAAATAGGTGATAGTGGGATAGGGAATCAGTCGACGAAACCGCATGTTTATTGTCTTATAGACATACACAACGTCCACCATATTACAAAAAGGTAGCTCATAGTAATTATGAGTGTGATGACCGCCGTTCTCAATACATGCATGGCAGCGGCGCATGAAGGTCTACTGCACTCTCTAAACGATGCTTGGAGCCCATTGTTGCAGGGGACAGGCAGCTTGGACCCTAGCAAGCAGGTCCTCATCCGTTCATACGGGGGTTCCATGCATCAACGTCTTGACGTAACCCCAGGAGAAAAAGCCCAGAGATGTAAGGAACAGCGATCGGAAAGGACCTACCCTTCCAATCCAACGATGAGAGTGCATGTTAGTCAAGTGCTCGTGGACATTAACATCGAAGTGGGCTCGGGAATCTTCTTGTGGAAACCACGTCGTATCGCAGTCAACAAGGGTTACAGTCTCCAGGAACTGTGGCAGCACTCCTTGCAGAAACACCACGTAACGAGGACCACTCAAAGGTGCAGGCAGAAAATAATGTCCTGTTAGCTAATGTGGGACAATTCCCGACCATACATTGACAGTGAATCGTTTCTGGTGGCCACCGATGTGGGTGGGGCTGGACTTTTTTTTATTCCAGATGTAGCCATGCGGCTGCTGAACACACCATCACAGGTGAACGAGGCAACATCCATCAGTAATATAAACTGTACGAAGTTCAGCACACCATCACCATGGTAGACAATCAATTGAGATAAGTGAACGTATGGTTCAACATGCGCTGGCAAGTGCTTGCACACGTACATAATGATAGGTGAGAAGTACCTATGTTATCACCACTCTCCACACTGTATCCTTCGAAGTGTGCATTCCACAGGCAAATTGATTGGTGGTTGTCGTTGGGCGGACTGCCACACGATCCGGCACCATGTCCTCAAAGTCCGGTGTTCGAACACGTCTTTGGTGGGAACTTTATCCGCCTCTCTGTGGCATTAAGGGCTCCTTCTCAGGTAACATGGTATTTACTAACTTCCACTTTGGGATCACGTGACTTGCGATTGACGTGACATATGTTGGATGAGCCCAGTACGTCTGTGTTGTGTACAGTATGTCTGTTTGGTGGTCAGGGGTGTACAGTGTTTGTCACCCATCGCCTGTTCCACTGCGCAACGGACACCCGGGATATTTCCGAGAGCAGCAGAACTGCATACGCAGTTGCAAGACATGCAATGAGATTGGTGGTTGTCGCTTTGAACAATTACTATTAGCTACATTGTTTTGGCAGTGTACTCTGTGTATGCCCATAACACAATTAAAATTCATTTCCAAAGACTGGTTCCCTATCTCAGTATAATCGGTTGTGCTCCCACTATCACCTATTTCAATATGACTCAAAATGTTTGAGACAATCTGTACGCCAAATGGAGATGACATTATTCATACTTATTTTCCTGGTTTTCCTGATAAGCAAATCTCTTGCATATCCAACCGTGTAGTACATTTCTGTCAGTAAGTACATAACGTTCCACTTTCATTCTGTTATAATTTCAGTGAAAAGCAGCGTGTTGAAGATAATTGGAGGGATTGCTATCAACACAGAAAATAAAGGCCAAAGGGCGACTAAAATACATATGACGAATACTTGGCAGAGGAAATTTGTGAATCGGTGAAGGCAACTAAGCATAAGACACTAATGAAACGCCCGCTAAATCACGCAGGGCTAACAGGTAATTAGGATTGTGGAAAGGCCAAGGGAGTTGCTGTCGGATTCATTTCACAACTGTAATTTATTGTCATTTAGTTCAGCAATACACTTTTCAAAGAATTAAATTAGCTTCGTGGCTGAAGACCTCCAAACAGATGCTTTAGAATAAGTTCAATTTTGAAAAGGCACGACACACAGTTAAATTTACGAATAAGATAAATCGTATACATATATGAATACAGCATACGGAGCGGCTGAAGGCCGCCGGATTAAATGTTCGACATTCGAAATATACTATGATGATTACTGAAGGCAGAAAGCCACAGTTTTTTAAGATGCTAACAGGGCTGATGGCCCACAAAGTGCACAGAAAGAGATAAACACAATAAGATGGCTGAAGGGCGCAAAGTCAAATTCCGCCAATTTAGGAAATATACACTCCTGGAAATTGAAATAAGAACACTGTGAATTCATTGTCCCAGGAAGGGTAGACTTTATTGACACATTCCTGGGGTCAGATACATCACATGATCACACTGACAGAACCACAGGCACATAGACACAGGCAACAGAGCATGCACAATGTCGGCACTAGTACAGTGTATATCCACCTTTCGCAGCAATGCAGGCTGCTATTCTCCCATGGAGACGATCGTAGAGATACTGGATGTAGTCCTGTGGAACGGCTTGCCACGCCATTTCCACCTGGCGCCTCAGTTGGACCAGCGTTCGTGCTGGACGTGCAGACCGCGTGAGACGACGCTTCATCCAGTCCCAAACATGCTCAATGGGGGACAGATCCGGAGATCTTGCTGGCCAGGGTAGTTGACTTACACTTTCTAGAGCACGTTGGGTGGCACGGGATACATGCGGACGTGCATTGTCCTGTTGGAACAGCAAGTTCCCTTGCCGGTCTAGGAATGGTAGAACGATGGGTTCGATGACGGTTTGGATGTACCGTGCACTATTCAGTGTCCCTTCGACGATCACCAGTGGTGTACGGCCAGTGTAGGAGATCGCTCCCCACACCATGATGCCGGGTGTTGGCCCTGTGTGCCTCGGTCGTATGCAGTCCTGATTGTGGCGCTCACCTGCACGGCGCCAAACACGCATACGACCGTCATTGGCACCAAGGCAGAAGCGACTCTCATCGCTGGAGACGACACGTCTCCATTCGTCCCTCCATTCACGCCTGTCGCGACACCACTGGAGGCGGGCTGCACGATGTTGGGGCGTGAGCGGAAGACGGCCTAACGGTGTGCGGGACCGTAGCCCAGCTTCATGGAGACGGTTGCGAATGGTCCTCGCCGATACCCCAGGAGCAACAGTGTCCCTAATTTGCTGGGAAGTGACGGTGCGGTCCCCTACGGCACTGCGTAGGATCCTACGGTCTTGGCGTGCATCCGTGCGTCGCTGCGGTCCGGTCCCAGGTCGACGGGCACGTGCACCTTCCGCCGACCACTGGCGACAACATCGATGTCCTGTGGAGACCTCACGCCCCACGTGTTGAGCAATTCGGAGGTACGTCCACCCGGCCTCCTGCTTGCCCACTATACGCCCTCGCTCAAAGTCCGTCAACTGCACATACGGTTCACGTCCACGCTGTCGCGGCATGCTACCAGTGTTAAAGACTGCGATGGAGCTCCGTATGCCACGGCAAACTGGCTGACACTGATGGCGGCGGTGCACAAATGCTGCGCAGCTAGCGCCATTCGACGGCCAACACCGCGGTTCCTGGTGTGTCCGCTGTGCCGTGCGTGAGATCATTGCTTGTACAGCCCTCTCGCAGTGTCCGGAGCAAGTATGGTGGGTCTGACACACCGGTGTCAATGTGTTCTTTTTTCCATTTCCAGGAGTGTATATTGCAACAATCCGTAGAAAAATACATTAAGTTTAAAAATTTCCTTTCTGCAACACCAACGGCTGAGGGCCGCAATAACTTGTAAAATCTTTCAGAGGAAATTACGATGACCTTTCAAGGGTAGAAGGCGATAATGTTTGGACTAGAAGGAAACTCTGAGAACATGTTTCCAGGGCTGAAGGTAGACAACTAATCTTGCCAAATTAAAAATATAAAATACAGTTCAATTACAATGACATTAACACTGCCAAAAGGATAATTAAGAAGACGGCATTCAGGAGTCTCCAGTGGATCGGTCAGCCCTCGTTCACTTACGCGAGACAGGTGGTGTTTCCAACTACACTTAATTCGTGCGAACCCAACAAAGGGACCGTCATGGACCGACAGACCAACCGCTTGCTTGCCACGACGGAGTACATGAGAACTCAAACACAAAAGGTTACAAACGTGATAATCCACAATGGTGTACGTATTAGCTGTCAAAATTACACACAATGTTGGACAGCGACAACAGATGAGGAAAGGACGCTGCCTGAAATTACGTTAGTGGCCAGGGCAGGTAACCGGAACATTAACGGGCACAGGGCAAAAGATTCCTCTGGTACACTTGAATTTGAAATACGGTAATATAGTTAACTTCCCCCAAAAGAACAGTGTCTGAATTTACGTCAGTGGCCAGGGGAGGTAACCAGAACACTAACGGCCACAAGGCATAAAATTCCACTGATGCACTTGAATTGTAGTCAACTAATATTGTTAATTGCACCGCATGGCGGCTAAATTCCATTAATAGAAACACTGGGTAATGCTCACAGGAAAACCTCTCCAACAGCGGACCACCGAAAACGAACCACCTCAACATGAACGGACGTGGCTTGGGTAGTTGAAACCACTACTCAACTTTAACGTCCTGGGTCGGTGAACCACGAAGCCCGTAGCGATCTGACAGCTCCTCACACGCTTCGACACTGCGCAGGCACCGGCAGCGGAACCAGCCGACTGCACCGCGCGGAGATAACTTCCCTGGTCCGCAGAGACCGACCGACCACCTTAGGATGCCGAAAACATCTAAAACAGTCGTCAGTAGACATAACGCCAACTACACACACATCCTGACATACAGTGCACGAAGACCTGAACGATACTAAACAGTAACTAAGCACGCACAAAGACACATCAGTAGTTGATGCGCGCACACACACACACACATACACACACACACACACACACACAACCGGCTCATGAACGATCGGCGAGCCAAAACGCGTCGTCTGGTACGACGACCGACCGACGAACCACCAAGACCGTGGCCCGGCTCAAGTGATGCGTGGCGGCAATGGTCGGGCGAGCCATGTCGACGCAGACGTCACTGCTGCTCCAACCCGACTGCACCTGTACCTCATTGCAACTCCCTGACAGTCAGGTCCGGAATGAGCTCCAGACACGTTCCAACTGACTGGCAGGCCGAAGTCGTAACCCGAATTGGCTTACGACAGACCACGACCGGGAAGCAATAGCAGTCGAACAAAGGTACTACGAGAGGAGACATATCGATACGCGCTGCTAACGACCCTCACGGTCAGACAAAGCAGCAACTCAGTGACAGTAATACTTTAAATTACCGTAGTGAGGTAAAAGTACTTTAACTACGGTGTTTAAATACATGATGACGGGAACACGAGCCACGACGGCTCAACTAATGTGAACAGCCCTTGAGTATTGCCCAATGTTTGGACTCCCAAGCAGACACAGCAGCAGACCTTGAAAGAGTTCAGAGATTCGCGGCAAGGCTCGTAACTAACTGTACAACTCACAGGAAAGTATGAACGGAATGCCGATGGAGCTTAGCAAGACTAAGGTTAGCGTTGTCCTTGCGAAATCCTTTTGGATAAATTTAGAGATCCAGTGTTACTCGAAGTCTGTGCGAAGATCCTGAAGTGAAGAGCAACATAAATCGGTCGTCACTCAAATAGAGATACTGACGCTCTTTCTGTAGCGGACTTCACTGTATCCCTGTGAAACTGATTTTAAAACCACTGATGCCACTGAACTACAGAGTTGTGCTTGCGTTAATAGAATGACTGCAATTATGAGAAAACGTTCATTTAGCTGCTACGCACGAAGCGATGTACCACAGGGCCCATAACTCGCCATCTGATACTTCCCTATATTTTAAAGACTTTAATTCACACAACTTGCCATGGGTCTCTGTCATCACAAGCTCCTGGGTTATACAGAAGAGTAGAACAATAATAACTCGTACCCAAACGGCTAGCGCAGTTACTTCCGCATTTCTATGGGTGCGTTCTCGTCTGTTAATCTCGCAAGGTGATTCCTAGCTTCACTGACACTGGTCAGCGAACGTTCTACGACTTGCATACGTTTGGGACGTTGAGCAGTGCCTCAAACGAAGCAGATGTCAGAGGTCCTTATCGAGGTTAAGTGTGCACAGTAAAGCCAAGTGGCTGCTCGAACATCAAAGAGGAGCCTATGAGTGGCGTGATTTAATTACGAACTCGATTCACCTTTCCACTATTTTCAAGCCTTCAGGACGAGTCAAAGGCCGTTTCCTGGAGTGAGTAATGTCATTTTTCAATCAGGAGCAGTCATGTGGCACCTTGCTGGTTCTAATGCCGATCTGTTCCTGAGAACCTCAAAGACACTGGGTAGCGAGTACAAAACGTTTACGAATTAATGAGGAAATGATTAGCATTAAACTCCTAAACACGATTAACTGTTCCGCAAAGACACGTAGATATGGAAGGCTTCCACGAGACATTCTGAGGGAGGTGGACAGTGCCCAAGTACTGTTTAAGTGCGCAGCCAGGGAAGCATAGCGCAGCCACTGTTAGTAGGAACCATAATTAAGTGTTCCGTGACCCCAGAGGCATTCCTGAGAGGAGCAAAGGGGTATTTTGTTTCAGATGAGATGAAACATACAGCTGTTACATATTGATGTGGTGTTAGAGGAGGTGGGTGGAGGGAGGGGGGCTGTGTGGTGTCTGCGGCTTGTGACAACACCTTATCACAACAAAATGAATAATGGGATCCTACACCTCTTCCCATGCGGAGCTAAGTTAATCTGCGTAAACTTTTCCAAATACAAAGGAGAGATAACTTATGCTAAGTTTACATTGTTATGTTTCAAAGTACCGTCGAGAAAGTGCATGTTAGTATAATGATGAAACGTAATATTAGAAATACCTAGTTCCTTAAAGTAGCTTTCGTACTTTTGTAATAATGTAATCTCTAAATTTGCAGATAATGTTGCAGCAGCCAGACAAAGGAATATGACTGAGCTCAACAGTCTTTCACAACTGTGACACATCGTGTTATGAAATTTCATCTTAAAGATCATCCCGACGTCACACATCGTGATCCACGAGGCCAACATCGATGGACTGACATGAGAACAACTCGTAGTAGGCTGAGTTATTGTTATGCTAGAATTTGTAATAATTTTGGTCATACTTTATGACCATGTCGAGTTTATTCTCATATAATACTGCTTTGTGATAAACAGGCGAAATGTTTCATCCGAAGAAAGAAAGAGAGAGAGAGAGAGAAATCAGACATCAATTTTGAGTTATGGAACATACAATCAACATGTGGAGTAGTAGTTGAAATTCTCTTACAATAAAAGATAACAGTGCAAGGCAGCTAGCCTTGTCGTTAACTCGAATAACACAAAAATAATTAGCTCTGCATGTTCTGTTTTCCACAGCCTTGCACCGCCTCTTCTCCCTCGTCCCCTCTCCGTTCCACAGACGCCTTTATCCAGAGCCCGAGCGCTTAGAAAGCCGACTTCCTGCAGACATCTCAGACATTTCATTTATTTTATCAAGTTATGAATTCTGTTTGACTTTAGTAGGGGTATGAGAGCACCACAGGCTGCCAGAAACATTAGCGCCTTGTATGGGGGTAAGGCCATTGGAGGAAAGTGCTTTCTCATTTTAGGGAGGATCTTTTTCACATTAGTGACTCTCCACTTTTAGGAAGACGTCGGCACATGATGAAATTCGTGTACTTGCGTTAATCCACTGTCATCCACTTCAGTGTGCTCGAGAAGCAGATGTGAAGCATCTGTGGTCATGCAACATCTTGCGACATTTACATGCAACAGTGAAACTTCAGATACCGGATGTATTCAGCACTACGTGCTCTAAGCCAAAATCACAAAAATCAACGGGTGACCAAATGTACTATCATGCGCAAAAGTACCCGAACGACTTGAACTGTGATCCGCATGATTTGCATGCAACCAGTATAACGTAGCTGTCTAGCGGGTCCTCTAATCGCTTTCCGGTACAGTCGTTCGACTATACAAAATGGATACCACGAGGGACCACTAGACAACACTGTTATTTAAGGCAATCAGTGCGATGTAACATCACACCATGATACTGCAAAAACTAGAAAAACACTTAATTAGAGATGAGTTAGTTCCTAACGCTTGTACAGGTTACAATGATTTTCAAAAGCGTTACCATCTCATTAGAGTCTGAAACAACTAACAATGGCACATAAACTATGTAGCAATCCTTAAACAAAGGAAATGTTTGCATGTACAAGATATTCTGAGACAATGTCTGGACTAATAAAGGTCTATGACAGTTCAAAGTATTTTTCCTCTGTATAAGGTTTTCCCGCACCTGCTAAATGTCCCAGTGACGATTGGTTTTTGCATAAACTGGTTGTTAAAGGAACTAGTTAAACAAAACGCGATAAACAACGGTAAACGCTCTATAGAAACCGCAATATTAATGGAGTATAATCAGCAATGTCACTGTAGTAATTATTTATGAAGAATTCCTTGCCCACATGTTTGAACCGTAAATGACATGACGAAATCTTTTGTTCTTGATCTGAACAGAAACTGATCAGACGTAGCCACTACTAACTATAATACACTTTGGCACCTGCCCTGGACTTGATCAAGGCAACGATCATCAATGCTGACTAGCAGTAAAGAGTCATGAAATATAAAGGTTTTCATCAGTATTAGTTGACATATCTGATACTGTCCACTCCACCCTCAGACCTTTCACTACTCGTTTGTAAAACTTGTCGTTTAACAGACTTTTCCTTTCCCTTTCCCATGTTCTTGTGTTGTTTTACCTTTCCCTTTGTCTTTATTTTTTCTCACTTTTTCTTTGCTGATGTTCACTTTCCTTTTATTGCTTTGCTCTTCTGCTAAGGTTTGTTTTACTGGAGTATCGGTTAAAATAGCGGTTTTTCTAGAACATCTCTTGTTTGTTCCAATCCTTGGTGGTGCCTTCGGAAAAGGACGCACTGGTTTTGGAGAGAAAAAGTCTTCATCTCCAAGTTGTTGTTCTACGACACCAGAAGATCCAGGCAGGTTAGCAACCCCTGATGACCCTGGCGAATCAACGATTTATCATTTATCTGTACTAATGTTTACAATTTCAGATGCATGAATTGGGGCATGTTGTTCCGAGGTCACAACGTGCCCCCGAAAAACGGAACATGTTGCCCAAATCACACATGTTGAAATAAAAGCAAAATATTGGTTGCGTCACGAAACATATATAATTTACGCATTGTGTACCAATACTGTAGATAAATCCTTACATAAAAAATACCTAATATCAGCCGGACGGTGTGGCCGTGCGGTTCTAGACGCTTGAGTCTGGAACCGCGTGACCGCTACGTCGCAGGTTCGAATCCTGCCTCGGGCATGGATGTGTGTGATGTCCTTAGGTTAGTTAGGTTTCAGTAGTTCTAAGTTCTAGGGGACTGATGACCACAGCAGTTGAGTCCCGTAGTGCTCAGAGACATTTGAACCATTTGAACATTACATTTCACTGTAATCTAGAAATAATAGGAAACCCCCATGAAGGACAATGTTTTAATTGACACGTAGTAATGATAAAAAGAATGTCAGAGGTTGCATACATGGTGTCAGCATCACTTAACTAACTACACGATAGGTTATACCAACGACAAATGTAGTCGGTATTATTTTGAAAGTATGAGTGTCCTGAAAATGTATAGTGATATATTTAATTTCTTAATATGTATTGCTGCTACGTTCACACCAATGTTTTTCGACGATACGAACTCTTTGACGCACAAAGCACACCTGGCTAGCTTCCACTTTCGTTTCGTACACATTGTTCTCAGCTGCTGGCTGTGGACTGACCATCATGTTGTGCGGTGGAGGTGGAGGTGGTGGTTAGTTTTTAACGTCCCGTCGACAACGAGGTCATTAGAGACGGACCGCAAGCTCGGGTTAGGGAAGGATTGGGAAGGAAATCGGCCGTGGCCTTTCAAAGGAACCATCCCGGCATTTGCCTGAAACGATTTTGGGAAATCACGGAAAACCTAAATCAGGATGGCTGGAGACGGGGTTGAACCGTCGTCCTCCCGAATCCGAGTCCAGTGTGCTTACCACTGCGCCACCTCGCTCGGTGTGCGGTGGATCAATGGCTTCAGTTTCTCAATGCCCACATACCTCCTTGTAGCGGCTTTTGGGACAGAATTGTGGAACAGCGTCTCATTAAACAAGCAACTCGCGACTAGAGAGGTCAATAATTTCTGTAAAACCTTGTTCTGTCCGTTTGCAGTAACACAAGAGGATAAATATCATGTATATTTCGTACTAGGATATCCTCTTTTCAGTATCTGTCGATGACTCTTAAAAATTACTGTACTGAATTGAAACAAATAGAAACAGTAACTTCTGTTATATCGCTGTAGACAAGAAAATTCCGTGTGTTAACGATTTATCAAGATACTCTCTTCTTTGTATGCTATTATTCTCCAAAATCTCGCTTCGCTATCCCGACCGGTTTATGCAACCTGGAGTTTACGTGCTACATACGATCCAATTTCTCAAGATCAAAGACAGATAAAGACCTCCTTCCAACTACAAAGAAAAATTCAGTATGTTAGCTAAATTTCGTATGCAGCAACGGATGTACCAAACGCAAAATGATTGTGACCCCTAATTTCCATTGCAAACTTATCCAATTTTACACAGTGTCTTAAGTAACTGCATGTATCGCAATAAGTACGACCATTAGCGAGATGGCGGTCACGTCACACGAATTTACAAGTAACGCAAAAATAAATATTTTTACTGAATTGTTCCTGTAAAATAGTTTGAGATAAGTTACAGGGTTTGTGCATTGATTCTGTCAGCGCTGTGCGTCGCCAACAGGTGCGGACACAGATGGCTTCCCGCCTCAATATCCGCAGGATCTGCCAGCATGTGAAGGTGAGAGGTGCCGGGGCTAGCAGTGTATTCAACACTAAATTCGTCTAGAATCTTCATATGGAAATGATGCTCTAAGCCCCCCCCCCCTTTTCTAATGCCTAATTTTGCTGTTGCACATGGATTAAGAAGAAACGCGAACTGACTGTAATCGACCCTGCAAGTGGAGTAGAAAAGAGTTTGGCACCTGCAATAATTTAATTGGATAAAGGAAAGTTTCATTAACATGGTGAGAAATGAAAGGAGTGCTGTACCAATCTACGGAATGAAAGTTCTGTCCAGAATAACAATTTGATTTGTTATAGCTAAACTCAAAATGTTAAACAAAACACATGAAACATTTACAATTCGTCAAATTGGATACTCAAATAAATGCTCTGAAGGTGAAGGTGACCATAAACTAGCTTGTGACATTTATGACCAAGTGGTATGTGGAGCCATTTCCTTGCAACTCAAATCTTAAGAGGAACACCCACCCAACCCAACATTAATTGCTGTTACGGTATTGAACTCAGACAATGAACCCCCAAGACAGAACCACGTTAGGGAAGACGGGAACAGGCGCTCTCTGCTGAGCCCTGATTATCACATAGCAAAATTCCCTCATCTGCCGGTGCTGCGGACATACATTACCAAGTTGTCTTCTTAACTGCAAGCGCAAGATCTCGTGTACCGCAGGCGCACACGATCTGGTGTGCTGGAGGCGATGGCTGGTTGCTTCGACGTCCCGTCGTGATGATGATAATGTCGCGAGTATAGCCCGAAACAAATTATCCTGGTGTGATTGTTCCAGACTAAAGACTTCCTAGCAATGCAAATGAGCCTCTGAGGGAGACGTAGAAGGCTCGCCACACAATCACTGACGGTACAGTGATTGATTTTAGCAAGTGAAGTCACACAGTAACTCTGATATAGTAAACTTTAGCCAAAACTGCTCAAGACGTGCAACATAGGCCACTTTTACGCTGAACACTCAAATGCCAACTGTACTCGAAAAGTTAGGTTGAAGTCGAAACTTCAGCATCTTCGTCAAACAGGAGCAGCGAGAGTCAGTGTTGTAACCTACTCCGACCAAAAGGCGAGAGCCGACTCTCTCAAGAGTGCCCGTACAAGCCGAACACAAAACATTAGCGCCCCAACAACACAGGCCGTGGTGGAACGCGCCAATCAGCAACTCGAAAACCGGCGGAAAATTCCACTCTATTGCCGAAGCACTGCTATTCCACCAATGGAGATTCTTGGCGACAATTCCTGCGCTGATTTTGCTACGTCACGGACATATCCCCCGCGCAAGCCAATCACAGTTATGATTTTGAAGAAAACGCGGGAATTTCCCAGCCAAGACCGACTGGGAGCACAAGTCATTCCCATGCCTCGCTGGTAGCCCGTCAGAAAGTGTTGTCACTAAGTTTCTGCGAAGTAATGGAATCTCTAACCCCAGCCGCTGCTTGAAGCCCCTGTGGGCGTGTCGCCCCCGATCTTATAACAATGTCAGCGCCTGGACAGCATCCACTCCACTCCCTCGCACCTGTCAGCATAACCCTTTCAAGACCAGCAGATCCTACCTGTCATTGGACCACCTGGGTGACGAGAAACGCTGCGTGGGAAGTCCGCGTGTGAAGGAATAGCAACTTTTCGCTGCATGAAATTAGAGAGGAAAATGTTCATATATTCTGAGTTCTATATACTAGCCTAGTAGTGACCATAATCGGCTATACTTCCCCAAATCGAATTACTCAGACTAAGATGTAAATATGAGAGGGGCAAGTCACTGTGTGCGTCGTAAAGGCATGGCACCTCTCAAAGGAACGTGCACATCGGGCTGCAGAGTCGTCATTTCACATGTGCTTTACGCGTCTCACTCTACGCTTAGCCTAAAGCCGTTGGCACACGGACCTTGCTGTCGAACATTAATATTGACCGTGCCAAGTTCAACATGCTGCTGAACGCTCAGGAACGATGCTACTTGTGCATACAGTATGTGGGCCCCAATGTGGTATGCGCAATCGCAACTCACTCCAGTGGCAGTTTGAGGGATGTTTCTAGTTTGTAAATCACACTGTTTACTCAATGGCCGCGTGTAAATTTACCACGTTAGCTCTATTAAAACGCACTGTTCCTACCCAGTATGAGAATCTTTGCAACATGTAAATTACGAAGCATAAAAGAAAAAGGAGCAAAATATCTTTATACAAGTAGCACAAGCTGTCCTGTGGATTAAGCCAACTGTACAAAGTCACCCCTCAAAAAAGGTGAACTTATATTTACGTAACATCAAACATCATAGCACATACTCATATAAAACTAATAATAAAGTATCAGAACCTAATAAAAACGCCGATGTTAGGGAAGAAAATGGAAGTGTTAAGACGTGAACCTCTGCCTCAGCAAAAACTCATCAACTGACAGAGACACTACTCATTACGTTTTTTTTTCTTAATTATCATTTTGTTCATCTTCGTTCGTTGTATGTGCTCGGGCAGACGTTGCAAGACACCTGTTTCAGTGCGTCGTTGGTCCCTTAACTCAGTGTTTTTACTACAGAGGGTAGCTAACCATTTTGTTCATTGTTGATCGTTTCGTTCGGTCGCTGCGGACGTCGCAAGACATCCTGTTCAAGTTCGGTGGTTGATCCTTCCACTCAGTCTTTTATTACAGAGGCCAACCAGCTCTCTGGCCGAACACGCTGAGCTACCGTGCCGGCATATCCCTCTGACCGAACACGCTGAGTTACCGTGCCGGCAGGCTACACTAACAACATGCTCTTTGTACTTAAACGTATTGTGTTACCCCTTACTGAAAACGTTAATCGTAGATAATTATGTTACACCCTGAAATTTAATTCAAACACATTTCACCAAGAACAATGCGTTTTGGGTGGTTCTTCAGTGTGTCGCTGCCTTCAAATAGCCTACACTGATAATATGCAAGTTACAATAATTCTTTTGCCACGGGATGTTTCTCATCATTTTATTAGAACGAATCACGCAACTAGCAACAGGTTTTCCAGTGATTCTCAATTTGCTGGTGCTCAGAAACTGCATATATACATATAGGCTTGAAATGAATGCCAATATGGCGCCTCATATCTCTGTACTGAATGGAGACGGCGTGCATGTGACGTAGGTGGCGTTGTGCCATCTCTTTTATCAACGCTCAGACGTAGAATACCTGACATGCCAGATACCGCTCTGCACGTTCGGGAAGATTCTCGAATGTGCTATTCCAAGCTATGACGTCAGAAACTCGGCAAGCCCAACGCTCAACGTTCGGATGCACAGTCTGTGTGGCGAAGGCTTAAGGGCCGTTGGCTGATGTCCAATACAGGACTGGAGGAAGATTTAGGAGCGCGGCACCTTGCTTCTGCGTTGTTCGCTCCATGCTCATATGGCCGACTATAAATACCGTCAAGTGTTGGCACATGCGGGAACGTGCGCGTCGCACGGCAGAGTCGTGTCATTGCACACGTGCTATACGCGCCTCAGTCTGCGCTTAGCCTAAGGCTCATTGGCTGAAGTCGAATACACGAATGGCGGAAGATTTAGGAGCGCGACGCCTTCATTCTGCGTTGCGCGCTCCGTGCTGATAGGGCCGACTATTAATACCGTCAACTGTCGCCAACAACGCCATAGATACATACAGCAGACTGCGATGCGCGGTTCCAGACTGCGCTTCCTGCCGCTGGCGGCGCTGCTGGCATCGGCAGCGGCCACCTTCTCCTAACCGGAGGTGAGTCTGTTGTAGTTACTAGACGCTTAAGTCGTCGGCACATGGACCGTGGCTCCGAACGTTGAGCATTGTGCTGCCGAGTTTCTGAAATCGTAGCGTGGAATAGCAAGTTCTGGAGTCTTTCCGATCGTGCAGAGCAATATCTGGCATGTCAGATATTCTGAGCGGGTGTCTGAGCGTTGATCAATGAGATGGCACAACGCCACCTACATCACAAGCGCGCCGTCTCCCTCCAGTACAGAGTTGTGAGGCGCCATATTGGCATTCATTTCCAGCCTATATGTATATATGCCGTTTCTGAGCACAAGCAAGTTGAGAATAACGGGAGAACCCGTTGCTAGTTGTGTGATTCGTTCCAATAAAATAGTGAGAAACATCGTATTCATGACAAAATAATTATTGCAGCTTGTGTAATATGGGAGTAAGCTATTTGAAGGCAGCGACACACTGAGGATCCAAACAAAACGATTTGTCCTTGGTACAATTTGTTATAATTTCTATTAGTAACATAATTATCTACGATTAACGTTTTTATCAAGGGGTAAAACTATATGATTAAGTATAACAAGCATGTTGTTGGTTTAGCGTAATGAGTATTTGTTGCGGCGGTGGTTCGCGTCCCAAGACATCAAATTTTTTTTCCCCTAACATTCGCGTTTTTATTAGGTTCTGATACTTTATTATCAGTTTAATGTAAGTACATGCTATGCTATAAGAATATGCTAATGGGTAGGAACAGTGATGAAGTAGGACTGACCTTGGGGTTTTCCTAAAATGTGGGAATGATGTGGGAATAATGTTTACCTTACGCGGAGAAGTATTCCAAATTTGTACCACACTGTTTGTAATTAAACATTTATAAACCTGAGTCCTTATTGATTGGACATGGTACTTTCCTTTTTGTGGACGATGGAGGAAATGTGCGTTTTAATAGAGCTAACGTGGGTATTTCTCGTGCGTCTGTTGAGTAAACAGTGTGATTTACGAACTGGAAATATACCTCAACTGCCGCTGGAGTGCGTTGCGATCGCGTACACCACGTTGGGGCCCACGTACCGCATACACAAGTCGCATCATTCCTGAGGGTTCAGCAGCACGTTGAACTTGGCACGCTCAACGTTAGCGTTAGACAGCACGGTCCGTTTGCAGGAGGCTTTACTGGGAGGTGCCGTCAGTGTCAGCGTGCGTAGACTAGAAAGGTATTCCATTCCGGAAGTTACGCCCTAATTTGTTACAGACGCGTTACATCACTTGGCAGCCAGTGCTCGCGC
The DNA here is from genome assembly GCF_021461385.2 of Schistocerca piceifrons. Classification (NCBI taxonomy): domain Eukaryota; kingdom Metazoa; phylum Arthropoda; class Insecta; order Orthoptera; family Acrididae; genus Schistocerca; species Schistocerca piceifrons. Next base: position 5,298,928 of record NW_025728290.1, read on the forward strand.
AGTCGCGCAAAGCTGATGGGATTCTCACACAGTAAAACAATTTCTTAGCGTCTCTTCATCGGATTTGGAGAATCTCAGTGGTGGTGTTAAGGGTGAATCAAAACAGTTAGTGCTTGGATTATTCGAAAGGATATTTTAAACAGCAAAGGCAGTAACGACAAGATTTTTCAATACCCAAAGTTAGTTGCAGATGAATGTCACTAATACTTCCAGTTTAAGAGCATGGCTAAGGTGAATGTTTTACAGTTATTTAAAAACTACTTTAGTTAAGACACATTTCGAGAATATTACTATAGAGATGACAAATCTTACCATCTGATGTTCATACAGAAAATTTGACTCGAAGTTGCTGAAGACGACGCAGTCCACTGAGCATTTCTTTTCGTCGAAACACTCTTCACTGCATCTCATTTGGCTCTGTTACTCTAAAATCTAATGCAGACGAAAGTTCTCATTCTTACGTACAAGTCAATGACTTTCTATTCGTTTGTGGGGAATATTGATTGCACTAGTGCTGCTAATAATTCTATCATGCGTTTGCAAAGCGAAATATTTGTCCCTTGGAAAGATGCAAAAATAATCACTAGATCTCATATTGTAGCAAACTATTCGAGCGAAGGAGAAATGAGCCTGTCTTAGGAAAGGACACTTATCCAATGTTATTAAGCTGTTGACTTTGCACCGACAAGGCATTTTGCTACTGTAATGAAATCTCGATGATTTTGTGCTTCAATGTCATGTATCCCTACAAGTACTTTAAAGCATCGTGAGTAACGTCTTCACTGGAGCTCACTGCATCTCTAAGATGGCAACCTGCAAGTAAATCTTCTTCACCTGAAACACCGTCATGTGACATGTCATCTACTTTGTTAAATCTCACTAGAAACAAAATTCCTGAATTCATCCACGTCTCTTTCGTAGAATTTTTATATTTGTTTTCTGCAGTGGAAACACCAAGGGACAAAGGTATATTCGTCGCATTGCCACCAAGTATTAGTAGGGATACCCTGCTTTTCACATCGAAGTGCGTGGGATGATTTTAAAATGCACCAAGCCCACGAATCCAGGAACAGAAATTTTCGAGGGAATCTTGATTCAGTGTTGCAGTTCTTCCAGCATTCTTTTCACATCTGTTAAAAGTTCAAAACATGAATCTGGTTCAGATGGTTCAAATGGCTCTGAACACTATGGGACTTAACATCTGAGGTCATCAGTCCCCTAGGACTTAGAACTACTGAAACCTAACCTAATGACATCACACACATCCATGCCCGAGGCAGGATATGAACCTATGACCATAGCAGTCGTGTGGTTCTGGATTTAAGCGCCGAGAACCGCTCGGCCACCGCAGCCGGCAAACATGAATTTATTGACGTCACACATCCTTTTCTTTTCTGTACTCTCATATTCGAGCAAATTTCCAAAAACCTCTTCAGCGAATTTTCTCGGGTTCTCAGGTTGAAACCAAAACCACTTCTCAGACGTGCTTTCTAATTTTGAAAGTACCTCCAGTTCAACACATCGAAATCATCGTCTATGAGTTCGATGAAGCTTTCTTCGTGTCTTTATGGAGTACACCTCACAGCATGGGCAGTGTGACATGAAAATAGCTGTTCAGCCATTCTGACGTTTTGACATGCGCGTCGTCCGCTCACACTCGTGTGAGCTTCCAAAATGTGATAGATGATCGAAATATAACTTTTTTGGTGCCGCAAAAGATCTATTGCAGTCTTTGGAAATGCGGTACCGGTAGGCAAACCAACGGCTTTGCCGCATTAGTAACACCGGTTCCCGTCAGTTCAACGAAGTTAAGCGCCATCGGACTGGACTAGCACTTGCATGGGTGACCGCCCGGTCTGCAGGGTGCTGTTGACAAGCGGGATGCACTCAGCCCTTGTGAGTCAAACTGAGGAGCTACTTGACTGAGAAACTGCGGCTGCGGTCTCGTAAACTGACATACAGCCAGGAGAGCGGTGTGCTGACCGCATACTTCTCCATATCCGCATCCAGGGACGCTTATGAGCTGAAAATCATACACGGCAGGTAGGTACCGTTGGGCTTCATGGCCTGTTCTGAGGGAGTTTAGTTTAGTTTCAGTTAGGCATGGTGAGTCCGTTGTCAATAATTGTAACAAATGGGTACGTGGTGACAAAAGACCATTTTCCCTGTTTTCTGCACAGTTTTCGAAAAGTACTTGTTACTTGTGAATTCACCAAACTGTTCCCACATCTTTGAATTTTTCTCTCCAATATCACAAATAATCGCCAACACACGAACCGTAGCAGAAGCAAGGTTTTTTAATGACTGTACGCAACAAACTGCTTGTCATTGTGACATCAAAACTGTGATATATAAATTACAAATAGTGACAACATTTATAAACAACCAGATGGCCTAGCAATGGGATCATGTATATCCGGTACCATAGCCGACTTATACATAAGTCACTTAGAACAAAAATTATTTGACAGCGTAAAACCTTGCCTAAAGAAAATGAATTTTATAGGAGATATGTAGATGACACACTACTGTTAGTGAAAGGGGATACCAAAGACTTCACAGTCATTCTAAATCATTTCAATAATCTAATTAGAAAATCAAATTTACAGTGGAACATGAGCAAATTAAAAGTATCAACTTTCTAGACCTAAATATTACAAGACACAAATACACATGCACATTCAAAATTTATAGGAAAAAGACAATGACTGACACCACAATCCCTGCAACCTCATGTCACCCAAATATCCATAAACAGGCAGCATACAGGTCAATGTTGCATAGGGCAACAAAATACCATTGAACCACGAAAATATGCAACAAGAAATAAACACAGTGAAAAAGATTGCAGTTGTCAATGGTTACAATGCTTCCAAGGTTGACACAATCTTAGACAAAGTGAGGAAAAACCCAGGTGCAAACTGCACCACAGAAGAAAAAGTGAAAAACAAATGTATATCTAGTATCCCATACATAAGCAATGTATCACAGAAGACTGCAAATGTTTTCAAAAGTGATAGAGTAAGAAATGGGTTTTCTACATCTAATAAACTACAACAAAAACTAATAAATAATATAAAGTGTTATCATGATCCATATTCAAACTCTGGAATATACAGGGTAACATGACAGGAGTGCTCCAAGTTCTATGTAGGACAAACAGGCCGAAATTTCAACACCAGCAACATGGAGCACATTATAGCATACACACAAAACAAACACACTACATCAGCAATAGCAACACACATGCATAATACAAGACACCCATTTGGAAAAATAGAGCAAAATGTCAAAGTACTCCACCGACTAAATAATGGACACAAAATGGATTTACTTAAAGAACTGGAGATATATTCACATTACAGAAAATGTTAAGATAAAATATTAAATGAAAAACTTGAATGTGAATCAGTGAATTTCTTCAGATATTTTGACAATATACTTAAATAAAAATAGCAAAACACAGAAATAAGCACAATAGTAATATAAATATAAGTAATTTATGAGCTAAATTGTTAAGATAAATAAACTATGTACAAAACATTTAATCTGTGGAAGACCTATAATGTTATCTCTGTGGACTACATGTAACAAGATCTTTGTAACTGTTTTGTTTACATAAGATATTTTCTATGTGTAAAGTGTACAACAAATTGTGTGTGATGTTTAGTGTATGTTACACACTGCACAAATGGACCATTAGAAAACGGTGAGTACAAATTCTTTTAAATTTCGCCACTAACTTCACAAAAAGAATTGATAAGCAAATAAAAATTCGCGTGTTTCTTATATATTGCACTAAAAATCAACAACATGAATCAGACACACACACACAGACAACATGAAAAGAAATGACTTAATGTACACAAAAAACGCACTTGAATATGGGAATTATTTTTCGGAACGCGTCGTGCGAAATGTAAAATAAAGAAAAATCGTGACTGGTAGTAGAAGATTTATTTATTAATAAACAAACCCATTAGTAAGTAATCTGAGTCGACATGACCGCCGGTTGGGTATTGCATCGACTGCTGGAACTGTAGGAATTGACAAAGAAAGCCTAAGGCAAATTTTACATAAACAATTTCGCTTTTTATCAAAAGCGGACGAAAATATGGATGAAGTAGGTAATCTGATTCGACATGACCGTCGGTTGGGTATTGTATCGACTGCTGGATCTGTAGGAATTGACCAAGAAAGCGTAAGGCAAATTTTACATAACCAATGTAACATGAGAAAAATGTGTGCGAAACTAGCGCAGAAAATTCTCACTATTGAAAAATAAAGAAGCACGAGAAAATATTTTTACTCATAAATTGGATACTACTGAAAATGATACTAATTTCATGGAAAGAGCATCTATTCTCTTCTTGTCTAAACCATTTATCGTCCATGTTTCCCTTCCATACGTGGCTACACTCCATACAACTACATTCAGAAAGGACTTTCTGACACTTAAATCTATACGCGATGTTAACAAATTTCTCTTCTTCACAAAGGCTTTCCTTGCCATTGCGAGTCCACATTTTGTATCCTTTCTATTTCTACCATCATCAGCTATTTTGCTCCCCAAATACCGAAACTCCATTACTAATTAAGTCTCTCATTTCCTAACCTAATTCCCTCAGCATCACCCGACTTTATTCGAGTACATTCCATTATCCTCGTTTTGCTTTTTTTGATGTTCATCTTATAACCTCCTTTCAAGACACTGTCCATTATGTTCAACTGCTTTTCCAAGTCCTTTGCTGTCTCTGACAGAATTACAATGTCATCGGCGAACTACAAAGTTTTAATTTCTTCTCCATGGATTACCTACTCCCAATTTTTCATTTGTTGCCTTTACTCCTTGCTCAATAACAGATTGAATAGCATCGGGGAGAGGCTACAACCCTGTCTCACTCCCTTCCCAACCACTGCATCCCTTTCATGTCCCTCGACTCTTATAACTGCCATCTGCTTTCCGTACAAATTTTAAAAAGGCCTTTCGCTCCCTGTATTTTACCCCTGCCACCTTCAGAATTTGAAAGAGAGTATTCTAGTCAAAATTTTCAAAAGTTTTCTCTAAGCCTACAAATGCTAGAAACGTAGGTTTGCCTTTCCGTAATCGTTCTTCTAAGGTAACTCGTAGGGTCAGTATTGCCTCACTTGTTCCAACATTTCTACAGAATCCAAACTGATCTTCCCCGAGGTCGGCTTCTACTAGTTTTTCCATTCGTTAGTAAAGAATTCGCGTTAGTATTTTGCAGCTGTGACTTATTAAACTGACAGTTTGGTAATTTTCACATCCTTCAACATCTGCTTTCTTTGGGATTGGAATTATTATATTCTTCTTGAAGTCTGAGGGTATTTCGCCTGTCTCATACATCTTGCTCACCAGATGGTAGAGTTTTGTCAGATCTGGGTCTCCCAAGGCCGTCAGTAGTTCTAATGGAATGTTGTCTACTCCCGGGTCCTTGTTTTGACTTAGGACTTTCAGTGCTCTGTCAAACTCTTCACGCAGTATCATATCTCCCATTTCACCTTCATCTACCTCCTCTTCCATTTTACGAATATTGTTCTCATGAACATCGCCTCTGTATAGACCTTCTATATACTACTTCCACCTTTCTGCTTTCCCTTCTTTGCTTAGAACTGGGTTTCCATCTGAGCTCTTGATATTCATGCAAGTGGTTCCCTTTTCTTCAAAGGTCTCTTTAATTTTCCTGTACACAGAATCTATCTTACCCCTCGTGAGATAACCCTCTACATCTTTACATTGGTCCTCTAGCCATCCCTGCTTAGCCATTTTGGACTTCCTGACGATCTCATTTTTGAGACGTTTGTATTCCTTTTTGCCTGCTTCATTTATTGCATTTTTATGTTTTCTCCTTTCATCAATTAAATTCAGTATCTCTTCTGTTACCCAAGGGTTTCTACTAGCCCTCGTCTTTCTACCTCCTTGATCCCCTGTTGCCTTCACAATTTCATCGCTCAAAGCTACCCATTCTTCTTCTACTGTATTTCTTTCCTCCATTCCTGTCAATTGTTCCCTTATGCTCTCCCTGAAACTCGACCTTTGGTTCTTTCAGTTTATCCAGGTCCCATCTCCTTAAATTCCCACCTTTTTGCAGTTTCTTCAGTTTTAATGTACAGGCCGTAACCAATAGATTGTGGTCAGAGTCCACATCTGCACCTGGAAATGTCTTTCTATTTAAAACCTGGTTCCTAAATCTCTGTCTTACCATTATATAATCTATCTGAAACCTTCTAGTATCTCCAGCGTTCTTCCATGTATACTACCTTCTTTCATGATTCTTGAACCAAGTGTTAGCTATGATTAAGTTATGCTCTGTGCAGAATTCTACCAGGCGGCATCCTCTTCATTTCTTAGCCCCAATCCATATTCACCTACTACGTTTCCTTCTCTTACTTTTCCTACTGTCGTATTCCAGTGACCCATGACTATTAAATTTTCGTCTACCTTCACTACCTGAATAATTTCTTTTATCTCATTATACATTTCATCACTTTCTTCATCATCTGCAGAGCTAGTTGGCATATAAACTGGTACTACTGTAGTAGGCGTGGGCTTCGTGTCTATCTTGGCCACAATAATGCGTTCAGTATGCTGTTTGTAATAGCTTACCCGTACTCCTATTTTCCTATTCATCATTAAAGCCACTTCTGCATTACCCCTATTTGATTTTGTATTTATACCCCTGTATTCACCTGACCAAAAGTCTTGTTCCTCCTGCCACTGTACTTCACTAATTCCCACTACTTTTAAGTTTAACCAATACATTTCCCTTTATAAATTTTCTAACCTACCTGCCCGATTAAGGGATCTGACATTTCACACTCCGATCCGTAGAATGCCAGTTTTCTTTCTCGTGATAACGACATCCTCCTGAGTAGTCCCCGTCCGTAGATCCGAATGGGGGATTTTACCTCAGGAATATTTTACCCAAGAGAACGCCATCATCATTTAATCATACATTAAAGCTGCATGCCCGCAGGAAAAATTACGGCTGTAGTTTCCCCTTGCTTTCAGCCGTTCGCAGTACCACAACAACAAGGCCGTTTTGGTTATTGTTACAAGGCCAGATCAGTCAATCATCGAGACTGTTGCCCCTACAACTACTGAAAAGGCTGCTGCCCCTCTTCAGGAACCACACGTTTGTCTGGCCTCTCAACAGATACCCCTCTATTGTGGTTGCACCTACGGTACGCCTATATGTATCGTTGAGGCACGCAAGCCTCCCCACCAACGGCAAGGTCCATGGTTTATGGGGGGGGGGGGGGGGGGGGCGATAACATGACCTGAAACCTAAGCCCCAATTCATGAACTGCGCGGAGAGCAAGAAAAGCTCGAATGAGGAAACGACGGAGCTGATCCCCCATGGAACACAAAAATGTCTGTACGCTACTGCAGAAGCAACGTAAAAACCTGCCAAATTCAAACGAACGCAAAAACCCTCAAGATAGGCGATCTCTTACAGAAGCTCGAAGTTAGCGCGTACTTCAACGCGAGATGCTTACAGTAATTTCCACAAATAAACTTTGCTTCGAAAACTGACAAAAAATCCAATGAAATTTTGGTCGTAGGGAAAGTGTACTAGCGGCAAGACACAGTCATGCCTTATTTATGCAATAGCAATGGATATACTAACGATGCCAGTTGCTAAACACTGGTTTCCGAAATTCCTTCACAAAAGAAGATGAAGTGAATATTCCAGAATTCGAATCAAGAACAGCTGCAAACGTGAGGAACTTAGCAGTGGATGTCTTCGGAGTAGAAAAGCAAATTAAATCACTTAATACAAGCAAGTCTTCCAGTCCAGATGATATATCAATTAGGTTCCTTTCACTGATGCAGTTCCGTACTTAAAATCACATATAACCGCTCGCTCAACGAAACATCTGTACCGAAAGACGAAAGTTGCACAGGTCACACCAATATTCAAGAAAAGTAGTAGGAGTAATCCAATAAATTACTTTATTCTTGTGAGACACAACTAGCTCTTTGCTCACGCGAAGTGTTGAGTGCTATGGACAAAGGAATTCTAATTGATTCCCTTTTTCTAGATATCCTAAAGGCGTTTGACATCGTACTTCACAAGCGGTTTGTATTCTAATTGCGTGCTTATGGAATATCCACTCAGTTATGTGACTAGATTCGTGGTTTCTTGTCAGAGAGGTCACAGATCATCATAATTAAAAGAAAGTCGTCGAGTAATACAGAAGTGGTTTCTGACGTTCCTTGGGATAGTGTTATAGGCGCTCTGTTGTTCCTTATCTATATATACTATCTAGGAGACAATCTGAACAGCCGTCTTAGGTTAGTTAGCGGATGATGCTGTCCTTTATCGTCTAGTAAAGTCAATTACAAAATGATTTAGGTAAGTTAAACGTATCATGCGAAAGATGTCAGTTGACTTTACATACTGAAAAGTGTGAGGTCATCCACATGAGTGCTAAAATGAATCTATTAAACTTCGGTTACAGTATAAATCAAGGAAATCTAAACGCCGTAATTTCAACTAAATTCCTAGTAATTACAAGTACGAACAACTTAAAATAGAAAATGTGGCGGGGAAAGAGAAACCGCCGGCAGCAGTAGCCGAGCGGTTGTAGGCGCTTCAGTCGGGAACCGCGCGACCGCTACGGTCGCCGGTTCGAATCCTGCCTAGGGCGTGGATGTATGTGATGTCCTTAGGTTAGTTAGGTTTAAGTAGTTCTAAGTTCTATGGGACTGATGACCTCAGATGTTAAGTCGCATAGTGCTCAGAGCCGTTTGAACCATTTGAAGGGGAACCATAGGCTACGATTTATTGCGGGAGCACTTAGACGATGCAACAGATCTACTAAAGAGACTGCCTACACAACGGTTGTCCGTCCTCTTTTGGAGTACTGCTGCATTGTACGGGATCCGTACCAGATGAGATTAACGACGTACACCGAGAATGCTCAAAGAAGGTCAGCACATTTTTTAATTATCGAGAAACAGGGGAGGGAGTGTCACGGACATGAAAGGAAAAACAGTGTGGTTCCTCAGGGAGCTCACAGGGAAAGATTTCCAGCACTGTTTCCAATCAATGGGAAATTCACGTGGAACAATGTGGGGATAGAGGAGTGCATTATACAGAAGGAGACAAAAATTGTACTTATGTTTTTGAAACAAAATATTTCACAGCAATAGTCTCATTATTTCATAGCCTCACTTCATATGGAATAGTACAAGAAGCAGGAGGGAAAATCAATATAAAAAAGATAAATAAATGGAAACGCGTGTGGCACGATGGCTGGGTGCAAGTTATTCGACAGGACGCCACTTAGGCGATTAGCGTGGCCCTGCTCTATCACTGTCATCGAACTGGAGAAAGGTGACCCATAGCTTAACGTGGAATGCAAACCAAGTGTCGTTCACGGCGACGCACCCAGGTGTTGTTCACAGTTGGCCCACGTTGCGGCCAATGTCAGTCTGGGTCCTGGACGTAATTTATGTTCACCTTCCTAAAGCTGTTGGTATGCCAGAGTTAGGCTGGAGATGCATCGTGCACATATAGGCATTGTGATCCGAGAAGGCCAGGGGCCATCGTTTGGCGGCCACTACTCCCTATGTGAGACCTTGTGACACACATATGCAATCCAGTCATCATGTACTCTTTCCTACATGTAGCACAAATGAAGATCATGAATCACCACACTCAGTTCCAGACAAGGCATGTAGTGTAGGATTTGGTCCTTGGGATGATGGACTCAGTTAAAATCGCCAATGAAGACACCACTGAATAGTGATTTATTTTCAAAGAATATTCTTAAGAATTTTTTTTATTTACTAGCGATTCATCGAGAACATTAACACATACAATCACACTACGTAAACATGGAAATAGTTGCTATTGAGTAACTGATGAAATCATAACCAAATTCCTTTCAACAAATGGGAATGTTATTCACTTTAATAGAGCCTAAAAGCATTTATTTAAATAAACAGATTTAAAATTATAATCAGAAAGCACCCTTTAAATTTCAAAGTTACAATTTATTCAAAGGCAGAAAGAAACAAGTTTTGACTGTATGAGCTTCCAGGCAGAGACCGCTCCCTTTTGACATGGCTGTAGTTACGACCGCTCACAACAGCCTCTGAAAGACTACACTGGTGCAAATCTGGAACACACCAGATAACTTTAAAATAAGAGTTTTAACAATTTACACAAGCACACAAACAATGCACTCCCCGTTGGAGGGAAGGAAATGGTGCAAAGCAGTAACAATTAAAATATTAACCTGGCCACAGAAGGTGCAACTTGATTTTAACTTCTAAGTAAAGTCTTATGGTGAAAGGGTGGCAACTTTATATACTAAAATGATCATTTAAACAAAAGCCCATGAAATGCAATCTTATATAAAATTCTACAAGGTTGGCCAAACAATAGTTAAGATGCTCTACAGTACACAGATACCGCCTCTCAAGATCATAGGCTATAATATAAAAGTTTCCAAAGATCAAAACATATTTCAGGTATTAGGCCGTTACACTCCAAGCAACAAATTCTTTAACACACCAAATCCAACAAACATGACAAAAAAAAGTGTGTGAAATCATATGGGACTTAACTGCTAAGGTCAATAGCCCCTAAGCTTACACACTACTTAACCTAAATTATCCTACGGACAAACACACACACCCATGCCCCACGGAGGACTCGAACCTCCGCCGGGACCATCCGCACAGTCCACGAATGGAGCACCTTAGACCGCTCGACAAACATGACAGAGGCAGCTACTAACGTACGGTAGATAGATAGGGAGATTACCGAACAACCCGAACCGCAGGTAGCTCTAACTCACCCCTACTCTACAAGGGAAAAACGGACCACCCAATTTATGAACAACCACCATCCCGCGGGTGGGCAAACGGAGAAGAATGGTGGGACGACCCCAAAGCAAAACAGCTGGTGACCTCACCAAGAAAACAAGTAGAATTTAATAAGAGTAAATCAAACAAAATATGACACTTAACTTCAAATAAACTGCGGTTTCTCGAGAAGACCAGGCGCAGCACCCCAAAATCGCTCTCCCGAACCGTCCGCTGTCAGCCGCTTCAACGGACGCAGCAAGGCGCGCCGATCTCCCATCTCATGGCGTCGCATCTTGCTCCGGCCAGACTTACGTCGTAGGTTGACTCCTGTCGCTCTTGCGTCGACCGCGAAGTCACGACCCCTCGCTGTACGCCGCGGCCCACTGACTCACGTGGCGGCGTTTAAGACGGACAAGTCATATTGTGTCTCAGTGCGCGACCGACCAACCGATCGATCCAAGCGCCAATGACAATTACCTGAACCAACTCGAGCAGACTGGCGGCCTAACGCGCAGACTCAGATGCAGGAACTGCCCGACTCGCCGGGCAGTGTGGCCGAGCGGTTCTAGGCGCTTCAGTCTGGAACCGTGCGACCGCTACGGTCGCAGGTTCGAATCCTGCCTCGAGCATGGATGTGCGTGTTGTCCTTAGGTTAGTTAGGTTTAAGTAGTTCAAGTTTTAGGAGACTGATGACCTCAGATGTTAAGTCCCATAGTGCTCAGAGCCATTTGAACGATTTTGAACTAACCTCCGACCGGGTGACCGCTCGCTGAGTTCCCTTACTGGCGGAGTGGACAGTCATTTTGCCGGCTTTAAAGGCTGATCCGAACGACAGACATACTAGCACTCCGAACGAAAGACAGACACTAACTGCCTAACAAATGAGGACGAGAGACAGACTAGCAAGCTGGGGACGAGAGACTGGCCCAGGCTGACCAACTGGCGAGCTCATAGCGGCAGTTAAATGCACGTGAACAGGCGACATTTCCCCTTTCCCACCACATGGAGACACCAAAGCTGCGATTGCCACAGCGGCGCCACCGCCAGAAACGGAGGGCGACTGCTTCACACGATGCACTGCGGCACGCTCTTCAAAACAGCAACTTTTACCACGGCTTAACCATGTATGTTGAAAAATCATAGGAAAAAGAGGGGGGGGGGGGGATGTTTGCAGAGTAGAACCTCGCCCAGTCACGACGATTGGTGGGCACTAATAGCGCATAAACGTTAATGAATCTGGTGTCGAGTGCTGTGACTGCTGATACTCGAGCAGAGAAGAAATGTATGATGTCAATGACTACAGTGCCGTGTCGCACTCCAGTGTCTGTGGGACCACCAGATTTCATGTACATTGCTTGACCATAAAAGTTCAGACGTGTGTATATTTGCATTTCTTGCAGGAATGTGACTTCAGCTCCTGTTGTTCATACTGTTTCTCTTAAGAGTAGAATCTTGGCAGGGGAGTTAACCATGTCGATATTCATCATGGTCACGTGGTAAGCATGATGGCGTGATGTCTCGTGAGCGTCATCCGTGTCGATGGTGGAGACATGCAGACATCTCTAGTGAAGGCACATCCCAATGCCCACAGCCCTCGTAGTGTCCAGCAACAGGTCAGCAGGCCCTGGATCAGGGTCCTGCCTGGTCTCGACGTCCACGACGCCCGATGTGCGCGCTTAAGTCTTATCATACACGGCAAGGTCGTAGTGATTGACAGGAATGGACCGAGCAGCTTTGCAACCTGCACTGGGAATTTTCTGGTGATCACTGGTCACTGCAGAAGACTGACAGACGAACCCTGGCCATCCGGCTGTCCATTCTGTATCAGTGGTGTCAGCCTCGTGATTGATATCCTGTCGGATCACTCCTTCTTCCTCTTGGTACTGGGAAATACTGTGTTCTGACACAGTCCTGCGGCATTGCTTTCGGCGTTTTGGTGAATGGTGTTTTCATGTGTGGCCTCTCATGTCAGTCGATGGTACTGACTCAAGCCTCATTGACACAAGGCCTTCATTTGGTATGATAAGCGAATCGCTTGCCATCCTGCTGCGGGTGATGCCTGAAATGTTCAGTGCCATCAGTGGCTTCATATGGAGTTCTGCCATTGACCAGGCTGACTGACCAGGCATAAGCTCACGTCAGGCTGTTCCAGTATAGCAATGTCAGTCTGTTTTATATGGACAAGCAGAGATGTCGTGAGCACTGCCGCATAAGTCATTGATGTGATCATCGGCGTCAGTAGAGCTATCACATCCTGCAGTGAGAGTTGTGTTATCCAATCAAATGAAATGAAATACAATGTCATCTGGCAAGGGCCTACTATCAGGTAGACTGGTCGCCTGGTGCCTGTCTTTTTAGTTGACGCCACTTCGACGACTTGTGTATTGATGGGGATGATATGATGGTGATCCCTGAGGAGAGTAAATCTCCAACCCAGCTGGGAATCGAACCAGACCCCTATGCATGGTATTCCATCACGCTGAACACTTATCTATCAAGGCGGACTGTGATCCAATACCGGAGGCACTCAGAACATATGTGATCTTTCTTGCGGGAACACATTTTGGGCTGATCATAATAAATAATTATGGCTCAGCGACTTCCTGTCTGGAGGCACGATGGTATGTATTGTCAGAGCTCAGTGTGGACTTGGTATACTCTGTTGAGGACTGGGTATGTCTTAAATGTGGTCCACTTTTCTGCCATGTGTTCTTGTACTGTGGCGTAGGGCTGAAGCGCTGCCATGACGTCAGCCACCGGGAGTTCGAAGAGTAGTTGGAATGTATGTATAGACCACAGTCCGAGTCCAGCATAGTCAAGCTCTACGTTGCCAACATTTCCGTCTACTTGGCACAAGTGCAGTATTGCGTCAACACTCAAAGAACTTTGACACATCTAGCGTCGTTAATATAGACTGTTGTACTTACGATCTAAAAGTGGATGCCAACGATATCGGCAACCAGGTTCTCGGTCTTTTTTAAAAAGACCTCTACTTCGAGTGCTTTTATCCTAACAAAGTCGTTTCGAAACGCAAATTTCAGTGTTGATATCCTGCACTGATTCGTCATGCTCTTGTCGTGTTATGGAGTCACGTTAGTGTCGGGCTTAGGAAGTGAACAAGATCAGCGCATTTTCACTGTGACAGGAAACTCACAGAACATCCGCTCTGTTTGGCTGCTAAGGCCGGACTGCTGCTAGACCACCAGGCACTGTCGAAAGATTAGTAGGAATGAAAGATTGAGAGAGGTGGTTGGCTGTAATGAGGCGTAAAGCAGGCACACAAAGTTATTTCTCTACTGTTCAGGCTGTACATCAGAGAAACAGAGAAGGAAATAGGCAGTCCAGTCACAGAATGTGACCACTTGTACCGTCGCAAGTCAATACGCAATAGCATTTATTGCACTACTCTGCAGTACGGCTCGTAGCTTTGGAGCTGTAGGCGGTGGCAGAAAGAGCCACTTGTATCTTAGCGTGACTCATTCGCACCTGTCGCTAGCCTAGCCGTGGGACGCGGTACCTGTGTCAAATCGAGCGACAGAATATTCAAGCCCCTAAGTATCAAAATAAACTGTATCAAATATTATTCAGTATAGTTAAAAGTCATTATACGGCCCTATCTTACTAAAAAGAAGATTGTGTAAACATCTCAGCTTTCTAGCTGGCATACTTCACCTAAAACATCCGAAACTGACACTTGTAAGACTAATGTCACAGAAGATGCATAACAGTTTGTCCTTTAGTATCATTTGGAATCATTACTGAAGTTCACAAAATGTTAGGTCAATTTGTTTGAATTTTCATAATTAAAAACGTTAACTGTTTTTCCCTCCCCCCTTGCCGTTGGTGGGGAGGCTTGCGTGCCTCAGCGATACAGATCGCCATACCGTAGGTGCAACCACAGCGGAGGGGTATCTGTTGAGAGGCCAGACAAACGTGTGATTCCTGAAGAGGGGCAGCAGCCTTGTCAGTGGTTGCAAGGGCAGCAGTCTGGATGGTTGACTGATCTGGCCTTGTAACAATAACCAAAACGGCCTTGCTGTGCTGGTACTGTGAACGGTTGAAAGCAAGGGGTAACTACGGCCGTAATTTTTCCCGAGGGCATGCAGCTTTACTGTATGATTAAATGATGATGGCGTCCTCTTGGGTAAAATATTGCAGAGGTAAAATAGTTCCCCATTCGGATCTCCGGGCGGGGACCACTCAGGAGGACGTCGTCATCAGGAGAAATAAAACTGGCGTTCTACGGATCGGAGCGTGGAATGTCAGATCCCTTAATCGGGCAGCTAGGTTAGAAAATTTAAAAAGGGAAATGGATAGATTAAAGTTAGATATAGTGGGAATTAGTGAAGTTCGGTGGCAGGAAGAACAAGACTTCTGGTCAGGTGACTACAGGGTTACAAACACAAAATCAAATAGGGGTAATACAGGAGTAGGTTTAATAATGAATAGGAAAATAGGAATGCGGGTAAGCTACTACAAACAGCACAGTGAACGCATTATTGTGGCCAAGATAGATACGAGGCGCACACCTACTACAGTAGTACAAGTTTATATGCCAACTAGCTCTGCAGATGACGAAGAAATTGAAGAAATGTATGATGAAATTAAAGAAATTATTCAGAAAGTGAAGGGAGACGAAAATTTAACAGTCATGGATGACTGGAATTCGGTAGTAGGAAAAGGATAGTAGGAAAAGGGAGAGAAGGAACCGTAGTAGGTGAATATGGATTGGGGCTAAGAAACGAAAGAGGAAGCCGCCTGGTAGAATTTTGCACAGAGCACAGCTTAATCATAGCTAACACTTGGTTCAAGAAACATAAAAGAAGGCTGTATACATGGAAGAAGTCTGGAGATACTGACAGGTTTCAGATAGATTATATAATGGTAAGACAGAGATTTAGGAACCAGGTTTTAAATTGTAAGACATTTCCAGGGGCCGATGTGGACTCTGACCACAATCTATTGGTTATGACCTGTAGATTAAAACTGAAGAAACTGCGAAAAGGTGGGAATTTAAGGAGATGGGACCTGGATAAACTAAAAGAACCAGAGGTTGTACAGAGATTCAGGGAGAGCATAAGGGAGCAATTGACAGGAATGGGGGAAAGAAACACAGTAGAATACGAATGGGTAGCTCTGAGGGATGAAGTAGTGAAGGCAGAAGAGGATCAAGTAGGTAAAAAGACGAGGTCTAGTAGAAATCCTTGGGTAACAGAAGAGATATTGAATTTAATTGATGAAAGGAGAAAATACAAAAATGCAGTAAATGAAGCAGGCAAAAAGGAACACAAACGCCTCAAAAATGACACCGACAGGAAGTGCAAAATGGCTAATCAGGGATGACTAGAGGACAAATATAAGGAGATAGAGGCTTATCTCACTAGGGGTAAGATAGATACTGCCTACAGGAAAATTAAAGAGACCTTTGGAGATAAGAGAACCACTTGTATGAACACCAAGAGCTCAGATGGAATCCCAGTTCTAAGCAAAGAAGGGAAAACAGAAAGGTGGAAGGAGTATATGGAAGGTCTGTACAAGGGCGATGTACTTGAGGACAATATTATGGAAATGGAAGAGGATGTAGATGAAGTTGAAATGGGAGATACGATACTGCGTGAAGAGTTTGACAGAGCACTGAAAGACCTGAGTCGAAACAAGGCCCCCGGAGTAGACAACGTTCCATTGGAACTACTGACGGTTTTGGGAGAGCCAGTTCTGACAAAACTCTACCATCTGGTGAGCAAGATGTATGAAACAGGCGAAATACCCTCAGACTTCAAGAAGAATATAATAATTCCAATCCCAAAGAAAGCAGGTGTTGACGGATGTGAAAATTACCAAACTATCAGTTTAATAGGTCACAGCTGTAAAATACTAACGCGAATTCTTTGCAGACGAATGGAAAAACTAGTAGAAGCCGTCCTCGGGGAAGATCAGTTTGGATTCCGTAGAAATGTTGGAACACGTCAGGCAATACTGACCTTACGACTTATCTTAGAAGCTAGATTAATGAAGGCCAAACCTACGTTTCTAGCATTCGTAGGCTTAGAGAAATCTTTTGAAAATGTTGACTAGAATACTCTCTTTCAAATTCTGAAGGTGGCAGGGCTAAAATACAGGGAGCGAAAGGCTATTTACAATCTGTACAGAAAGCAGATGGCAGTTATAAGAGTCGAGGGACATGAAAGGGAAGCAGTGGTTGGGAAGGGAGTGAGACAGGGTTGTAGCCTATCTCCGATACTATTCAATCTGTATACTGAGCAAGCAGTAAAGGAAACAAAAGAAAAATTCGAAGTAGGTATTAAAATCCATGGAGAAGAAATTAGAGCCCTGAGGTTCGCCGATGGCATCGTAATTCTGTCAGAGACAGCAAACGACTTGGAAGAGCATTTGAACGGAATGGACAGAGTCTTCAAAGGAGGGTATAAGATGAACATCAACAAAAGTAAAACAAGGATAGTGGAATGTAGTCGAATTAATTCGAGTGATCCTGAGGGAATTAGATTAGGAAATGAGACACTTCAAGTAGTAAAGGAGTTTTGCTATTTGGGGAGCCAAATAACTGATGTTGGTCAAAGTATAGAGGATATAAAATGGAGACTGGCAATTGCAAGGAAAGCGTTTCTGAAGAAGAGAAATTTGTTAACATCGAGTACAGATTTAAGTGTCAGGAAGTCATTTCTGAAAGTATTTGTGTGGAGTGTAGCCATGTATGGAAGTGAAACATGGACGATAAATAGTTGGGACAAGAAGAGGACAGAAGCTTTCGAAATGTGGTGCTACAGAAGAATGCTGAAGATTAGATGGGTAGATCACATAACTAATGAGGAAGTATTTAATAGGATTGGGGAGAAGAGAAGTTTCTGGCACAACTTGACCAGAAGAAGGGATCGGTTGGTAGGACACGTTCTGAGGCATCAAGGGATCACCAATTTAGTATTGGAGGGCAGCGTGGAGGGTAAAAATCGTAGAGGGAGACCAAGAGATGAATACACTAAGCAGATTCAGAAGGATGTAGGTTGCAGTAGGTACTGGGAGATGAAGAAGCTTGCACAGGATAGAGTAGCATGGAGAGCTGCATCAACCCAGTCTCAGGACTGAAGACAACAACAACAACAGTTTTTCATTTTCGTAATATAAAATTCAGAAAATATTAGTATTTATTTAATGTGTTGTTGTGTGAGTAAATGAGAATGAGTGAGGTGTGTATGTGGGACGTACGAAAAAATTCGATATTATCTCAGGTTAAGCATTAAGTAAGTGTATCATGGAAAAGTGTTAAGCAAGCAAGTTGCAATGAAAAATGTAATTTCCGGACCTTTCTAATGACGTATATCTAAGGGTACTTGCTTTTGCAAGGAGGCAGCCAGAATAGCCGTTTACAGAGAAATAGTTTTATAAAGTTATTTCAAGAGTAGTTTTCTTTCCATTTGGTTTTGTTAAACATTTTATTAATATTTGCATGATGAAGTGACGTAAATGCATGTGCGAATGTTGATTGGCGTAAGACAGGTTTAGCGCGAGAAAGAACTCAGAGGATTGTTTTGATTGCCTGCTCATTTTGAACAACCAATAAGCGTTAAGCATTTCGCGCGCATTGAAGTAGCTATAGGCCCTGGAAGGAACGGCAATGAGGCAGTCGCCGGCTAGCTATCGGACGTGCAGGTCATGTTGGACGTGTCCGCCTACATTATGAGTAAAATGAAGAATTTACTGGTTGCTCGACTCCGGATAGTATTGCCGTGAAAGCAGTTGCATTTACGGACAGGTTGTGAAAATCTGAGCTTTGTGATCTGTTAGAAAGATAAAAGCGTGCGAACTTTCCGCCTTGGTAGAATTCCACGTGACATGCTTCATACCCGTTTATGGAGTAGTTGGCGTGCAATTTCTGTTATTAGAAATCCACTGAAAATGACCAAAAGTGAAACTCATATACTGTAGCAGAGTATTGACCGTAGATCGCATAACAATTCGGGTTGGACTTAAATACATTTCTTGCTGCGTAGCGTGTGTACTGGGTTGCAGAACTGTGAGCTGAGGAAAGTGATGTTATTTGTTAATTAAACTCGGGCTGATGTCAAGTGTTTCATTTTGAACCTAAAGAAATAGAAAACTCACTGCAGAGTTTTGTCATTTTTCGAAAGAGATGAAGCAATCGCCCTCCACCCGAAAGTTGTGTCATAAGATATTACAGGATAGCTTGGCGCCAGAGTTTATGCGGATTTTGCAAACGTAAGTATTGACGGTGTTTTTCTTCAACGCTGCTTTTAACATCATCTGAGCAGTATTTACATATGCAGAGAAACGGAACGGTGATCTTACGCCGTACTGAGGTCGGTGGAACTTTTGTAGTGAACAGTACGACGAGCGGACAGCGAACAAACACAGACGACGCATTTTCTAACCCGCCCCGCTGCACACTGCCTATGTTCGACGTTAACGTAGAATAAACACTCACGGTCGGCAGTGGAGAATATATAAAATGTTTCACGGAGGCGCAGGCCAGTGTTGGGGGAGAGGGATGAGGGTGGTACACGGGAAATAATGTAGTTGTCGTCGTAATGCGGAGAGGGAGTGGTTTACCTGACACACAAGAAGGCATGATGATTGTCTTTCAGACCAAAGATGGAAACATTTCCTGAATGGCTATATGTGTGCCGCTGTAGTGAATGAGTACGAGGCATGGCAAAACGGCACTATCCGAAGAAGGCACCAAGGCAACTGTGGTTCACCACATGCCGTAAATAGCAGGGATGAACGACAGCTGCAGGAACGTGTATGGGCAAGCACACGCGCAGCTGCTCAGCAATTGACCGCCCAGATGAACCAACAGTTTTCCTTTAACAGTCTTTCAGTGAAGTTGTTGTGAATAGTTCTCTGCAACTGCTACCTGATTAGTGCACCCATGCTGATAGCTGTTCGCTGACGACAAACGGTGGAATTTCAACGCCATCTCCGCAGCTGCACGGCCGCTGAATTGCAAAACGTTCCCTTTTCCAATGAATCGCGTTTTATGCATCATCAGACAAATGGCCGTTGGCATATATAGTGCTTCAACTATCTTCGGAATGGTCCAGGAGGGAGGAGGGAGTGGTATGTTCTGGTGAATGTTTCTGAGGCATTCCCTGATTGATCTGCTCATTCTGGAAGTCACATTGGATGAATACAAGTATGCATGGACACTGTGTCCACCCTTACATGCTGCTTATTTTTCCTTAGCATGACGGTATCTACCAGCATGATGGATGAAAACACAGCTCGGACTGTAGATGCCTGGCTTGAAGAGCACCAGTATGGGTTTACCGTACTTCCATGGCCATCTGACCAGCAGGATTTAAATCCAGTTGAGAATCTGTAGGACCTCACCTGTCGGACTGTCTGCACAATGAATCCTCAGCCGAGAAACCTAGTGCATCTGGCCACGAGACTGGAGTTAGAATGGCTCGTTGTGCCTGTCGTAGCTCCCAGAAACTCAGTAACTCTCTTTCTGCACGTCTGCGCTGCAAGTGGTGGTTATTCAGGCTTTTGACAAGTGGTCGTATTAATGTGACTGGACTGTGTAAGAGGAACGTTCTGTGTTATATTTTAAATCAGAGGTGAAAGATATGGTGATGAAACAGTCATCCTATGTGAAGGTAAGGAAGAACGGCAGGACCAGTTAAACTGAATAACAGACAACACATGATATAGTGTGGATTGCGAGTAAACTTACTGAAGTATTGATGAGCAGCGGAAATTAAAACAGCAGAACCTTTACACAAAAATTGGGGAGCACAAAGTAGCTTAACTGAAGGAGTTTTGTTGCGTTGGAAGCAAAATAACGCATAACGGACGTAGAGAAGAGCATATAAGAAGCAGATTACAACCGGCAAAGAGAACTTTCTTCGCCAAGTGGACCCTGGTAACATGAACGTGAGAACGAACTTTCTCAGAATTAACGTGTCTAATGTAGTACTGCACGGAAGGAAATCGTGAAGAAAGAGGGGAACTGAAGTGTTAGTACGGAATAATGCTGAAAATTAAGTAGACAAATGAGATAGAAAATGAGAATGTTCTCTGTCGGAATCGGCTAAGGAAGAAGTATTTGCAATACACAAACAGAGGAAGAGTGATAGGACATTTGTTAAAAAGCACTCCGTCTTCAGGCTACGAGTGGCCTACCCGGACCATCCGACAGTCGTGTCATCCTCAGTGGAGAATGCGGATAGGAGGGGAGTGGAGTCAGCACACCGCTCTCCCGGTCGTTATGATGATATTCTTGACCGAAGCCGCTACTGTTCGGTGGAGTAGCTCCTCAATTGGCATCACGAGGCTGAGTACACCCCGAAAAATGGCAACAGCGCATGGCGTCCTGGATGGTCACCCATCCAAGTACCGACCACGCCCTACAGCACTTAACTTCGGTGATCTCACGGGAACCGGTGTATCCACTGCGGAAAGGCCGTTGCCGATATTTGTTAAGACATTAGGGAACTAGTTCTATGGTGACAGAGGCTGCTGTAAAGGGGAAAAACTGTAGGGAGAGTATAAAAGATAGCAAATAATTGAGGACGTTATGAGCCATTTATACTGTTTGATGAAACAATTGGCGTGGGAGATGAAGGCGTAGCAGTCCACATCAAAGCAATTAGGGGAAAGAGAACACAGTTTGAGAGAGCCGTCAAGTCAAATTCTTATGGAAGTTCTTCAAATGAACCGGCGTGATCTTTCAACGACTTCCATCGAAGGTTTAGTACGCTTATCAAGGACTTCCTTACAATGGTAGGGCAACTAAGGTGGTGTGTAACACATAACACAGAGGGTGACCAAATACTAACAAAAGAAATTCTGACCGGTAAGCCGAGTTTCGAGTGCTCTCTCGTGCATGGGTATGTGTGTTGTTCGTAGCATAAGTTAGTTAAGTAGTGTAGTCTAGGGACTGGTGATCCCCGCTGTTCAGTCCCTTAGGAATCCACACACATTTGAACATTTCTCATGTTTGGTGGCCGGTATCCTATAATACTGACTGCATGCACTTATTAACATTTATTCATGAGAACAAGAAGTTACTTAAGATAGTCCAGGTGTTGTGGTTCAAGCTCATCCATAGTAGTCCACGTTAGCTTCACTGCTGGTGAGGTCGTTATGTACGCTACTCTGGTGGGAGGCAGGATTCTGAATGTAGAGATGAGGCGGGAGCTGTATTTGTGGAGTACAGCGTACTCTGACCGTTCCCGCCATCTGGATTGTGAGGCAACAGCAACATGCCCCAGGAAACTGCAGCCAGCGCACACGTCCAGGCCTAAGGTCCTTCGCTTGGGCGATGACTCAACGGCGACGGTGGTTCCAGGTCTATAGGGTAAGTGAGTGGGGTCGGCGGGGGCGAAGGCGCTTCGTCCATCCGCTCCTCATGGGGTGTCCTGGTGGTACCAGCGGGCGGCTGTGAATGTCGCGTCTTCGTCTAAGGTCGTGACTCTGTGGGAAGAAAAGAATCAGAATCACAGGGCAAATGATGTATGGTAATGTGGTTCTGGTGGCGGCGCTGAGAATCATCGGGACCTGCAATTAAGTACATATAAGAGCCAATGCGTTCCTGGATCACACCTCTTGCCCATAGAGTGTGCGGCCCAAAGCTATACTTGCGCACTCTTGTCGGCGCCGGATGCTGCGGTGGGCGTAGCAAGTGTAGCAGCGTCCAATGGCGGCGGCCATGCAGAAGTTCCGTTGGTGATGGTCCGTGTCGTGGGTGGGAGCGATAGGAGGCAAGAAAGAGATGCAGTGCCTGTTCCTGTCTGTGGATGGTGCGAAACTTGGCCATCTGTTGTCTAAAGATTGTGCAAAGTAAATGTGCACTCGTTGCCATGGCGACTGTAGTAGGGGGACAACCTATGTGCCAGTGCACATTACATTGTTGCCAAATTTATTCAAGATGGTGGCATGTAGACTTGGCAACATCGCATGACATCATCCAAGATGGCGGCTTTTGGCGGGAGAATAGGCCAATTGTGCTATGTCCACTAACCTGAGGGCGACCGCTACAGTTGCAGGTTCGAATCCTGCCTCGGGCATCGATGTGTGTGATGTCCTTAGGTTAGTTAGGTTTAATTAGTTCTAAGTTCTAGGCGATTGATGACCTCAGAAGTTAAGTCGCATAGTGCTCAGAGCCATTTGAGCCACTAACCTGACCTCAAGAAAAAATGGTAGGAATTTTGAATTTTGGCGGGAAAATAGGCCAATTGTGCTACATCCACTAACCTAAGCCACCAGAAGAAAAAAGGGCGGGAAGTTTGATTTCCAACAGCATAATGCATGCAAAGACCGAACTTGTTTTTTATTATTATTGATTATCATTCACTAACATTCATTATTATTTATTATCATTTATTATTACTTATTATTACTGACCTGCCTCCACTAGAAAATTCCCTCCAAAATCAAATCCCAACACGATAATGGCTGCAAAACCTTACTTTTGTTTATTATTATTCATTATTATTCAATGTCAATTATTAACATTCATTATCATTCATTGTCATTTATTATCATTCTTTATCATTTATTATTATAGGCCTACTTCCACTAGAAAATTCCCCCAAATTCAAATTCCAACACGATATTGTCTCGAAAACTGTACTTCTGTTTATTATTATCAGTTATTATTTATTCAAGATGTCCGATTTTCTCGGTGAGAAAGTCATTTTCTTTACATCAATAACAAAAATCTATCACAAGTTCAAATCCCAACACCATAATTGATCACATGTACGAGCTTTCTCCATCACTTATCTTTTTTCATTGGTAGCCTATCATAATCGCATCAAATAATAAACTGCACTATTAGTAACGTAAGTCACGTCCTTTGATTTTGCGGGGGGTAAGGGACTGAAGACATTATTTCAAGCAGTACGGTCATCACTTGTTCTCCAACACAGTCAGGCACACACATCTTTGATATCGCAGTGCAGTCACCACGATGTCTGGGCTCCAACTGAATTAGTTCACATCCTCGCCATCCCCTGGCCAGCGTGCAGAGACACTGCCTACACCTGTCACGTGAGGCGGCCGACCACTAGCGTGGGGGGCCAGCCCAGCGATCGCTCCCATGTCATAAGCATGTTTTTGCTGGACATGCTGGTACTTGCCGAGTTTGACGTCACAGAGGCCCCTTGTCCGCTTACCACGTGTATTCGTCGCCTCCGCACGTTTCCCGCCAAAATCGTCTGCCTCGGAGCTGAATCGCACAACGGTCGACCGTTCGCTGCCACACTTTTGGTGCCAAAGTTGTTTTCCTGGGCATGTTCAAATCTGTCGATGCCGACCGCTCACCACCCACCACGTGTCCCTGTGCGATAGAGAACGCAGTGCTACACTTTTGGCGGCAAGGTTTGCTCAATAGTGGAATCCGCCATGACTATGTAACAGCACGTTTGGACCGCACTAGAATGCCCGCTAATTGAATCGCTCTCGCGCGCGCGTAATAACTGTACTATCGCTTGGCCGCCACCCCGCTTACGTCACACACCCTCCATACACGCAACAGACGTAGCCTTCTGTAAATACCTGGAAAATGACTCTTTATTTCAGACATTACGGTCATGCAGGTGTGTCCCAACTGACTTCTCCATGCTCACACAGCGAAACTCCTGAGCGCAGCTGACTTGCGCTCAGCCTGCTGAGCCCGCTCCATCGGCAGCACCCTGGGAGGCTGACGCCAAGCCACCAGCGGTGCCCGCACACCCCCACGGCCAGCGTGCCATGTAGCCAGGGAGCGGCGCCTCAGGGTCCATCCACAAACGGTCAGCCGCGCCTGCCTCAGAGTCCGACTACGTAAACATCTTTCCACGCCCGCGAGCACTTAACGCTGGACAGGATGGAACCTGTCGACCGCGTGCCAGACAAAGGATATGTTTGGCGCCAGAGTTTGACTGACAGAGGAATCCACCACGACCGTATAAGAGCGCGTTTGCTCTTCACGAGAATGCTCGCTAATTCACTCTCACCACCCTGCTATATTGAATAATTGAATTTACAATTTCATACACTTATGCAAACGTATTCTACTCCCTAATTTCAATTACTTTTCGAGGACCAGACCGCCACCTCCTCCTTCTAGGAACCAGCGCCAAGTTTGAAATCTGCCAGTAAACAAAGCTCATTTGCGCTTCCGCCACCAACCTAAGAAAATTGTTTCACACTAAGCCACCAGCACTCAACCTCTTCCTACACATTTCTGGTAAATGGACTCACCCTGCACTAGGTCGATGGACGGAGGAACGAATTTACTTTATTTAGGAATGGAGTATATGTATCACACCGACATGTCCCACATCATACAGACCTGCAAAACACTCCTACGTAACTCATTTATAATATTCTAGACACACGCTTGCAAATTGCAAACAGTTAAAAATAACTCATAGCAGAGCCTACAGACATGCGAACCGCTCGTAAATAATGCAAAACATTTACCTCCAAATAGCCAAACAACTGCTAACTTTCGGAAATAATTTCAGTGCATAGGCTGATGGAAGGAGGAACGGGTGTACTTTATTTATTTGCGACATATCTTTTTGAAACTTTTACTTCTCATAGGTTTCCATATGTAAGGCTGACATAAGGCAGTTTCTGAACTCCAGTAGTGCACTACACTTCGCCACACAACTACACCCATCAACATATTCATTCCAATCCAGACCTGTAACTCCTCTACAGATAAATTTGTCCAGTTTATTGTCTACTCACTCACAATCTGACCAGATTGCCGTTATTGCACAAAAACAGCTCAGACTGCGCTGTGCTGCTCGGGGAAGTAAGGAAGGGCTGCACTCTATTTATTTGGAGCCCTTTTATTTAGTCGTGGAGTATATTTGTCACAAAACACCCGCACTGATCCGACTGTGGTCATCTGACACAGGCCACAAACACGTAACAACTCCTAATTTCACCACACAATAGCAAACAGCTCTTAAATAATGCAGTACACAATATCAGCAGACGAGCTCTGTACTCTTTAACTCGCCAAATAAAGCACCACAGAGTGCACAGACATGCTCGCAAAATAGTCCAAGAGACGCGCCCAAACACCACCAGCTGCCAAACCGACCAAAAGTCTCTGCTCGGCCTCCCCGAAACATGACCTCAACACAGTCGCATTCGCACCTATTACCAGAGAAATTGATATCGCCTGTGCGCCTTAGATTACGCTCCAAGGCAGGCCGCGCGCGCGTGCAGTCGGCGGGGAAGGGGGGTTCCAGGGTCTCCAGCCAAGTTCAGCTTCCGAGCGCTCGTGACAGCCGACACATGTGAAAGCTGCATTGTTCTTCTCATGTATACTGATGGCGTCTCAGGTCCGGACCTGCCTTCACGTCTCATAGCTCGTTGGCACACACGAGTAACGCGGCCAGGAAAACATTTACTACTCGCATGCAGCCGCGATGGTGACGGAAAACCAATTACTCTGATCTGCGCTGCAGGCGCGTGTAATCATTGAGAACACTCAATTTATTTTTTTCGAACAAAGTATTTAATCATTCAGTATATCTATCACGCTACCACAAAACACCAATCCCAGATGTGCCCTGGGCCATGTTGCACAGCCCACAGACACGCACCCAATCATAATTTCAGTACACCCTATAGCAAACTGCTACTAAATAACACATCACACGGATGTGTAGATACGCTCAGTACTCATAAACTATCCTAATTACGCATAGCAGAGCCTGCAGATCCGCTCGGAAAATTACTCATCAGAGGTGCGCAGGTACCCCCACTCTGCACCCTGCCCACAGGATCGTGAAGTCACCCATCCGTCTGATTTCAGACCTCGCACAGCCCCTGCTCGGCTTCCTCAAGCGTGAGTTGGCGCAGTCAACGCGCTCGTCAGCGCTCAGAGCACACACATACGTCCGTCCAGGACCACGATCCCGAGCCGCGACCACCGAACGCTGGTGAAAGTCAACTTTGTATCAACGTAGCATAATTCCAAAGCGCAGCCTCCATACGCTAGACACATCATAGCATCACATGTCCTTACCTCCTAAGACACTGTAGCACACTGCGCATTGCTCCTCACACGACATTACACAGTCCTTTAACTAAACATAACTACATATCCCTGCTCTCGCCTCTTCGCGTGACCAGCCATCTAGAAACCTTCTCAATATTATTCTTACTTCACAACATTAAAAAAAAAAAAAGATTTAATTTACACCTCCTACCGCACCTAACCTCACACCTGTCCCACCATCAACATACGCAAACGTCCTCAACCCTATCTTGACACTCATATACCACCCCACAAACCATGCCCATCAATCAATTGACCATGCTCATCCCCTATTCTCGTATTACAAACGTAGCCTCTATCTAAACACCAATCAACTCATCTTTCTCGCACTTTCCACAGTAAAATTAATTTTACACACACCCAGAAATACCAAACGCAATTAAAGAGTCAAACTTTTATACAGAGCACCAAGCACATACAACACTCACACCAATATTCAAACCCTTCTCCGGCCATCCTGATTTAGGTTTTCTGTGATATCCCTAAATCACTTCAAGCCAATGCCGGGATGGTTCCTTCGAAAGGGCACGGCCGATTTCCTTCCCCATCCTTCCTTCACCCGAGCTTGCGCTCCGTCTCTAATGACCTCGTTGTCGACGGGACGTTAAACACTAATATCCTCCTCCTCCTCCAATATTCAAA
Organism: Schistocerca piceifrons; assembly: GCF_021461385.2. Lineage (NCBI taxonomy): Eukaryota > Metazoa > Arthropoda > Insecta > Orthoptera > Acrididae > Schistocerca > Schistocerca piceifrons. The sequence goes on from NW_025728290.1 coordinate 5,326,464, forward strand.
GCCTGGTCCATATTTACCACCTCCACCTTCGATTAAATACACTCCTGGAAATGGAAAAAAGAACACATTGACACCGGTGTGTCAGACCCACCATACTTGCTCCGGACACTGCGAGAGGGCTGTACAAGCAATGATCACACGCACGGCACAGCGGACACATCAGGAACCGCGGTGTTGCCCGTCGAATGGCGCTAGCTGCGCAGCATTTGTGCACCGCCGCCGTCAGTGTCAGCCAGTTTGGCGTGGCATACGGAGCTCCATCGCAGTCTTTAACACTGGTAGCATGCCGCGACAGCGTGGACGTGAACCGTATGAGCAGTTGACGGACTTTGAGCGAGGGCGTATAGTGGGCATGCGGGAGGCCGGGTGGATGTACCGCCGAATTGCTCAACACGTGGGGCGTGAGGTCTCCACAGTACATCGATGTTGTCGCCAGTGGTCGGCGGAAGGTGCACGTGCCCGTCGACCTGGGACCGGACCGCAGCGACGCACGGATGCACGCCAAGACCGTAGGATCCTACGCAGTGCCGTAGGGGACCGCACCGCCACTTCCCAGCAAATTAGGGACACTGTTGCTCCTGGGGTATCGGCGAGGACCATTCGCAACCGTCTCCATGAAGCTGGGCTACGGTCCCGCACACCGTTAGGCCGTCTTCCGCTCACGCCCCAACATCGTGCAGCCCGCCTCCAGTGGTGTCGCGACAGGCGTGAATGGAGAGACGAATGGAGACGTGTCGTCTTCAGCGATGAGAGTCGCTTCTGCCTTGGTGCCAATGATGGTCGTATGCGTGTTTCTCGCCGTGCAGGTGAGCGCCACAATCAGGACTGCATACGACCGAGGCACACAGGGCCAACACCCGGCATCATGGTGTGGGGAGCGATCTTCTACACTGGCCGTACACCGCTGGTGATCGTCGAGGGGACACTGAATAGTGCACGGTACATCCAAATCGTCATCGAACCCATCGTTCTACCATTCCTAGACCGGCAAGGGAACTTGCTGTTCCAACAGGACAATGCACGTCCGCATGTATCCCGTGCCACCCAACGTGCTCTAGAAAGTGTAAGTCAACTACCCTGGCCAGCAAGATCTCCGGATCTGTCCCCCATTGAGCATGTTTGGGACTGGATGAAGCGTCGTCTCACGCGGTCTGCACGTCCAGCACGAACGCTGGTCCAACTGAGGCGCCAGGTGGAAATGGCATGGCAAGCCGTTCCACAGGACTACATCCAGCATCTCTACGATCGTCTCCATGGGAGAATAGCAGCCTGCATTGCTGCGAAAGGTGGATATACACTGTCCTAGTGCCGACATTGTGCATGCTCTGTTGCCTGTGCCTATGTGCCTGTGGTTCTGTCAGTGTGATCATGTGATGTATCTGACCCCAGGAATGTGTCAATAAAGTTTCCCCTTCCTGGGACAATGAATTCACGGTGTTCTTATTTCAATTTCCAGGAGTGTATTATTACCATTGCCGCAACATTCTGCCAGCGCTCGATTTCTACCTATTTTTCCGCTCTTAACTGTTGTCATTAGCGGTCGAATACCACTATCTATAGATTGCATTTATTTCCACATTAAAAAAATTCTCGCCGCGCCGTTTAGAGACTCCTATATCCGAACACATAGCATCATTCAACCATAACTCGCTCTTATCTAATAACTCACCCATCAGGTCTGGGGGGCAAGGTCATCCATTCCTTTCCTTCTTTCTTTCATTCAGCAGCAGATAGCTATTTTTTTTACAGTGGTAGCTAAACTGCACCATCAACTTAACATCACCATTCCCGAAACATATCTTCAAATACGTAAACACACTTACTCAATTACACAGCGGTCCCGCTGAGGACAGGACCTTCTATATTACAGTTCTTAATCCAATAACCACCGAAACAAGTACTAAATGCTCAAACTAATCCCATAGCGCCTTACAAAGCGAGTGTCCGAGAGCCGGCGGCGGGTTGTCAAAGCTTCATAGCTGTCCATCTAAACAGCCGTCCACTCAGCCCCAGGACCAGAATGCTGAAGAGGGCTCTCCCTATACCTGCTCTCCAGCTATTGTCTAACGACATACAGTGCACAAAAGGATTCCTGAACAGCGTAGATCTCTATCTCCCCCTTGCATCTCCAACAGGACATGTAAACAGTGTCTCCCCCAGCCAGCAAACCCGATGTCATTCACCCTTCTCTGACAGTTTCCACTCGCATATATAAAACCATATTCACTCCTGCCACAACTCACTTAATAATAAAAAAGCATTCTCCCTTTCTAAGCATAGATGAGTGTGCATTTATCTTCACCCATCCGCTGTCTGCAATTTAAGTCAGAGAAAGACATATCCATTACCTTCTGCAACCTGTCCATAAACAGAACGATTTCAGTTACTACAACAGGACCCTGTTTTGACCATTCGCCGGAAATGCGCGCAATGTTGTACGCCTCAAACTAGGTACAAGTACAACAGATCCTCAACACCCTAACATCTTTATCCTCTTCCACCAAACAGTGAAAAAGGCACGAACGCACCAATGCGTTCCATCTCCAGCGCGGACAAACGGAATTCACAATACTACCCCCGAATAACTCATAGTGCAACCATCCAAGAATTCCTAACATCTCGCCAAATTCAACACCTCAAACTACAGATGCCTATATGAACAAGATCACATTAAATACACACACACACACTGCAGAGACCCCATTAAAGTTTGATTACCCATACTCTAAGCGAATGAGAAGCTGCCTCTGGACCTTGTTCAAACAGTGTTTTCTAACACGCTTTTGCACACTGCCAAGCATTTCGTCTTTTTGTCGCGACTTCGAAGTAATTGTCTCATTCTAAACAGACATTAACACGGACTGATGCACGGCCTCTCACAGGAAACTATACCTTGCACCTTATACACTCCTGGAAATTGAAATAAGAACACCGTGAATTCATTGTCCCAGGAAGGGGAAACTTTATTGACACATTCCTGGGGTCAGATACATCACATGATCACACTGACAGAACCACAGGCACATAGACACAGGCAACAGAGCATGCACAATGTCGGCACTAGTACAGTGTATATCCACCTTTCGCAGCAATGCAGGCTGCTATTCTCCCATGGAGACGATCGTAGAGATGCTGGATGTAGTCCTGTGGAACGGCTTGCCATGACATTTCCACCTGGCGCCTCAGTTGGACCAGCGTTTGTGCTGGACGTGCAGACCGCGTGAGACGACGCTTCATCCAGTCCCAAACATGCTCAATGGGGGACAGATCCGGAGATCTTGCTGGCCAGGGTAGTTGACTTACACCTTCTAGAGCACGTTGGGTGGCACGGGATACATGCGGACGTGCATTGTCCTGTTGGAACAGCAAGTTCCCTTGCCGGTCTAGGAATGGTAGAACGATGGGTTCGATGACGGTTTGGATGTACCGTGCACTATTCAGTGTCCCCTCGAAGATCACCAGTGGTGTACGGCCAGTGTAGGAGATCGCTCCCCACACCATGATGCCGGGTGTTGGCCCTGTGTGCCTCGGTCGTATGCAGTCCTGATTGTGGCGCTCACCTGCACGGCGAGAAACACGCATACGACCATCATTGGCACCAAGGCAGAAGCGACTCTCATCGCTGAAGACGACACGTCTCCATTCGTCCCTCCATTCACGCCTGTCACGACACCACTGGAGGCGGGCTGCACGATGTTGGGGCGTGAGCGGAAGACGGCCTAACGGTTTGCGGGACCGTAGCCCAGCTTCATGGAGACGGTTGCGAATGGTCCTCGCCGATACCCCAGGAGCAACAGTGTCCCTAATTTGCTGGGAAGTGGCGGTGCGGTCCCCTACGGCACTGCGTAGGATCCTACGGTCTTGGCGTGCATCCCTGCGTCGCTGCGGTCCGGTCCCAGGTCGACGGGCACGTGCACCTTCCGCCGACCACTGGCGACAACATCGGTGTACTGTGGAGACCTCACGCCCCACGTGTTGAGCAATTCGGCGGTACATCCACCCGGCCTCCCGCATGCCCACTATACGCCCTCGCTCAAAGTCCGTCAACTGCACATATGGTTCACGTCCACGCTGTCGCGGCATGCTACCAGTGTTAAAGACTGCGATGGAGCTCCGTATGCCACGGCAAACCGGCTGACACTGACGGCGGCGGTGCACAAATGCTGCGCAGCTAGCGCCATTTGACGGCCAACACCGCGGTTCCTGGTGTGTCCGCTGTGCCGTGCGTGTGATCATTGCTTGTACAGCCCTCACGCAGTGTCCGGAGCAAGTATGGTGGGTCTGACACACCGGTGTCAATGTGTTCTTTTTTCCATTTCCAGGAGTGTAAATCATATTCCTACAGTCTATAGCATAACATTGAATAATTTTAAATAAAGGACAGCCACAACACAAGGAAAATAGAAGAGCCTGCTGGCGTTGTAGCGACTTTCCTCGAAAGTGATTGACCACCTCTACATTTAAACTCAAATGTCGCAGTGACCGAATAGTTTATAACTCTGCATTCCATTTCTAGTGATTGGTCATTTATGCACACGAATACAGGATCACCGTTCTCGTTGCTAGCAACCCTGGAAGTTGCGGTCCATCAACCAAAATTTCTCTCGCAACTCAAGCAAGCATGGTCAGTCAATCATTATGTCATACCCAATGCACAGATGCGATGGATAAGACTCCACCGATCTACTGTAATATTATCCATCACAGCTGATATCGCGAAAAATTTTGCAGTAAATCCTACACTGGCCCATCATGTGACAGCTTGTTTTCTTAATTTCAGTGTCATAGCTAAACCATACATCCTCTACTTTGCAAGTATCACTGCGACCATTCATAGATGACTGCTCAGCACGTCCATTCACACTTAATTCTCGAACTCATAAAGACGATCAAATTATACCAGACAACGCTATACATATTTATAAGACCTCGCGCATAGAACTCGATCATTCTCTCTGCGTATGGCGGTCATAGAGCTATTTAGTCCTCTTACGTTAAAAGACCATCCTCACCTCGGCATTGACCTACCTACCCAATTATTCCTCAACCGAACAGACAAATACAGCTACAATTCACCTCTCTTGACTGAATAGAGCTTTCCTAGTCCTAACCCATCCAAGTGCACCACATTTCTCGAAATCTAACCAAGTCTTGGACCTTAGCACACCATATCGATCTATAGTGACAGATCTCAAAGTGCCTTAATTTAATAGCATACAATTTAAAAGAACAAGAACGGAGCGATATTTATACACAGCGTAGTTCGATAGATTTTTAAGCAAATCATCCAATCTATCATGTGTAAGGTATTGTTATAGAGTCCATGATCGGTGCATCGAATGTTCCAGTAGGAGAGAGAGAGAGAGAGAGAGAACATAAACACACACACACTCCTAAGACTAGAACGTTCAGCACTTAAAAACGGGCAATAACCTTAGATCGCGTACTTTTCCGTCCTGTCTGACATACATCCTTCTCCCGGGTCACCTTACGCTGAGCTATCTCTACCCCAATCGTAAAACTTTTCCTTTCTATGATACGAGCCCAATGTAGCCCTGTGGACACGTCTAGTGCCCAATGATCACACCAGATCACGATTCAGAAAAAATACTATTACTCCATCAGGTCTACATAAAAAATTATAGTTATTAGCAGCCGGTACATCCTGCAACCAAACAGATACGTATAACAGCAGCGTCCAACATGTGAAAATTACAAGTCATCCCGTCACCGACTCTGTAAACACCCGTCTGTCGGGTAAGTGTGTACACAATGATTACAGCCCCTCACAAATACCCACAGCTAACTTAGTTACGACGTTGAAGTCTCGATTTTACACCAAGCATGCGGCAGGGTGGGGATCGCGTAAATCAAAGTGCGTTTAGAGGAATGTGTCAACTTCCATCACACATCAGATGGAAATCCTCTGATGACCGACGGGTTCACCGTTAACGATCGCAAGTAGACAGCGCTTTAAACCACATATCGACCACGTAGCCGCATACGACTAGAACGCCGGCTATATCACGTGACTAACGCATTCAAATAGAATGCTCGAAAAAAAATCTACCTTCAGCAACTTCTCCTTCTCTAGAATAAATGAGTCAACGTTTGAATCGTACCTAGTTGCAGCTCTATCTCAATCGATCATCGCGTACACCCTCTGTTATCATTCAACACAGATGTGAGTAAGTTTAGACGTGAATGATTCTCTGTGCTCCTGAAAAGCATCAAATACAGCATTCAACTCACGTGTATCACTGCTACCTCAGTAGACATACACTATAATACGAACTCAACGAGAAAAAATTGACTGCCTTCCGTATTCGGCTCGCTACGACGTCATCGTTTTCCTGCATTCCTCTTGTTGCCGCATACTTGACTCCATATACAAATTCCCCCCTGCGAACCAGAAGATAAGCAAGTAGGTTATCATTTGCACTGCATTTCGGTGCATATTAGGTTAGTTTATATCTTTGCGCTAATCAGTTTCCGGATTTCTTTCGATTTTATGTCAGATCCATCCATGCGACCGCGACATAAGTTATAGTTCGGTGTTCTAAAATTGTCTCTAAATGTAACCAAGGCGTATCCAGTCACCTCCACATTCGGAGAGCGCTTGCTCTGTTTTCTGTATCTCCACGTACATGCACGCCTCGCGGACGGCTCCCAGGACCGGCGGTAGATTAGGATTAACGTTCGAATGAGGATTCGCTGCAAGTTATATGTAGAGAAAGACATACCAGCTATGCTCTGAGTACGTGAATATGCGCAGAGAAATACTGTGGCCTTCCGTCGGGAGAGAGAGAGAGAGAGAGAGACAGAGACAGAGAATTGCGTCATGGAAGTCTGACACAGCAACAGACGCGAGTGGCAGCAGTGGCTCGGCCACACGATGACGGAATACGATCTTCTCCCAGGCCCTACTGGTTGGGCCTCCAGAGGGCTTGCCAGACGTTGACTGCCACAAATCCCCATCTGTTTTTTCTCGGTAGCTGACGTCACAGCTCACAGAAACCAAGTCCCTCTATACAGGACTTGCTTCTACTCCGTAGAAGACTGAAAGCAATGAGACGACCAGAACATCGACCATCAGTGGCCACCATTCTGGAAAAGATTTTATTAGATTAGATTTACTTTCGTTCCAATTGATCCGTAGTGAGAAAGTCCTCCAGGATGTAGAACATGTCAGAAAAACAATAACACACGACAATTATTTACAACTCAAACAAATAGCCTAATGTACCAGTCAACAGGTCCCATGTGGAATGATCGTCCTTTTTTTAATGAACACTATACGAAAAAATCATTTTACAAACACTAATAACCTGAATTTAAAATATTTTTTTTATTTGTAAGGTAATAAACATGTAATAGAACTACTATAATAGAGGCAGGGGTGTAAATGTGGAAGCGTGTGGGTAATGTGGAAACGTCTAGTATCTGATCTACTGAGTGCTGCACTGTAGTGGGGCAGCCAGAAATTATTGCACTAGTTCTTTTTTGTCACGGTAGAAGGTTAGAAGTCAGTTGAGCAACAGACGCCGTGACAGTGATGAAATTTACGTTCGCGCATTTTCTAAACCTTTTTCGAGGTAAGTCGTGCAATTATATTTATCTATATACTTTGTACTTATCTTTATTTACGTATGAAAGCTTATAAAGGGAGGTGCATATAAGGATTTAGCAGTCCTTTGTCAGCCCTAAATGGATAGTTGCTTCATGTAATCTACCGAAATTTAAAATTGCCATTGTGTAGGTAATGTGGAAGCATACATACCATAGCACTGGGGAAAACGTTTCCACAATACCAACAACAAATACAAGAATTCTAATACGTTTTGCGTCTGTTTCTAGATGCCACGAAAGCTAACTGCTCGGAAACCAAGAGCTATTGTGAAGGAGTGGGATACTGAAAACATGATTAAGGCTATAATAGCCTCAAGGGAAAGCAGGTGGGGTTAAGAAGAGCAGTAAAATCTTTCAGTGTACCTCAGACAACACTTCAAAGTTTTGTGCACAGTGATATGTCACCAGAAGAATGTGTTTCTTTGAGACTTGGACGTAAGCTTGTACTACCTCATGCTATTGAGAAACAGTTTGTACAGTAACTCATTGAAATGGATAAAACAGAAGGTCAACATCGTTGTCAAATACCTCATCAAATACGTATGTCTCTTCACAAGATATCATGCCAGTCCCTCCTCTAAAGAGGACTGTTTCCAACAGGGGTCGTAAGCTAGGTTCATCAGCTGTTTTGACATCTTCGCCTTATAAAACACGCCTTGAAGACTCCTTACTGAAGGGTAAACAGAAGCTTCCTAAGGCACCTGCCAAAAGCAAGAGAAAACATGAAGCTCTTCCTAGAAAACCGTGCTAAAAACGGCTTAAGTTATCTGAGGTTTCAGATGAAGGGCCCGATGCACCAACTGTCAGGCGAGTCACATTTGGATCTCGCAGTTGGGGAAGAAAAACCTTACTGAAGAAGATGCAGTTTGTATTTTTTGTGAAGGCGCATTTTCGACAGACATTCGGGGAGAATTGTGGATTAAGTGTGTAGTGTGTGAGGAGTGGAGTCACTCTTTGTGTGCCGGAGATGGAAGGAGATATTTACATATGCGAATTTTGAAAGTGAACTTCGCTTATGAAGAAATTTTCTAATACAGATGCGATTAGAAATATTTTTGTGTAATTTAAATTTAATGTAAAGTAAAATAGTTTCTATCATTTTCAATAGTTTTCGTTTGAAGACGTAAGTTTCCCACAATTTTAAGGCGTTTCCACATTTTCGCACTTCTTGAGTTGTTGTGCAAGCAGAAAACGTTTTTTAATTTTTAACATATTTAGTTTTTTGTGTTTCGTAATATTACATTCATTGCTGAAACATTATGAATTAGCTTTGGCTAGTATTTGAAGCTGAAAGAGAAGTAAACGTTTCTTTCATACAGCAAAAACAAACTGGGTTCCCACATTTACACCCCTACCTCTACTTATTTTCAATGAACAGGCCGGCCATGGTGGCCGAGCGGCTCTGGGCGCTACAGTCAGGAACTGCGCGACCACTACGGTCGCAGGTTCGAGTCCTGCCTCGGGCATGGGTGTGTGTGGTGTCCTTGGGTTGGTTGGGTCTGAGTGTTTCTAAGTTCTAGGAGACTGATGACCTCAGAAGTTAAGTCCCATAGTGCTCAGAGCCATTTGAGCCATTTGAACAATGAACACATTACTGAACTGATTTGGCGCAGAAGTTAGATTGTACTTACACACACACACACACACTTATTTACAATGAACACATTACTCCACTGAAATTGTGCAGAAGTTATATTTGGTTCTACTGAAAATTCATCGATGGAGTAGAAGGAGTTGGCCACCAATAAACCCTTTAGGCTCCTCTTAAACTGAATTTCATTGGTTGTTAAGCTTTTTATGGCTGCTGGCAAGTTATTGAAAATGTGTGTTCCTGAATAATGCACAGCTTTTTGAACGACAGTATGTGACTTTAAAGCCTTGTGAAGATTATTCTTAATTCTAGTATTGATTCCATGAATTGAGCTGTTGGATAGAAGAAGTGATATATTTTTAACGACAAATTTAATTAAGGAATAAATATATTAGGAAATAGTAGTTAGTATACTTAGTTCCCTAAACAGGCTTCTGCAAGAGTCCACACCACATGCAACTCTTACAGCATGTTTTTGTGCCGTGAAAACTTTAACTTGGCTTGATGAATTACCCCAAACAATAATCCCATATTACATTATGGAATGAAAGTAAGCATTGTATGACAGCTTTTTCATTTACATTTCCCCTATGTCTGACACAATTCGTATAACAAATAGAAATTTGCTAAACCGCTTCAGCAGTACGGTGGCGTGCTCCGCCCAGTTGAATTTATTATACGTTACCTTTCCTAAAATTTTTGAGAATTCTGGCAAAAGTGAAACTGGCTGGAAATTTGATGCTATTTCTTTATCTCCCTTCTGAAACAGTGGCTTAACTTCAGGGTATTTCAACCATTCAGGAAATATTCCACTGATAAATGACTGATCCCCCGGAAGAACCATGGACCTTGCCGTTGGTGGGGAGGCTTGCGTGCCTCAGCGATACAGATAGCCGTACCGTATGTGCAACCACAACGGAGGGGAATCTGTTGAGAGGCCAGACAAACGTGTCGTTCCTGAAGAGGGGCAGCAGTCTTTTCAGTAGTTGCAGGGGCAACAGTCTACATGATTGACTGATCTGGCCTTGTAACACTAACCAAAACGGCCTAGCTGTGCTGGTACTGCGAACGGCTGAAAGCAAGGGGAAACTACAGCCATAGCAGCGTCTACAGAACCTGACAACCCTGTCTTTTCAGTAACCGTTATAAAATGTTTGTTAAAAAGTTCTGCAACACTGAACACATCTGCCACCAGTGTATCATTTGCTCTTAATGCTGTTTGTCCCTCTTCATGTCTGATTCTACCGGTCTCCTCCTCCACTATATACCATATTGTCTTTATTTTGTTATCTGATATGAGTATCTTTTACTTATAATATATCTGCTTTGATGTCCGTATTACAGTCTTTAATATTTTGCAGTATTTCTTGTAATGTGCTACAGCATCAACATCTGAACTGTTTCGGATTGACAAATAAAGTTTTCTTTTTGTTTTACAGGATACCCCTATTCCTTGAGTAATGCATGGCTTCTTTGTAGACTTTGCTCTAACCTTGGTTAGTCTTGGGGAAAACTGTTCAAATAAGGTAAGCACTTTACTAGCAAAAGTGTTATATTTTTCATTCATGCCATGAGCACTGTAAACATCTGTCCAGTGAATGTCTCTGAGGAGTGTCCTAAAATAATCAACTTTTTGTCTTATTGATTACCCTCTTGAGCTCAGATTTAACAGATTTTATATCCTGTTCAGTATTACCATTTAACAGAAGGAAGTGCATGTCATTGTCTGAGAGGCCATTTTTTAATATAATTTTGTTCATTAGAGTTTTCTATAAAGCTATTATCACTGGCTGTTTGTGAGCAATTTGCTACACTAGTGGGAAACTTTACAGTGGGAATGATAGTTGAATGATAGTGTTACTAACTCAAATAAATTATCATGTGGAGAGTCTTTACGGAAAACTACATTGAAATCAGCAGCAACAAATATGTCTTTGTTTTTGGTTGTTAAATGGGCCAGTACAGCTTCAAGGTGGTTTATAAACAGATTAAAGTTACCTGCAGGTGTTCAATATACACTTAATAATTTGAAGGATTTTTTGTGAAATTGTACTTCTATTGCACATTCTTCCATATGCTGTTCTAGGCAAAACATATGAATGTCTATGTTTTTAAATTTATGACAGTTCCTGATGAATGTGGCAACTCCTCCCTTCTCCATTCTGCTCTTCAAGAGTAAGATGCTAACCTAAACCCTGTAACACTTACAAGTTCTATACCAGTGGTCACATGATGTTCAGAGAGGCAGATTAGGTCAGCTGGGTTTGAAGACTCTAATTCATCTATGCAGGTAACTAATTCATTAATTTTATTTCTCAGTCCTCGAATATTTTGATAAAATAATGATGGCTGACATTTCACATTGACTTAATTAATATTGGGTATAGTTGAAATATCTGCTGACTGTTGAAAATTCTTAACCAGCTGATGTAATAAGCTAGAATTATGTTTTTTTTTTTTTGTTTCTTTCTCAAACTGAAGGTTTGTGTCAGTCCCAACCTCTCTTAAAATTTGGTTTCTTTCTTTCTTCCCTACCCTAAAGAAGGATCTTTTCTGAAACCTATAACCACTGGTATTTTATCGCTCATGACAGTGTCTCCCTCCTTTAAATTTCCTGCTATTTTCCCAGCCAGTATACTCTTCCCTTTCCTGTTGAGGCGAAGGCCGTGCTCAGTATAATCCCACCTATTGACAGAATCAACAGGAACCACACCATTGTATGACCCTGCACCCGACATAAGCAGCCGTTCCAATTCCAAGTTAATTATCTTGACAGATGGGTTCAAACGAGGTCGGTCATGGCGCCAAAGAACAGATACAAACTCAACACTAGTACGCTTCAATACTGATGCAATCTTTGCCAGGTCACACTCTACGCTGTACCCGGGATCTCTGTCAATACTATTATCTGCCCCATCCACTATAACCACAGCGTCTTCCGTAGTGAAATCTTTGCAGAGTGATCCTAAATCCACTGACACCTGCTCCAGACCAGAACTAGGTTTAAAAAAATTGGTGACCTGGTATTCTGATCCTAGTTCATCCTGCAAAAGTTGGTCAACACTTCTTCCATGGGAACTACTTAACAACAACACTTCCTTTATCTTTACTGATTCCCCTACATTCTTAGTTTTCAATTTGCTGCTGAATGTTTGTTGTGCCCTGCCTACACCTGCGACTGCTTGAGGCTCACCAGCTTCTAACTGAAGCAACATTTCAAATCTATTTTTCACATTCACCAAGAAGCTGTCAGACTAAATTCTAGGCCTGTTCCTCCTGTTGCCTGTTGCCACTTCCCATCTCTCTTTACCTTTCTCCTTCGTTGATTAACTCAGCCTGTTGTCGTATTTTCCTATCTCTACTACAAATCCAACAAAACCACTGATGAGTCTCATTTACTCCCCTTGTTCCCACGCCACTACAGTCACACACATGGTTAAAACTACAGCACCTGTCACACCAAAGCCTAGACCTAACAATTCTAACGCAAGTCAAGCACTTTTAACTCATGATAAACTTAATAGTTTATTAAGAATAAGTCAGTTAAATTACAGATAAACACGAAAATATGGTTCCACAAATCGGGCCTATACGCAACTGTGAGTAAACAAAAACAACAGCGTTGAGTTTCTGAAACATTTTAAACTTTACGCCACTTTCCGGAAATGTGAGTTAAATAATGAAGAGATACGCTACAACTACACTCCTGGAAATTGAAATAAGAACACCGTGAATTCATTGTTCCAGGAAGGGGAAACTTTATTGACACATTCCTGGGGTCAGATACATCACATGATCACACTGACAGAACCACAGGCACATAGACACAGGCAACGGAGCATGCACAATGTCGGCACTAGTACAGTGTACACTCCTGGAAATGGAAAAAAGAACACATTGACACCGGTGTGTCAGACCCACCATACTTGCTCCGGACACTGCGAGAGGGCTGTACAAGCAATGATCACACGCACGGCACAGCGGACACACCAGGAACCGCGGTGTTGGCCGTCGAATGGCGCTAGCTGCGCAGCATTTGTGCACCGCCGCCGTCAGTGTCAGCCAGTTTGCCGTGGCATACGGAGCTCCATCGCAGTCTTTAACACTGGTAGCATGCCGCGACAGCGTGGACGTGAACCGTATGTGCAGTTGACGGACTTTGAGCGAGGGCGTATAGTGGGCATGCGGGAGGCCGGGTGGACGTACCGCCGAATTGCTCAACACGTGGGGCGTGAGGTCTCCACAGTACATCGATGTTGTCGCCAGTGGTCGGCGGAAGGTGCACGTGCCCGTCGACCTGGGACCGGACCGCAGCGACGCACGGATGCACGCCAAGACCGTAGGATCCTACGCAGTGCCGTAGGGGACCGCACCGCTACTTCCCAGCAAATTAGGGACACTGTTGCTTCTGGGGTATCGGCGAGGACCATTCGCAACCGTCTCCATGAAGCTGGGCTACGGTCTCGCACACCGTTAGGCCGTCTTCCGCTCACGCCCCAACATCGTGCAGCCCGCCTCCAGTGGTGTCGCGACAGGCGTGAATGGAGGGACGAATGGAGACGTGTCGTCTTCAGCGATGAGAGTCGCTTCTGCCTTGGTGCCAATGATGGTCGTATGCGTGTTTCTCGCCGTGCAGGTGAGCGCCACAATCAGGACTGCATACGACCGAGGCACACAGGGCCAACACCCGGCATCATGGTGTGGGGAGCGATCTCCTACACTGGCCGTACACCACTGGTGATCGTCGAGGGGACACTGAATAGTGCACGGTACATCCAAACCGTCATCGAACCCATGGTTCTACCATTCCTAGACCGGCAAGGGAACTTGCTGTTCCAACAGGACAATGCACGTCCGCATGTATCCCGTGCCACCCAACGTGCTCTAGAAGGTGTAAGTCAGCTACCCTGGCCAGCAAGATCTCCGGATCTGTCCCCCATTGAGCATGTTTGGGACTGGATGAAGCGTCGTCTCACGCGGTCTGCACGTCCAGCACGAACGCTGGTCCAACTGAGGCGCCAGGTGGAAATGGCATGGCAAGCCGTTCCACAGGACTACATCCAGCATCTCTACGATCGTCTCCATGGGAGAATAGCAGCCTGCATTGCTGCGAAAGGTGGATATACACTGTACTAGTGCCGACATTGTGCATGCTCTGTTGCCTGTGTCTATGTGCCTGTGGTTCTGTCAGTGTGATCATGTGATGTATCTGACCCCAGGAATGTGTCAATAAAGTTTCCCCTTCCTGGGACAATGAATTCACGGTGTTCTTATTTCAATTTCCAGGAGTGTATATCCACCTTTCGCAGCAATGCAGGCTGCTATTCTCCCATGGAGACGATCGTAGAGATGCTGGATGTAGTCCTGTGGAACGGCTTGCCATGCCATTTCCACCGGGCGCCTCAGTTGGACCAGCGTTCGTGCTGGACGTGCAGACCGCGTGAGACGACGCTTCATCCAGTCCCAAACATGCTCAATGGGGGACAGATCCGGAGATCTTGCTGGCCAGGGTAGTTGACTTACACCTTCTAGAGCACGTTGGATGGCACGGGATACATGCGGACGTGGATTGTCCTGTTGGAACAGCAAGTTCCCTTGCCGGTCTAGGAATGGTAGAACGATGGGTTCGATGACGGTTTGAATGTACCGTGCACTATTCAGTGTCCCCTCGACGATCACCAGTGGTGTATGGCCAGTGTAGGAGATCGCTCCCCACACCATGATGCCGGGTGTTGGCCCTGTGTGCCTCGGTCGTATGCAGTCCTGATTGTGGCGCTCACCTGCACGGCGCCAAACACGCATACGACCATCATTGGCACCAAGGCAGAAGCGACTCTCATCGCTGAAGACGACACGTCTCCATTCGTCCCTCCATTCACGCCTGTCGCGACACCACTGGAGGCAGGCTGCACGATGTTGGGGCGTGAGCGGAAGACGGCCTAACGGTGTGCGGGACCGTAGCCCAGCTTCATGGAGACGGTTGCGAATGGTCCTCGCCGATACCCCAGGAGCAACAGTGTCCGTAATTTGCTGGGAAGTGGCGGTGCGGTCCCCTACGGGACTGCGTAGGATCCTACGGTCTTGGCGTGCATCCGTGCGTCGCTGCGGTCCGGTCCCAGGTCCACGGGCACGTGCACCTTCCGCCGACCACTGGCGGCAACATCGATGTACTGTGGAGACCTCACGCCCCACGTGTTGAGCAATTCGGCGGTACGTCCACCCGGCCTCCCGCATGCCCACTATACGCCCTCGCTCAAAGTCCGTCAACTGCACATACGGTTCACGTCCACGCTGTCGCGGCATGCTACCAGTGTTAAAGACTGCGATGGAGCTCCGTATGCCACGGCAAACTGGCTGACACTGACGGCGGCGGTGCACAAATGCTGCGCAGCTGGCGCCATTGGACGGCCAACACCGCGGTTCCTGGTGTGTCCGCTGTGCCGTGCGTGTGATCGTTGCTTGTACAGCCCTCTCGCAGTGTCCGGAGCAAGTATGGTGGGTCTGACACACCGGTGTCAATGTGTTCTTTTTTCCATTTCCAGGAGTGTAAATTGCTGGAGAGAGCAAAGAACAACTAAACGAAATTCTATAGGTGTTCTGCGGCAAAACGTAAACAGAAAATACTACTGTACGATCTTTTCGCGTTTCCTGCTATATTACGTGAAGAAAAATGAAACCTTTAATAGTACGCTTAAAAGGCACACAAATACACCGATTTACCACGCGATCAGTACTAAACTATATGTTTTTTATAATCTAAAATTACTTATTTTTACGAGAACACCAAAACTCGCGCTAGTCACCTGGCTGCAGGGCGATCAACTGTCGTCCTAGCTTTTTCCGTCTGCCAGAGCTTTTGGTTGCTTCTGGATTTAACACCTTCACCTTTCGGACACTCATTTCTGCTGTGTGAGTAAGTCGAATAGTTACTGTTCCGTCCGACTTAACTTTTGTGTGACACTTTGCACAGGATTAACCTACATCGTTATCCACAATCCGCAAACCAGCCAACAGTGTGTGGGGTTGGGGTTGGGTTGTTTGGGAAAGGAGACCAAACAGCGAGGTCATCGGTAACCTATACGTTTCACAAATCACTTACCTCACAAAAAATCTTGGTTACTCGAACTACTGCAATACAGCGAGCGCCACTACTGCCAGCTAAATAAAAGATTCAAACTACGGAAGGCACTAACTACTGATAGGCATAGTTAGCAAATGAAAGATTTTAATAGAGAACAAACAATGTATTTGCCTTAATAGTCATAATATATATAGCAGTTCATGACAAATTACAAAACTCCGCCATCTCTCTCCACACATCCACCACTGCTGGGGGGCCCACCTCCAACTGCGGAACGCTACGCGCTGTTCACATCCAGCTGCCGCTGCCCAACACTACAATGGCAGACGACAAAGCAAACTAGCCACAGACTGCACACAGCACAGTCAGTGATTTTCATACAGAGGTTGCGTTAACAATAAAAAAACATAAACAGCCTACTTACAGCGAGCGCCACTACTGCCAGCTAAATAAAAGATTCAAACTACGGAAGGCACTAACTACTGATAGGCATAATTAGCAAATGAAAGATTTTAATAGAGAACAAACAATGTATTTACCTTAATAGTCATAATATATATAGCAGTTCATGACAAATTACAAAACTCCGCCATCTCTCTCCCCACATCCACCACTGCTGGCGGCTCACCTCCAACTGCGCAACGCTACGCGCTGTTCACATCCAGCTGCCGCTGCCCAACACTACAATGGTAAACAACAATGCAAACTAGCCACAGACTGCACACAGCACAGTCAGTGATTTTCATACAGATGTGGCGTTACCAATAAAAAAAACATAAACAGTCTACTTACAGAACCATCCTGGCATTTGCACAGTGTGTGGGGGAGGGCATCCTGTGTCAGTACTAATCCTGTACTTTTGTGTTCCACTCGCAGATATAGCGAGAAGATTGATTGTGTGTATGCCCCCGCATGAGCACTGATTTCTAGTATCTTATTTTCGTAGTCCTAACGTGTGACATGAGTTAGGACAGTGGGATCGTTTTCCATTCAGCTTCAAACACCGGTTCTCAAGATGTTTTCAGTAATGTTCCTCGAAAATAGCATCAACATCGTTCCAGAGAGCCCGCAACTCGCTGTCGTGCGGTAGCGTTCTCGCTTCCTGCGCCCGGGTTCCCGGGTTCGATTCCCGGCGGGGTTAGGGATTTTCTCTGCCTCGTCATGTCTGGGTGTTGTGTGATGTCCTTAGGTTAGTTAGGTTTAAGTAGTTCTAAGTTTTAGGGGACTGATGACCATAGATGTTAAGTCCCATAGTGCTCAAAGCCATTTGAACCATTTGAACCTTCCAGAGATTCCCATTTAGTTCCCCAAGCATCTTCGTACACTTGCGTGCTGTTCGAACCCACCGGTAACGAATTTAGCAGCCGTCCTCTCAGTTGCTTTTATGTCTTTCTTTAATCCGACCTGGTGCGGATCCCGAACTGTAGTCAAGAATAAGTCGCAGTAGACTCCTATATGTGGTCTCCTGTACAGATGAAAATTCTCCCCATAAACCAAAGTCGACCATTCGCCTCTCCTACCACATCCTCCATTTCATATCGCTTTTCAACGTTATGTCCACATACTTAAGCGACGTGTCTGTGTCAAGCAGGACGGCATCCGAACATTAGTTTCTCCTACTCATCCACATTAACTAGCATATTCCTACGTTTAGAGCCAGCTGCCAATCATCACACTAACCAGACGGTTTGCGTAAGTCGTCTTATCCTACAGCCACTCATCTTCGATGCCATGCCGTACACCGCAGCAATATCAGCAGACAACCTTAGGTTGTGAGACCTTAGCTTTTCCCGGCGGCTACAATGTTCAAATACGGGATTGCAGCCAGGTGACATCGTCGATAACCCTATATATTTCGACATGAGCGCACTCAGCCATTTTCAAGGCAAAACTGCAGCACGTAAGCACTGTGCAAGTGAATTTAAAACCTCGATTTTCACGGAAACTCCGTAATTATAAGACACACACACACTCTGTAAATACACGCGGCAGCACAAGCAAAAGGTCACCTACGTCAGAAATTATCGATAGAGCAATTAATAACCAACGGGTGAGACAGGGTCAACTCTGTCCCTCTGTTTTTTGACAACTCAGACAGCAGGATTCAATGCAGAATTTTTAAAAATCCACAATCTCTATTTATAAGGTTATTCGCTAAATTAATTTCAACAGCTTCCTTAGGAACACTGTCCCAATGGGTGGAAGTGCGTGAAAGAATCTCCGTGTTGTTATATTCTATAGGATGACCGATGCCAAAACAGTGTTCTGCAATAGCGGATTTGTTTGTGTGCTGTAAGAGTGTGTTCCACTTATACTCAGAGCACCGGTCCTCCGCCGGCCGAAGTGGCCCAGCAGTTCTAGGCGTTTCAGTATGGAACCGCGCGACCGCTACGGTCGCAGGTTCTAATCCTGCCTCGGGCATGGATGTGTGTGATGACCTTAGGATCGTTAGGTTTAAGTAGTTCTATGTTCCAGGGGACTGATGACCTCAGATGTTAAGTCCCATAATGCTCAGAGCCATTTGAACCGGGCCTCCACAGTCCTGACACTCTGACCAATATATGACATGCCACAACTGCAGTGAATACGGTAGATTCTCTAAGCATCCTAAAAGGACAGTGATCTTATATGGTGGTCGAAAAACCCGCATAACCTGATATTTCCGCAAAATTCGACCAATCCTCTTCAAAATGCTCCCTGTATAAGTCAGAAAGTCCATAGACTGGTGCCTCCTCGGTATTATCATCGCTCACCCGGTGCTCGATAACGCAGCGTCTAATCTGTCGACGACGTCACCCGCCTGCATTCCCCTAAGTAATTTGAACATTGTATATGCCAGGGGGAACTAAGGTGTCACAATGCTTACTTCTATTGGTAAGAAATTATCGTTGCCTGCGGAGTGTAATATATCTGTTTTGATAGCTTAAATAAACTTACACTCGGTAATCTAACCATTCAAGCTCATAAATGTCATACAATTTGTGTAAAAATTCTTAGATCGTCGCTGAGCAGCGACCACCTGATATTTCAAACAATATCTTACGCGCCACGGCACAGAATACGAATTGTTCATAAATTGTATCGATAGTGATATTTTGTGTTTCTTATATTTTGACAGCTGAAGAATTGTAATCTTCTTCTGCTACCACAGTTCTTGTATACTTTCTAAAGACGGCGGACGCGTATGTGGTGTGGTCCACAATTGCTAATTAGTTATTATAAAATATTACTATTGTTCAGTGCTATGTAAGAATTTGTGTGTGCAGCTAAGATGAAATGTCGAAAATGTTAAAGGACTTTATTGGAAGAAACACCCAGCAAGATACAAAATTGAAATGTTACGGAGCCTATTGTTAGCAATACTTAGGTACTTCAATTGGTTATTGTGCTCTCAAATGCTGTAGTACCTCTTTATTACTTGACGTATTTCTGTGCTATCCATCTCCTATTAATGGCAACAGAAATAATGATGTTTTTATAGTTTTAATACTGCTACCAGGAACCGACTGCATGGCGGCAAACATCGTAGTTAAGGCAGAAGGCGCATTGAGAGTTACCTTGTTTGTGATTTAAACCCAATTTCTTTTAACGTGTGGTGTAGTATAGCAAAGAAAATTTCCAGTTCTGTCTGGCCCCTTAGGTTTCTCTGTTCGTAGTTGCTATGTCTCGTATCCGGTGGTGGACGAACATGATCACGATACAAATAAATTAAATGGCAGTGCGAACTCTATTCTCGATCTTGAGAACGCTACGCATTCTGCAAACGTTTCAGGTGACATGTAAACTATCACATACAGTACTTAGGTTGTTTGAAAAGTCTTTACTCTTCCCGCCAAGAAGTGGTGCAAAACTCAAAACAGATTTCTGAATCTTCACAAGAGCATAATAATTTAATCAAAATATAACACCACACTTGGCGCCCGAACAGGGACGTGACTGAAATCACGAAAATCAGTCCTCTAGTGTTTGATACTAATATAGATGTATCTAACAATACATTTACTTTTCATGTGCACGCTACGCGCCTCAAAAATTGTGGACGAAAATTTCAAAGAGGAAAGACGAGCCGACGGCGGAAAACGGAGAAATTTTATATCCAGTTGCCTACTTCCAAGAGAAACGTAAGTTACGAAAAAATTTTCATATGCAGTTGTGACGTTGCAGTAGTACAGTTGTCTCTCGAGCTACATTACCATTCTTCCTTTTATTTCCATCTGCACATTTAAAAAAATCAGCTTCAAATTATTTTTTTACTCAAAATTTTGTAGGATTTGCAACGTAGTGTCGAAATCCCATTGCTGAGTCTTGATTTCAGTGTGTAAATATGGCGCCGTGTTACATGTAGAATGCTAGCGCTGTGTTCTAATTCTGTTGGTTAGTGTGCCCGTCTTCCAGCTTGTCTTCTCCGCCTCAGTTCACAGTCGTTTGTTAAGCGAGTGCAACTGCCATACTTGACAGACAGCACGAGACCTGACGTCACATGCAAAGGACAGACGAACCGCGTTCCAGACCACGTGTAGCTGACGTGATACTGTTGACAAACAGACCCCGCGAGATGGCGGAGGGTAAACAGGAATTAATCCCTACATCAGGTGATAGTGATGATATGAACAGCACTCAATATTCGTTGCGCTCACGTGCAATTTGCATCCGAGTGGAGGCGGAGGCTAACGCCGGTGATGTGATTGACAAAGACCAAACAATTCAAACTATTCCCGCGGGTAGCAACACAACTGTAGATACGAATGCAACGCTCCTTCAAATCCAAAATTGGATGGCATATAATGATAGGGAAAAGGAACAATTGCGGTTAAAACGGAACGGAAAGGAGGAGAGAGAGCTGAGCCAGAGGAGAAAAACAAAAAAGGATTGATGCGAGCTTTAACCGATTTAAATAAACCGTTTGATGCGGTAAATGAAGAATCTGAAGCTGTAGATGGAAAATTTAACACAGTACAAACTGAAATAACTACCGACTTGAAAACTGATCTGGATACCCATTCGGAAATAAGTGGGCGAATTGATGCAGTAAAAACTGAGATCCGTTAACAGGTTGCGGCTGAGATCAAGCAGGTATCTAGTAAATATGATGCAGCACTACGAGCTACCAAGGGTGAAATTAATGCCACGGTAGAAGCATACCACAGGGAAGCTGTAGTGTTAAAGGGTAATTGTTATACCAAGTCAAAGGAGGTCAGCGCCGTCAAACTGGTCGTCACCAATATGGGAAAGGAGATAGATGATGTGACGAGACAAGTAGAATCACTTGACACACAGGAGTAGGTAAAAATTTCGGTAAAGGCTCACGCCGAAGCGTTATCCGACAAGTATACAGAGTGGATAAAAACCAAAGGCCATCTGATAGAAAAAAAAGTTAAAGACAGAACTGACGGAAGTAGCAAGGGAAGTTACTTATGATCTTTTGACGGAACCGGGAAAATAGGGAGACACCGTGTTATCTGAACTAGGACGGATAAGGCGAACTTTGGCACAAGACCTTCCTCAATAGAAGCAGCAGGTCATTGAGGAGGCGCAGACACTAAAGAACAAAGTGGAAAGTCCCTCACATCCGATGGGTAGCGAACGGAATGAGTCCCCATACCGAAATGACAACAGGCAAATTCATTACAGCACTCCACTTGATCATACGCCATACTACAGTCCGACAGACACAGTGCATAACCACACTGAAGTGAACAGCCGTATTGATACACCAAACATTTCCAACCTTTCACTCGCAAAAACGCTCCATACGGCCGATCGTATTTTTGCGAAACTTCTCAGGAGTATTTCCGAATAGTCGGACAGACAAGCAAAGAATACAGTTTGTAGCAGGGTATATAACAGGAGATGCCGCCTTATGGGGAAGAGAAATGACAGACAAGTGCAGGACCTATAATGAATTCGAGCGGATGTTCCTGAACAAATGTTGGAGTAAAGATGTTCAGCAGCGCTTATGAAAACAAGTGTTTAATGCTAAAAGGTTCAATTAGAAACACGGCAGTTTCAGAAGATATTTCGAAAAATATTTGGCAATAATTTAATTCTGGGACTGGCCAATTACAAATAAAGACGCAAAAACTAAATTGCCCTTCTCTACAAGGGAGAAATTAGTTAAAGTTTCCGAGGACGATACAGAAGCATTTCTTTCCATGTTGGACTCATTGGATTTGATTCGCGAAGACGCGGTAGCAAATGTTGGCAGCGCTCCGAATTACGTGAGCAGGCGAAACAGTGGAGATTACGCGGTCAACAATGGCAAAGGGGGACGAACGCGCGGTAGCGACGCTTACCACCAACCGTCCGACGGCTATCAGACGACCGCGGTGGCCGAGCGGTTCTAGGCGCTACAGTCTGGAACCGTCCGACGGCTATGGCCCCAGGTTCGAATCCTGCCTCGAGTATGGATGTGTTTGATGTCCTTAGGTTAGTTAGGTTTAAGTAGTTCTAAATTTTAGGGGACTGATGACCTCAGAAGTTAAGTCCCATAGTGCTCAGAGCCATTTTACAAAAATCAACAGGTGTCGTACGGAAATGGACAGCTTCGACCGAAGGATAATAATAAACAACGGTGCAATCCAATGGATAGTACACAACGGCCACAGTACGGAAACTCAACACACAATTATCCACAAAATCAGTACGGAAACAAGCCACCACAGCAAGGAAATTATCAGAGCGGACGAGCCTTTAACAGGACGCGTGAGTGGAAATCACATAAATTGCATGGGGCCAGTGTAGGACAACCACATTTTGATAATAATGACAACACAATAAACTACATGGCCCAGAATGCAATCCGACCTTCGACAAATATAAATTTTTCCGGTCACTCAAATGATTATGCAGGAAATCCGAAGCCGAAACAGTAAAAGACTACACAGATCTACTATGCGCAAAGTGAATCGTACACAGGACAAGACCCTTGTCCACCACCCTTCGTGCCACAGTCACAACACCAACACGAAACGGAGGAGACGGTAAGAGCGATATCTATAACTGCTGTAACGTAATATTTGCGGCAGTTCCCAAAAGACATTGCTTGACGATATTTAGACTAATTTTAAATAGCCAAGAACACACGCCACTTGGCCTGCTTAAGACTTCTTTATTGACTTTTTACTTAGCAGCTATACCAGAATCATCACATCTTTGCTACCAAAGAATAAACAAAAATTTTTTTTAAAGATATTACATCATGTTATCAGTAATGAACTATAACTATTAACGGTCTTAGCAACTTCATAAAATATAAAAATTCCATTTCGATTTCATCACTGTCGCCTTTACACTACTTCCCCACCAGTAACATGGTTACGAATTAATACATGGTGATGATGGAATTTTCTTAAACAAATCATCACAACATTAACATAAAACAATTAAAAAAATAATGGAATGACAAAATATATGATACAAAATAATTACAAAAACATTTTACAATGTCTGGTATGATATTTGATCAATTCTCCACAGAGACAACTGCTCTAAGAATCGAGGTGGGAACCTTATAATCTGTCCTGACTTCGATACTCTGACATTTGGAGATGGTTCCTCTGTGGGATGTTGACGAGGGCCGGAGTGACCGCGCGGTTAAAGGCGCTACAGTCTGGAACCGCACGACCGCTACGGTCG
This sequence comes from Schistocerca piceifrons, assembly GCF_021461385.2. Classification (NCBI taxonomy): domain Eukaryota; kingdom Metazoa; phylum Arthropoda; class Insecta; order Orthoptera; family Acrididae; genus Schistocerca; species Schistocerca piceifrons. The sequence goes on from NW_025728290.1 coordinate 5,350,400, forward strand.
CAGGTTCGAATCCTGCCTCGGGCATGGATGTGTGTGATGTCCTTAGGTTAGTTAGGTTTAAGTAGTTCTAAGTTCTAGGGGACTTACGACCACAGCAGTTGAGTCCCATAGTGCTCAGAGCCATTTGAACCATTTTTTTGTGGGATGTTGTGGTTCAGTGTCCTTGGAAAAGTTTGGAAGTTTCTTCCCTGATTCTCATTTTTTCTTGCATGAAGTAAGCTGGTTTAAGTCTGTCGACAGACACATTTGTGTGTTTGACTTCCTTTTAATAGCGAAATGTTTTTAATGTCTAGAAATGACAGGAAAGGGACCATCATATGTAGGTTCTAATGGTTTTCTAACCCTGTCACAATTTCAGGAAGACATGGGAACAGGTTTGCAGATCAGATTCAGAAAGTGATTCCTAAATACTGTATACATGTATGACTTATCAGTAACAGAAACTATTTTTAAAACGTACTGACTTTAAGCGCTCGGCCTTGTGCTGCTGAACAGTCAATTACTTCACTACTGACCATATGGTTTTCATTGTATTCTGTGAATTAGCTATTGTATTTGTATACCACATACTCTTTACCTTCCTAATAACATTTTAAGCACCTTACAGCACTGTTTGTAATGGGCTACTGTGCCTCAGTTGCGACTGCTTCTACCGTTTTGTTTCCCACTTTGTTCTACATGATACCCTTATACGATTAGTCAGCCACCCAGGCTGCGTTTTACAGCTAATACCCTCTTTGAACGTTCTAATGGAAAGCAAGCTTGTTGCTAATTTTAGGTCATGCTCTATGCATATCAACAGTAGCCCCTGTTTTTGTTGCAGTTTTATGTTCTGTATTTGACCTTTTTATTGTCATGCTTTTCATCACGTTGCCCTTTAGGTATTTTGTTCAAATGGCTCTGAGCACTACGCGACTTAACATCTGAGGTCACCAGTCCCCTGGAACTTAGAACTACTTAAACCTAACTAACCTAATGACATCACACACATCCATGCCCGAGGCAGGATTCGAACCTGCGACCGTAGCTGTCGCGCGGTTAGGACTGTAGCGCCTAGAACCGCTCGGCCGCCCCGGACGGTGGGATTTTTATCGTAAAATGTCTACGTGGGGAGTGATTTTTATGCTTTGACTTCATGTATCATAACATTGCAGTTTTATAGCAAGTTACAGAAGGCGCGTGGTATATTATGTATTTTACATATCCGTCGTATGAACTGTAATCTCCCGCCGCATCCCCCCCCCCCCCCCCCTGCTTTTCCATTAGATCAGATGATGACAGCATAAGAATGTTGAAACCGGTCATCTGGAGCAATAAATGTTTTTGCCCCGTGACTGCGATCGCGACTTATAAAGTGTGTTTCTTGTCAACCATACCAATCGCCCCGCATCTAAGCTTGTGTTCCTTACAAAATGTGTCGCTTCACGTCACTGCAGGTTAGCTGGACCAGCTGCTTGGACAGTGCTGTTCACGTTATATGAGCCGCCGCAGCTGTTGTCCCGTATTATCGATGATTCTATGTGCGCGTAACGCACAGCAAAAACGTATTCCAATGGTTCAAATGGCTCTGAGCACTATGGGACTTAACATCTATGGTCTTCAGTCCCCTAGAACTTAGAACTAGTTAAACCTAACTAACCTAAGGACAGCACACAATACCCAGTCATCACGAGGCAGAGAAAATCCCTGACCACGCCGGGAATCGAACCCGGGAACCCGGAAAAACGTATTCATAGCATCGTATTTATCGTATTTACAGAATAAAAATCGTTTCAGTTGCGAGTAATTTTCATATTTCACGACCGGTTTCGAAGCGTAAAGCTTCTTAATCTCCAGATGCCACCAACTGCGGACAAGAGGAGGGGCTACTAACCTACAAGCACTGCGGGGCTGACACAGTCAAATGAAAGCCATGGTTGTCGAAAGTGGTGTACTCACATAATCATGAGAACATAAATGTGTGACGGTCGGGCCAACCACAGAAAACGCATAGAGCATGGACTTTTGGGAGTGTTCCGTAAAAGAATAAATTCAATAATAAATAAATAAGCATCTCGGCTCACGCCTAGGACCGTCAAGCTCAGCGTCTTCCAAGACACGACGAGCGGGGTCTACTGGTCCGTCCGCTTACCAAGTGTGGTTCACAAGACCGACACACACTGCAGCTGCAGATGTACGAATAAAAAGTAATACAAACTTTGAACAATCGGCAAAAACTCCTAAAAGACGACGTGACAGTATATCAGAATAAAGACATATAAGGCAAAAGCACAGCTGAAACGTTGGTACGGATGACATAAAAATATATCTAGAAATTAAGCAGTGAGGCAATTATAGGTGAGGTGCGGTAGGAGAATGTTGCGAACTGCTAGGATCGGAACCCATGTATAGACTCTTCCTTACAGAGCAAAACATCTTAGTATATAGAGTTAGCTAGGCTTAAAATGATAAACGCAACAGGAATAAGAATGAACACATATTAGACAGCTTTTTGCTCCTACTCTTTATCAGAGGGAGGAAAAATAAGTGAGGAATAAAAGAGCTGTACACTAGGACTAGGGAAAGCAAGTAGAGAAATTAAACCTACATGGAGTGGATGGCATCCCAGTGCTCGTGGTACAATAGGATTAATGCAACGACAGAGAGTTTGAAATGAAATGACTAAATTAACTTAGATGCACGAGAGTGTCATGTGTAAGGGTGTGACCGAGCGGTTCTAGGCGCTTCAGTCTGGAACCGAGCGACCGCTACGGTCGCAGGTTCGAATACTGCCTCGGGCATGGATGTGTGTGATGCCCTTAGGTTAGTTAGGTTTAAGTAGTTCTAAGTTCTAGGGGACTGGTGACCTCAGATGTTAAGTCCCATAGTGCTCAGAGCCATTTGAACCAAATGCCTAAAAGTCTACGTGATGAAAAGCATGACAGTAAAAATGTCAAATACAGAACATAAAACTGCAACAAAAACAGGGGCTACTGTTGATATGCATAAAGCATGACCAAAATTGAGCAACAAGTGCACGACAGCTTAAAAGAGTTCAGAAAATGACGGTAACAGCTAATATCGGTAATCATGTATTACCTCATCTGTGAGAGCCATAAAAAAGTCTTTACATAAAACGCTTAGTCATATAAAACTGATATTAACGACAGGAAGTTCAGTGTATTCATATTAAACAGAACAGTACATCACATGGCACCTGCCGTTAGGAAAAAATCATAGGGTAGAGGCTAAAGGGGCTCTAGACTAACGACAAATAGGTAGTATCGTGACGGTTACAGGGGTTAGCAACCACAAGGCAGTTGCTACTAGGCTGAATACCGTAACACCCTCAACCATCAAAAAGAAACGCAAAGTACATCTATTTAAAAAAGCTGATAAAAATGCTCTTAACGTCTTTTTAAGAGACAGTCTTCAATCCTTCTGATCATGTAACCGTAGAAAAGATGAGGAATGATTTCGAAGAGATTGTATCGTCGGCAATTGAGAGATATATACCACTTAAATTAATAAGTGATGGTACTGATCCCCCATGGTACACAAAAGGGCCAGATCGATATTTCAGAAGCAATGAAAATATAAAAATTTAAAAGAACGCAAAATCCCTGAGACTGGCAAAGTTTTGCAGAGGTTCGAAAGATATCGCGTTGTTCAGTGCGAGATGCTTGTAATAATTTCCGCAACAAAACTGTCTCCGAATCTAGCAGAAAACCCAAAGAGATTCTGGTCGTACATAAAGCATACCAGTGGCAAGACGCAATCAATACCTTGACTGCGCGATAACAACCGTGAAGTCACTGATGGCAGTGCTACTGAAGCAGAGTTATTAAACACGATTTCCTGAAACTCCTTCAGCAAGACGAAGTAAACATTCCTGAATTCCAATCAAGAACAGCTGTCAAGATGAGAAACATGGAAGTACATATCCTTGGTGTAGCAAAGCAGCTTGAATCACTTAATAAAGGCAAGGCTTCCGGTCCTGATTGCATACCAGTCAGGTTTCTCTCTGAGAATGCTGATACAATATCTCCATATTTAACAATTTTGTACAATCTCTCGCTCACAGAAAGATCCGTACCTAAAGACTGGAAAATTGCTGAAGTTACACCAATACCCAGGAAGGGAAGTATAATCCGTTGAATTTCAGACCCATATCACTAACGTCGATTTGCAGTGGGTTTTGGAACATATGCTGTATTCGAACATTATGAAGTACGTAAGCGTAGGCTTCCGCGGCCGTTGTCTTCTTCAATAAAATTCTTCAGGGTATCAGACCGCATCGTCATAATTTTGAAATGCGCCAACGTTTCGGCCAGCGTTGCAGCTAGCCTTCATCAGGGCCTTACGTTAACTGATAAATGAACTTCTTTTTTTTTTCATTTATTGAATTCCAATTCCCCCCGAAGGGGGCGGGCTGGCAGCAGCTTAGTATGCCGCTCTTCAGCCGACAGATTTTGTGACAAAGATCAAGAGAACAAATAATAAAAAAACAGGCGATAAAATCGGAGACTTAGAGAGTAACAAGGCGAAAAGAAATCGTGGAACTTAAAACAACAACACAGGGATGATGACGCTAATAAAAATACATACGAAGCAGACAGGGAAAACATTAGACAATTAAAAAAACACGGCGACAGTCTGGATTCTGTTCGCAAAGGACATAAAATTCACACCTAGCGACAGCATGGTTTCTGTTCGCAACACGAGAAAGACAAACAACACTGAATAGTCACTGGAACACTGCACTAAAAAGTTGGCAAATGTGACACCACAGTCGAGAGCAGGTGGGGGGAAACTGGACAGAAGATGGGAAAAAAGGGGGGGAAAGGAGAGTAAAAGCGAAGGGCGGAGCCGGGAAAGGAGCTGAAGGAGGATGAGGACCCATAAGAGGGGTGGGGGGCAGACGCGACTGGGAGTGGGGTAGGCAGAGGAGGGGAATACAAAAGGACTGGGGGAAGAAGGGAGGGAGGGAGAGGTGTAGTGGGGAGAAAACAGGACGGAAGGGGAGGGAAGAGGGAGCCCAGGGAGAGGACAGAGGAAAGGAGGGGGATTGAGGATCAGAGTTGATAGGAAGGATAAATGGAGGGAGAGAGGGCATCATCCGGGAGGGGGAGTTGACGGAAGCCACCTTGGGAAAGGAGATGGAGGGTGTAGAGATGGAGGGTAGGGGGGACACAATGGTGAAGACATGGCAGGGGGCGGGGATGGGAGAGGAGAGGAGCAACCAGGGGGTGAGGGGGTTCAAGACGGCGGGAGGTGTAGAGGATGCGGATATGTTCGAGGAATAGGAGCAGATGGGGGAAAGGATCCGCGTGGGGGATGGGAGGCGGATACGGAAGGCGAGGCGGAGTGCATGACGCTTAAGGATCTGGAGGGACTGATAGAATTTGGGGGGGGGCAGATATCCAGGCATGACTGGCATAACAGAGGATGGGACGGATGAAGGATTTGTAGGTGTGGAGGATGGTAGAGGGGTGCAACCCCTATGTCCGGCCAGAGAGGAGTGTGAGGAGTCGGAGGCGGTTGTGAGCTTTGGATTGGATGGAGCGGAGATGAGGTATCCAGGTGAGGTGACGGTGAATGGTGGGGCCAAGGTAGGTGAGGTTGGGGGTGAGGCGGACAGGATGTGCGCAGACAGTAAGGGAGAAATCCAGGAGCCGGAAGGAGCGAGTGGTACGACCTACGATGATTGCCTGGGTCTTGGAAGGATTGAGTTTCAGGAGCCATTGGTTACACCATGCAGCGAAAAGGTCAAGGTGATTCTGGAGAAGGCGTTGGGACCGTTGGAGGGTAGGAGCGAGGGCGAGGAATGCGGTGTCATCAGCATATTGCAAGAGGTGTACTGGAGGGGGGGGGTTGGGGCATATCTGCCGTGTACAGAAGGTAGAGGAGAGGGGAGACAACAGAGCCCTGGGGCACACCGGCAGAGGGGTAGAAGGTGTGGGAAGTGGCATGATGGATGGTAACATAGGAGGGGCGGTGGGAGAGGAAGGAGGCCACCAGACGGATGTAGTTGATAGGAAGGGCGTAGGTTTGGAGTTTGAACAGGAGACCGGGATGCCAGACATGGTCGTAGGCCTTTTCGAGGTCAAGTGAGACAAAGATGGCGGAGCGACGGGAGTTAAGATGGAGGGAGAGGAGATGAGTGAGGCGGAGGAGTTGGTCATCAGCAGAGAAGGAAGGTCGAAAGCCACTTTGGGTGTTTGGGAGGAGGTGGTTTGGGTGGAGGTGGAGATGGATGCGCCGGGAAAGGATGGATTCCAAGAGCTTGCTGACCACCGATGTGAGACAGATAGGACGATAGGAAGAGGCATCAGATGGAGGCTTATTGGGTTTGGAGAACATCAGGATACGGGAGGTTTTCCACAGGTCGGGATAGAAGCCAGTGGCAAGGATGACATTGTAGAGGGTGGCAAGGAGGGAAAGGAAGGAGGGAGGGCAGTGTTTGAGGTGGCGGTAGGTAACGCAGTCGTGGCCGGGAGCAGTGTTGCGTTTAGTGTGGAGTGTGAGGCTGATGTCCTGTGTAGTGATGGGAGTGTTAAGGGCAGAAGGCGGGGTGTGGCCCAAGTACTGGAAGCTAGGAGCAAGGGGAGGAACAGAGGTATTCGTACGGTCCATGACATCAGGGAAGAGGGAATAATCAAAGTGGGGATCATCTGGGATGGATAAAACATCAGAGAGGTGGGAGGCAAAGTGGTTGGCCTTACTGAGGTTGTCAGGAAAGGGACGGTCATTAAGGAGGAGAGGGTACTGGGGGGTGGGGCGGTTCCCAGTAAGGCGGTGGAAAGCAGACCAATACTTGGAAGAGTTGATGGGGAGCGTGGTGTTGAGTTGTGTACATGTCTGGCGCCAGGCTCGGCGTTTCTTCGCAACAAGCAGGTTGCAGATGTGTCGCTGTAATTGCCAGTGGCGGGTAAGTGTATCCCGGTCACGAGTGCGGAGAAAAGAGCGGTAGAGGCGGCGGGACTCTCGAAGGAGAAGGACGGCCTGTGGAGGCAGGGCGGGGCGGTGAGGGTGGATGGCTTTGGTGGGGATATGGGTGGCGACGGCGTCAGACAATGTCTGGTGCAGGAAGGCAGCAGCGCGAGCGATGTCATCAGGAGACTGGAGGGTAAGGTTGTGGCCGTCAACCTGGGTGTGAATGGAATCCCGGTAGGCATCCCAGTTGGCACGGGAGTAATCATGGACAAGTTTAGGAGGGACGTCAGGGCGTGGAGCGTGGCGGGGATGGCGACCGTTAGAGATAGTGAGGAGGACAGGAGCATGGTCACTGCCAATGAGGTCAAGGACATCCGCGGTGATGCGCCCAAGGAGGTTAGGAGAGGCAAGGACCACATCAGGAGTGGTGTTGGATTCGGGCCGGGTGTGCTGAGGCAGGGGAACTAGGTCTCCCAGGAGAGTAATGAGAAACTGATGCCACCGCCGGAGGTCGGCAGGATCACGACTGTGGATATTGAGGTCGGTGGCAATCACGTAGGTGGAGAAGGTGCGGTCAATGTGGGCCAGGATATCGTACAGGATGGGGGTGCGAGGGCGGACATAAATGGTGGCACAGGTGATGGTAAGGGTGGGGAAGAAGAGGCTGAGGGTGAGATGCTCGGCAGGATTGTTAAGGAGAGGTTGGGGCCGGACAGGGAGGTGCTTGAGGTGCCCTATAGCAACTCCACCACGCTTGAGAGGGTACGGGTTATCGGTGCAGTGTAGAGTGTAAGGAGTCGTGGAGACGGAGATACGGGGTTGAAGGAAGGTTTCATTTAGGACGAAGGCATCCACGCGGTGCTGACGTAGGGTGTGGAGGAAGAGGAGTTTGTGGGTGGGCAGGGAGCGAATGTTGTGGTACAGGATACAGTACAGTTGTTGTACCATGGGAGTGGAGAGTTAGACAAGGGTGGTGAGGGGGGTGAAGGTGAAGTGGGCCTGGTTGTGGGAGTATGTGGCATAGGTGGTAAGATGGAAGATGGAACGGGCAGCGAGGGCGATTTGGGAAAGAGTGTGTGAGCGCTGGAAGGGGTGGATGTTTTGGAGCACAATGGTGGTGAAACGGATGATGTCCTCAGCAGGGGGGGGAGGGCGGAGCGAGTTGTTCGGGTGGATGGGGTCATCAACAGGACGGACAGGCACGGTGAGCTCAGGGGTTACTGGTGGAGGTTTCGCTTTACACTTCAAGGAGTAGGTAGGATGTGGTTCGTTGCAAGTGTTGCAGGAGGGGGGAGAGGTGAGGTTGAGCAATGCTTGAGGAAGTGGGAAGCTTTGCAGTGGGGACAAGTAGGGGGGTTCCTGCAGGCAGAGGTAATGTGGTCGTTGTAGGTGAGACAGCGTTGGCAGCGGTAGGATTGGACGGGGGAACGGGAGGGGTCCACTTTATGGCGCTGATTGTAGATGAGGGCCCCCTCGGTGAGGAGGCGGTCAATGGAGGAGGAGGATTCGGTGAATATCCGCATGAGAAAAGTCGGCCCGGCATCATTGAAGATGCGACGGGACGAGCGGATTTCAATGTTGGGCCGGGAGTTGAGTTCCGCCAACACCTCAGCCTCCGTAATCACGGGGCTAAGCTTCGTGATCACAGCGGTGAAGGTTGGCGGACGCCGGGGAGGTTGAGGCTGACAGGGAGAGGACGGGGTGTGGTAGGGGGTGAGGGTTGCACGTTGGCCAAATTGGATACGGGGAATGCGGGAGAGGAGATCGGTGTGGAGGGAAGCACTGGGGGATTGGATGAGGACCGAGTCCTTGGGAGGAATCAGTTGGGAGATGGGAGCATTGGGGTAATATTTCCTGATGGCGAGGGTGAGGGAGCGGGCATCAAGGAATTGAGGGTCAGCATTGGAGAGGACAAAGGTGTGGGTGGCAGGGGGGGGCGGGGACGGGGGTCGGAGCCGCATCCATGGGGGCGGGTGGGTCACGGGGGTTGGGGGTTTTTTTGGAGGAGACTGCGGGGGAAGGGTCAACATTGGGGCGTTTGGAAGGTTTCGTGGGCACGACCGGTCGGAGAGTGGGCAGGGGTACGGGTTGCAGGGGGAGATGGTGGGGGGCAGGACCACCCTGAGCAGCGGATGACGCAGATGGAGGGGGCGTGGGTGCCACTGAGACTGTGGAGCGTCGAGCAGAGATCCGTGCTGGCTTGGAGCCTGTCGGAGGCGGTGCGGGGAGCGGTGGAAAGTTAGTAGCTGTCGATGGGGCGACAGTGATAGGGGAGGAGGAGTTGGGGGTGGCTACAGCCGAAAGTGGTGCAGGGGTGGGGTGGACAGGGAGGGAAGGAAGGACGGGAAGTGGGGTGGAGGAGGAGCTCCATGTGATGGTGGTTGGAGCAGCGGAGGGAGAGGTGAAAATGATAGTGGTGGTGGTGGTGGGTTGGGACATGGTGGCGGCGCGCGAGAAGGGCGGCGGCGGCGACCAGACGGCGACGGCGGCGACCGGCAGGCGGCTGCGGCGGCGGCGGCGAGGACCGGAAGGCGGCGACCAAACGGCGGCTCAAACGGCGACGGCGGCGACCGGCAGGCGGCGGCGGCGGCGGCGGCGGCGAGCACCGGCAGGCGGCAGGCGACGGCGGCGGCGAGCACCGGCAGCCGACGACCAGGCGGCGGCGGCGAGCCCCGGCGAGCGGCGACAGCGGCGGCGGCGGCGGCGGCGGCGGCGAGGACCGGAAGGCGGCGACCAAGCGGCGGCGGCGGCGTGGAGGGCCGGACGGCGAGCAGTATGGACGGCAAGCAGACGACACGGCAAGGAAACGGCGGGAATCTTCCACGTCGAAGGTGCACCCTGAGAGTAGCCCAGGCAGCGAAACTCTTCGATGAAGAAGAGAGGGAATCCAACCCTCGAATGGCTAAATGAACACACTTGGATTTCTTAAATCGAAAACCTGATGGTAAACTTGGCCACAAAGTGTACAGGAAACCAACCAATACGGACAGGTACCTTCACGCCTCTTCCCACCATCACCCCACGCAGAAGAAGTCCGCCCTGCACACGCTAACGAAGAGAGCGTACAGGATAAGCGACGAAGAACATCTGAAGACAGAACTTGAACACCTCAGGTCCATCTTCGGAACTAATGGCTATGGGAAGCAGATGATAGACAGCACCATGTCGACAAGGGAGAAGACTTATAGGGAAGAGGAGAAGGAGGCACAGAGCATTGCTGTGTTACCATATGTACAAGGGGTCATCGAACGTATTGGCAAAATTCTACGAAAAGCCGACATCAAACCAATTTCCCGAAGCAGAAACAAAATATCAGACGTGCTCGGTTCTACCAAGGATGCAGTTGACAAACTACACACATCTGGCGTGTATGAAATTGGTTATGCGTGTGGATTAGTTTACATAGGTGAGACGGGACGTCCGATCAGCACTAGGCTCTCGGAACATGAAAGATATATCCGCCTGAAACAACACACTAAGTCAGCAGTGGCGGAACACCGAGAGAGTGCGGGAAACCAATATTTTTTCAAGAAGCCCGCGTCCTGGCGAAATAGCCTCTCACTTTCAAAAGAAAGATTAGAGAGGCGATAGAAATAGCCAAAAGACCCGCCAACATGAATAGAGAGGACGGGTACAAGCTTCCGAGGTCTTGGCTGCCTGCAATAGCAGGGCTACGGAGCGGCGGCAGAGCCGAGGCGGCCCATGCGGACACGCGGAGAGCCACAGTAGTGGTCGCGAGCACACAAAGCAATGGCACGCCGCAGCCGGCTTCTGGACAGCATGGAAACAGTGTGAAGTCACAGCCATCACCTGTTCGCTATTCGTCCGTCTCCTCCAATGGGTTAGATTAATATAAAGACCAATAGAAAACAGCCATTTCAGCCAATAACAGATAATAAAGGAAACACCAATAAAGCATACCTTTCACCCCTCCTCCTCCTCCTAGTACGGCCAATCAAGTAACGACACGGTTTTCTCGTGCAGCTATTTAAGGAATCCAAGTGTGTTCATTTAGCAGTTAACGTAAGGCCCTGATGAAGGCTAGCTGCAACGCTGGCCGAAACGTTGGCGCATTTTAAAATTATGACGATGCAGTCTGATACCCTGAAGAATTTTATTGAAGATTATGAAGTACCTCGAAGAAAACGATTTATTGATACTTAGTCAGCACGGACTGAGAAAATATCGTTCTTGTGAAACGCAACTAGCTCTTTATGCTCATGAAGTAATGAGTGCTATCGACAGGGGATGTCAAATTGACTCCACATTTTTAGATTTCCAGAAGGTTTTCGACACCGTTCCTCACAAGCGTTTTCTGACTAAACGGCGCGCATATGGATTATCGTCTCAGTTGTGCGAACTGGATTCGTGATTTCCTATCAGAAAAGTCCCAGTTCATAGTAATAGACGGAAAGTCATCGAGTAAAACAAGTAATATCCGACGTTCCCCAAGGAAGTGTTATAAGCCCTCTATTGTTCCTGATCTATATCAACGACATATGAGACATTCTGAGTAGCCCTATTAGATTGTTTGCAGATGACGTTGTCATTTACCGCCTTGTAAAGTCATCCGACGACCAAATTGAATTGCAAAATGATTTAGATAAAATATCTTTACTGTGCGAAAAGTGGCAATTGACCATGAAGAAAGAGAAGTATGAAGTTATTCACGGAAGTACTAAAAGGAATCTGCTAAATTTCGATTACGCGATAAGTCAAACGAATCTTAAGGCTGTAAATTTAGCTAAATAATTAGGGATTACAATTTCAAATAACCTAAATTGGAACGCTCACATACATAATGTAGTGGGTAGAGAAAACCGAAGAACGTGATTCATTGGCAGAACACATAAACGGTGCAACAGATCTACTAAAGAGACTGCTTTCACCACCCTTGTCCGCCCTGTTCTGGTGTACTGCTGTGAGGTGTGGGATCCGTATCAGGTGGGACTGACGGATGATATCGAAAAAGTTTAAAGAATGGCAGCTCGTTTTGTATTATCGTGAAATCGGGGAGATAGTGCCACAAACATGATACGTGAACTGGAGTGGCAGTCATTAAAATAAAGGCGTTTTTCGTTAAGACAGAATCTCATGAAATTTCAGTTAGCAGTTTTCTCCTCCGATTGCGAAAAATTTTTTGGCACCCACCTACATAGGGAGAAAAGATCATCACGATAAAATAAAAGCAATCAGGACTCGAACAGAAATATTTAAGTGCTGGTTTTTCCCGCGTGCCTTTTGAGAGTGGAACGGTAGACAGACGAAGGTGGTTCACTGAACCCAGCGCCATGCACTTTATTGTGAATAATAGAGAAATCTCGTCGATTTAGAGGTAGAAAGAAGGCAGGTGGTTAAGGAAACTAGGTTTACACATAGTGGATAAAACATTAAAGGTACGTTTCAGTAGTATCAGTGTGGGCATGGAGGTGTGTGATGTCCTTAGGTTAGTTAGGTTTAAATAGTTCTAAGTTCTAGGGGACTGATGACCACAGCTGTTATGGCTCAGAGCCATTTGAACCATTTGAACCCGTAGTATCAGTGTCACAACAGACTTATTAAAATAAAGTAGCAGATACTATGGTTACATACATGGAAATTTAAATGATAAAACAATTATCTTTTAATGTCCTTATCCATCGCTTGAAGACATAGTTTCGTTACTCACATACCTTAGTTCTAGTTTAAGGCCTCCTTTGCCACCGCCTTTTTTCTTCATCTAATGGTTGGTCCTACGTGAGGCACCGTTTTGTTTTATATGTCTGTATTGATCTTCCTGTTGTCTGTATCAGTTTTATCCTCGCTAAGCTATTCACATGACGACCTAGTTTATGGCTCCTACAGACAAGGCCATACAAGATTCCCGATCTCAGCGGTTGTCACCCTATTCTGGCCGCCCTTCGGCTGTCATCATTTTGGATATACTTTACATAAATAATCGTTACGGACTGTTCTTGCTGCAGTTTTAAGTTTTAAATTTTTCTTTTTATTGCCATGCGTTCCGTCACGTTGACTTTTAGGCATTTCCCCCTACATTTATGGTTATGTACTACTAAATTTTGTTTCTTAGAAGTGGTGCTTCTATGTACCTAAGTTTATATACATTATTACATTTCTCGACACCGTTGCATTAATCCCATTACATGGCAACTACTAGGATCCCATCCAATATATGTAAGCTTAATTTATTTACTCGTTTTCCGTCGTCCTAGTGTAACTTCTCCTAGTTTAACTATTCGCTTATTTATACTACGTCTGGTACTGAGTGGGTGCAAAGTGCTGTCTTTTATATGAACATTGTTATTCGTATTTCGTCTATCGTTTTAAGCCTAACGAAGCCTTTTGTGCTATGATGTTGCTACTCTGTAAGGAGTAGTCTGTGCTTGGGTTCCGATTCTAACAGTCTGCAGCATTCTCCAACCACATCTCGCCTCCCTTTGTCACAATGCTTCATTTTTAGAAGCATTTTGTTATATCAACCTCACCCAAAAGTTTCTTTGTTTTTCTATCTTATATCTGTTTCATTGCGATGTATTCCGTCATGTTTGTTTTTAAGCATACTTGCCCATCCGCCACGTTTGTGTGATATTTTATAATTTTTGTATTTGCAGCTCCCATCTGCATGTAAGCTGACGAGCCCGTCAGTCACCGATTCCCGCTCTCTTGTGCCGATTTACTTCGGTTCCCCACCTCTTTGGCTCCTGCGTCAGTCGCTTCCGCCGCCGCGGTCTCTTGCGTGACGTGTTGTCCAGGCGGACGCTGTGGGTGCTGTTCCTATGCGTCATCTAGGTCATTTATTTGCAGTACCACTGTGTTCATGTGTGTACTGAGCCCTCCAAAAAGTTGACGTTTTTAAGTCTTGTGAGTGTGTTTGCGTGTGTGCGTGTGTGTGTGTGTATGTGTGTGTGTGTGTGTGTGTGTGCGCGCGCGCGTGTGTGTGTGTGTGTGTGTGTGTGTGTGTGTGTGTGTGATTTCCCATGAGTGACTGGCGCGACAGCCACACTTCTATATTCTCATAATTGTGTGAGTACACCACTTTCCCCAACTGCAGCTTTCAGTTTAGTATGCAATCCCTCCTCTTGTTCGAAGTTGATGCCACCTCAACATGAACTTTTAAGCTTCTAAACCGTTCGTGGAATAAATTAAGAAAATTATTGGCATCTGAAGTGGATTTTTATTCTGTGTGTAAGTTGCTCAGGTGCGAATGTTCAACTGATCAAATATCTTACTTTCGTAATTTGTACTCGAGACAGCTTGGCGTCCACTCCACGTGAAACGAAGCCCAGTGAGATTCTAGAACATGTTGAAGGATACAGGTCGTAATGTTTATATTAGGTTTGTTCGTACGTCAAATACAGTATACCAGTATGAGATACTGAAACAGATTTCACAGTTTATTTACAGCTGTTTGGGTGTGTTTAGAAGGTAATGTGTTTCAGAACAATCACAGGTTTCTACAAATGTAGTCCAGTCCGTTGAGGTTGAGCTCATTACGAAACTTAGATATGCACACCATGTAAATATTAGCATTTAATCGGTTTCACAACGAATATATAATAAAAGTTCTTCACTTGTTTTTTATTCGACACAGTTGATCTGATGATTTGATGTAATTTGTCAGTTACCGGGTGGCAGTTATTGAATTATATGAAATAAACTCGTCATAACTTCTGAACGGTTTGCGTTAGAACGTTCAAACTGCTCGGTTTGCCGAGGGGCTTGATTGTAGTTAGTAAGCGCAGGCATGGTTTGGTTTGGCGACGAAGCACACTTTCATTTGTATCGGTTCATCAGAAGCAAAATTGAAGGATTTGGGGTTATGAGAGTTCGAATTTCGCGACTGACAGTTCTCTTCACGCTCATTGGGTGACTGTGTGGTATGCAATGCCCAGTCACGGAATAATCGGTGCTATATCCCTTGATGGCACGGTGACTACCGAACCTAAGGTGAAGGTTTTGGAAGATGATTTCATTCCCATCTTCCAAAATAATCCTTATTTCGAAAAGATGTCTTTCACGCAAGACGGAGCGCGACCCCACCGCAGCAGGAGTGTGTTTGATGTCCTGGAGGAGCACTGTTGACCGAATCCAGGCTCTGGGGTATCCACTGGCATGGGCCTCGATTGGCCGAAATCTTCGCCGGGCTATACTGAAGACAACGTGTAGAGCAATAACCTCAAACCATTGCTGAACTGAGAAGAGCCTTCAAGAGGTCCCGACAACATTGATGTTCCAACATCAGCGCTATTCGTCTGCGCCACATCATAGCCAATGACAGCAGGCATATCGAACAAGTCATAACCTAAATCCGAATATCTGTCGTGACGCTTACATATTGAGTAAAGTTTGTGCATTCCGTAGTCTGTTACTAATTTAGGTTTTTTTCATATAGTTCAATAATTATCACCATGTAGATGGCATGAAGATGCAAAGCAAACAATACTATTTCTATTCTACTAATATTCAGTAGGTAAGACTGGGTTCCTATTTTGAACAAACTATCGTACTCCTCATCATAAAATATTACACAATGAAGCAGGTGGCTAACGACCGTCTACACCGTCATGCAGCAAGTGAAGAGGAAACATGTTTATTTCACTGCCCGAATCAATATTTTCGCAGTATTCTGATTAAAACGAGACGCGAGAACGTTTCGATCTGTTAGCTGATCGAATCACACTCTCTTACAGAAAATTAACTAATGAGGAAGCTCGCTCTCTTCAGCTGTTCCATACTCAGGTCGTCACTGAACGTCGTTGTAACTCTCCATCATGTACGTAAGACTTCCAATACTATCTGCACCCTTGGTGTTGATGTAGCTGTATATATTTTTTTGGGTGCAACTGAAGGAAACAGTTTATTCCTAACCGTAAGTGTTAGTACCAGCCACAACTACACCAAAGAACTTTAGTGGTAAAATAAATGTTGGTCGGATGTAGAGTCCCTAAATTATTTGCATAGCACTTTACAGGTGGTGCATTACACTTTACACCAAACAGCGATGATATCTAGCTCTAATTTTAAGGTTTCTTCCTCTCCGTCGCGGTAGGTACGCCTTCTGTAGTTTTCTGTGAATCAGTGCGGTAGTTGCTAGCATTATCCAGAGACTGCGTCTTACTAAACTAGACGAACTGATGACACCGCTTAGTGCCAGTTCATTCATACTAATATATTTCATCACTCCCCTTTCAGCAGTTCTCTTTATGGAGCCCAACATATATCCATGTCCGGTAATATCCGTAGGGATACGCTGCCGTCACTGAACGCGAGTATTCTGCGTTCCTTGTTGATATTTCGTTTTTCAATATTTAGTATTAGGCTTGTACACATTTGTGTAACAAGTAATCATTGAAATGAAGTTGCATCACTAACATTTTTAAGTATTTTACTCCATACAGTTTTATAGGTTCTGTTTATGTACAGAATGCGTTTTCTATCTGTTCGCCTTTCATCATTGAATGCGTGCTGTAAGACTTTGGAAACTTACACAAATTTTATCGCTGTAATCATTGTTGTTGGAACGATCACGTAGATAATTTTGTGGGTAGAGCAAACCAAAGACTGCGATTCATTGGCAGAACACTTAGAAGGTGCAGCAGATCTACTAAAGAAACTGCTTACATCACGCTCGTCCGCCCTATTCTGGAGTACTGCTGTGCGGTGTTGGATCCGCATCAGGTGGGACTGACGGATGATACTGAAAAAGTTCAAAGAAGGGTGGCTCGTTTTGTATGATAGGGCAGATATTTTCACAGACATGATAGGTGAATTGGAGTGGCAATCATTAAGACAAAGACGTTTTTCATAGCGACGGGATCTTTTCATGAAATTTCACTCAACAGTTTTCTCCTCCAGTGCTGCTGCTGCTGCAGCTGTTCTAAGGGCAACTGTCCCTCGACATTCATGGAAGACTTGCACCACTGGCCAAAATTCACTCACTTTCTAGCAGTGAGTGCACCTGATATAACAAAATTGAAGTCCCTCTCAATATATGGCAACAGCGGGCCTCAGTGGGTCTTTCAGCAGTTGAATCTTCTTCCAGAAAGGTGCTACTTAACTATGAGAGGGTGGGGGAGGGGATTTTCTGTTGACAACGCAACATTAAATCGATATTTTACATTCCATTTTGTACTATGGTAGCAATCCGCTTATTCCTTCTACATCAAACACAGCCTAAGATAAAGACGAGCACAGCAAAGAACTGCTGTGGACACCATCAGTAGGTCTCACAATCTAATAACTGTATTTTTTTCAGGAATGAGACATTAATGTTAGTAATGCATCACCATAACATACCTACTATGCCTAGGATGGTTTCTCCTACTTAAGGCACACTTGGGTCAAAACCTTATAAAAAGCATTAAACTTTTGTGTAGCAATCATATTTCACAATCATGAATTCCCTTTCTCATCTACACTCTGCATACACTACAAGATCAAATGTACCCACACATCCATTAGCAGACATTGATATGAGGTTCATTTACCAACTGAACTGACTGTCTATCTTAAATTTAAAGAGGTGCATTTTCTCTGGAGCTTTGGTAGATATACGATGTTTCGATTTCACAATTTGTAACTATAATCAGTAAAAACAAATACTGCTCATTGCGTCTTTAATACGATGCCCATTGGCGATGTACAGCTTATATTTGTTTCATATTACGAAAAATTATTGTGAAGCAGAATGTTATGTGGTAAGTCAATAGAGTGATCCCAAATTAGTTTAATGTGATACTCATTTAATCAATGTGTATTACTTCAGGCATTATTTCATGGTGAGTAAATTGTTCGATTGCATGCAGGAAACTTCGTGGTGTATGTTAAAGATTAAGCTTGATTGTCTTTTTGATGCTAGGTGTCACATCCAAGAGAATAATGGATCCTAAACAGGCAACTGTGTTCTGAGGTTAGGGTAAAGTGTTAACGTGTCTCACTCCCAAATACAAATATTAACAGCAGCCCTACAGAAATCTAAAAATGGTTGAAATGGCTCTGAGCACTATGGGACTTAACTGCTGAGGTAATCAGTCACCTAGAACTTAGAACTACTTAAACCTAACGAACCTAAGGACACCACACACATCCATGCCCGAGGCAGGATTCGAACCTGCGACCGTAGCAGTCGCGCGGTTCCAGACTGTAGCGCCTAGAACCGCTCGGCCACCCCGGCCGGCTACAGAAATCTAAATAGCGACTGCCACACAAGCTTAGATATTAACGCGCCACGTGACTAATCTACCCCAGTCAACTAAGTACCTAATGAGATCAGATGCATAACGTAGATTTATGTCATTCTGTGAACAGTATATCCTCATGTCAGTGATGTATAATGTAGAATCTTACGTTAGTTACAATTGTGCAATGCTTAGTATAGTATCTGCATGATACCAGATTTCAACTAATGTGGAGTATACCTCATTGCGTATGAACACTGCACAAATGCGGTCTTGTCTCCCACTACCTGCATGATAATACGCTTCGTGACCTGCATTATGTGTAAGTTAGCTGACCAAAATTACCTAGAAACCTTCTAGTGAATCTTAGTATCGTCTGTGTCTTCCAGTCGAAATACAGACCATATTTTCAAAGAAAACCTTACTGATAATGTTTTTACACGTGCACAGTGTTTGTGACCATTCACTTGGTAGACACAAGTCGATCCAAATGATGTTTTGACATCCACACTACAATTTCCAGGTCTCTCCTTTATAAATGCTATTATACACTTTTCCTAACATACTTGGCGATTCTGGTCCTGCTGCAGTAGTACCATTCCATCAATTAACCCAAATTCTCTGCCTCTTACCACTGGTGTCACTCCTACCCATCTCAGATGGGCAACATGCATGCTTGTGCTGGTAGGTCTACATAGAATACACATCCATTGTGCAGTTGCTATGGAAGGGTTACGTATATAACTTAAGTGTAACTGATGACACACAGCCATTTCAGAACTCTTATAACTTGTAATTTGCAGCAAATAAGAGCTAAACAAACCCATACATCATAGCAGTCTACAACAGCCAGACGAGAAATAAAAAAAAAAAAAACTATCGAATAAGGATTTCGTATCCCACTGGATGGAATAAGGATATGATGGAATACAGTTGGTTAAGGTTACTCCAAATGAATATGTGGCAGACTTATACTTTTCCGACAGTATGCTGTATGTAGTCATTCCACTTTGTGCAGCTCCAGATGCCTAAACCTAGGCGTTGTATTTGGTTGTTACTCCTTCCATAAATAGTGTAATCAAACAGCACAGGACTCATTTTTCTCTCTATGTCCAGTATGTCACACATATTTGCACGCAGTCCCTGCAGCAGTAGTCGACCCTCTGCAATTCAATACCGTGTTTTGGCGCAGTTATCTTCTTGTCCACGAACAGCCTAGATCAGAGTCCAAACACGTACTTCATAAGCTACTATACAGTGCCTATACAGGGTACATCATAATCTACTCAGCCTCCCACTAAAATCCTTAACCTAAGGGGTTATAGCTACAACAAAATTCCTGCAACCCTCTCAGGCACACTTTTTAATGAGAACCATTCTTTATTTGTCCCTTCTGGTATAGACTTAATGGAATTCCATATAGGCACCTGTCCTTCATTAGGAAGAATTTACTTTGAACATTTAGTATGTGAAGGATGTGGTTATGTGCTACATTGTACAGAGACAGCAAACAGGTTGTTTAGTGTGCACAAACCAGCAGGCGCCCGTCAGTTTACGTGACGACCCCTATGGGACTGAGGAATCAGGACAAGAATGTGCTTCTGTGAAGGGCCAAGCTATTTTGCATGTGCCCTGCTGTCGAAGTTACTTTCAGATCAGACGATATCGATACTGGACGAGAGACGGGTTGAGTTCTACTTGTAAATTCTAGGAAGTCCTGAATTCAGTAAAAAAATTGACCAATACGCAATAAACTCATTTTATTTCAGCAGTGCATAAGCGTATCAGTTTTCTTATGGAGGTCAAACAATATTGCATCCAACTTGGCCAGTTATTTATTGCCCTCTGTTTACAAGAATGACCACAGTGTTACTCAAATGCTGAAATGGCTCGGAACACTATGGTACTTAACATCTGAGGTCATCAGTCCCCTAGAACTTAGAACTACTTAAACCTCACTAACCTAATGACATCACACATAACCATGCCCGAGGTAGGATTCGAACCAGCGACCGTAGCTGTCACGCAGTTCCAGACTGAGAACACAGTGTGTTGAGTTTAATAATCTCTGCGTTCGGTAGACACAATGATTCTAAAATATGATATACTAGTCCCCAAGGAGGTCATAAGACGTGGCCATAAGATGTCTTTCGGAAATAGACAATAGTATTACATTTGACAGATAGGCTCATAATGACATACGTATGTCAGACGATCCCTCTTAAAAACCCGAAGCATCTGCCCAGTTTTCCAAGAGTTTTGTACCCCTCGTTGTTCCTGTGATCTTTGCTGCTCCCGTTCCTTTGTTCTTCCAGATGTAGTAGCCTTTTCCCTTGGAGATGGGTTTTAGATGATTTTTTATTCCGTGGTCATGTTTATCATTGTCTACCATTAATCTGTTCATTTTACTCAGATTGTTACTCATTTGTGCTCTAAAATCGGTAACACAGGAATTATAACTCCGGTTTCAAACATAGGAATGATATTCAACTATTTTACAAACACAATTAGTAGTGGTAGATTTTCATATATGAAATAATTAGTGAAATGTTGGTCGTTGAGGACAATGTTAAAACTAACGTATCACATACGAAACTATAAACTTTTCGCAGTTAGTGCAATGGTTGTCTTATAATAGTCACCTTACTGTAGGCAACTGGGCTAATTAGGCTCCGTTTTCCAGTAACATAAGTTTTATAATTAATTTTTATACACAGTAAGGTGACTATTATAAAACAACTTTGTCCTCAACGACCAACATTTCACTAATTATTTCATATGTGATAATCTACCACTACTAAATGTTTTTGTAAAATAGTTAAATATCGTTCTTATGTTCGAAACCGGAATTATAATTCCTATGTTAACATTAATGCTGAACCTGGTCAGTACCATCATCATACATTAATGTGCCTTGTTTTCAGATGAAGCCAGTTACGGAAGTAACCGAGCAGCTCCTGTTGGCTGGGAAACCGTTCTACTTCGCATGCAAGTTATTTGGTCTGATGCCGTTTACGGTTGACGCCCACACTGCAACCCTGAGGAGATCGCAGTCAGATATTACCTGGGCTAACGTCGCCAGTTCACTGCAGTTCCTTTGTGCCTGCGCTTCATCATATTTTGTGTTACACGTGACTACGACGTCTTCTACCATGGAAGTTCTTATAATAATAGGAGTGCTTCAGTACTCATTCGTGTCGTTTGGTGTGATGATTGCTGACAGATTCTGGCACACATGTCAATATGGGAAATTGCTTTCCTTGTTAGTGGAGTGTGATAAATGTCTGTTTCCGAACACAGGGCGAATAAAAACGTCAGCTAAAAGATTTGTGAAGGTGCAGTTATCTATAGCAGTGCTTGTTTGTTGCTTGACTTTTAGTGAAGTTTTGATGGCAGACGTTACTCTGGATGAGATACTGACTTCAGTATTCTCTATGAGCAATTTAATAACGGCTGTACTAACACTCATACGATTCGCCAACCTACAGCTGGTTGTTAAGAACAGACTGTCATTTCTAAACGATTGTCTTATGAACCTGATACACATAGCAGCAGATAAGCAGAAGTATTCAGACAAGTGTTCGGTACGGGACAGGGCCGAGCTGCGCACACCATTCTCCGTGCGAACACTTAGTCGAGTGTATGTGGCACTGTGTGAGATGTCGGTTGTGGTGACGTCCGTTCACCAGACTTTTTTGGTACTTTACCTCGCAGCACTAGCGTCAATAGTTGTGGAAATGATTTACTACATTGCAACACAACCAGTGTTATTCAGCATGAAAGACATTAACAGCTTATGGCAGACGTGGTTCTTCTTGATTTACAACACAAGCACAATGGCAATATTCATAGTACCAGCTCAGTTTGTGTGTTCTGAGGCAGCCCGTACAGTGAGGCTGTGCTCGCAGCTGCTGCTGGGAGGGAGGGGTGCGGCGGACGACACCCAGCAAGAACTGCGGCTGCTGGCGCTGCAGGTGTCCGCTGCTCGACCCACGACCAGGCTGCTTGGGGTGATCACTCTCGATCTGAGAGTCGTCTCAGGCTTCATTTCTGTCGTGACGACCTACACCACCCTGCTTCTCACATTTTTTCCTTCAGGTATGACGACAGTGTGCGTAATTTATGTATTGATTTTGAAATTCCTTTCCACTAAAGTACGAACTCACTGTGTTCGCGCGAAATTCGTTGTGTATCTGTGTTTGTCAATCATGTGACAGATTTATTTGCTCTGCTCGAGGCTACTACTGTAACTCGTCAAGACAGTGTGTAAAAGTTGCACCAAATCAATAAAACTTTCACGTCCGCACCTTGTATACGTCATCCTATTTGTACAGTTCTATATAAGTAATGAATCTCTTGAGACGGCATACAGATTAATTAGTACTTGTTCCATAGATCATGAATACGACACTTCGAAATGATGTGGAACGTGTCAGGCTAATAAAAGGTGTCTATACAAGATATTACATTACACAAAATATTACCCGACACTTAATACTTTTAATTTTTTTGTGGGGTTTGGGAAAATTACCCACTTACTATATTCAAAAATTCATCTAATGAGTAGAAGCAGTTGCCATGAAGAAATTCTTTTAATTTCCTTTTAAATGCTATATGGCTATCTGTCAGACTTTTGATGCTATTAGGTAAGTGACCAAAGACGTTTCTGGCAGCATAATTTACCCACATCTGAGCCAAAGTTGGATTTAACCTTGAGTAGTGAAGATCATCCTTTCTACTAATGTTGTAGCCATGTAAAATGCTATTACTTTTGAATTCGTTCAAATTGGTAATAACAAATTTCATAAGTGAATATATATATATATATATTGTGAGGCTACAGTGAAGATCTCTAGCTCTTTAAATAAGTGACTGTAGGATGATCTTGGATGAGGTACAACATTTATTCTGATTACACGTTTTTCGGCAAAGAACACTTTTATTCAATCACCAAAATTTGCAATGACCCTAATAGCATAAGTAACTGACCTCTAACGTTACAGCAGATCCTTAGGGTGTGTTTTCCAGTTCAACCCCTAATTAATGCATAGAGCTGGAAATTTTTAATATTCTTCCTTAGCTACCGATTTCTGATCGAAGTCTATATTTATTAATGGTGTCATTCCATTTACTGTATGGAACTGTATATACTGTGTCTTGTCCAAGTTTAATGAGAGCCCATTTGCAGAGAACCACTTAATGATTTTCTGGAAAACATCATTACACTTTCGCCAGTATATTCTTGACTGTTGGGTGTGATAGCTATACTTGTATGATCGGCAAAAAGTACCAGCTTTGCATCTTTGTGAATATAGAATGGCAAGTCATTAATATATATTAAGAAAAGCAAAGGACCCAAGCCCGAACCTTGCGGTACCCCATTCTTGATTGTTCCCCAGTTTGAGAAATCACCAGATTTTGTATATTATGTGAACTGCTTATTTCAACATTCTGCTCTCTTCCAGTTAGGTATGATTTAAACCATTTGAGCACTGTCCCATTCACACCACAGTACTTGAGCTTATCTAGAAGTATTCCATGATTTACACAGTCAAAAGCCTTTGAGATATCACAAATGGGTGACTTCTGGTTACTTAGAGCATTTAATATTTCATTAGTGAAAGTATATATAGCATTTTCCATTGAAAAACGCTTCTAGTAACCAAACACATTTTGTTAAAACTTTATTTCTACAAAGGTGTTAAACTACTCTACAAAACATTACTTTTTCAAGAATTTTGGATAAGGCAATCAGAAGAGAGATTGGACAGTAGTTGTTGACATGAGATGTATCCCGTTTTCTATGTAGTGGTTTAACAATGGCATACTTCAGTCTATCCGGGAAAATACCCTGCTTCAGAGAGCTATCACATGTGTGGCTAAGAATCCCACTTATTTCTTGGGAACAAGCTTTTAATTATCCTGCTGGAAATGCCATCCGTTCCATGTTAGCTTTTATTTTTGAGAGAGTTTATTATCTTCCTAATTTCAGAAGAAGAAGTGGGTGGAATTTCAATTCTATCAAATGGTGTGGGTAAGCCCTCTTCCATTAACTGCCTTGCTTCTTCTAACGAACATTTAGATCCTTTTTTCTCTACAACATTTAAGAAATGATTATTCAAAATGTTTTCGACTTTCGGGTTGTTTTGTGTCAAGTTTCCATTCTCTTTGATGGTTATGCCGTCATCCTGTACTCTTGGTTGCCCTGTCTCCCTTGTAATAATATTCCCAATTGTTTTGATTTAGTTATCAGAGGTATTAATCTCAGACATGATGCACATGCTTCTGGGCTTTTTAATAACCTTTCTTAATGTAGCACAGTACTTTTTATAATATGTGGCTGTTTCTGGGTCATTACTCTTTCTTGTTGTTAGATACAGTTCCCATTTGTGGTTACAAGATATTTTTATTCACTTAGTAATCCAAGGTTTTTTGCATGGTTTCTTATAATTAGATTTAGCTACTTTCTTGAGGAAACAGTTATCAAATTCTCTTACAAGTGTATCATGAAATAAGTTGTATTTTAAATTAGCATTTGATTCCTTGTACAGCTCATCCCAGTCTAACTGCTGAAGATTTTCTCTGAAATTTCTAGTTGTTTGGTAATTAATTGAATGCGCAACTTTGGAGGGTAATTTTGAATTACTTAATGGAGCTATGTCATATACTGTAACTAGCTGAGCACGACGATCAGAAAGGCCATTTTCAACAGGACAATAATTTATGTTTATAAACCTATTTTGGTCTCTAAAACTGTTATCTATCAATGTGTTGCTGTCGTTTACAACCCAAGTAGGAAAATTAACGACAGATGTCAAATTGAAAGAACTGAGCAAGACTTCCAGGTCATTCTTCCTATTACACTCTTTCAGTGAATCATTATTGAAGTCCCCACAAACAACAATTTGCTTTCCCCTATCTGACAGATAGTACAACAGGGCATCCACGTTTTCCAGGAATAAATGAAAGTTTCCTGAAGGGGACCTATATACTGTGGCGATTATAAAAGAGTCCTCCTCCAGTATAAGTTGACAGACACATGCTTCCTTTTGTTGCTCTAGACAAAACTTTTTTGTATCTAAGCTTTCTACACAGTGATAACTTTTGACATATATGGCAACTCCTCCTCCCACCTTATTCTCTCTAATTAAATGTGTAGCTAGTTTATAACTACTGATATTTACTTTTACCATATCATACACAATGTGATGCTCTGACTGGCATATTATATCTATTACATTATTACATTCAATGTCATCTCAACAAACCAGGAGCTCATCTACTTTATTCTTCAATCCCGGAGTATTTTGGTGAAAAATGGTAACATTATTTTTTACTTTACTTTTCTGAGAATCTACTTTTTTCTTTAAACCACCAATATTTTTCTGAAATATGGTAACATTGTTATTTACTTTCCTGTTGTGAGAATTTTGTGAGTTTTGGATCTCTTTAGCATCTACGTGCCTGAACTTCTCATTGGCCACTGATATTAGTCTAAAAAAGAGGTACATCCATGAGTACTTGTGTCCCCCCTTATGGATTTCGCTAACAACGCTGCCACTTTACCCTAGAGCAAACAGAAACTAAAAATTGAAACCAGAAATAAAAACACAAAGTATACCACACATTATCACAAATTCCATCCAAAACTAATAAGCCTCACAGATAAGAATTAACAGAGACAGAAAGACATCTATTATAAAAAGAGTTCAAACACAACATTGGTACATAGACAGATAACCAATAAACAAAAAATCTCATTGCAGTAACAGAAATAATGCTAATAGATAAAGCAAAACAAGAAAATAACACTGTAAATGCTGGACTAACATGAGAAATAGTGACGAAAGAAACAAATAGTGTAATTGCCATATCAAGAATGAGCGAAGTTGGAAATTTCAAACATAGACAACAACACTAAGAAGAAATCAGAAAAACTGCTCGTAAATAATATCTTATTCACAATAACTGACAAAGTGATTGACACATTAGTGATCGATAAAAAACTTTATACAAAAAAAACAATGATTTCATCTCCTCTAGCAATATCATAAAACTGAAATCTGATTCAGCAGCACATTTCGAAAATCACATTCTAAAGAACCTGCAAGACACAAAACATAATCACAGACAAAAACAACACAACACACTGAATATCCCTAAAGGCAACAGCAATCAAGAACCAAGGCAAAGTTCACAAACCACTTATTGCAGTGAGGCCTGTAATTAATCTCAAGAATGCACCATTACACCATCTGGCAAAACAGATGAACAAAGTCATAATGCAACACTACGAAATGAAAAACAGTGACAAAAGGAAAACATATAGATATCAATTTACACATACACAACACAAACAAGAGACGAAAGATTAACTCACTGTGGCAGTTGCCACATTACCCACTCTGAACACACAGACACGTTCAGCAGAAAGTGAAAAATGCAAATGCTGGAGTAACATGAGAGCTAGTGAAGAAAGTAACAAACATTGTAATTGCCATATCAAGAATGAGCAAAGTGGGAAATTTCAAACTTAAAACAACAGCACTAAGAAATCAGAAAAACTGCACGCAAATAATATCTTATTCACAATAGCTGACAAAGTGATTGGTACAGTACTGATCGATAGCAAACTTTATACAAAAAGAACCAAAGATTTGATCTCTAGCAATATCATAAAACTGAAATCTGATTCAGCAGTACATTTCGAAAACCACATACTAAACAACCTGCAAGACACAAAACATTATCACAAATAGATAAAATCAACACATCACACTGAATATCCTACAAGCACCAGTAATCAAGAGCCAAGCCAAAGTTCACAAACCACTTATTCCAGTGAAGCCTGTAATTAATCTCAAGAAGGCACCATTATACCATCTGGAAAAACAGATGAACAAAGTCATAATGCAACAATATGAAATGAAAAACAGTGACAAAAGGAAAACACATATAAATATCAATTCACACATACACAACACAAGCAAGAGACGAAAGATTAACTCACTGTTGCAGTTGCCACATTACCCACTCTCAACACACACACACACACACACACACACACACACACACACACACACACGTTCAAAGGGGGCTCTGAGCACTATGGGACTTAAACACACGTTCAAAAGACAGTGAAAAATGAATGTAAGGCGATGTAATAAATGTGGAATTGGTCCTCTAGCGTGTGATGAACCAGTAAACCCATCTCCAGAACCACACAAATGAACACTGAAATCGCAAATAACACCAAATAATAAGTTAACCTCACAAAAAGTGTGCAGCAAAAGTAGTTTCTTAGCCAAAAGTAAGAGAATAATATAGGAAAAGGTAACATAGTAACATAGTTGCAAGTACTACATAATATATATAAAAACCTATTATAGCCATGCGTATTCAAATATAGAGATACGTGCGTAAACAGGCACAATACTGCGCAGCGGTCGGCAACGCCTATAAAATAAAAAGCATACCAGATACATTACATAGTGATGAGACATATATTTCTGAAAGAGATACTACCGCTATAGCAGTAATGTAAGCATTAATATGTAACATTTCTTTCTGTTGTATATGGCACATACTAAATCTGTGTGAGCGGGACAATGCATAAGATACAGTGAAGCACCTAACAAACTGTTGTAGGCGCGGATATTCAAACAAAGATATATGTAAACAGGCAGAGTACGGCGCTGCGGTAGGTAACGTCTAATAAGAAAACAAGTGTCTGGCGGATTATTTAGATTGGTTACTGCTGCTACAGTGGCAGGTTATCAGGATTTAAGTGAGTTTGAACGTGGTGTTCTAATCGGCGCACGAGCGATCATCTCCAAGGCAGTGATGAAGTGCGGATCTTCCCGTAAGACCATTTCAAAGGGTACCGTGAACATCAGGAATCCGGTAAAACATCAAATCTCCGACATCGCTGCAGACGGAAGAAGATCCTACAAGAACGGGACAACGGCGACTGAAGAGAATATGTTTAACTGCAGGATATGCTTGAATACACAAAAAAAAAACAACAAAACAGGAGAGACGGAGACGGCCGCAGTTTTGAGAGTTAATTGAATATCAGTTTCTGGCGTAGCGTGAGCGCACGTGTTTACATTTCGTCGGCGACGGCAGTGGCAGCTGTCGGCGCGAGCTGTGAACCTATTCTATCTATCTAAATTTCTCTATCTAAATGTATTCTAAATTTCTCTCGACTGTTAATCCCCAGGCCTGCGCAGTGACTCTGGCATCTCACTGTGTCAGCTGGATGTCCCGCTCTCGGGGTTTTGGCCTACCATTGGGACTGGAGATGCCATCATAACATTTTCCTTCCCTCACAACTGCGTCTGAGAGCTGGGGTGTGGGAAATTACTTGTGTGGAATTACTAGTGTGACTGTTAGTGGTTTATATTCATGAAGTTCTGGCTTGTTTATTCACTTTGTCTATGAATAATTTGTACATTTTTATGTAACTATGGCATGTGACATATCAGTTTAATCAAAATTGTTACAGGAATTCAATGTAATGTGTATTATTTGTTTGACACCTTACACAGTATACAAATCTTACTAAACTTTTCAGAGTTTGCCCTTCAGCATAACGGTGTGCTATTTTCGAACCTACATAACATATCAAAACTTCAAAGTCTCACACTTACCCAAAGCCACTGACGAGATGGAGGCAGAGCCCATAAATTATAGACGGATAACAGGGAGTGCCGTTAGTACCTGACCCCTATAAGTTTTCCATGTCACTGTCAACCAACACACTACGTTACTGTAATGTAAAACCTGGTTTTCAGTGAAGATTAAATATAAAGTGACCAGCACAGTTAACTCTATGATATTTATAAACCAACCTGCAGTACCCACATTAAAATTACTATAGTTTACTACCTGGCATTTCCTAGACTACTGTTAAGTTCGTCTGTACAAATTCAGAATAAGTACACACTAAAACAAAACTCAATCCAAATCAGCCTCGAATACTTCAACTAGATCGACTGACCGCCATATCGTCATTAGCGAACTACTGTCATGGGGTGGAAATTTGGAGAGGTGTCGTGTCTTCACACCACAGTACTGTCCACGTCAGTTTTATTTTTGTGTATCCATTCTCTATTTCGGATGGAGTGTGGGACCATGGCAAATGTGCAAATTAGAGGTGTCATCTTCAACCATGTGTTTAAATATTTTTAATCAAATGCCAAAACCGGTCACATGGTTAGAAGTCTTACTATTAACAGGTGTCAGTTTCGTGACCTGGAACCATTACCACTA
Organism: Schistocerca piceifrons; assembly: GCF_021461385.2. Classification (NCBI taxonomy): domain Eukaryota; kingdom Metazoa; phylum Arthropoda; class Insecta; order Orthoptera; family Acrididae; genus Schistocerca; species Schistocerca piceifrons. Next base: position 5,379,766 of record NW_025728290.1, read on the forward strand.
GCTAATGTTTCCTCAATTGGCATCACGAGGCTGAGTGCACTCCGGCAGACCAACAATGAATGGAGGCCTGGATTGTCACCCATCCAAGTGCCTATCTTACCCAACGGTGCTTAAATTCTATGATCTAACAGTTTCATGTGTATGTAGGGCGGCACGGCCACTGACATCCACTAACGAATGGTTCAAATGGCTCTGAGCACTATGCGACTTAACATCTGTGGTCATCAGTCCCCTAGAACTTAGAACTACTTAAACCTAACCAACCTAAGGACATCACACACATCCATGCCCGAGGCAGGATTCGAACCTGCGACCGTAGCAGTCGCGCGGTTTCGGACTGAGCGCCTAGAACCGCTCGGCCACCGAGGTCGGCCATCCGCTAACATTAAAATACGCTGTTGGACACTAAAATGGCAACTCCAGAAAGATATCAAATAGCAAAATGTATCTTATTGTAGACAGACAATGTAGTATGAAGAATATATGGTTTCATACTTACGTGATGTGAGAGTGTACTGGGTACGAAACTTAGCACACAGAGGTGACACCACTGGTACAAATAGTGGCCATAACCCATTAGGCATCAAGCTGAACTAAGCTTTGAAGAGAGATATGGGAACGTCCTTCCATACTGCTTCAGCTCTGTACCAGTGTTCATGCATCCTAGCGGCCTTTGAGGGTTTCCAGTGACAGTCGCTCAGCAACCAATGAGCAAGATCTGTTCAACGTGTTTCTGATTAACAGAACTTGATGGGCAGAGCAACTTTGGAATATTCATTGTTTCAAGATAGAACAACTCGAGCATCATGCAGTCATGTGTTATCTTATTGGAAGGTATAATAACATGTACCTAGAAGTTATGTTACAGTTGTCGGGCTGATAAGTCAGAAAGTAATAGCTGATTTCGAAATCAGCTGCTGTGCAAACCAGAGTCCGTCGTATGTGAAGCCCATGGCACCCGTTTACTGGGCCTGTATGACATTATTGGATGGTATCTGGCAATGTTCGTCCTCCTCGGTGTTCGTCCTCCTTGGTACCTTTACACAAATGTACGTCGATCGTGATGCTCTACTCAGAACCGGGGCAAGTCTGAAAAGGCGGCATGGTGCCACTGCTGTAGGTAGGGCGACGTTTGGCGCACCACTGGCGGCATATCAATGAAAAAGGCAAGAACTGTCAGCACGCTGACAGTCTGTGCAGCTCCACTCGTACTGTCCATGAGGGTAATAGTCTGCAAACAAACACATTACCTGACTGAGGGTACATAACGTGGCTGCGTAATCTTACTGAGCATAGTGAAGAGTACATCAGTCCCATCGTGCACTAGTGGCTAGTGCACTGTTGATACCTTCCATGGTGCTGATTATTGCTTTCCTAAACGCATCGATTCCTTATGCACATGAGAATCATGAGATACCAACAACTGTGAGCATGTACGTTGCCGAAATCTAAACCACAATCTCGACAGGCCTCCATCCTGTCATTGTCAACACGTTGGTAGACCTTCCTCCTTCTCACAAGAGACATGAGAAGATATCCTACACTTCTCTGACTTTTGAATGAGAAACATATGGTGTAATAATTCCATGTGCCGGATGTCTCAAACATTCTGGGTCAAATTGAAATAGGTGATAGTGGGATAGGGAATCAGTCGACGAAACCGCATGTTTATTGTCTTATTGACACACACAACGTCCACCATATTACAACAAGGTAGCTCATAGTAATTATGAGTGTGATGACCGCCGTTCTCAATGCATGCATGGCAGCAGCGCGTGAAGGTCTACTGCACTCTCTAAAGGATGCTTGGTGCCCATTGTTGCAGGAGACAGGCAGCTTGGACCCTAGCAAGCAGGTCTTCGTCCGTTCCTACGGGGGTTCCATGCATTATCGTTTTGACGTAACCCCAGGAGAAAAAATCCATAGATGTGAGAAACAGCGATCGGACAGAACCACTCCTTCCAATGCAACGATGAGAGTATGTGTTAATTAAGTGCTCGTGGACATTAACATCGAAATGGGCTGGGGAACCTCCTTGTTGAAACCACGTCGTTTTGCAGTCAACAAGGGTTACAATCTCCAGGAACTGTGGCAGCACACCTCGCAAAAATATCAAGTAACGAGGACCACTAAAATTGGAGGCAGCAAATGATGTCCTGTTAGCTAATGTGGGACAATTCCCGACCATATATTGACAGAGAATCGTTGCTGGTGGCCACCGATGTGGGTGGGGTTGGAGATTATCTTTATTCCAGATGTACCCTTGTGGCTGTTGAACACACCATCGAAGGTGAATGAGGCATCCATCAATAATATAAACTGTACGAAGTTCAGCACTCCAACGCCATGGTAGACAATCAACTGACAGAAGAGTACGCATGGCTGCATTGGCAGCAGTGGTTGCACACGTTCTTAATGGTAGTGGAGAAATACCTGTTCCATCACCACTCTCCTCACTGTAACCTTCTAAGTGTACATTCCACAGACAAGTTGATGCGTGCCGGTTCCTGAGCGGACGGCCACACGATCCAACATCATGTCCTTAAAGTCCAGTGTTCGAACATGTATTTGTCGTGAACCGTGGCCGGCTATCTGTGGCGTGATCGGCTCCATCTCAGGTTAAGTGGTATCCCTGAAATAAATTTCTTCCAGTCAGGATGACGCCTTTTGGGATCACGTGACTTGTGGTTCATGTGAGACACGTGCAATGAGCACAGTACACCTTTGTTATGTACAGTATATCTGTTTGGTAGTCACGGGTGTACACTGCTTATCAACCATTCCTTGTCCAGTGTACAACTGACATCCTGAGTCTTTGCGAGAGCGGCAGAACTGCATGCGCAGTAGCAAGACATGCAATAAGATTGGTGGTCGTCGCTTTGAACAATTACTATGAGCTACGTTGTTAGAGCAGTGTACGATACGTATGGCCGTAACACAATAAAAATGCATTTCCGACGACTGGTTCCCTATCTCAGTATAATCCTTTGTGGTTCCACTATCACCTATCTCAATATGACCCAAAATGTTTGAGACAATCTGCACGCCGAATGGAGATGACATTATTCGTACTTGCTTTCCTCGTTTTCCTGATAAGCAAATCTCTTGCCTATCTAACCATGTAGTACATTTCTGTCAGTAAGTACGTTACGTACCACTTTCATGCTGTTATAACTTCAGTGGAAAGCAGCGGTAATACGAGGAGGTGATATTAATACAGAAAGCCAAAGGGCAACCTAAATACGTTTGAGGAATACTTGTCAGAGGAAATCTGTGAATCTGTAAAGGCAGTCAAGCGTAAGACACTAATGGGAACTGTCCAGGAGTATTGCCCAATGTTTGGACCCCCAAGCAGACATAGCAGCAGACCTTGAAAGAATTCAGAGACGCACGGCAAGGGTCGTAACTAACTGTACAACTCACAGGAGAGTATAAACGGAATGCCGATGGAGCTTAGCAAGTATCAGGTTTGCGTTGCCCTTGGGAAATCCTTTTGAGTAAATTTAGAGATCCAGTGTTACTCAAAGTCTGTGCGAAGATTCTGCAGTGAGGCGCAGCATAAATGGGTCGTCACTCATGTAGAGATATTGACGCTCTTGCTGTAGGGGACATAATTGTATCCCTGTGAAACTGATTTTAAAACTACTGATGCCACTGAACTACAAAATTGTGTTTGCGTTAATAGAGTGACAGCAGTTGTGAGAAAAGATGAGAGATAAAGGTAATATGGTCATGTTTGCCAAGAATGAAAGGAATTTCAAGTCTCTCAGTTCATAGGCCATTTCTGAAGTAGAGTGGGGAACACTTCTTGTACATTTACCTGCCACTCACGAAGCGATGGTCCACATGGCCCATAACACGCCATCTGATACATCTCCATATTTGAAAGACTTTAATTAACACAACTTACCACGGGTCTCTGTCATCACACGCTCCTGGGGTATACAGAGGAGTAGAACAATATGAACTGCTACCCAAACGGCTAGCGCAGTTATTTCCGCATTTCTATGGGTGCGTTATCCTCTGTCAATCTCGCGAGGTGGTTCCCAGCCTCAACGACACTGGTCAACGAACGTTCTACGACTTGCATACGTTTGGGTCGTTGAGCAGTGCCTCAAACGAAGTTGATTAAACAAGTCCTTATCGAGGTTAAGTGTGCGCTGTAAAGGCGAGTGGCTGCTCGAACATCACAGAGGAGCCCAAGAGTGGCTTGATTTCATTAGAAACGTGATTCACCTTTCCACTGTTTGCAAGTCTTCAGGACAGTCCAAAGACCGCTTCCTGGAGTGAATAATGTCATTTTCCAATAAGGGGCAGTCATGTGGCTCCTTGCTGATTCTAATGTCGATCTGTTCCTGAGAACCTCATAGACATGGGGTAGCGAGTACAAAACGTTGACGAATTAATGAGGAGACTTCTTTTCTTTCTTTCTTTCTTTCTTTTGCTACAGCCTGTATCCCGCATTGTGCGCAGGGTCGACAGGGTTAAGTACGGATTTGTCATGGTTAATTTTAAGGGATGGCCGGATGCCCTTCCTGCTGCTACCCTATTCCCCCTCCCCCCCCCCCCCCCCCCTCTGGGATGGAATTAATGTACCCCAGCTGTCTGCGTCTAGTGTAAATCGTGAAATAGTGTGAATGTGTTTCAAATGTCTGCGTGTCGTGTAACTGAGGCGGGACGTGCGGACCAGCCAGGTATTCACCTAGTAGGATGTGGAAAACCGCCTAAAACCCACATCCAGGCTGGCCGGCACACCGGCCGTCGTCGTTAATCCGCCAGGCAGGCTCGATCCGGGGCTGGTGCGCCTACACGAGTCCACGAAGCAGCGCGTTAGTGCTCTCGGCTATCCTGGCGGGTGAATTGATGAGGAAATGATTAGAATTAAACTGCTAAACACGATTAACTGTTCCACAAAGACATGTAACTATGGAAGGCTTCCACGCGACTTTCTGTGGGAGGTGGACAGTTCCCAAGCACTGTTTTAGTGCGCAGCCCGACGTTACAGGCTCCTTATCCGCCAGCGAAGCATAGCACGGCCACTGCTAGTGGTAACCATAATTACTGGTTATTTGATCTCAGAGATATTCCTGAGAGGAGCAAAGAGGCAGAGGAGGTGGAGTGGCCGGGGGGGGGGGGGGGGGGGGGGTTCGCGGCGTCTGATGCTTTTGACATTACCTTATCACAACAAAATGAATAATGGAATCCTACAGCTCTTCCCATGCGGATCTTAGTTAATCTACGTAAACATTTTCCAACACAATGGAGAGATTACTTATACTAAGTTTACAGTGTTGTGTTTCAAAGTACTGTCGAGAAAGTGCATGTTAGTATAATGATGAAAAGTAATATTAGAAATACCTAGTTCCTTAAAGTAGCTCTCGTACTTTTGTAACAATGTAATCTCTAAATTTGCAGATAATGTAGCAGCCGCCACACAAAGGAATATGACTGGGCTCAACAGTCTTTCACAACTGTGACGCATCGTGTTATGAAATTTGATCTTAAAGATCATCCTGACGTCACACGTCGTGATCCACGAGGCCAACATCGCTGGACTGACATGAGAACAACTCGTAGTAGGCTGAGTTATTGTTGTGCTAGAATTTGTAATTAGTTTGGTGATACTGCTTTGTGATAAACATACGAAGTGTTTCACCCGAAGAAAGAAAGAGAGAGAGAGAGAAATCAAACATCAAATTTGAGTTATGGAACATATAATCAACATGTGGAGTAGTTGTTGAAATGCTCTTACAATAAAAGATAACAGTGCCAGGCAGCTAGCCTTGACTTTACCTTGAATAACAGAAAAATAACTATCTGTCCATGTTCTGTTTTTCACAGCCTTGCACCGCCTCTTCTCCCTTGTCCCCTATGTCCGCAGCTCGTGGTCATGCGGTAGCGTTCTCGCTTCCCGGCCCGGGTTCCCGGGTTCGATTTCCGGCGGGGTCAGGAATTTTCTCTGCCTCGTGATGACTGGGTGTTGTGTGCTGTCCTTAGGTTAGTTAGGTTTTAAGTAGTTCTGAGTTCTACTGGACTGATGACCATAGATGTTAGGTCCCATAGTGCTCAGAGGCCAACCTTGTCCCCTCTCAGTTCCACAGACGCCTTTATCCAGAGCCCGAGCGCTTAGAAAGCCTACTTTCTGCACACATTTCAGACATCTCATTTGTTTGATCATGCTATGAATTCTGTTTGACTTCAGTAGGAATATGAGAGCACCCCAGGCTGCCAGAAACATTTGCGTCTTGTATGGGGATAATGCCATTGGACAGAGGACGGGAGGAAAACGGTTTCTCATTTTTAGATGGATCTTTTTGACATTAGTGACTCTCCGTTTTTAGGAAGACGTCGGCCTATGATGAAAATGGTTTAAGGCGTTAATCTACAGTCATCCATTTCAGTGTACTCGAGAAGCAGATGTGAAACAACTGTGGTCATTCCACCATCTTGCGACATTTACATGCTACGGTGAAAGTTCAAATACCGAATGTATTCGGCACTACATGCTCTAAGCCAAAATCACAAAAATCTGTGGGTGAGCAAATGTACTATCGTGCGAAAAAGTATCCGAACGATCTGAATTGTGATCCGCCTGATGTGCATGCATCCAACATAACGTAGCTATCTAGCGGGTCCTCTAATCGCTTTGCAAAAAAAAAAAAAAAAAAAAAAAAAAAAATGGTTCAAATGGTTCTGAGCACTATGGGACTTAACTACTGTGGTCATCAGTCCCCCAGAACTTAGAACTACTTAAATCTAACTAACCTAAGGACATCACAAACATCCATGCCCGAGGCAGGATTCAAACCTGCGACCGTAGCGGTCACGCGGTTCAAGACTGTAGCGCCTAGAACCGCACGGCCACTCCGGCCGGCTAATTGCTTTGCGGTACAGTCGTTCGATTATACAAAATGGATACCAGGAGAGACCACTAGACAACACTGTACTTTAAGGCAATCAGTGCGATGTAACATCACACCATGATACTGCAAAAACTAGAAAAACACGTAATTTGAGATGAGTTAGTTGGTTCAAAACGGTTCAAATGACTCTGAGCACTATGGGACTTAACATCTATGGTCATCAGTCCCCTAGAACTTAGAACTACTTAAACCTAACCAACCTAAGGACATCACACAACACCCAGCCATCACGAGGCAGAGAAAATCCCTGACCCCGCCGGGAATCGAACCCGGGAACCCGGGCTTGGGAAGCGAGAACGCTACCGCACGACCACGAGATGCGGGCGATGAGTTAGTTCCCAGCAGTCGTACAGGTTACAATGATATTCAAAAGCGTTACCATCTCATTACCATCTGAACAACTATCTACGGCACATAAACTATGTAGTAATCCTTAAACAAAGTAAATGTTTGCATGAAAAAGATATTCTGAGACAATGTCTGGACTAATAAAGGTCTATGACAGTTCGAAGTATTTTTCCTCCGTGTAAGGTTTTCCTACAGCTGCTAAATGTCCCAGTGACGATTGATTTTTGCAGACATTGGTCATTAAAGGAACTATTTGAAGAAAACGCGATAAACACTGGTAAACCCTCTATGAAAGCCGCAATATTAATGGAGTAGAATCAGTAACGTCACCGTACTAATTATTCATGAACTATTATTTGCCCACATGTTAGAAATATAAATGACATGAATTTGTTTGTTCTGGATCTGGACATAAACCGAGCACTTGAAACTAAATGACGAAACTGTTTCCACTACATTAAAAATCACTACCGCCGTGTTAAGTAACCACGAACGACTTTAAATATATTCTCCTTTACAAGTAACCAAGTATCCATGTGCTGAAAATTGGAATGCTATGATTTAAAATGTTGTGATGGAATTCCCTACCCAGCACGTTATCTGATTACTAACTAAGTAAAATCAGATGTTAGAAATCGAAATTATTTATCAGCTGCGAGCTGTATCAATATGAGATGAGGATACAATTGGTTTTGCTTGCCCAGAAATCGAACGCGGCGAGTACTGTCGCTGTTTCCCATCCATAAATAGACGTTAAGTATCAACTACTTGCTCACCAGTAGTGAGATGCTCGAATGCTTCACTAGAAATAACGGTACCTATTGTTATTGTTGACTATTCAGGAACAGACATAAAATATGAAAATTATTTTTCGGTGGTAGGAAAGTGTGCCATGCTAGGGCGAAAAATGAAATTATGAATATGTTTGAGCTGGACCAGGATAGCAACCCAGATACGTTCCATTCCTAGAGATCCGAATTCTAATTCCAGTCGAGGACCAAAAATTACAACGTCTCAAGTCCAGATTAAATTTGAACATTGTGAACGAAAGAACCATTCCTAAATTAAATGAAATAAACTTATTAGTGCTAGTTCACTGCCAACAGAGTTTGTGCCTTCGGCAGCTGCCGCCTTAGTTATGGCGGCATTTTAACAGACTCTGAAGCTGTAGGTAGTGAGGGGATATTGTGTTTGATGCGGGTTCTGAACAACTGCGCGCCCTAACTTTCTGGACTTGGCGTTACCATAGGTGTATTAGATCTTTTCGTGAATGTTAAAAATGCACGCCACGAGAGAGAATCGAACCTACAGCCCGCAATTATCAAACTACGATTAACCCAGCAAACCACTGCAACTCACAGGTGGCAACTTCCTGATTGTGTTGTGTCCAACGATGCGCCTAGAAGCTTTGAAAAAATCCGGCTCTCTCGATTTACTGGTTAATTACTTGCAAGTTTCTAATGCGGGTATTATTCTAATCTCATGACTGCGTGATATAAGGACCATTCTAGTCTTCATAGCTCGGACTTGATGCCAATACGAAATTTTCTCTGTGACAACTAATATTTTAGTTCGAGAAATACAAATATAGCGTGTGAGGTTACTAGATAATTCTATGATTACTGGCATGATTGCTATTATTATCTTCATTATGCTCCTACTACACATGTGAATGAAGGAAAGATATATCGTCTTTGTTCATTTTTAGAACCATCTGCCCAAATATAGTAATTATGTAGTTCCTTCCACGTATAGGGAATAGTTTTCGACCTAATGTCAGAAATCTCCAGGTCTTCGTTAATCACATTAAAATTAAATTAATTGCTGAAACCTTTACCGGTTCCCGTGAGATCATCGAAATTAAGCGCTGTCGGGCGTTGTCGATCCTTGGAATGGTGACCATCCAGGCCGCCATGCGCCGTTGCCATTTTTCGGGGTGCACTCAGCCTCGTGATGCCAACTGAGGAGCTACTCGACAGAATAGTAGCGGCTTCGGTCAAGAATACCATCATAACGACCGTGAGAGCGGTGTGCTGACCCCACGCCCCTCCCATCCGCATCCCCCACTGAGGATGACACGGAGGTCGGATGGTCCCGGTAAGCCACTCGTGGCCTGAAGACGGAGTTCTGAAACTTTTATTCGGGAGTAGAAATCGTGTTGCTTTTCTTTATTTATTTGTGCTTAGCAACGATGCTTGTAAAATGCGAAATCTGGAGGTAAAACACTATTAAAAATGCCGCAATGTTAATGTCTGCCGTTAAATGTCCAGTGTTTGCTTTACAGATGTCTTGGTCAGACTGTTGTGAATCATATGGGAGTTACATTGCTGCTGATTAATATCTCCCTTATTTTTTGTGTCGTGTTTAATAAACTACCGAAAAGACAATATTAATCCGTATACAATATAGTAATAAAATTGATTACAACTTTTACATGATAACGGTACAAAAAGTCTGCCTACTTAAGGCAAAACACCCCAAATCATTACGAATTAGCAAGAGAGAGTAAAAAAAAAAAAAAAATTCAGTGCCACACTTAAGTCAATATTATTGACAGAAGCAGAAAAAATTGGATTAAGATGTGTGCAATGCTGTAAATGTTGTGTCTACACATCCATAGACTAGAGAGTAGAGGTAGAGATATACTGGCAGACAGGTTTTCATTCGATTTCCTTACTTATTGTTTATCTGCCTTCGAGATTCTATTTTACAGAGGAGGAAAAGTATTCTCGTCACCAGTATTTGGACCGACAGCAAGCGCAGTTTGCAATTTCATATCCAAACGTTTTACCCCTAAACTAGCAGCCATCTGCAACCAAACTTGCCTCCTTCACACCTCAATCGTAGATTCGTCAGTTAAACAGCGACGTAAACAGCGAAAGCAGCTGCAGTTTCTGTTGAAACGAGCTTCCTGGAATCAAAATTATTCATTTAATACCTTCTATATCATCCTCTAAGGGAGAAACATTCAGGACATGTAATTAGAATGGTAAGATATTGTGGCCGAGCGGTTCTAGGCGATTCAGTCTGGACTGAGCGACCGCTATAGTGGCAGGTTCGAATCCTGCATCGGGCATGGATGAATTTGATGTCATTAGGTTTGTTAGGTTTAAGTCGTTCTAATTTCTAGGGGACTGATGACCTCAGAAGATAAGTCCCATAGTGGTAAAAGCCATTTGAACCATTTGATGAGATCTTAGTGAGTGAATTTAGATATAAACTTTTGCACCAGTCCAGGAAATAATTCGTAGGCCACACTGCTGCCAAATGTATGCTACAGTATTACTAATTTCTATTAGACTGCTGACAGGCAGAAGACGCGTGCTAACGCAAGAAGTCTCTCAGCTTTTAACCATAGGACTAGCTCGAGCATCACAGTGATGGAAGGAGCAAGAGCCGGTTGCTACCCCTCTGACGGCGACCTGAATTAACAAACGTAAAGGCCAATTACCTACCGATTGCAACTTGAACATCAGATATAAATATCGGGGGAATAATTTAAGGGGCCTTCCTTTTAAGTAGCTGTCGTAGCAATTTTTGTTATTATGTCTGATAAGAACTGCAAACAACAAAAAAATATATTCTCCAGCAGCGAATCGGTTCTGTAGTATCACCTGACGCCGTTAACAGAATGAGTAAATAATATTCCTTTTGCTATTAAATACGTGAAAATAATTTTTATTACGTAGGATTTCTTTGGCACTACTGCTGACACATAATAAAACAGAGGAAACCACAACATGACACTGATTACAAAGTCCGAACATCAACAAAGACATTTCGTAAACTGCGAATAACGCATTGTTTCATCTACACCTCGCAAGACGTGTTACGGTGTGTGATAGAGGGCACTTTCTACATCACTATCAATTCTCCAATAGCTTGCTCCGGGTACGAATATTTCGTGGGAAAGGCCATTGGTGGCAAGCATCCATATGCATTCTAATCTCTCTAATTTTATCTTCGCGGTCTTTCTGTGAGACGTAAGTAGGAAGAAGCAATTTATTGCCCGACTGTTCAAGTTACCTACGGTCTAGGTATTAAACAGTAGACCTTACTGCCGTTGAGACTGCCTCTGTTGCAGCGACTTCACCTAGAATCGAATGAGCAACTCTCTTACGCTTTCGGCCAGTCGCGGTGGTCGTGCGGTTCTAGGCGATGCAGTCCGGAAACGCGGGACTGCTACGGTCGCAGGTTAGAATCCTGCCTCGGGCATGGATGTGTGTGATGTCCTTAGGTTAGTTAGGTTTAAGTAGTCCTAAGTTCTAGGGGACTGATGACCTAAGATGTTAAGTCCCATAGTGCTCAGAGCCATTTGAACCAATTTCTTACGCTTTCGTGCTTACTAAATAACCCAGTAACTAAAGGATTACTTGTATCTTCTCTATTTTGGCTGTCCTACCTGGTACTGATCTCAGAATGATGAACAATATTTAAGTATTGGTCAAACGTTTGTAAGAAGTCAAGATTGTAAGAAGTCAAGGAACATAGCGTCTACCCGGTCACTGTGTAACGCCGGAAATGCATATCCTCCTATTTCCATCTATTGTACTATAAATTTTTTTCCTTATTTTTTTACCTGAAGATATGACGTTTCTGTATCTTTGTATATTGTAATTGTTTTACTATTTGTATATACATGCATTTATGTCGATGCATAATTGGTTTGTTTTGTAAATACTATTTGTATTTTTACGCTGGGTCTTGCCTAGGGAAAACTGTGCTATCGACCGAATACATAGATAGGTCGTGTGGAGAACCAAAGTGTTTAGAATCTTTGGTTGTGTGAACTCGGCTGCGTGGAGCGAGAGCTGAGAGAGCCTGGCTGGAGTAGTGCGGTGGAGCAGGTGTGTTGTGTGACGCTCCCGCGATTGGCCGCGCTTTCGGGGTTTGGTAGCATGTAATTGCGCTCGACTTGCTTTCTTAGTTTCTGACATGGTGTCGCGGACGGGAGCGTTAGCTGGCACACATCAAGAGACCGTTTCGGCTGGAGACCGTGTCGAGAAGAAGGCGCGCCAAGATCCAGCTCCTGCAACAGCGACGGCCGACACTGAGTGACTGTCGCCACCTCCTCGATCGACGACTTCAAACCTTCAATAAACCAACAAGGAAGACTGGTAGCACGTTAAGTTTTAGAACTGTGTGGCAGACCTCAGCTTTTCAAACTGTTAAATTTTTCTCACTAAATTACAGCAACGTAGCATGAGCCTTTGTTGCTCATTGTCCCAATTGCATTACCAAGCAGGGTCCCTTCCTTTTCCGGAATGAGCCCGAGTGTTGTTGAAATTCAAACGCCAGCATTAAAGTAATATCATTCGATTTCACTGCTTTAATTTCAAAGTTCAGTTAAGGTATTCAAGGTATACAATATTTAGACTACACAAGCACAAATTAAGAGTACGAGTTTTGTTACCGTATTTTATCTTACCTGTGACTGCAGCTCAGCTTGGTACGTACTAAATTTTACTGTTGTTAATTGTTCAGAATCATTTAATTCAAGTTCAAACTTAGATCTCTTATTTCTAAATTGCGTAGATTCAAGTAGCTTTTGAAATGATTGTTAAGGTAGCCCAAGACTAACCGTATTTTACTGAATTTCGATGTGCTTCAGAAACAAAGCTCACTATTAATTTCAGTCACTAAATTAACTTTCAGTTTTCCGGTTTTATTAATTCTTTTGCTAAATTCAGTCAGAGTGTAACGAAATTTATTACTTCTGACAAACTTTCAGTTTTCACACTACACGTGGCAACTGAAGGTCAACCTTCAGTTGCCACGCTTCTAGTGCTAATTATATGTGTAATAACCTTTATTTTTCAGTTACTATAGTAATTGTCCATAGGACTGGCGACTGTAATTTCCCCCAAATCTCAAATATCTAATTAACACCAATTAATTGTTAACGTGACGACCGCACATTTACTTTCTTTATTAATTTTACCCTTTTATCAAAATTAATTTCCACCTATTTCATTTGCATTTTTCCTTTCATTTAGATGTAACCCTTTCCTCCCTCTTTACAGACAGATTAACTTCGGTGACGACTGCTTTTCCCATATTTCCATTAGGTACACGCAGTTTAATTTTTCACTGTCATTAAGGTAGATAAGTGGGGGGGAGGTTACAACTGGTGTCTACTGTTTTCTGGAATTATGTGGACGAACAGTGTGTTCTGAGTTGCACACGATCCTTGTTTACGGACATGGTGTTGATTCTTACAGAGTAGATTTTGAAACTCCGAATCTTGTTTAATGTGAGAGCATGAAACATATTACGAAGTTCTACAACAAACCGACGTCAGAAATGTAGACATATAGTTGTGTGCATCTTTCCGACGACCCTTCCTGAAAATGAGAGTAACCAGTGCTTTTTTCCATTCATTAAGATGGCTCATCAGGACATCTAAGGTAAAATGATGTAAGGAATGGAGCAAGTTCTTTCGCATACTGTGTTTATAATCCAGTTGCTATACTTGCAGGTGCCGTGACCATTCTTCTGATGAGTGATTTCTGTAGTTTTACTATCCCGTGGTCACATATTTCTATATCTATTTTGTCGTTCATGTGACGAATTATAGTGGAGACGATGTTCCGTTTACAGAAGTAACTTAAGTCTATATTTAGTATGCACTATACCCAGAAAAATGAAATACAACTTATCACGACAAATGTAGAAAAAACTTCTGTCTGATTAATTCAAAGTACCCCAAATCGTTAAGGATTATCAACACATTACGTAACTTCGGCCGCGAAATGTTCTTTGTCTATGTTCAGTCCACAGTCATACAGGAGCGTCACAGAACTACCACAAAAGTTTGGAATTTAGCAGTGTTTAAGATACATAAAGTAATAAAATAAATGTAAGGGAATAAATCCGAAAATTGTTGATTTGTAATGATATGGCTCGATAAAGTACATTTTCTTTACCATTTTTTATCCATCTGTCTGTCTTTCCGTCTTCTAAGACCTCTTGTTCTCACTGCATGTAAAGATATGAGGTAGAAATTTGTGCCACGTGGTGAGGTCAACGGTCCCGTGGCTGTGTAAATAAATTTAAGTTCCTAAGTTACTTCTCTCGAAAGATACAGCCTGGTATGTCAAACGTTCTGATATTCGCAAACGTAATCCAAAAAAGCTACAGACGACGGTTGGCCGGAAGTATTAGGGCTGCTGGTTTAGCGGTAAAGTACGAGCCTGCATTTAGGAAAGTGTCAGAATAGAATCTCGTTTATACCATGGATTTTTCAGTTTCATTTTAACCTAGTGTTCACCTCTCAATGATGTAACGATTGGCCAGAATCATCGCGTGTTTCGGTTTACCCATTTAACTGTACTTAATTCTCCCCACTTGGATGACTAGGGTAGTTTAGGGACACACAAGTCACCGAAGTGGTGTCCAATAAAAAACCTTGCACCGGCGCATTAAGCAAAATGGATTACTGTTATCTATGTACGTAATTGTGGTTATACAGAACTCACATAGAGCGACTCATAATCGCACTTTTCTGATTATTCGCTTTCGGTATTGTGTTTTCCACTCAGTATTAAATAAAAATAAACTCTCTTTTATGCTCCCGTCGCCACTGGAGTCTTACCGGAACGAATAACTCAATGTAATGTGCCTTCTTATTGATGTCAAACAAAATTAATTCTTTCGCTTTGATTGCCTCGTCGGATTTAACATCATTTGCCATGCGCAAAAAAAAAATATTGTTCCAATAGTCGTCTTGATCTTCTCCATCAATGATCACAAAGTAATTTAAAATCAATAGTCCTCTGAATGACCGAAAAATAGTGAAATAGGCTAATTGTGTTATGTGTATATTATGGTCTTCTTCTTTTAATTAAATGTCTTAGCTGGTGACGAACAACCGTTTTCAGTTTAGTTATATTACACCATTTGAAAAAAGTTTAAGACAAACACATTTTCCTTTCGTTCACAGTAACGTAAATGCTCAATAAGAGTAATCGAACGTTAAACGAAACGTTCTTTTGTCAAAGTTTCCTCCCTAACTACACAGTGGATTCAGTATCGTGTCCAGTTTCCATCTTCCTCTACAACAGCATTTAGCCGCCGGGGAACAGAGCCAACAAGTTTCCGGATGAATCTGTTATTCTGCGACAGCTCTTCCCATGAATTAAGAACTGCTTCGGACAGCGATGCCTTGGATGTTGGTGTAGGTCTTCTACCCCTAATAATTTTCTCCATCTGTGCCCATACGTGCTCTACAGGGTTGAGATCAGCACCTTTTGGAGGCCAGTCCAGGAGATCGATGTCTCCATACGTTTGAAACCATTGTTTTACACAATTCGCTGTATGGACTGGAGAACTATCATGTTGGAATATTACACTGCCTCCTGAAAACCTCTGACGAACAGAAGGAAGCATTATGTTCTCCAGTATCTGGCAGCAGTAATGACTAGCAAGTGGACGGTCCAGTTCCCACAAAACGCCACAACCATCTGCTGATATCCATCCCCAAACTGTGACAGCAGTTCGGCCGCACTTTTGCCTCTGATGAACATGGTTTCTGTCAAATGTCGCTCCACGCGGACGATATACAAGGACAGAAC
Organism: Schistocerca piceifrons; assembly: GCF_021461385.2. Classification (NCBI taxonomy): domain Eukaryota; kingdom Metazoa; phylum Arthropoda; class Insecta; order Orthoptera; family Acrididae; genus Schistocerca; species Schistocerca piceifrons. The sequence goes on from NW_025728290.1 coordinate 5,395,610, forward strand.
TATCTGGCGTAGTAGAAAACACCTTCTCGTCCGTAAATATAACTTGCTCCCAGTATGAAAGTGACTTATTCCTGTACTCCAGAGCGAAGATCAGCCTGGCAGCTCTATGTTGCTCTTCCAACATTTCCATAACCGCGGATTTTCGTCTATACCTTCCCTTCTCGTTGAGACGTCTTCGTATGGTCGACCTGCTCGCGCCTAGCTGGATGTTCCTTATTTCTGTGCTGGTCCTGAATAGGTCGTCATTACTGCATTGGAGTATACTATTGTCTTTGTTGTGTTGGCAGAGGAGCCAACACCGTGTTACTAGTGGGGGCCGAAATGTACGCGTTTTAGCTCACGCAGGCTGGCGTGATGAGGGAAGGACTGTACTGACGTGAGGTGTGGAACATGACAAGGAATTAGAATTCAGAATGCGGACGTAATTAGTTTCACATTTAACTTTAATCCATTAATGATGAACGTCGCACTTGACGGTACATGATTCACAATATTATCTGTTCATAATACAATCTTGAATATGGCGCCTTGCTAGGTCGTAGCAAATGACGTAGCTGAAGGCTATGCTAAACTGTCGTCTCTGCAAATGAGAGCGTATGTAGACAGTGAACCATCGCTAGCAAAGTCGGCTGTACAACGGGGCGAGTGCTAGGGAGTCCCTCTAGACTGGACCTGCCGTGTGGCGACGTTCGGTCTGCAATCACTGATAGTGGCGACACGCGGATCCGACGTATACTAATGGACCGCGGCCGATTTAAAGGCTACCACCTAGCAAGTGTGGTGCCTGGTGGTGACGCCATAGTCTTGATACTCCGAGGTAGTCCGTGGACGCCCAGGGCGACGACGGCGGTTGACGTGGCCTTCGTCCGCCATCCTCTTTACCAAGAGATGAATCGTAGATTTGCTGTATCCTAGGGCACGGGAAATGGCGCAGATACAGTATCCATCTTCATAAAGTGCAAGAATGTGACCTTTATCGAATTCCTCGAGCTGAGACATTGCCGGTAAGGACCTAGTGACAAGGCAAGGCGAATGAAAGGGCCATACAAGCGGGAGAGCACTTTCTTCGCCTCAGAAGTCACATTAATTTCCGTCAACATGCTACGAAAAATATTTCATAAATATGTTCCTCTTAAGGATTATTTAGAGTATCATAGCAATTATTTTGTCTTTAATATTCATACTTAGTAATAATGAAATCGTTTTCAGAGATTTAAAGCAACATTTAGATTCATGCAGTGATTCAGGTCATGGTGCTCTCGCTAAAGCACGCCATACACGTCTGTAACAACAAATTCAGTCAGTGGCGGGTTAGCAGTGTGGCTAAAGTGCTAGGTTTGAAAACTCTTAGAATGAGATACGTATCCTGCCATTAAAATTATTTTTTAATTTGATGTAAACAACGAGTTATTAGTTTAGACGGACAATGCTACTTTTATCGATCACATTATTTCTAGTATAGTGTGTATACGCCTTCGAATGCTCTGTGGATGAAATCGAGAACATTTAATCTCCAGTAGCTTCCGTATTATAAATACACCTCAGTTTCAAGATGAACTCAGCCTTCAGTATATAATACTTCTGTGTTTCTAGCAGTACCATACCTACAGGTGGTAATCGCTGCTTCAACTAATGATTTCTACAGCTATACAAACACAACTTGTGCTCTCTCTTAGGATAAGTACTTACGCAGTGCCGTCAGACGAAGAGATATACCTGCCCCAGACTTTGGGGGCGTTGATTTAAAACTCTTCTGCCTCGAAAATGAGCATTTCATTATTGGGAAATCAGAGAACGTTGTTGCTTAAGACGTATTAAGAGGAAACTAAAGGCCTTCACCTATTACAGGCCACATTTTGTCACATTTCGGTGGCAGGAAGGAAGAGAACTGATCAATAAGAAAACAAATCTCCCATCAGGAACGGAGGAACGAAATTAAACCTCTCGTGTTGGGAGGTTATGTGATTTTATTTCAGTGATTACAGAATCAAGTGGAAAGATCAATGCAGTTGGCATCACGAGCAAAGTGCTGGTGTATGATGTTGCACTACCTGAACCGGAATTGATACAGAGCCTTAAATTCTTAAATTCTGCAAACAGTATATATCCATTGCACACGAAATTAATGTTACGGTATAGTTGTGGATTCGTGTTTGACAATTACGTGATGTGGGTACGATTCTCACATAGGTCGTTGATCTTCAACACTCTCTAACGGATCTACTGCATCTCTGGTAAAGCCAAGGGAAGTATATTACGTCATACCATAGTTCAGAATACTCATAAACCCCATATCCCTTCGACAGCAACAGGGTTAGAGCCTGTTTAAATTGCGCCACAAGAAAGGCTGTAGTCGCTGAAGACAGAAATTCTGTTTGGGGTAAACAAGCACTACATTTTTTTTCACTTAACGACTCCAATTGACATTACATCCTCAGGGCTCATATTTAATGTGAATTTGAGACGTAGAAAATTCGGTTCTCTATGAATGGAAAGTATTTGGGTTGGAATCCTGGTCCATTACAAAAATATTTACAATTTCCTTGTAAGGCATAGTGTGTGCACACCGAAGTATCAGCGAAAAATAATTTTCATTTTTAATCTCCGTTCATGAACTGTCAACATTAACGAGAGCTGCCATTATTTCTAGTCAAATATGTAAGCATCTTACTGCCGACGAGCAAGCAGCTAATAGTTCGTATCTGTTTATGGATGGATAAGGCCGACAGTGTGTGCCGTGTTCGTATCTTGGGCAGAAATTGAGTATATCGCTGTTACATATCGATAAATATCGCTGCTGGTGAATTAGATACTAAACATTTGATTTTACTTAGTTATCCATCCGATAACGTGATGGCTACAGAACGCTGTCACGGAATTTTACATCAGACCATTGCAATTTTCTACACGTGCTCACTTGGTTACTTGTGAAGGAAAGTGTTGTGGGTTGGCAGGAGGGCCATCACCATGTTATTAGAGGAAGCCGAAAGGCACGCGTTTTAGCTCACGCAGGCTGGCGTGAGGTCTGGAACAGGACAAGGAAATTAGAATTTAGAAAAAACGGACGTAGCTGGTGGAATACTTAACTTTAATCCATTAATGATGAGCGTCGCTCTTGACTGTACATTATTCACAATATCTATAGTAAATGAACAAGGCGCCTTGCTAGGTCGTAGAAAATGACGTAGCTGAATGCTCTGCTAACTATCGTCTCGGCAAATGAGAGCGTATTTTGTCAGTGAACCATCGCTGGCAAAGTCGGTTGTACAACTGGGGCGAGTGCTAGGAAGTCTCTCTAGACCTGCCGTGTGGCGGCGCTCGATCTGCAATCACTGATAGTGGCGACACGCGGGTCCGACGTATACTAACGGACCGCGGCCGATTTAAAGGCTACCACCTAGCAAGTGTGGTGTCTGGCGGTGACACCACATTCCTCCCCCGCAAATCGGCGTACGGTTGTGGCATAAGGCTTCCGCCCGCCATGGGGAGGACCCCGTGTTGACGTATGCGACGAGATGGGGAGCCTAACAACAGGCGAGGCTGTGACACCCGCACCCTGCCATTCGGACCGCGGAGAGCTACGAAACGAATGAAAACCTGCTCCAGGGTGCACGCCAACATGCGGTGTATGCGCCCGCAGAGAGACAGGAGGGGCCGAAGGGTCGACCTCCATCGGGCCGGGGCACCCGACGGGCCAAGACGACATATGGTCTGGAGCGGGCAAGAATTAAATGTCGGAGGACAACTGGTCACGGGAAGCGATCGGCGGCGCGTGACCCAGGGAGGCGCCTGGCGGTTGCAGCGACGCGTCCACTGCGGGCGCCGCCGGCGGGAGAACAGGCGGCGGCGGCGGCGCGTCGCCATGGGGCAAAATGGAAGGCAGCGTCGGGAACACCTGGGGCTGAGGCGAGCCAGTAGATGGGTCCCCAAGACGCTGACCGGACGGCAGCGTCGCTGAAAGCAGACGGGGAGCGGCGGATCCCGTGCGACGACAGAGGCGCAGCTGATTGAGATGCCGACGCACCTCACCAGAGGCCCCCAAAACTAGATACATAGCGCGGCCGAGGCAGCGAAGAATGCGCCCTTCGAGCCAACGCCGTGAACCTCGATAGTAGCGGTAGTAGACAACGTCGCCTGGGGCAAAAGCAGGTGTCTGCCGCTGCACTGGAACCTGATGCGGCGGATGTAGCAAAGACATCAAGGTTCGATGAGGGCGACCGTGGAGCAACTCAGCCGGCGAGCGACCATCTCGGGGCTGAGAGCCATACGAGGACAAAAAGAGCAATAACGCATCCTTCCGAGAATGCGGCTCTTTCAACTTCAACACCTGTGACTTGAAAGTCCTGACCAATCGTTCAGCGGCACCGTTTGACTGTGGCGAAATCGGCGCGGACATCAGATGTTGAATACCATTGGCCTTCGAGAATGACTGAAATTCTGCGGACACGAATTATGGGCCATTGTCGGAAACAATAGTCTGTGGAAGACCTTCAATGCAAAAGATAGCGGATAACGCTTGGATGGTGGCAGATGACGTCGTGGCAGACATCCGGACAACAAAAGGAAAATTACTGAATGAATCTGATTTAACCAACCATCGAGCATTCCAGAATAGACCAGCAAAATCGATGTGTAAGCGTTGCCAAGGGGATGTGGCTTTTGGCCATGCAAAGAATTTCCGTGGTGGTGCTGATTATTGTTCGGCACACACCATGCAAGAAGAGCACAGATTCGTAATCGCGGCATCGATTCAGAACCAAGTACAGAGCTGACGAGCAAGTTGTTTCGTTTTCACTATACCCCAATGTCCTTGGTGGAGAAGCTATAAGACAGAGGACTGTAACGAACGTGGTACCACGACCCTGGACTGATCATTATCTGAACGCAACAGCAAAACACCACGTCGTACAAAAAGTCTCTCCTGGTGAGCAAAAAATTGGCGAACCAACGGATCCCCGATCCGTGACTTTGACCAGGGCCATTGCGTAGCAACAAAACGCAGAACGGTAGCAAGGACAGGGTCGGCAGCTGTGGCTGTAGCTACGCGACGAAAATCAATCGGAAACGATTCGACCACGTCATCGGTTTCCGAATCAATGAACATGCAAGCAAGTTCGGGGGAATCGAATGCTCTATCCTCAGCAACAGGCAAACGGGACAACGCATCGGCGTTCCCGTGCTTAGCAGTGGAACGACGCAAGATATCGTAGCGGTACTGCGAGAGGAAAATAGACCAGCAAATGAATTTCAGCGCTGTACGTGGAGGTACAGGCTTGGTCGGATGAAAAAGCGATGTCAAAGGTTTGTGGTTTGTGATGATGGTAAAGTGACGACCATACAAAAAATTATGAAACTTTGTAACACCTAATACGAGAGGCAATGCTTCTTTCTCGATGTGTGAATAATTTCTTTGTGCAGCCAAGAGCAATTTTGACGCAAAGGCAATAGGGCGATCGTGCGCAAGCACAGCACCGATCCCGAAATCCGATGCATCCACCATCAACAAAAGGGGCTTCCAGGGATCGAATGGCTTAAGGCAAGTATTGGAAAGCAACGCCGATTTCAACTGGCGAAAGGAGCGTTCGCATTCCGTCGTCCAGACGAACGGAACACCTTTACGGCGTAAGCGATGAAGCGGAGCTGAAATGGAAGAGGCCTGTGGAACATAGCGATGATAATAGTTAATTTTTCCCAGCACACTCTGTAGCTGCTTCAAATTATGCGGCGAAGGCAAGTCTTGTATAGCACGGAGGTGCTCGGGACTGGGATGTATGCCTTGGGCATTGATTACATGTCCCAGGTAAGGTAAGTCACGAGCAAAAAACACACATTTGTCCTTCCGCAAGCGAAGACCTTTTTGTCGCGAGACCTGAAATAATGTTCTGAGATTGGCTAAATGTTCTTCGAGAGAGCCGGATTTTTTCATAGCTTCTAGGCGCTTTGTTGGACACAACAACACAATCAGGAAGTAGCCAGCTGTGAGTTGCAGTGGTCTGCTGGGTTGATCGAAGTTTGATATTTTGGGGCATACCTTTGATTATCACTTATGGCAAGCATTCTTAACATTCACGAAAAGATCAAATTCACCTATGGTTCCGCCAAGTCCACAATGTTAGGTCGCACAGTGGTTCAGAATCCGCATTAAACACAATATCCCTTCATTACCAACAGCCTCAGAGCCTGTTAAAATGGCGCCATAACAAAGGTGGCAGTCACCGAGGGCACAAACTATGTCGCCAGTAAACTAGCACCACAAAATTTATTTCATTTAATGTAGGAATGATTATTTCGTTCACAGTGTACATATTTAATTGGAACTTGAGACGTAGCAATTTTTGGTCTTCGACTGGAATTCGAATTCGGATCTCTAGGAATGGAACGTATCTGGGTTGCAATCCTATTCAAGCACAAACACATTCATAATTTCATTTTTCGCCCTAGTATGTGCACACTGACCTACCACCGAAAAATAATTTGCTTATTTAATGTCTGTTCATGATTAGTCAACAATAACGATAGGGACCGTTATTTCTAGTGAAACATCCGATCATCTCAGTACTGGTGAGCAAGTAGTTGATACTTAAAATCTATTTATGGATGGGAAACAGCGGCAGTATGCGCCGGGTTCGATTTCCAGGCAAGCAAGACAAATAGTACCCTCATCTCAAATTGATACAGCTCGCTGCTGGTAAATAATTCGATTTCTAACATCTGATTTAACAATCCTATAACGTGCTGGGTAGAAAATCTCGTCACAACATTTTTAATCGTAGCATTCCAATATTCAGCACATGCATAGTTCGTTACTTGTGAAGGAGAATATATTAAACGTCTTTCGTGGTTATGTACAGTCAAGTCATATTGATACTGTAGTATATTACAACTGATGCGTATTCTTAGCGCCTGCTGAAATGTTTAGTTATCGTGGAAATATACGTTATCGGAGAGTACGCTCAGATGAAAAAGTGTTAATAAATAGCGTAGTTCAGTTCACTCGATAAATACGTAAAAGCTTTGCCAATACCCTCAGAAAGAGCTATGGTGAGAGCAGTAGCTACGGTACAAAACTGCCCTAACATGGATTAAAGGTATTGTGTACACTTATTATGTAGCATCTAGCTAAGAAGACAGTAATGCTTTACACGTTAACTGTTAGATTATAAATCAAATTTGATTTTTCCACACCAGTATGTAAAATTATATAATAGCAAATCCAGTTCTGTGTTTGTTTCTTCTCTATTTAATTATTAATTGGTGTACCGAACTCTCTATACTAAAATGTACTCTTTCACGGCCGGAAATATCATGTCCATTATAATTATCCGGGCTGTTATGCCGTGGTCGGTTGATGAATTCTGTGGTGATTCCCAACGTTTCGTCTCCGACTGCGGGAGACATCTTCAAGGGGGGCCGTAGCTTGATGGAAGGTCCAACACACACACTGGCTCGCTACTGACTGCCGCTAAATTCCGTGTCCGCGTCGTCGGAGACGAAACGTTGGGAATCACCACAGAATTCATCAACCGACCACGGCATAACAGCCCGGATAATTATAATGGACATGATATTTCCGGCCGTGAAAGTTTACATTTTAGTATCAGACGCCTCTACGGGGAGGTGATGTCAAGAGAAGTGCGACGCCTGGAAGGACTCCAGAAGAAGAGAGTGCAGCTTTTGTGTTCCCTCACATTCCTGTCTCGTTGCAGAGCCGTCGGCGTTATACCGAAGTTTCTGAAGATAAAGCGACTGTTCTATTAGGGAAAGGCACAACGCATTTTCAAACGGACTGAGGAGGCCTTACTACGAGAGCGCATTCAGCAGACCCGACGGGACTTGGCAAGCACAAACTGTAAGTTAATGTCTCTCCATATTACGATCAGTAATAAACTGTGCAGCGGTGACTGGGATAAAATTGATAGACTACTGCATGATACCATGGGGAAGCGTATGTTGACGACGTCTAGTAGACAGAAGAAGAAGTTTGATAATTCGCTACCTAATCAGACTGTTCGGCATTTAGACGTTTCCCGGACCGTTATCAATTTGTCCAAACGTTCGTTATCTGACGATGAGACATCTGTGCCTGCCAAGGGAGGAAATTTTGCTGTTAGTCCGCGTTTTGTGCCCACGGAAGAAATTATAGCCAATGTAGAAGCAGGAATTCGCAGTGTAGATTCTGTAACAGCTGAAGAAATCCGTATAGAAACAGTGAGAATATTAGCCAATGCAAAACCGCCGAAAAGTAATATAACTGTGGGTGAGAGAAGAGTTTTAAAACTCCTGAATGACGACGATAGTATTTTGGTTCTCCCAGCTGACAAAGGAAGCGCAACGGTGGTTATGGATGTGGCCGACTATCAGAGAAAAATTACGGATCTACTGGATCCGCAAGCATATACGAAGCTGAATAAGGACCCCACTAACAACGTTCTCAGAACTGTGTCGCGGTTAATAAAAATGTCCTCCATTGAAGAGAGTGTACAGAAAGGTCTCTGCAGTTCGGTTGCGCTACCACCGAGGCTTTATGGATTGCCCAAAATTCATAAAGAAAATGTTCCGTTAAGACCGATACTAAGTGCCATTGGTTCGCCCACCTACTCGTTAGCCAAGTTTTTGACTACGCTGTTAAAACCACATGAGGGGCGTTCAGACTCGTATATAAAGAATTCGACACATTTCATCAGCATATTGAATGGCATAGTGGTCCAACCGGAGGACATTATTGGTCAGCTTCGATGTGGTATCGCTGTTTACCATGGTTCCACTGAATGATGTATTGGAACAGCGAGATCGAATTTTTCTTGCCGATGTTTTAGAGCTGTTTAAGTGTTGTTTGACGACCACATAGTGGATTGAACAGTTTTATGAGCAAACGGATGGCGTGGCTATTGGAAGCCCCCTAAGTCCCGTAATTGCAAACTTATGTATGGAGAAATTCGAAGAACAGGCCTTAGGTACTGCCAGCAAGAAACCAAATGTATGGTTCCGATACGTGGATGACACGTTTGTGTTGTGGAGACATGGTAGGGAGGAACTAAGCCGGTTCCACGAACATCTGAACAGTATAAACTCCAGAATTCAGTTTACAATGGAGGAGGAGGTAGACGGCAAACTACATTTCCTCAATGTGCTTGTGTTTAGAGACGAAAATGGTAGTTTGGGCCACTCAGTGTACCGCAAACCCACGCACACGGACCGTTATTTGCACCGGGATTCGAACCACCACCCACAACAGAAGCGGGGTGTTATCAAGACGTTAGCGGACAGAGCTACAAATATTTGTGAACCTGAGTTGCTCGACGCTGAGATGGAACATCTCCACAATGCAGTAACGAAGAACGGATATTCGTCCGCCGAAATAAAACGTGCATCGAGGCAGCCACGCAGAAATCATACTGACGTACAGGCTACTGCAAAATCTAAGGTTTTCCTGCCGTTTGTTAAAATTGTAACGGAAAGAATAGGGAGGATCTTGACGAAGCGGAATATTACCGTAATTTACAAGCCCACCAGGAAGATACAGGAATACCTTAGGCCTGCCAAGGACGCTCGCAAACCATTGGAAAAATCTGGAGTGTATAGGATCCCATACAGCTGTGGTGATGTTTATGTGGGTACCACCAAAAGAACTGTTTCTAAACGTTTAGAAGAGCACAAGGGAAATTGTAGAAGAGGAGAAACGGAACGATCAGCTGTTGCGGAGCATGCTTTCCAGCCAGGGAACCACAATATTCATTTCGAGGAGACGCATCTCTGTAATAGTACGTATTAATTTCTAATATATGAAACCTTTTCTTCAATTTTTAGATCGTAACACAACTTTTCATTTTCATTTTCAACGGTTTCGTGTAAAATAACATAATACAAGTGAATGTATGACAAAAATCCGTTGTCTCCTACATACTCTGTGAATTTTTAGGCTATAAAAGAAAAGTTATTTTCTTTGTGTTCATTTCTGTTGTTTTTCGACAGAATAATGGGTTAACAGAATGAAGTTTTAAGATTGTCTTATCCAGGCGTACACCAAATACGGTTCAGGAACCATATTACATTCTGATTGAGAGCCACTAGACCGCTGGCACGTCCTTCATAACAACGAATAGCAGAGTATGGAAACAGTTCACAGTGCAATTGGGAAGTGATCAGGTAACAGTTATTATATACAACGTTTTTTGGGGGGGAGGAGGGGGCTAGTATAATATGGCGTGCCTAGGGGCGCAAAATTTTTAAATCTGCCACTGACAAGGGGAGGCCGCCAATTGTGAGATTCAGATTCGATTCATACTGCGCATAATAAAAGCTCATGGCCAGAGGTGTAATGTGGCAAAGCACTAAGATGCACTTCTCAGCCGTTGTCGAGAAAACCGACAGTTAAAAAGTAACCGTTGCGGTGAAATACTCTCTACGATTTACAATTTTCTACAGCGTTGTGGCGCAGCGGTAAACGCTCGGGTCTGTAATCCGAAAGTCGCCGGATCGAATCTCACGCCATGCAACTTTTTTTTTTAGTATTTGTTTCTTTGTAATTCAAATGTGTATATACATACACACACACATATATATAATTCCCGGCAATCAGTTGCAACAATTATGCATATAATAAGTTGTTGAAAGTCGTTTGTCGTGGAAAAACTGGCGACTTCGAACATCATTATGTTTTCCGCAAACAAAGTTGTATTTCACAAATGTTATTAATTGTCTTCATAATGTTTACCATATGTAGTTAACGGAAGACGTAGAAACGATATTCCGAAACGAATACGTATAACGTAAGTCAAACGTTCGAATTAGAATAAGGACCCCACGAACACAGACCTGCTGTGGCAGGTATGAAATATAAACTCCGTTACTCGCTCGTTACACTTGATGGACAGATGTTGAATGGGCCGAAACGAGCCGCCGCATAACAGCGTAGCTGCCTGCTAACTTCGAAAGAAGGTAGATGCGGTCCCTTGCGCAGCTAATAACATCGTCGAAAATCAGTGCGGGCTTGAGAGCTTTGGTACACCCTGTTAAACAAACGGAAAAATGGAGGCGGTACAATTGGAGAGCGATCCGCCTTCACCAACATGCATAAGCAATTCATTAATTCGCGGCATGCAATATATATATATATATATATATATATATATATATATATATATATATATATATATATATATATATATATTTGAATTACAAAAAACTAATAATAAAAAGAAGTTGCATGCCGCGGGATTCGATCCGGCGACCTTCGGATTACAAACCCGAGCGCTTACCGCTGCGCCACGACGCTGTAGAAAATTGATAATCGTAGAGAGTATTTCATCGCTACGGTTTCTTTTAACTGTCGATTTTCTCGACAACGGCTGAGAAGTGCATCTTGGTGCTTTGCCACATTACACCTCTGGCCATGAGCTTTTATTATGCGCAGTATGAATCGAATCTGAATTTCGCAATTGGCGGCCTCCCCTTGTGAGTGTAATCACAGTGAAACATTTATACTTCATATCTTGAATGCTTTTTTGCGGGAACACAGAGGGAATACATGTGAGGAAATTTAAGCTTTTCGAATTTTTGTAACAGATCGTATAGATACACCAGCGTAATAGGGAGCAGGTATACAACTTTGTTTCTCTGTATAACACGCTCACAGTCAACATGGGTGCTACAGGGCTCGAGCACCCACAAAATTTATAGTTTGACAAAAACAAAGAAAATAAATATCTCACTTTCCTTTATCGAAAAGTAATGAACTATTAAAATACTGACATGGAAATTAAAATTTGTGACCTCTAAAACATCTGTTTGTGTCAGATGTCTTTGTGCAAAGGCAACCATCCAACACATACCCATACTCCTTGCCTTTCTCTGGGCAAATCAAAGGCCTCCCCAGAATAACAGTCGCCCTGTACTGTGAATGAAATCCCATGTTTTCCGGTTGCTTTTACGTTTACTTACAAGTGACCCACTACAATACACACACTCCATTCGTGAACAACTGTTTTAAAATATCTGCTTGGCAATATTTAGCATTAATAAAAAAATAATCCGAGATACGACGAAGTCGGTTATTGCCGACTACCACAATAGTTACTTTTTTAAAACATACCAGCAGTGTGGTTTAAGATTCCAGTAAATCTGTTTTCACGTAATCGGGATTGTTATTGTTTTGTTTGTTGACAATGGCTTTGTACGGCGCGAGAGCTTATATTGTAGACTGTAGGAGTGTTACCACATTATAGTACAAAGAAGACCACCACTGACGGGGAGCATGGAGCCAAAGCTCTTCGCCGACGAAAAATTTACGCAGTTTTCAAATTTTGCGCGGTTACTGGATGTGTGTGGAACGCTGAAACAGAATCTGAGAATTGCTTCTATACATATTTTCGAATTCCGAGTAGGTATGGACAATTTCATATATTCGCCATACGTTTGTTGTCGTCGTCACACGTGGATTTTACTGTTACCGACTGACAATAGTGAAAAGCGTGTTCAGCCAAAAAATAAGGAACCCGAAAGCGTGTCTTCAGTCAGTTCCTGTAGTACATCAGTTAGAAGTGTCAAGAAACCGTCAGACAGGTCATACAATGAAAGATGGAAAAATATATTACTTTAGACAAAAAATTGGACAAAGTTTTCTGTAGAGTTCCAGATTAATGCACAAAATTTTACCTGTTTTTATCTATTCCTTTTGCTGTTTCTTTGGTACAACTCTTACGCTTGAAGCTCATACTTGTAAAGAACTATCTGTGGAATTCTATGTGCCAAGGACTTCCATCACAGAAAGTACGCTGCATGGTCCAGTTTCACTAGAGATCAAAGTGAGTACAGTGAGGTGTTATAAGTACAAATCAATTAAATAACAGATAGAACTATAGGTCTCTGCTTATTGATACTGACTGTAAATGTTATGTTATGTTTAATTTTTAATAACATTTACTGGTATTACTAATTTTTGTTTAATCCTTGAGTATAGTAAACGAATGACCTCTTTGTTCATATAACATCGAATTTTACAACACACCCCATTAAATTTCTATTCCTGCCTGCTCTAATGAAAGTTACGTAGTTAATGGTAGGTTATACATTTTATGTCAGCGGTCAGGATTCTTATTTTCGCAGGCGGGTCCGTATCGCTTACGTTGCGCTTCTGGGCCTGTGGGCTGGTCCAGGTAGGGGAGTGTTGGGCTACGAGTTCCGATTTTCATTTCATTTCATTACAATGTGGAAGATTGTTGCTGAAATGTCACGGAAATAACGGGGCGAAGGAGAGAGCGGTTGTTTCAATATTGTACTCCCAAGTAGCTTCCACCGTCTAGCCTCAAGGAAAAGAAAACATCCATGACACTTTCTCCTCTAATTAGCTATATTACAAAATCAGCTGCCTTCCTTCAACGCATTCGATGTTCTTCGTCAATCCTGTCAGGTAATGAGTGCACAGTGCTCTGAAATATTCCAGAATCGGTCGAAAAACCATGGTGCCGGCAGTCTCCTTAACAGACTTCTTGGGTCTTCCAAGGGTTGTACCAATAACCTAACACTTGTTTAACCGTCACCTGAACATGTGATGTTTCACACTGACGTTGTATTCATTTGTATCTTCTAGGACTTTTGTTAAATCTGTAGCCCTCAAATTAATTTAATTTTTTCGATTTTTCGAAACCTGCGGAAACCTGCTTAGTAAGCATGTGGAGAACCTCACACATTTTATTCTTTGGAGTCAACTGTCTACGTTTTGCACCGTGAAGACATATTCTCAACTTCATTTTGTAATTCGCTTTTGTCTTTGTGAGGCGTTCACTAGAGGGCACCATTAGGTGCCACAAATCTAAGAGGAAAGCTATGATCCTACACATAAAGCGATTTACTAATTCTGAGTTAAGACATCTTTAAAGTGCAATCGTCAAAACAATATCAGCGAAAGAAAACAAAAATTTACTTCCTTGGTGGTTGATCGATAACAGGCGAGAAAGCTACACGCACGCGGGTGCCAGAGTACAATACGTGGTAGGTTTGTTAACCAACCAAGCTCCTAGGCCCTGTCTTCGAGCTCCTAGGCCCCGTCTTGCATTTATTAATCTGCGATTGCAAGGCATCTCATTTGTTGGCTACAAATGTCAAATGCGGAGGTCTCATTCCTGTGGAGCAGCTCCTAACACGAAACACCTCCTTTGTACCGCCAGATGTGTATCAACGACAATACTATCGTTTGAGATTATGTTTGTTATGACTCACCCACTATATCCTCCTTGGCTCTAAGCACTATGGGAGTTATGGGAGTTAACATCCGAGGTCATCAGTCCGCTAGACTTAGAGCTACTCAAACCTAACTTACGTAAGGACATCACACTCATCCATGCCCGAGGCAGGATTCGAACCTGCGACCGTAGCAGCAGCGCCGTTCAGTACTCAAGCGCCTAGAACCGCTCGGCCACAGAGGCCGGAATATCCTCCTAATGCGGTTAGCATATCGTATTTCAATACGCAATCAGGCCGCACTGAGTTGGGTTTACGGTGACCTCGTTAAACCTGTTATGGTAAATGCCAGGACAGACCCTTTGAAGTGGCACAGACGGTTTTCTTCCCCATCTTTCCCAGTTTGAGATTCTGCCTCGCGTCTAATCTCATTTTTGGCGAGTCGCTGTACCAGTCCTCCATCCTTTCTTTTAACCTCAATATGACTACTGGTGGCAAGTATCGCATGAAAATTAACTGCTAGAGACAGCTGCCAGTTATCGGATACACTGTTATTGACCATAGTAGTAAATCGCACAAATGTCATCCATCAATGCCTGATTGTCTTTCTGAGTGTGCTGATTAATTAATCTGAAAACGAATGAACTTGAAATGATGCAACTTGAGTTTAGCGACAGCACACACGGGCGACAGGTGTTTCGAATTCCCTCCACTGCTTTCGTCGTTTTGTTAAACACAAGTAGAACGCACTGTCACAAATGTTAGACCTTACTCAGCTTTAGATTCTGTTTTCCAACGTATGAGAGACTCTCCTCGTAACGTTAAAAATGGGAAATATCCTAGTAATCATCGCACGATCTATATTACAAACATGAACAAGTTAAGACCATAGTTAAACACGCTTCAAGCAACATGCCATATAAAATCGCCATGGAGCATGCTGAAACAATGCACTATATCATATGCGATGATAATATTATACTGGACTGGCTAATTCGAGTGCAAAAACCTGCGATTGACAACACAGGCTTTATGCCCATAGTTTCGCGATAACACGAGTGGACGCTGGTCTGTATCAAGCGGCCGTTGGCTGATGGCGCTGAAATTGGTCTTACCATGACGGGCAACCAAAAGACCTTTTACAAACGTATTTCTGGAAGATTTTTCTATTATTGGCAGCTTAGAAAATGAATTCAACTGAGTCTGACCATCTGCCAGACTGATGCTATTACCAGACAGACGGTATATAGCTTAAAAAGAAAGCATAAGAATCGGTCCTATAACACGGCTTTGTGTTCGCTCTGCAAGACGTTGACTGCTAGACCGCAAATAACAAATAATATATTCACTACGAAAGCTCTACTGGAAGTCAATACTTCTCTTACTGCGTGCATCTTTCCCCATTACGAGAGAAACGGGATGTTAACATATGTGGAATTTGGAGGTTGGCTGGACTGAGACTAGCGTGTAATGGCTAAGGTGTGGATACGATTCCCGCTGTGGTACCAGTTTTGAACAGGCACAAACATATCCTCTTCACCTACAGTATCGCCAAGTAAAGAACTTCGGACTGTGTCACGGTTCCACATCAACATTAAGCATGTCCTTCGCTGCTGACGGGAACAGAGTCGGATTAGTTTTGGCTTTCAGAGGCGGAAGCCGCTGCTTGCCTGAACTCTATCCCTAGTAAGCCTCCTTTCACTGGTGATGTTATTTTAGATCACCAACCAGTCGTCTGGTAAGGTAACAGGCATTTTATTTCTTAAGTGACCTTGAGATTATGAAAATATTGGCACTGACATGGGATTCGAGTTCCCATTCCAATTTTTATCTGAATTTCAATCCTTCGAAAAGATTCTATCCCATCATTTGACTGTTTCCTCACGATGCCAAACTCCTCGAGGTCTCTGCGAATGGGGCGATCCTACTAGTGAAAGGGAATTTGATAGTAGGCAACTCTTCCTGTGGTTTTAACAACCAGGAAAAGGGTGATGTTTGAAACTCAGGCAGGACAGAACTATTCGTAGCAGTACCTTTAGCCAAACATGTGCACAACTCGCTACTGATGAAGGTACAATACAGACACTCAAGCTTTATGTGGTTAACAATGGGTTTAAATTTAGATCATGAACAAAAACTCGTCATGTCACTTAATGTGATAAGACTTCTGAAGTGCCCTTATTATCATGAAATTTAACTTACAGGCATTAGCGTTGTCTCATCTCTAATACCGTGTTTTCTAATATTTGTTGTATACGGCTGCAAGTTTACATCTGGACTGCCATAATGAGCAGTGGTCTCTAGTGGCCTCTTATGGTAACCAGTGTGTATACTCAAACGACTGTACCCAACAGAAGTTTCGCGTTTAGAGGACACGCGACGCAGCTAAGTTATGATGTTGCGTTCAACAATGTCCTACTTTATTTGCTGTCAAGAGTACATTTAGTCCACTCAGCCTCAACATACCAAATGAGGAATAGCTGGAACATAAATTCGAAGCTCAAGTCGCCAAAGTGGAGTCACGTGAAAAACCAGGCTCCAGGCTGGGTAACTCATAAACTTATTTATTAGCAGCAAAAGCATCAGTCACTATTCATTCTACTTCAAGAGCGACAAGCTTGACAATTTGGGTCAGAGATCTTCATCTTTGAGAGAGTCCAGGCCCATTTTATTTGATTTACATTTTTGATCACTTTCGAAAAATTTTCTTTGAAAGTTTTGTCATCGAAATAAACAAGAATACTGGTGCTCTTTGATTTTCGCCAAAATAGAGCTTCATCTGCTTCAAAGTATTTTAGAATTATATACGTATTCGTTCGTTTACGTTAGTCCAAAGTTTGCCTATGAACCACATTTCCTCTACATGAAATACAAGAAGCTTTAACATAGATGGTTCTTTCTTTCGAAAATATACATATTAACGATATGTTCTTTGTTGCAAGTATAACCACTCATTTGAAAATAACGACTCATTTTTCTGGTCCCTTTTCACCTATATATCTTTGAAGGAACAGATTTCTCAGAGAATCCTTGCTAGTCTCCAAGTATAGATCAGGGTGGTGAAAGATTTGCAAATTTGATATCTCCTTCCATCGTCCATAACTTTGCAGAAATTGCAGCCTACCAAAACAATATCCACATCTACGATACAATACTTATTGTGAATATCTCGCTTCGCCGCTTTCGGCAGACACTAGAATCAGTCTCCGTCTTGGCAGTATGTTCGTCGTTCGGTACTTCCTTGACATTTTTCTTATATGTTCCGTCAGCTTCTTCGCCGGCACATCACACCTCCCTCTTGCTTTTCTTCAGTTGATTAAATGACACCGACAGCAATCCATTTTGCCGAACCGCGGTATTTCTAGCGATCAGTTTCAGTGCTTGCGTTCCGAAACAACAAGCGCACTGCTGTGAACAGCGCAAGTTATTTCCGAATATGCACAGATTTACTGTCTCTTCGCCTACACATATGAAGAAGGTAGGATGTAGTGCAGTTAATTTGGATGCGAGATGACGAAGTAAATTAGTATGGCGTATTTCGATTATTTCAGTCTCCTGCTTTACAAAGCGATAGTAAAACCAATAAAATTATATACATCCCATACACGAGGACATACCGAATCAATGCATATTGATAAAATTTTGAAAAGAGATACTGCAAGTAATATTGAGTGGTCGTTGGTTCATTGGTTCTTAGAAATTCAAAAATCCACAATTACTTAGTATTAAAACTATTTCCTATATCTATTTGAGAACAGACCTATTCCATACCTGAAAAAGTTTACAGCTAACTGCCGCACTCAGCCAGTACACTAATGTGTTAATTATGCACTTACAGCATCTATTAACAAGACAAAACTGAACAGTCTAAGTCGGTATTGGTGCAATGTTAGTTACATAAATGAGCGTTTTTTAGTAATCTGTCTTCTGAATGGTTTGGTTTCATGCGGTCCGCTACGAATTCCTCTCCTTGTGCCAGTCTGCTTGTTTCAGAGTAGCACTTGCCACCTTCGTCCTCTTTTATTTGCTAAATGTATTCGCATCTGTCTTCTTCTACAGATTTGCCACCACTATGGCTCCCTCTAGTACCATGAAAGTCACTCCTCGTGGTCTTAACAGACGTCCTACCTTCCTTTCCTCCTTATCAGTGTTTTTCTTACATTCCATTCCTCTCCGATTCTACGTAGAACCTGCTCATTCCACCTTACTTTCAAAATTAATCTCTAGTATCACATCTAAAATACTTAGATTCTTTTCTGTTCTGGTTTCCCAACAGCCCTTGTATCACTACCATACAAAACTGTGCTCTCCAAACGTACATTTTTAGAGCTTTCTTCCTCAAATTAAAGCCTACATTTGATAATGGTAGACTTCCCTTGGCAAGTAATACCATTTTTGACAGTGCTGGTCTACTTTTGATGTCTTCCTTGCTCCGCGCGTCATTGGTTACTTTGATGCCTACGTAGCAGAATTCCTTAACTTCATCTGCTTCATGAGTACCAATCCTGGTGTTACATTTCTCGCTGTTCTCATATCCGCTGCTTTTCATTTCTTTCGTCTGTCTTCGATTCACTCTCGATCAATATTCTATACTTAGCAGATTATTCATTCCATTCAGAAAAAAACGCATTTCTTCTTCACTTTCACTCATTATTATTATAGGAAATGCCATCAGCGAATCATATCATTGATATGCTCTCACACTGAATTTTTTTCCACTCCTGCACCATTCCTTTATTTCCGTCATTTTCGATGCACAGACTGAAAAGTATGGACGAAAGATTACATCGCTGTCTTACATCCGTTATAATCCGAGAACTTCGTTCTTGGTTATTCACTCTTATTATTCCATGTTTGCTATTGTACATATTGTATATGAACCGTCTCTCTCTATAGCTTACTTCTACACTCCTGGAAATGGAAAAAAGAACACATTGACACCGGTGTGTCAGACCCACCATACTTGCTCCGGACACTGCGAGAGGGCTGTACAAGCAATGATCACACGCACGGCACAGCGGACACACCAGGAACCGCGGTGTTGGCCGTCGAATGGCGCTAGCTGCGCAGCATTTGTGCACCGCCGCCGTCAGTGTCAGCCAGTTTGCCGTGGCATACGGAGCTCCATCGCAGTCTTTAACACTGGTAGCATGCCGCGACAGCGTGGACGTGAACCGTATGTGCAGTTGACGGACTTTGAGCGAGGGCGTATACTGGGCATGCGGGAGGCTGGGTGGACGTACCGCCGAATTGCTCAACACGTGGGGCGTGAGGTCTCCACAGTACATCGATGTTGTCGCCAGTGGTCGGCGGTAGGTGCACGTGCCCGTCGACCTGGGACCGGACCGCAGCGACGCACGGATGCACGCCAAGACCGTAGGATCCTACGCAGTGCCGTAGGGGACCGCACCGCCACTTCCCAGCAAATTAGGGACACTGTTGCTCCTGGGGTATCGGCGAGGACCATTCGCAACCGTCTCCATGAAGCTGGGCTACGGTCCCGCACACCGTTAGGCCGTCTTCCGCTCACGCCCCAACATCGTGCAGCCCGCCTCCAGTGGTGTCGCGACAGGCGTGAATGGAGGGACGAATGGAGACGTGTCGTCTTCAGCGATGAGAGTCGCTTCTGCCTTGGTGCCAATGATGGTCGTATGCGTGTTTGGCGCCGTGCAGGTGAGCGCCACAATCAGGACTGCATACGACCGGAGCACACAGGGCCAACACCCGGCATCAAGGTGTGGAGAGCGATCTCCTACACTGGCTGTACACTACTGGTGATCGTCGAGGGGACACTGAATAGTGCACGGTACATCCAAACCGTCATCGAACCCATCGTTCTACCATTCCTAGACCGGCAAGGGAACTTGCTGTTCCAACAGGACAATGCACGTCCGCATGTATCCCGTGCCACCCAACGTGCTCTAGAAGGTGTAAGTCAACTACCCTGGCCAGCAAGATCTCCGGATCTGTCCCCCATTGAGCATGTTTGGGACTGGATGAAGCGTCGTCTCACGCGGTCTGCACGTCCAGCACGAACGCTGGTCCAACTGAGGCGCCAGGTGGAAATGGCATGGCAAGCCGTTCCACAGGACTACATCCAGCATCTCTACGATCGTCTCCATGGGAGAATAGCAGCCTGCATTGCTGCGAAATGTGGATATATACTGTACTAGTGCCGACATTGTGCATGCTCTGTTGCCTGTGTCTATGTGGCTGTGGTTCTGTCAGTGTGATCATGTGATGTATCTGACCCCAGGAATGTGTCAATAAAGTTTCCCCTTCCTGGGACAATGAATTCACGGTGTTCTTATTTCAATTTCCAGGAGTGTATTTTTCTCATAATTTCGAAGATGTTGCACTGTGTCACGTTGTCGAATGTTTCTTCAAGTTCGACAAACCTCATGAACGTCGATTTATTTTTCTTTAATATCGCTTCCATTATCAGCCGCATCTTCAGAATTGCCTCTCTGGTACCTTTAAGTTTCCTGAGGACAAACTAAAGGTCATTTAACACATCCACTTACTTCATTTCCAATCTTCTATAAATCGTTTTAGTCAGCAATTTGGATCCATGAGCTGTTAAGCTGATTGTGCGTATCATCTCTTCCAGTCTTCGAAAGTGTATGGAAGACATTTTTCTTTAAGTCAGATGGTATGTCACCAAACTCACACATTCTACACATTAACGTGAGTAGTCGTTTAGTTGCCACTTCTGATTGATTTCACAATTATTTGATCTTAAGTCCTCCAAAGCTCTCTTGAATTTAAATCGTATTACTGGACACCCCATCTCTTTTAAATCGACTTCTTCTTCTATCCAATCAGACAGATCTTTCCCCTCAGAGGGGCCTCCCACCTACTCTTTCCACCCATCCGGTCCCTCCTCTGCATTTAACAGTTGAAATCCCGTCGCACTAATAATGTTACCGCCCTTGCTTTTAATTTCACCGAAGGTTGTTTTGACTTTCCTATAAGCTGTGTCAGTCCTATCGAGAAACACCTCATTTCCGATTTCTTCAGACATTTCATGCAGCTATTCCGTCTTGGACATGCGATTCCTAATTATTTCATTCCCCAACGACTTGTATTTCTGTGTCCCTGAATTTCCCTGAATATTTTTGTTCTTCCTTTTTCATCAATCAGCTAAAATGTATCTTACGTTACCCGTGGGATTTTAGTAGTTACCTTCTTTGAAAGTATGTTTTCCTTTCCGACTTCTGTGATGGCCCTATTTAGAGATGTCCATTCCTCTTCAACTGCACTGCTATTCCTTATTGCTGTATCTATAGCCTTAGTGAACTTTATGCATTTCTTGTCATTCCTTACTACTTCCGTAACCCACTTCTTTGCGTATTGATCGTTACTTACTAATCTCTTAAACTTCACCCTTCGTTTCATCACTGCCATATTGTGACCTGAGTCTATATCTGCTCTTGGATAAGCCTTACAATGCAATATCTGATTTCGCAATCTCTGTCTAACTATGCTGTAACTGAAATGTTATTGTATCTCCCAGTGCGGGAGGAGTTTAGTTTATAATTGGTCTTTCTCCTCTCTGTTTCCTTGTATCAAGCCCGTATTCTCCAGTATCCTGCCGGCCGCGGTGGTCTCGCGGTTAAGGCGCTCAGTCCGGAACCGTGCGACTGCTACGGTCGCAGGTTCGAATCCTGCCTCGGGCATGGATGTGTGTGATGTCCTTAGGTTTGTTAGGTTTAAGTAGTTCTAAGTTCTAGGGGACTGATGACCACAGATGTTAAGTCCCATAGTGCTCAGAGCCATTTGAACCATTTTTTTTTCTCCAGTATCCTATTCTTCTATTCCTTCCCCTATAACTGTATTCCAGTTCCCAATCACTATTTAATTTTCATCTCACTTTACTTACTCTATTAATCTTTCAGTATCCATATTTACCTTCTCTACTTCTTCAAATAATGGTTCAAATGGCTCTGAGCACTATGGGACTTAACATCTGTGGTCATCAGTCCCCTAGAACTTAGAACTACTTAAACCTAGCTAACATAAGGACATCACACACATCCATGCCCGAGGCAGAATTCGAACCTGGAACGTAGCGGTCGCGCGGTTCCAGACTGAAACGCCTAGAACCACACGGCCACATTGGCCGGCTCTACCTCTTCATCTTCAGCTTGCACCCTCGGCATGTAGTACACTTGAACTATCGTTGTCGCTGTTGGTTTGCTGTCGATTCTGATACGAACAACCCTATCACTGAACTTTTCACAGTAACAGATTCTTTGCCCTATCTTCTAATTCATAACGAATCCTACCTCCGTAATACCATTTTCTACTGCTGTTAATATTTCCTATACTCACCTGATCAGAAATTTTTGTCTTATTTCCATTCCCCTTCACCGAACACTCCTATATCTAGATTGAGTCTTTGCATTTCCCTTAACAGGTAGTTCCTTCCTGGTGAACCGAATGGTGGATTATTCCGAAATCTTTTGCTAACGGGAAGATCATCAAGACACTTTTTCAAGTACAGGACACATATCCTGTGAATACGCGTTAAGTATCTTTAATTTCTATTGCCTTTTGCATCCTCATGCCGATAATCATTGCTGATTCTTTCGCCTTTTACTTTCGATCAGCATCACGAGCGTTACAATCAAATGTGTGTTACCCTCTGGAATTTTTGAAAATAGCAATCTCTTATTTTTTGTGATTACGAAGCACCTTGGTCATTGCATAAGTCCAAGGATATTTATGAATTTATCATTCCTTAAAACGTTATTATAAATTAGACAACTGCAGCAGAAAAAGTAAAATCTATGTTCATACACTCAACTGCGTTTTGTTGTTCGTGCTGATTTTATTGGGTAAATGGTGAAACTTTTGCATCAATATTACGATGCTACGTCAGTTTACAATTTATTACATACTTAAGTGCAATGCACATTGCGTCAAAACTCTGCAAGAAAATGTAAACGAAAGCTAGGTATAATGGATGCCCTCCTCCTGTTGTTGTGCAAAATGGACATTTCATGTAGAGATGTGTAGCATGTGGCAGAGCTTTAGTTCTAAGAATACTGGAGTGTACTGTATTTTTAAATTTCCATCCTGCTTTTTAGGCAGTAAAGTCGATGGTGTTGCCATCTTTGCCAGAGATTCGGCAAGGGTCCCGATAACCTAGTCCGAACTTAGCCCCTTCACTGCTCCAGTTTTTGTATCAATTATAAATGGCGTGAGGCCCACTAACTTGCATATGAAGTGAAACGACTTGATGGCGAAGAAAAGTTTTTTGGTATTTTCTGGTATGATGGGTGTAGCTTCGTTGGCTGACATCACCTGCAAAATGGAAAACTAGTTTCAACTTTCAGTCATGGCTGGTATCAAAGTGCAAGCTGCACACTTCAGCAACTAATTTATAATTCACTATAATTCAGAATGGAACACATGTAGCAAATATCTTGATAACATATTTTCATGCTTAATTTCCCCACCATGTGCAAGGATAAATTCATTTTGAGCAGCAATCTATACTTCACAACATTATTAATTTAACAAAACAGTTGTTAATATTTTTTTTTTTTACTTTCACCCCAATGTGTAATGATAAATTCCTATGCAGGTGTGTATTCATTGTATCAAATCGCATGGTTTTTACCAAGGCTTTGTATCAAAATGTTGACAAGTGATCCTGAGGCTATCCACATATCAACATCCGTTAGTACATTTCCTCAAATAGTCTATCAATTGTTCTAGAGTTTATTTAAATTCAATTAGGACTTCCCACCAACCCCCTCAACCCCCGACTGCCGCCGCATAATCCACAGTGGTGTCTGACACTCACAGCAGAGCAAGCTGAATTGTAAGGGAGTTTATAGTAAAAATCAACACACAAGGAAGTGAGACAATGAAATACTGACGAATGATGAAGTATGTGTATGATGTTGTTTGAAACTGTAAATACTGTGATGCTGAATACCACAGTAGGTGAATCATTTAAGGAGTAACTATATATCTTATAGGGATAATCGTATAAAATGAACAAATAATTGTACAGGGAAAGTGAAAGCGATGAAAATGTGGGTAAGAGAAGAAATACTATTGTTGATCTACGAAAGGAAATTAAAATTTTTATACAGAGTCATGAATAAATCATTGTTACTCATTTAGATTTGTAATCAATAGGCAAAATGAAATGTCGACGAAGCATAATTAAATGTTGTCCAGACAAAATGAAATATCATAGAAACTGATGAACTCTCATCACATTAGGTAACTTTTACAACTGAAATTTCAGAATTGAAAACTGAATACCAGGGCATTCCTGATGCAATAAGAGAACTAAGATGTAAACACATATACATAAAGAACTGTTCACAAGCTAATAAAAAAAAGTAGATCATTTTATTGCTCAACAAGAGCTTAAGATAATGGAATAGTTTCACATACAGTAGGAAAATTTCTTACAGGATTTTTCGAAGTGGATTTCCCACAAGGACATCCAGATTACTTAAAAACTAGATTTAGAAGTACTACTTGCAGTTCCAATGATCATCTTGTCATGTTCACAAGTTTTTTCAAGGCAGTGTTACCCAGTTCCTCTTCAGATCAACAAAAAATAAATTTCACAGCAATTTTTAGGTAAGGGAGAACTGCCCTTTCGGCAACTGCAACGACTGAAAGCCGTCAATCATATGAAAAATTCGAGAAAGAATTCTTTAAGAAGTACTTGTCATATTGTAAGACTTGGCAAAGATTTCCTTAACCCAGAGAAACTCCACAGTAGGCAAGGCAGTCTTCTAAAATATTTCGAAAAGTATTTAAATAGATATTGGGATGAACCTATTTCGACCAGAGATGCGCTACGATTACTAATAGTGAAGTTGCATCTCGACATCAGAGAAATGTTAGTCCATGTTCTGGAGACAAATTTAGAACAGTTCATGTTCTTACTAGACACTGTTTATTTAATGCACGAAAATTCTAAGGTAAATGATAACAATAATATTAACAGTTGTATGGGTCAGTGCACTCTACTGCACACACACAGTTCTACAACTACAGAACACCAAAAGACCGTTGCATTCACTTTGTGGCACAGCCAGCAGCGCCTTCACTGCTTAATGGTCAGCCTATTGACTGGAGTTATTCGAATTCTGAGAAAAAGAAGAAGAAATGATGATAGGTACCATCCTCGATATTTCATTAGTGTAGTAGGTCAGTGACAATGCAACAACGATAATAATCGAAGGGTTCACTATGTGTGGAAGCTCAGTTAGGTTACATATAAATGGTACTCACCAGCAAAGTGATCCAATATAAAACTATGCTGTGGACGCGAGCTTCCAAGAACAAAACCGAACAGTAAATATTTTTGAGGTGACAGAATAAACCCACTCAACTATGACCAATTTACCAAAGTGGATGTGTGTGCATTATGCCCTCTATTAATGATCATTGGATGGAATGGGGCAAAGAACATAGCTCAGTGAATCTGTTGAGATCTAACGAAGACACAGGCGTCAGAGAAGAGTTATGTACTGACTATATATGCCATGACCAATTTAACGATACAGTTCGAGTTACCATTACTTTTATTGTAGGAAAAGGTTCCCACTGCAGTTGTCCATGACACTTGTGCTACATTGAATGTGATATGCGAGAGATTATTTTAGTAATATCAGTGAGGGTTCAAGGGTATCTACTTACCAACTGTAAAACTGGACTGCTTTTGTGGCGAATGGTGTCAGGTCGTGATGTGTGGAAGGAGCGACACAGATTGAGGTAATTTTAGGAAATGGAGCCATAATCTTCTCATTCCTATTTCTATATGAATTAATAGTCGAATACAGTTTTACATATAACTTCTGAGGGAGAGACATACAAATATAAACTTCACCTAAAGCAGTTACTATCTCAGGGTCAAAGGCAAAAATATTGTTGTAGATTTGATAAAAACGAAAGCCAAACATGGTAAATACTGCCAAGGCATCAGAGTTAAGCTTATTGAGGCAATATGTGCACGAATCAGTAGCCAGCCGCCTCACTGTAATTTAGTGTACAATGAAAAAACTCTCCAATGAGAAATTGGTATTATCTTCAACTATTAATGACCAATAGCAGACCAGACTAGAAGATTTGTTACTGAAAACGTAGGAGTATCACATTTATCAATATTTCATGGAAGAACTGGCACATCAAGTTTATTGCCAAAACTCATACTCTATCCCATAGAGAAAAAAGAAGGTCAGCACCAAAGACATACCATTGATGTTAGATTGGAGAATTATACAACCATCGCTGCCTCCTTATAACTGTTCTTTATTAGCAGTAGATAAAAGCCCAGTGGTAATGTCTGACTTGTACTAAATGCACAAACTCTTAATCAAATCAATGTTCTGCTTCATACTATATGAACCTCTACAAAAATTTTGTCATGTAAGTTCGTTACAAGCAATGGTTGAGTATTTCATACTGGTAAGTGAATCACTCAGAAGAATCTACAAAACACTCAGCATTCATGTTTGAGGGAATAAAATAAGCGTAAGTGTGTTACCTTTTATATTGAGTGAAGGTTCAGGTGTCTTTATTACTGCATGAGACACTGTATTAGCTACTGACATACTGGACAAGATAACCTTACATGTAGACAACTTACGACAACTTATACATAACTATAGCTACATGAGAAAAGCATATTGATTTGTTAGACAGAACATCACAAAACTTTTTAAGTGCGGGAGTCACTGCAGATCTCCAGAAATCAATGCCTGGAAGAGACTGAATCAAACTTAATGGCAATGTGACTCCTTCTACAGGATCCATATAAGATAAGTGTAATAATAATTTTTCCAAATCCAGGAAGTAGCAAACAGCCAAAGGCATTGCTAGGATTGTATTCATTTTTAGACATTTTGTGTCTGATCAACTACAAAATGGTAGAGCATTATTAAGGATATTAAAAAAAATCTATCCTAGATTTCGAAAGAAAGAACTCTCAGGAGGATTGTGAATTTTAAAATTTTACTGCACTCTCATATGAAAAATGATTTCTGTATTGGCGCTAATACCTCTTTCTCCGGCTTGTTGGCATATATAATTAAATTTAATTAATAAAATGGTAAATATAATGTTCATGTAACAGATTTTGCTAACAATACCCTTTAAAAATGTCAACATGAATATTCTGTAACAGAACTGGAACTCTATCCACAGTCTGGGCCTTTAAAACGTTTAATTACTAAATTTTTGGCAAACTTTTTCAAGTTTTTTGTGATCAACAACTTTAGGTTTTCGTATGATGTGTGAAATGTTTCATACACACAAAGCCATTGGTCATTACTTTTACAGGAATACAGATTTGAAACACTACATGACTGCAGCATTGACTATGTTCTGATTTGAGCTTGTTTGTGCTTCCTGTTGTGTACTGTTATGATTTCATTCTTGGTTTTGAGTTTAATGCAAATACGTAAATGGTAATTACATGCTTTAAATAATTAAGTAATGTTCTCCTGCTATACCTGAATGGTAAGGTACAAACTGATATCAACATTTAATATGTCAACCCAGAGTGGTAAAGATCTATGCCATGGTATGAAGTCTACTGCTCATTGTAAGATATGGGTATGTTTCCCACTGACATATATACATATTTATCCAGCAAATGCTTCACCTAATACTGACATCCATGCTAGTCATTAAGATGTATTTACTTAATTACTACAAGACACTGCTAAATATGTATCGTCCTAGCGTATGTTGAATTGGACAACCAGATTGGAACAACAATAAAAATTAATATTAAGAATTTTGCAGTTACCTGAGCTGATATCAGCAAAATGTTATCCCACTGGTGGTGTTGGGTTGAAGGTTAAAACCCTCCCTATTCTAGTGCGATGAGGCAGCTTTATGTGCACTAAGTCTTACTCAAAGAATCTGAGGGAGTAATAATGAACACTGTGTTCCAGCGTGGAGCCACTGACAGTCTTATCTGCTGCCAGCAAAATCGACGTGGAGTACTACGTACACTGTCATTATTGACGTAAATGTGCAGTAAGCATATACGAAAAGTCACTCGATAGGGACACTTTCTCAGTGCAGGTTGTGGACATTAACGGGACTGATATGGACGTCAACTGCTGATTGAAAGTAACAATTGTTTAAATCGCAGTATATGGAACACTAAGCAATGTTTTGAAAATGAATTGTGGCAGGTCTTCCCACGGTAACCACGGATCAATTTGTGTTTTTAAGACAATCTCCGTTGTTCTTATCTGTGTGAAATATTACTTGTATGTTAACGAAGTTCATCTTCTCAACAAAAGTTAAATAAGCTGTTTATTATGTTATTCTGATTCCTCTGCAACTTTACATTTACTCTGGTTACGAGCGGTTACCTGATACCTCTTTGAGATGTACCGAAGCTACCCTAAGGCATCGTACCTCCAGTTCGAGTTATCGATTTCACTGTGCAGATCCTATTTATCACAGTGGGTCCATGTGCAGCCAACAACCAACACCTACACCCAGTCTTTCACCCCATCTTACTTTGTGTTCAGGAATCTAACCATCACGATTGTCGAACATCTTCAACTCCTGAATTCCATTGGCATTAAATATGAAGTGAGATTATTTTGAAAGTGACCTTATACTGCATGTTATACACCTAACGACTTATGTATGGATCTATACTGATTTCATAAAATGGATCATAGTTAAAGTAATATGAATTGCACATGCAGTGACTTTTGAAACATATACTAAATGACACTTTCCTAAGGAATATGTTTCGTTACCTTATGAAAAATGTATCATATAAAAGACTCACATGACACAACACATTCCTAACGCCTTACTAACCAGTGTGTTGTATCTGCGGTGTCCATGACAATGGAATTTGGTTGCTTGTCATCGTCTTAAAATCTTCCTTCATTCTATGAAAGTTCCACATTTACTTTCCGATTTCCCAAATGTGGAATACAGTTGCTACAAGAAATGATTACTGCTGACAAAACAAGGTGATCAGGAAGTTGAGTGACCAGAAGAGTTAAATTTGCCTATGGCGTAACTGATAAACAAAACAGAGTTTTCAGAACTAAGCTTCCTATGTACCTGAAACCATCAGTTTGTATTCCAAGCTCTGGCTTACGACACTGAGACTGGACTTAACCTGCGGACTCCTTTAAAAACTAAGGGTTGCTGTATGAGAAATGGATATGTGCATGTTGGTCTGTGAAATATGCGCATACGCATGTTGCGAACTACTACGAAAGAGAAAAATGAGCAAAAGTCTGGAGCACAGACGTAATTTGCTCAGTACTAAAAATTAAATTAAATGGGTGGGACACATAGCTGAGATAACTAGTGCACTGCAGGTCTTTTTGAAGTTCGATGTGAATGGGACGACGAACTAATGAAAAGTAAATAAATCACTTCAGGAAATATGGGCGTACAACCTCTGAAGAGTATAATTTTCCATGGGAAGTAAAGCAGTGGCATCTATCAAACAGTGGATGATAATTGATTAATGGTTGTGGTGATGATGATGATCTAGTAAACGCAACCCATTATACAATAGCTTGGAGATTAGTCCGTGCTTTGACATCGGAATGTGACAGATATACAGCTGAAGGACCCAGCAAGAATGTCTGTATTCACCATAGAATTCAAGAGAGTCCTAAATTACAACGATGTAGGACGAAACACAATTTTATCTAGTCATTAGCATGGTCTGTAGTGATTGTCCTCAATCTGACACTATGTTATGTCAGCTGTGTGACACTGAACTTCAGTACATATGAACATCTGTAGCCCTTAACTTCTTTCACTTGAGATACATGTGAATATTTTTATCAGTCTGAAAAATTATGTAATTATATAATGTTTTGCAAATGTTTTATCTGATTCTATGTCATTTCATCTGGTGTAGGTACTAAATTTTTTTATATCTAACAGCTTGATGACTTGGAATATAGAATTATAAGAAATAGAACAGATGGAGGGAAGTCCCTCTGCTACTGAAAGGTTTAGCCGGGAATGTGGAAGGTGGCATGAAGTAACACGAGAGGTCTGTGCGCAGGATGGACTCGATGGACTTCGAAGAGTAAACATCCCGAGAGACTAGTGATGCAGGGGTTTCTAGGTGGATTTAATATTCTTCGGATGTGAATGATTAGTAGCCATTGTATCACAATATTTATTTTATCACAGCATTTATTTAAGGACTACAGATATTATTACGTATTGAAGGTCAACGTCACACAGCTAATATTACATGCTGTATGGTTGAGAACAATCACTTCAGACCATGCTAATGACTAGATAATATTGTTGTCCGTCCTACATGGTTGTAATTTAGGACTCTCTTGAATTCTGAGGCTAATGCAGTATTTATCAGAGCATTTCCGACACCAAGAAGAAATATACACAAATAGTGAACTTGATAATACTTCGCAGTTCCTAAATGTGGATTGAAATTGGGTATAAAACCTAACCTTCACCTTTCCCCCAACTTTTTCCATTACCTCCTCTCCTCTCTACGTCCACCTCTCCACTTTTTCTTTACCAGCTCTTCCCCCCTCTCTCAATCCTACTACTCCTTACTCCCCTCTTCATGTGCATTTCTCTTCATCTCTGTCTCTCCCTCTCTTTCTGAACCAGAACCTTGTGAATTGTTACTGGAAAAGAGAATTCGACTGGATATCGAAGTTCTTATAAGAGCGGCTAAATCGTTTGTGATTATTGGCGTTCAGGGTACGAGAGAGAGACCTCCACCGGCTGGACCTGTGAGGATCGTAGCTACAAATATAGCATTTTGCAGAGTTTTACTGTCGGACTGGGCAGGATTACGAAGTTAGCCATATAGACAGCTTTCTTGTTTCCTGTTACGAATGACGGGAAAGAAACAAAACAGCACATTGTCACCTCTACAATTTTTAAGTAAAAATATATATAGAAATTGAAAGAATATACATCAGAGAAACGATTTGTCTAATGCCTGAAATGCTCTTGTATTGCAGTTAAAACTGGCACCGATAAAGAAAACGAAATTGCACATTTTCGCAACACAGCATGAATTTACTTTCTTGAAGTTGGTTTTAACAGAAAAAATTTAGCCTATGTCCATCTAAATATCTGCTAGAGTTTCACGTACAAATTTGCAGTAAATCGGTCAAGAACTTTTCGAGATTCTTGATAACAGCATTTCTCCATTCCATAGGGTGACCCAAAAAGAAGGGCCCGATTTTAACTTGTAATAATATTGAGAAAAATGTCTATAGGTAACTGAAACAGCGCTAGATGTAATCAGCATGGTCTAGATTACAACTGGTACAAGGTCTTCGAGATACTGTCAAAGTGAAGCGAGTGGACTTTAGCAGTACTATTCTGGAGGACATGGAAGGTGACACTTTTATGTCACGATTGATATTCAGCGATGAGGCAACTTTCCGTATTAGCGGTAAGGTTCACCGTCATAATGTGCGTACATGAGGGCTCGAAAATCCTCATGAAACAATTGAACACGAATGTGATTCACCAAAAGTGAGTGTTTTTTGTGCTGTTTCGCAAAGCAAGGTTTATGGACCCTACTTTTTTGAGGAAGAAACCGTAACAGGACAATCATATCTAGCAATGCTACGGATCTTGTTATTCCCACAACTTGACTCTGACAATCGTCCACCCCCGGTAGCTGAATTGTCAGCGTCATGGAATGTCTGTCAATCCACTGGGTCCGGGTTCGATTCCCGGCTGGGTCGAGGAATTTTCTTCACCCTGGGACTGAGTGTTGTGCTGTCCTCATCATCATCCTATAATCCTCATCGACTGGAGGTGGTTGAAGTGGCGTCAAATTGAAAGACAGGCACCTGGCGAACGGTCTAGCCGAAATGGGGTGGTTAAAGCTCTGACAATTTCATCTATTAGCAAGATGGAGCACAACCGCACTGGCACAACAACGTGAACATTTTCCTCAATGCCAACGTACCTCAACGTTGAACAGGACGTACAGAACCACGAGACCAGCCTTTACACTCTTGGCCTCCGAGGTCCCCTGACATAACACCATGTGATTTCTTCCTGTGGAGATACATTAAACAACGTGTTTACATTACTCCCTTACTAGTGACATTGATGAACTAAAAACCAGAATAACAGCTGCTGTAACTTCAGTGACAGAAGTGTCCTTACAGTCAGTTTGGGATGAATTCGGCCATCGGCTAGATGTCGTCCTTGCAGCCAATGGAGGACATATTGAACATTTATGATGGATTTTTATAAACTTCTGCCATTTCTGAGTAATGTAGTATGCAATTTGTTGTTGTTCACCCCTACTTCCTAATAAATTATTCTAGTTAAAATCGGGTCATTCCTTTTGGGACACACTGTATATTAAAATATGACATACTCAAACAATATTTATTGAAAGAAATATATAACTTGTTTCCATCTAAATATATATTGGAGCAACGGGGAAAATATGAAGTAAATCGGTCAAGAACTTTTTGAAATTTTTGCTAACAAATTTTCCCTTTTACATATTACGTATGTAATACAGCTGATCAGCCAGAACACTATGACCACCTGCCTAATAGCCAGTATGTTCACTTTTTCTCTGGGTAACAGTGACGACGTGTTGTGGCATGGAAGCAGTGAAGCCTTGGCAGATCGCTACAGGGAGTTGACACCACATCTGCACGCACAAACCACCTAATTCCCGTACATTCTGGGGAGAAGGACGATGAGCTCTGACGCTACATACAAACATATCCCAGATGTGTTAAATCGGGTTCAAATCTGGCAAGATGAGGGCCGAGAACATCAACTGAAACTCGCCACTACGTTCCTCGAACCACCCCATCACATTCCTGGCCTTGTGGCGTATATTCAAAAATGCCACTGAAGTCGGGAAACATGATCATCACGTGGTCTCCTTGGCCATCATGGTGCGTTGCACGAGCTCCACTATATCCACATATGTCCACGTGAATGGTTCCCAACGCACAATGGATCCGTCACTAGTTCGTCTCCGTAACGTAGTACTGGTGTCAAAGGGCTGTTCCCCTCGAAGACGACTGATTCGGACACCCCATCGGGATAGTGAAGAAGGTATCAGGGTTCATCAGACCACGCGACGCTCTGCCACTGTGTAAACGTCTACTGCTGATGTTCACGTGCCAATTTCAGTCGTATTTGGCGATGTCGTGGTGTTAGCATCATCATATGAATGTGTCGTCGGCTGCGGAGGCTCATCTTTAGGAGTGTTTGGTGAACTGTGCGCTCAGACACACTTGTACTCTGCCCAGCATGGAAGGCTGATGTTAGCTGGTTTCACCAATCTGTCCACTCTACAATGTACGAAACCTGTAATTGAGGGGTTTTCCCCTCGGGTTTGCCACGTGTTGAAAGCACTCATCACAGCACACATCGAACACTCGACGAGTCGTGCAGTTCCCAAAGTGCCCGTGCCGAGCCTCTGGGCCGTCACGACCTGCCCTCGGTCGGACTCAGACAGATAGCACATCTTCCCCATTCTACACACGAATATCAGTCTAACCGATACTACATGCACCGTACGTGCGGTTGACTAACAGTAATTCCTCGCCAGGTGACGCTGCTATCGCCTGCACGGGTTTATCTCGATAGTAGGACGCTGGTAATAATGTTCTCGCTGATCAGTTTGTATATACGTTATACAGGGTGGTCCACTGATAGTGACCGGGCCAAATATCTCACGAAATAAGCATCAAACGAAAAAACTACAAAGAACGAAATTTGTCTGCTTAAAGGGGGAAACCAGATGGCGCTATGGTTGGCCAGCTAGATGGCGCTGCCATAGGTCAAAAGGATATCAGCTACGTTTTTTTAAAATAGGAACCCCCATTTTTTATTACATATTCGTGTAGTACCGAAAGAAATATGAATGTTTTAGTTGGACCACTCTTTTCGGTTTGTGATAGGTGGCGCTGTAATAGTCACAAACGTGTATGTACGTGGTATCATGCAACTTTCCGCCAGTGCGGATGGTATTTGCTTTGTGATACATTACCCGTGTTAAAATGGACCGTTTACCAATTCCGGAAAAGGTCGATATCGTGTTGATGTACGGCCATTGTGATCAAACGGCCAACGGGCGTGTGCCATGTATGCTGCTTGGTATCCTGGATGACATCATCCAAGTGTCCGGACCGTTCGCCGGATAGATACATTATTTAAGGAAACTGGGAGTGTTCAGCCACATGTGAAACGTCAGTCACGACCTGCAACAAATGATGATGCCAAGTAGGTGTTTTAGCTTCTGTCGCGGCTAATCCGCACATCAGTAGCAGACAAATTGCGCGAGAATCGGGAATCTCAAAAACGTCGGGGCTGAGAATGCTTACCACCATCGATTGCGCCCGTACGATATTTCTGTGCACCATGAACTGCATGGCGACGACTTTGAACGTTGTGTACAGTTCTGCCACTGGGCACAAGAGAAATTACGGGACGATGACAGATTTTTTGCACGGGTTCTATTTAGCAACGAAGCGTCATTCGCCAACAGCGGTAACGTAAACCGGCATAATATGCACTATTGGGCAACGGAAAATCCACGATGGCTGCGACAAGTCAAACATCAGAGACCTTGGCGGGTTAATGTATGTTGCGCCATTATGAGAGGATGGATAATTGGCCCCCATTTTATCGATGACAATCTAAATGGTACAATGTATGCTCATTGCCTACGTATTGTTCTACCGATGTTACTACAAGATGTTTCACTGCATGACAGAATGGCGATGTACTTCCAACATGATGGATGTCCGGCACATAGCTCGCGTGCGGTTGAAGCAGTACTGAATAGCATTTTTCATGACAGCTGTATTGGTCGTCGAAGCACCATACCATGATCCGCATGTTCACCGGATCTCACGTCCCTGGATTTCTTTCTGTGGGGAAAGTTGAAGGATATTTGCCATCGTGATCCACCGACAACACCTGACAACATGCGTCAGCGCATTGTCAATGGATGTGCGAACATTACTGAAGGCAAACTACTCGCTGTTGAGAGGAATGTTGTTACACGTATTGCCAAATGCGAGTTGACGGACATCATTTTGAGCATTTACTGCATTAATGTGGTATTTACAGCTAATCACGCTGTAACAGCATGCGTTCTCAGAAATGATAAGTTCACAAAAGTACATGTATCACATTGGAACAACCGAAATAAAACGACTGTGCGGCTGATCGCGGCGGAGGTTCGAGTCTTCTCTCTGGCATGTGTGTGTGTGTTGGTCCTTAAGATAATTAAGGTTGATTAGTGTGTAAGCTTAGGGACTGATGACCTTAGCAGTTAAGTACCATAAGATTTCGCACACATTTGAACATTTTCTTAAATAAAACGTTCCTACTTACCTACGTTCTGTATTTTAATTTAAAATACCCACCTGTTACAAACTTCGTCTACAATAGTGAGCCACATGTTTGTGACTATTACAGCGCCATCTATCACGAAGCGAAAGAAGTGGTCCAACTAAAACGTTCTTATTTCTTTACGTATCACACGAATATATAATAAAAACGGGGGATCCTGTTTTTAAAAAGAAAAACAGTTGATATCCGTTTGACCTATGGCAGCGCCATCTATCGGACCAACCATAGCGCCATCAGGTTTCCCCCTTAAAGCTAGACAATTTTCGTTCTTTGTAGTTTTTTCGTTTGACCCTTATTTCGTGAAGTATTTGGCCCGGTCACGATCAATGGACCAACCTGTATATTAAAAAAAATATGTACGAACATTTATTAGAGTATCGTGCAAGTTTGAGGTAAATCGGTCAATAACTTTTCGAAAT
The DNA here is from genome assembly GCF_021461385.2 of Schistocerca piceifrons. Classification (NCBI taxonomy): domain Eukaryota; kingdom Metazoa; phylum Arthropoda; class Insecta; order Orthoptera; family Acrididae; genus Schistocerca; species Schistocerca piceifrons. The sequence goes on from NW_025728290.1 coordinate 5,431,594, forward strand.
TCTTCCTAACAACATTTCCCCCCATATAAGAACTCTTCGAGGTATTTGGTAAAAACTTTAAACGACAACCTCATACAGTAGTATAGATAAATTACCGCAAAAGCCATGATTGCATCAGACAGGATTGTTACATCGTAACAGGAGGTCCTCTCTGCTTCCACCTTCAGGCAATGTAAATTTTAGCTTTGCACGTTATAACATAGTTCAGTGTTTACATTCTCGTGATTTACATTAAGTTGTTGTGTCACGACACTTTATTTAACCTAATCCACTGATCTTCATAGGATTCAGTTCATTTCCAAAAAGGATTAAGAGTTAATAAAACAAAGTAAAAGTGACATGGTATATATGTGCAATAACTGAAAGACGTTTGAATTTTAGTGGAGCAGAAGTTTTAGATTTAGCAAGTATTTTTCTATGTCTACCCTTCCCCGTGATGGTTAAAGATGACAATTTCAATACATGGTAGAAAATTATTCACTTAAACTTTCAAGAAGACTTAAAAAACTATTTCTTAGGATACAAGATTACTTAACAAACAGTAATTACAAAATCAATATCAGGTCATATAGTTTAAAATACAAGAAAATTTCTACTTGTATGACATGTTTGTGGTAGTGATTTTGTGTATTTATACCGACGCCTGTTGGATGCTGTTGTTTTGTGTTGAAAGCATTGTTCAAATGGCGAGTTAAGAAGCAGAATAGTTTTAGCAACCGACTATGCTGTAGTCAGGCTATCAGTAAAATAACAGTGAAAGTTTACGTAAATTTCAGTATTTATTCCCGAAAAATTTGTGATTTTTACAGTTATTAATTACCGCAACTTGTTTAAACTGTATAAAATTCCGAACCCTGTGCACTACTCATATCTTGTGTAGTGATTAAGTTCTGTATTCATGTTCATTAGAATAACAGTTTAATAAGTAATTCAAAATAACTGTCTATCAGCAGTGAAGCTTCAGGTCCATCACATGTCAAATAGTGTTCTTTACAAACTAAAGCAACCCAGTATATATTAGTGTGAAGTATTTTGTTGCCCCAATACTCTAACTGAAAGCCGCATAGTACAGCCTCTTTAATAGAGGTTTCAAATTCAAAGTTAAGTCCAGCATTTGGTTTCCTTTATTTGCTATTCATTTACATGAAATACACTTTGCCTAATTAGGCTGGTGACGGTATTTATTTTGCATAACCACATCATCTACTTTCCAGTTACAATGTATGTGGTTCGATTCCCATTGGAACAACTTTACTTCCTCTCAATACACAACCTTTGAAATGACGATTTACACTCTGATTAGTTTTCATTAGCATACATGATCGCGATAGTTTAAAATCCAGGGAAAGGGGTAGCACTGCAGGATGGTTTTACTTGTGTAGTAATCCTATAGAATCTTATAAAGTGCTCTCCTTGCGGTTGGCGAAATCTGTGACAGTGCTGATCTCAGCCTTTCGCTCTCTCGTTCTTTCTTTCGCTTACGCCATAGTCCCGCAGTGATCGCAGGGTCGGCGTGGTTACAATGGATTAGGCAGTGTTAGTTTTAGGGATGGCCGGATGCCCTTTCTGCTGCCACCCCGTACCCCCCAAGACGGAATCAGTGGACCCCAACTGTTTGCGTCTAGTGTAAATCGGGAAATAGTGCAGACGTGTTTCAAATGTCTGCGAAGCGTGGAACTGAGCCGGAACGTGGGGACCAGCCCGGTATTCGGCATTCACCTAGCGGGATGTGGAAAACCGGCACACCGGCCCCTATCGTTAGTCCGATAGGCAGATTCGCAGCAGTCCAGGAAGCAGCGCATTAGCGCTCTCGGCTAACTTTGCGGGTCTATCGCTCTCTCGTTCGAAAGACAGAAATGATAAGACAGGTTATATTCTGAAATAATTTAGAAAGGCGACTACGCGCAAGGCATATCCTTTGTGACGTGCATCTCAGAAAATTTACTTTTGCCGTCATTGGCTAAGTTCATCTGATGCTATCGAAGCCTTATTGTTCTGCCCCGTTTGTTTCTTAATCACTGCATTACGATAATAAGAGTAAACACGAACGTAACTGCACATATTCGCATGTATACGAATAGGGGCTATGGCTAAAATCAACAGTGCCCTTGATCTGTAACGGGTGAACGCTCTCGATATGCAGGTCAGCCCCCTCCGACACAGATCTGCTGTGATAAAATGTGTACAACACAAACAATATGAAAAGTAATGGTCCTGACCAGTCAGTCGTTACTAGGTTCTTTGTGAAATTAATGGTGACGGATGGAATAAAGAGATTCGCCTGTATATCGAAATTGAGGGTAGTTCTACTTTGATCATAGTTTATAATAAAAATGTTGCACAGGGGACATAGCTCTTAATTAAAAAATATTGTGGTTAACTCTCACACCAAATGGAGATTAGTGGAAGTCGGGTTTAAAAATCTGAATAGTTAATAGAATTGATAAAATCTGAGCTCGCAAAGTCCGTGGAGAAGGGAAGAAAATAATTTGCTGACTGGAAAAATAATTCAAATAAATCATGTAAAACAGTTACACATGAGTCACGATTACTTCGTCGATCTTATGAGATGTAGGAATATACATGCAAGAACCGCAGGAATCTGAGTGCCTGCGCTTTTATCTGCTAGGTGGTCATGATTCTCAACTTCGTACGTGACGTTGAACAAGTCATGAAGACTCCGTCATGGCCAGAAATAGTCGCACTTTGTGCACAGCCGTAAATATCCACAGCAAGTATCCCAGGCTGTATCTCAGTGCCTGGTGCTTCGCATTATTATCCTATCCATTCTTTCACTGGCCGTCCTGAGTCCATATGCGAACCATCTGCCTCGCTTGGTCGGACCTGACGATCAGCTCTTTCACGTAATACTAAGGGAAGTCCAGCTTCAGAAGTATATCTGATGGAAGAAACAGTGCAGCCCATTACTCATGAATTCCTGTTTGTCATTTTCGGGATCCTTCCAAAGAGGTAGAATCATGTTCCTTAGAATGGGGGTACTGTTGGTGGGATTGTTACCAAATTCCCCAGTGCCCCAGATGTATTCGTGGCATGTGCTCCCCTTGTTGGAATCCCTTACAGTGGATCACATGATCTCTAACAGATTGCTGGAAACCTGTCCGTCATACCAGCATCTAATTCTGTCCAGTCTTCACGAACGTCAGCGGACGAGAAGTCGGAGCGTAGTGGATATACTTGAGGATAGGTGATTCTAGATGAATTAGGATAACGAGTAACCATATCTGCCCCATTGGATCATAGCTCTTCTGTTGGATCTTACCTCTCTTCAGAAGTAACGCCATATATGACGACGACTAAGATTTTATTCACACTACTCTGTTCTACCAGTGGAGTCCTTAAAAGGGAGGCAGCAGTCTTAACCTTGCGTCAGCTGTTGTGTACTTTTGTGGCCTTATACGCGTGAACCCTCAGTGCCCATCTCACCAGTGGACTCCACAAATCCTTGTTGCGTTAATAGCCAAGGGCCAGTTGCCGCAAGTAGTTGATCTTTACGTTATACACTGAGTTGATGAAAGTCATGGATACCTCCTAATATCGTTTCAGACCTCCTTTTGCCAGGAGTAGTACAGCAACTCGACGTCGTATGAACTCAACAAGTCATCAGACGCCCATGGAAAAAATTTTGAGCCATGGTGTCTGTACAGCCGTCCATAACTGCGAAAATGTTGAAAATGTTGTCGGTGCAGTCTTGTGTGCACGAACTGACCCCTCGAAAATATAAGTGGTCGATGGGATTCAAGTTGGCTCATCTGGGTGGACGAATCGTTCACTCGAAATGTCCAGAATGTTCTTCAAACCAATCGCGAACAACTATGAACTGGCACACTATCATCCACAAAAATTCCGTAGTTTTTTGCGAAAATGAAGTCCATGAATGGTTGAAAACTACCTCCAAGTAGCCACACATAACGATTAGCAGTCAGTGATTGGTTCACATAGACCGACGAGCCGGTTTATTCCATGTATGCACAGCCCACATCATTTTATCGTTGAGAACTTGGGTCCATTTCTTCGTGAGGTCTGCATCTCATTCGAACCCTATCATCCGCTGTTACCAACTGTAATCGGGACTCATCAATTTCGCCTTGCAGCAGTGACAGCAGCAGCTACTACCACCTGATGATGTCGAGCAGTTGCATCGATGAAATATTGTGGGAGTTACACAATACAATCTGGCGCCAAACCCGAGAGGAGTGTTTTCAATTGTGACTGTTTTGTAATGTCTATAGCCAATAATTTAAAGACAATTAGAGATAGTCTGCAAGCATAAGTTATGGTCACCAGTACACTATATTTTCATGAACTACGTATTATTAACTAAAATTTTTACAAAGGAGCAATTAACTTATCAAGGAATACTTACGGCTCGTGGGCTACTGGGACGTTTAAGAACCTATTGAAAATATTTTATTTCTTAGTTGGCACTCTCACGGCGTACCAACTATGCAGCGAAGTGATCCAATCACTTGACGCTTGCACAGCCGTACTTATAACACATCGCCGATAAACGCTTTCTCCTGTCCCTAATTAATTACATCAGTAAGCACTTTATCCATTACTTAATAGAGTTCGGCTCAGAAGATAAGAACCACGGAACATCATGCAGTATGATGAGACGACTACCAATGCATTCTGACGTCCTTGGGAAGGGACAATACGATCGGTCGTGCATTAAGGTCGGGTAGAGGTCAGAACGAGGCCGATGGCTGACCACCTAAGAGACGCGTGTACAGGTAGATGCCTGTCTGACTCACAGAGACGTAATTGAAAGAGTATTACAATATCAAACAGTTACTGTCTACAAATTACAGCAGTTGTTGCTTCGACGTTCAGGCAGCAGTGTGGATAAGGTTGGCAGTAGTGTACCGCTGTGGAGTGTTTTGGTCAGCACTTGGTATGCAGTTGGTGGAGTGTCGGCTGAGTAGCAGTGAAGTCAACCTCGCTTCCGTTGTATGTGAAGATGCGCAGAGAAATACTGTGGCCTTCCGTCTGAAAGAGAGAGAGAGAGAGAGAGAGAGAGAGAATGGCGCCATGGAAGTCTGACACAGGAACAGACGGGAGTGGCAGCAGTGGCGCGGCCAAACGATGACGGAATACGATCTGCTTCCAGGCCCTAGGGTTTGGCCTCCAGAAGGCTTTCCAGACGTTGAGGGCCACAAATCCCCATCTGTCTTTTCTCGGTAGCTGACGTCACAGCTCAAAGTGACGAAGTCCTTCTGGACAAGACTCTCTGCTCCAACTTGCTACTCCACAGAAGACAGAAAGATATGAGACGAGTTGAGCGTCGATCGTCAGAGGCCTCCCTTCTGGAAAAGACTAAATTAGATTAGATTTACTTCTATTCCAATCGATTCGTAGTGAGGAGGTCCTCCAGGATGTAGAACATGTCAGAAAAACAATAATACATGACAAAAATTTACAATGTACCAGTCCACAGGTCCCAAGTGGAATGATCGTAATTATTTTAATGAACACTATATGAAAGAATTATTTTACAAACACTAATGCACTGAATTTAAAATAAAGAAAGTTTTTTATTTATAAGATAATAAACATGTAATAGAACTACTATAATACTTATTTACTGAACACATTGCTCCACTGAAATAGTGCAGAAGTTAGATTACACTTAGACACACACACACACACACACACACACACACATACACACACACACACACTTATTTGCAATGATCACATTACTGCACTGAAATTGTGCAGAAGTTATACAGTTGGTTCCACTGAGAAATTTATCAATGGAGTAGTAGGAATTGGCCACCAATAAAACCTTTAATCTTCTCTTAAACTGAATTTCATTGGTTGTTAAGCTTTTTATGGCTGCTGGAAAGTTATAGAAAATGTGTGTTCCTGAGCAATGCACAGCTTTTTGTACAAGAGTAAGTGACCTTAAATCTTTGTGAAGATTATTCTTACTTCTAGCATTGATTTCATAAACTGAGCTGTTGGTTGGAAAAAGTCATATATTTTTAATGAAAAACGTAATTAAGGAATAAATATACTGGGAAGTAGTAGTTAGTATCCCTAGTTCCCTTAACAGGCTTCTTCAGGATGTTCTTGAGTTTACGCAACATATAACTCTTGCTGCACGTTTTTGTGCCCAGAAAACTTTAGCTTGGCTTCATGAATTACCCCAAAAAATAATCCCATATGACATTATGGAATGAAAGTAAGCATAGTATGTCAGCTTTTTCATTTTTATATGCCCTATGTCTGACACAATTGGCGTTGCAAATAGAGATTGATTAAGATGCTTCAGCAGTTCTATGGTGTGTTCCTCCCAGTTGAATTTATTATCAAACTGTAACCTCAAGAATTTACCACTGTCCACTTCTTCCATCTGCTGTCATTGCATGTTAGGCATATTCTAGTGAGACACCCCGTACAAGTTCCGAACTGCATGTAGTGTGATTTTCCAAATTTCAGTGACAAAGAATTGGCTAGGAACCAGTGACTAATGTCCACAAATATTTTATTTGGCGACCTTTCTAAGACTACACTTGATTTGCTATTTATTGCAATGTTCGTATCATCGTCATACAAAACGAACTTGGCATCTGGTAATGTTATTGATGAAAGGTCATTGATATACACAAGAAAAAGTAAGGGCCTTAAAATGGAGCCTTGTGGGACCCAACATGTAATTAGTTCCCTGTTGGATGATGCCTTATAGCTTATTACATCTCTCTCTACTAACAACAAACACCCTTTGCTTCCTGCCAGAGATATAAGATTTGGACCATTTTGCAGTATTTCCTGTTACACCATAATATTCTCATTTACTTAAAAGGATATTGTGATTTACACAGCCAAATGCGTTTAACAGATCATTAAATATACCAGTTGCCTGCAATTTTTTGTCTAATGAAATAAGCACATTTTCACTGTAAGAGTAGGTACCCTTCTCAATATCAGAATCCCGTAGAAATCCGAACTGCGACTTTGAGATAAGATGGTTACAAAGCCGATTGTAATTTTGGAGAATGCTGGCAAAAGTGAAATTGGACGAAAATTTGTTGCTATTTCTTTATCTCCCATCTGGAACAGTCGCTTAACTTGAGTGTATTTCAACCATTCTGGAAATATTCCACTGATAAACGACTGGTTTCACAAATAGCTTAATATGTTACTTAACTGAGAATCACATTCTTTAATTAACTTTCTTGATAATTCATCATACCCACATGACGTTTTTGATTTTAAAGATTTTATGATGGACATTATTTCTGCTGTGATAGTGAGGGTCAAATTCGTATTATGGAATTTACTTGAAATGTCTTGTTTCAAATATTCCATAGCAGCATCTACAGAACCTGACAAACCCATCTTTTCAGTAACAGTTATAAAATGTTTGTTAAATAGTTTTGCAACACTATACACATGTGTCACCAATGGATCATTTACTCTTAATGATATTTGTCTTTCTTCATATCTGGTTCTATAAACCTCCTCTTTCACTACATCCCATTGTTGTTGTTATGGTCTTCACTCCTGAGACTGGTTTCATGCAGCCCGCCATGCTACTCCGTCCTGTGCAAGCTCCTTCATCTCCCAGTACCTACTGCAGCCTACATCCTTCTGAAACTGCTTAGTGTATTCATCTCTTGGTCTCCCTCTACGATTTTTACCCTCCACGCTGCCCTCCAATACTAAATTGGTGATCCCTTGATGCTTTTGAACACGTCCTACCAACCGATCCATTCTTCTGGTCAAGTTGTGCCACAAACTCCTCTTCTCGCCAATTCTATTCAATACCTCCTCATTAGTTATGTGATCTACACATCTAATCTGCAGCATTCTTGTGTGGCACCACATTTAAAAAGCTTCTATTCTCTTCCTGTCTAACCTATTTACCGTCCACGTTTCACTTTCATACATGGCTACACTCCATACAAATACTTTCAGAAACAACTTCCTGAGACATTTCTTTACTGCTTGCTCAATGTACAGATTGAATAGCATCGGGGAGAGGCTACAACCCTGACTCACTCCCTTCCCAACCACTGCTTCCCTTTCATGCCCCTCGACTCTTATAACTCAATGTTACGAAATTTCTCTTCTTTAGAAACGCTTTCCCTGCCATTGCCAGTCTACATATCATATCCTCTCTACTTCGACCATCATCAGTTATTTTGATCCCCAAATAGCAAAACTCCTTTACTACTTTAAGCATCTCATTTCCTAATCTAATCTACTCATCATATCCCAACTTCATTCGACTAGATTCCATTATCCTTGTTTTGCTTTTGTTGATGTTCATCTTATATCCTCCTTTAAAGAAACTGTACATTCCGTTCAACTGCTTATCCAAGTCCTTTGCTGTCTCTGACAGATTTACAATGTCATTGGCGAACCTCAAAATTTTTATTTCTTCTCCATGGATTATAATACCTACCCCGAACTTTTCTTTTGTTTCCTTCACTGCTTGCTCAATATACAGATTGAATAACATCAGGGAGAGGCTTCAACACTGTCTCACTCCCTTCCCAACCACTGCTTCCCCTTCATGCCCCTCGACTCTTATAACTGCAATCTGCTTTCTGTACAAATTGAAAATAGGCTTTCGCTCCTTGTATTTTACCCCTGCCACCTTCAGAATTTGAAAGACAGTATTCCAGTCAACATCGACAAAAGCTTTCTCTAAGTCTACAAATGCTAGAAACGTAGGATTGTCTTTCCTTAATTTTTTTCTAAAATAAGTCGTAAGGTCAGTGTTGCCTGATGTGTTCCAACATATCTACGGAATCCAAACTGATCTTCCCCGAGGTTGGCTCCTACCAGTTTATTCATTCCTCTGTAAGGAATTTGCGTTAGAATTTTGCAGCTGTGACTTAATGAACTGATAGTTCGTAATTTTCACATCTGTCATCACCTGCTTTCTTTGGGAATGGAATTATTACGTTCTTCTAGACATCTGAAGGAATTTCGCCTACCTCATACACCTTGCTTACCAGATGGTAGAGTTTTGTCAGGACAGGCTCTCCCAAGGCTGTCAGTAGTTCTAATGGAACGTTGTCTACTCCCAGGGCCTTCTTTCGACTTAGGTCTTTCAGTGCTCTGTCAAACTCTTCACGCAGTATCATATCTCCCATTTCATCTTCATCTACCTCATTTCCATAATATTTTCCTCAAGAACATCGCCCTTGTATAGACGCTCTATATACTGCTTCCACCTTTCTGCTTTCCCATCTTTGCTTAGGACTGGGTTCCATCTGAGCTCTTGATATTGATGCAAGTGGTTCTCCTTTCTCCAAAGGTCTCTTTAATTTTCCTGTAGGCAGTATTTACCTTACCCCTCGTGAGATCAGCCTCTACATCCTGACATTTGCCCTCTAGCCATCCATGCTTAGCCATTTTGCACTTCCCGCCGATCTCATTTTTGAGACGTTTGTACTCCGTTTTGCCTGCTTCACTTGCTGCTTTTTTGTATTTTCTCCTTTCATCAGTTAAATTCAGTATCTCTTCTGTTACCCAAGGATTTCTACAAGCCCTCGTCTTTTTACCTACTTGATCCTCTGCTGCCTTCACTATTTCATTCCTCAAAGCTACCCACTCATCTTCTACTGTATTTGTTTCCCCCATTCCTGTAAATTTTTCCCTTATGCTCTCGCACAAACTCTGTACAACTTCTGGTTCTTTCAGTATACCAGTTCCCATCTGCTTAAATTCCCACCTTTTTGCAGTTTCTTCAGTTTTAACCTACAGTTCATGAACAATTGATTGTGGTCAGAGTCCACATCTGCCTCTGGAAATGTCTTATAAATTAAAATCTGGTTCCTAAATCTCTGTCTTACCATTATATAACCTATCTGAAACCTTCTAGTATCTCCAGTGTTCTTCCACATATACAACCTTCTTTAATGATTCTTGAACCTAGTGTTAGCTATGATTAAGTTATGCTCTGTGCAAAATTCTACCAGGGAGCACGCTCTTGCATTGCCTACTGTCGAATTCCAGTCACCCATGACTATTAAATTTTCGTCTCCCTTTACTACCTGAATAATTTCTTTTATTTCATCACACATTTCATCAATTTCTTCATCATCTGCAGAGCTAGTTGGCATATAATCCTGTACTATTGTAGTAGGTGTGTGCTTCGTGTCTATCTTGGTCACAATAAAGCGTTCACTATGCTGTTTGTAGTAGCTTACCCACACTCCTATTTTTTTATTAATTATTAAACTTACTCCTGTATTACCCCTATTTGATTTTGTATTTATAACCCTGTATCCACCTGACCAAAAGTTCAAAAAATGGTATAAATGATTCTGAGCACTATGAGACTCAACAGCTGAGGTCATTAGTCCCCTAGAACTTAGACCTAGTTAAACCTAACTAACCTAAAGACATCACACACATCCATGCCCGAGGCGGGATTCGACCCTGCGACCATAGCGGCCTCACGGTTCCAGACTGCAGTGCCTAGAACCGCACGGCCGCTTCGGCCGGCTGACCAAAGGTCTTGTTCCTCCTGCCACCGAACCTCACTAAGTCCCACTATATCTAACTTTAACCTACCCATTTCCCTTTTTAAATTTTTTAACCTACCTGCCCGATTAAGGGATCTGACATTCCATGCTCCGATCTGTAGAATGCGTTTTCTTTCTCCTGACAACGACGTCCTCTTGAGTAGTCCCCGCCTGGAGATCCGAATGCTGGACTGTTTTACCTCCGGAATATTTTACCCAAGAGGACGCCATCATCATTTAACCATACAGTAAAGCTGGATGCCCTCGGGAAAAATTACGACTGTAGTTTCCCCTTGCTTTCAGCTGTTCGCAGTACCAGCACAGCAAGTCCGTTTGGCTAGTGTTACAAGGACAGGTCAGTCAATCATCCAGACAGTTGCCCTTGCAACTACTGAAAAGGCTGCTGCCCCTCTTCAGGAAACACACGTTTGTCTTGCCTCTCGACAGATACCCTTGTGTTGTGGTTGCACCTGCTGTACAGCTATCTGTATTGTTGAGGCACACAAGTCTCCTCACCAACGGTAAGGTTCATGGTTCATGGGGGAGACTATATCCCATATTGTCTTTATTTTGCTATCTGACATGACTATCGTTTCCTTGTAATATATTTGCTTTCATGTCCGTATTACAGTCTTTAACATTTAGCAGTATTTCTTTTAATGTGCTACAGCATCAACATCAGAACTGTTTCGGATTGACAGATATAGTTTTCTTTTTGTTTTACGAGCTACCCCTATTCCTTGAGTAATCCATGGATTCTTTGTAGACTTTGCTCTAACCTTGGTTAGCTCTGGGAGAAAACAGTGTTCAAATAAGGTAAGCAGTTTATTAGCAAAAGTGCTATATTTTTCATTCATGCCACGGGGACTGTAAACATCAGCGCATTGAATGTCTCTGAGGAGTGTCCTAAAATAATCAATTTTTGTGTTGTTGATTACTATCTTGAGCTCAGATTTAACAGATTTTATATCCTGTTCAGTATTAACATTTAACAGAAGGAACTGCATGCCATGGTCCGAGAGGCAATTGACTATTGGTTTTGTAATGTAATTTTGTTCATTGGACTTTTCTATAAAGATATTATCAGTGGCTGTTTGTGAGCAATTGGCTGCTGTAGTGGGGAAATTTATAGTGGGAATTAAGTTGAATGATAGTTTTACTAACTCAAATAAGTTCTTATTGGGAGAGTCATTAGGAAATCTACATTTAAATCAGCAGCAACCACTATTTCTTTGTTTTTATGGGCTAGTACAGCTTCAAGGTGGTTTATGAATAGATTAGAGTTACCTGCAGATGCTCGATATACACTTAATATTATGAAGTATTTTTTGTGAATTTCTTCTTCTTTTGCACATGCTTCCATACGCTGTTCTGGGCAAAATTTATGAATGTATATGTTCTTAAATTTATGACAGTTCCTAATGAATGTGGCAACTCCTCCATTTTCCATTTCTGCTCTACAGAAGTCGGATGGTAGCCTAAACCCCGTAACACTTAAAAGTTCTATACCAGTGGTCACATGATGTTCAGAGAGTCAGATTGTGTCAGCTGGGTTTGAAGTCTCTGATTCATTTATGCAGATAATTAATTCATTAATTTTATGTCTCAGTCCGCGAATATTTTGATGAAATAAAGATAGCTGATATTTCGCATTGACTGAGTTTAAACTGAGTAGAGTTGAATTATCTGCTGATCGTTGAGAATTCTTAACCAATAGCTCTTTATGCTGATGTAATAAGCTAGAATTGTTTTTTGGTTTCTTTCTCAAACTGAAGGTTTGTCTCAGTCCTAACTTCTCTTAAAATTTGATATCTTTCTGTCCTCCCAAACCCTAAAAAAGGGTCTTTCCTAAACACCATAACCATTGATATATTATCATTCATGACAGTGTCTCCCCCCTTTAACTTTTCTGATATTTTACCAGCTAGTTTACCCTTCCCTTTCCTGTTGAGGTGAAGGCCATGCCTAGTATAATCACACCCATTGAGAGAATCAACAGGAGCCGCACCTATGTGTGACCCTACACCCGTCATAAGCAGCCGTTCCAACTCCAAATTAACTCTCTTGACAGAAGAGATCCAATGAGGTCGGTCATGGCGCCCAAGAATAGATAAAAACTCAATCCTAGTGTGCTTCGATGATGATGCAATCTTTGCCAGGTCACTCTGTATACTGTACCCAGGACCTCCGTCAATACTGTTACCTGCCCCATCCACTATAACCACAGTGTCTTCCTTAGTGAAATCTTTGCAAAGTGATCCTGAATCATCTATCACCTGCCCCAGACCAGCATTAGGCTTAAAAAAATTGGTGACCTTGTATTCTGATCCTAGTTCATCTTGCAAAAGTTGGACAACACCTCTTCCATGGGAACTACCTAACAACAACACTTTCTTTCTCTTACTGATTTCCCTACATTCTTACTTTCCAGTTTCCTGCTGAAAGTTTGTTGTGCCCTGTCTACACCTGCAACCGCTTGAGGCTCACCAGCTTCTAACTGAAGCAACAGGTCAAATGTATTTTCCACATTCACCACGAAGCTGTCACACAAACTTCTAGGCCTGTTCCTCCTGTTGCCTGTTGCCACTTCCCATCTCTCTTTACCCTTCACCCTCTTATCTAACGCAGCATGAAGGGCGGCAATTCTCCCCCCCCCCCCTTGTTCAAGTATCTTCCTATATTTACTAGATATCCTACAAAACCACTGTTGAGTCTCATTTACTTAGCCTATTACCACGCCAGTACAGTCACCGACATGGAAAAACTACAGCACCCCTCACACCAAAGCCCCGACCTAACAATTCTACGGCATGTGAGACACTTTTCACTCATGATAAACGTAATAGTATATTAAGAATAAGTCAGTTAAATTACAGATAAACACGAAAATATGGTTCCACCTGCCTACATGCAACTGTGTATAAACAAAAACCACAGTGTAAAGCTTCTGAAACAACAACTTAAACTTTAAGCTACTCTCCGGAAATGTGACTTAAATAATGAACAGGTACGCTACAGTTAAATTGCTGGAGAGAGCAAAGAACAACTAAACGAAAGTCTATAGATTTGCTGCGGCAAAACGTAAACAGAAAATACGACTGTACGATCTTTCCGCGTTTCCTGCTATATTACGTAGAGAAAAATTAAACCTTGAATGGTGCGCTTAAAAGGCACACTAATACACCTATTTACCACGTAATCAGTACTAAACTACGTGTTTTTATAGTCTAAAATGACTTATTTTTACGTGAACAGCAAAACTCTCGCTAGTCACCTGGCTGCAGGGCGGCCAACTATCGTCCTGGTTTTGTCCATTTGCCAGAGCTTTTGGTCCGTGCAATACGCTTTTTGCGTCATACATAGGTCGCGCAGAAATATTACCGTCTGCTTACGTTAGCAGTTTTCATGACTCTTGTATTTAATTACGATACTATATTAGCAGAAAGAATAGCATGCTATCCGTCTGGTTCCCTAACATCTGTGTGATATTGCTGGATTATTACGGAATATTATTTCACTGTCTTTAAAATTTATGACATTTTAAGGTATATTGTTTATTTTCTCATCTCTTTCTACGTCTTAAATGTAACGCTTCACATTGAGCACTTTGCATACGCTGCGATCTGAGTTCAGACACATTTATTGCTCCAACATGACCGATTTCACCAGCCTTCTGCTGTCATCATCTGATCTAAGGGGCAATCAAAGAAAATAAACGGGTTTGCGTGGTGTAGGGGGGAAGGGGCGGATGGTGAAGCGAGACTACATGCATACGACAGATGAATAAAATGTAAAATATTCCACGTACCTTCTGGTACTTGCTATAGAATTCCGGTGTTACGTTACACGAAATCAAAGCATAAAAATCATTCCACACGTAAATATGTCTCGATAAAAACCCAGTCGATGATTCCCACAAGCTTGCCGCACAACACGACGCTGCTAGCAGAGTGTTTACCGGCAGGCTGAATGGACGAACTGTGTGATTTTTACCATTTGTGCGCGTTTTGCCAACTTTCCGTATTTTTTCGCTTGGATTTTTATCGTTACATGTCTACGTACCGAGTGATTTTTATGCTTTGACTTCATGTATCATAACATTGCAGTTTTATAGCAAGTTACAGAAGCTGCGTGGGATAGTATGTATTTTTAATATCCGTCGTATGTACTGTAATCTCCCGCCCCCTGCCCCATTGCTTTTCCATAAGATCAGATGATGACAGCATAAGAGTGTTGAAACCGGTCATCTAGAGCAATAAATGTTTCTGCACCCCGACTGCGATCTCTGCTTATAAAGTGTGTTCATTGTCAACCATACCAACAGCCCCGCATCAAAGCTTGGGTTCCTTACAAAATGTGACGCTTCACGTCACTGTAGGTGATTTGGTTTAACTGCCTGGCCAGTGCTGTTCATGTTAAACGAGTCGCTATAGCTGTTGTCCCGTATTATCGCTGGTTCTATGTGAGGGTAACGCATAGCCAAAAAGTATTCGTAGTATAGTATTTACAGAATAAAAACCTGTTTCAGTTGCGAGTAATTTTCTTATTTCACGACCGGTTTTGAAGCGTAAAGCTTCTTCATCTCCAGATGACACCAACTGCGAACAAGAGGAGGGGCTACTAACCTAGAAGCGCTACGGGGCTGACACAGTCAAATGAAAGCCATAGTTGTGGAAAGTGGTGCACTCACATGAGAACATAAACGTGTGACGGTCGGGCCAATCACAGGAAACGTATTGGGCCTGGAACAAAAACGGTGACTTTTGGGAGGATTCTGCACAAGAATAAATTCAATAAGACCGTAAATAAAGAAGCAACTGGACTCGCCCGTAGGACCGTCACGCGCAGCCTCGTCCTGGACACCACGACGGGAGGTATACTGGTCCGTCCGCTTACCAAGTGTGGCTCACAAGACCGATACACACTGCAGCTATAAATGTAAGAATAGAAAGTTATACAAACGTTCTACAATCGGCAAAACCATCTAAAAGACGACGTGACAGTATATGAGAATGAAGACATATAAGACAATAACACAACTGAAACGTAGGTACGGATGACATATGAAAATGTATCTAAAAATCAAGCGATGAGGCAATTATAGGTGAGGTGTGGAAGGAGAATGTTGCTGCTAAGATCCGATCCCATGTATAGACTCTTCCTTACAGAGCGTACCTTTTAGTATAAAAACTTTAGTTAGACTTAAAGGACAAACGCAACAGGAATAAGAATGAAAACATATTAAGACAGCATTTTGTACTCACTCTGTATCAGAGGCTATAAAAATAAGCGTGGAATAAAAGGGCTGTACACTCGGTCTAGGGAAAGCAAGTAAAGATATTAATCCTACGTGAATTGTATGGCATCTCATTGGTCGTGGTACAATAGGATTAATCCAACGACAGAGCGTTTGAAACGAAATGACTAAACTAACTTAGATGCACGGAAGTGTCACCTTTAAGGCAAAAATGTGATAATATGTAACCATAGGTGTACTGTGAAGTGCATAAAAGTCAACGTGATGGAAAGAATGACAGTAAAAAGGTAAAATACAGAACATAAAACTGCAACAAAAACAGAGGTTACTCTTGGTATGCATAAAGTGTAACCAAAAATGAGCAATAAGTGGAAGACATCTTAAGAGAGCTCAGAAAAAGATGTTAACCGGTTACATCGGTAATCATGTATCACCTCGTCTGTGAGAGCCATGAAAAAGTATTTATATAAAAACTTTAGTCTCGATAAAATTGATATTAACAGTAGGAAGTTAAGTGTATTCACGTAAAACAGAACAGTACATCACATGGCACTAGCCGTTAGAAAAAAAAATGGGGTAGATGCTAAAGGTGCTCTAAATTAGAACTAAGGAATATAGATAGTATCATGACAGTTACAGGGATTAGTGAGCACAAGGCAGTTGCTGCTAGGCTGAATACTGTAAAGTGTAACACCCTCAACCATCAAAAAGAAACGCAAAGTACATCTATTTAAAAGAGCTGATAAAATTGCTCATAACGTCGTTTTAAGAGACAGTCTCCACTCCTTTCGTTCTGATCATCTAAGCGTAGAATAAATGTGGAATGATATCAAAGAGATAGTATCGGCGGCAGTTGAGAGATATACACCACATAAATTAATAAGTGATGGTACTGATCCCCCGTGGTACACAAAACTGGTCAGATCGCTGTTGCAGAAGCAACGAAACAACATCCAAATTTAAAAGAACGCAAAACCCCTGAGATTGGCAAAGTTTTCCAGAAGTTCGAAAAATAGCGCGTAGTTCAGTGCGAGATGCTTATAATAATTCCGCAACAAAACTCTGTCTCCGAATCTGGTAGAAAACCCAAAGAGATTCAGGTCATACATAAAGCACACCAGTGGCAAGACGCAATTAATACCTTCACTTCGCGATAACAACTGTGAAGTCACAGATGGCAGTGCTACTGAAGCAGAGTTATTAAACACGATTTTCTGAAACTCCTTCAGCAAGACGAAGTAAATATTCCTGAATTCCAATCAAGAACAGCTGCCAAGATGAGAAACATGGAAGTAGATATCCTTGGTGTAGCAAAGCAGCTTAAATCACTTAATAAAGGCAAGGCCTCCGATCCAGATTGCATACCAGTCAGGTTCCTCTCAGAGTATGCTGATACAATAGCTCCATATTTAGTAATTTTATACAACCGCTCGCTCGCAGAAAGATCCGTACCTAAAGACTGGAAAATTGCTCAGGTCACACCAATACCCAAAATGGGAAGTAGGAGCAATCCGTTGAATTACAGGCCCGTATCATTAACGTCGATTTGATGTAGGGTTTTGGAACGTATACTGTGTTCGAACATTATGAAGTACCGCGAAGAAAACGATTTATTGATACAGCATGGATTCAGAAAACAACATTCTAGTGAAACACAACTAGCTCTATATACTCATGAAGTAATGAGCGATATCGACAGGGGATGTCAAATTGGTTGCATATTTCTAGATTTTCAGAAGGTTTTCGACACCGTTCCTCACAAGCGTCTTCTAGCCAAACTACTTTCCTACGTAATATCGCCTCAGTTGCGCGAACTCGATTCGTGATTTCCTGTCAGAGAGGTCAGAGAGGTCACAGGTCATAGTAATAGGTGGAAAGTCATCGAGTAAAACAGAAGTAATATCTGGAAGGAAGGAAGTGCTATGAGCCCTCTATTGTTCCTGATCTATATTAACGACATATGAGACAATCTGAGTAGCCCTATTAGATTGTTTGCAGATGACGCTGTCGATTACCGTCTTGTAAAGTCCTCAGACGCCCAAACGAATTGCAAAATGATTTAGATAAAATATCTGTATGGTGCGAAAAGTGGCAATTGACCCTGAATAAAGAGAAGTATGCAGCTATTCACATGAGTACTGAAAGGATTCTGCTAAATTTTTATTACGCGATAAGTCACACAAATTTTAAGGCTGTAAATTCAGCTAAATACTCTTGGATTACAATTTCAAATAACCTAAATTGAAACGATCACACGCATAATGTTGTGGGTAGAGCAAACGGAAGAACGTGATTCATTGGCAGAACACTTAAACGGTCCGCCCTTGTCCGTCCTATTCTGGTGTACTGCTTTGCGGTGTGCGATCCGCATCAGGTGGGACTGA
Organism: Schistocerca piceifrons; assembly: GCF_021461385.2. Lineage (NCBI taxonomy): Eukaryota > Metazoa > Arthropoda > Insecta > Orthoptera > Acrididae > Schistocerca > Schistocerca piceifrons. Next base: position 5,449,743 of record NW_025728290.1, read on the forward strand.
CGGATGATATCGAAAAAGTTTAAAGAAGGGCAGCTCGTCTTGTTTTATCGCGAAATAGGGGAGATAGTGCCACAGACATGATACGTGAATAGGAGTGGCAATCATTAAAAGAAAGGCGTTTTATGTTAAGACGGGATTTCTCATGAAATTTGAGTTGGGAGTTTTCTCCTCCGATTGCGGAAACATTCTGTTGGCACCCACCTATATAGGAAGAAATGATCATCACGATAAAATACGAGCCATCAGGGCTCGCACAGAAAAATTGAAGTGTTCGTTTTTTCGGCGTGCCTTTTGAGAGTAGAACGGTAGAGAGATCACTTGAAGGTGGTTCGTTGAATCCTCTTTCAGGCACTTTATTGTGAATAGGCACAAGGCAGGTGGTCAACGAAACTAGCTTTACACATCGTTCATAAAACATTAAACTTCAGTTTCAGGAGGATCAATGTGACAGCAAACTTATTAAAATAAAGTAGCAGGTACTATGGTTACATACATGGGAATTTAAAGAATAAAACCATTATCTTTCAATGTCCTTATCCATCGCACGTAGACATAGTTTCGTTACTCACATACCTTAGTTCTAGTGTAAGGCCTCCTTTGCCTCCGCCTTTTTTCTTCTTCTAATGGTTGGTCCCATGTGAGGCAACGTTGTGTTTTATATGTCTGTATTGATCTTCCTGTTGTCTGTATCAGTTTTATCCTCGCTAAGCTATTCACATGACGAGCTAGTTTATGGCTCCTACAGACGAGACGATACTAGATTACCGCTCCCAGTGGTTGTCATCCATCTCTGGCCGCCCTTCAGCTGTCATCATTTTGGATATACTATACGTAAAGAATCATTAGGCACTGTTTTTGCTGCAGTTTAAGTTTTACATTTTTTTCATTATCATGCGTTCCGTCACGTTGACTTTTAAGCATTTCCCCCTACACTTACGGTCATGTACTACTACGTTTTGTTTCTTAAAAGTGATGCTTCTATGAACCTAAGTTAGTATACGTTATTTCATCCAATTATACGGCAACTACAGGGATCCCATCCACTACACGTAGTGTTAATTTGTTTACTCGCTCTCCGTCGTCCTAGTGTAACTTCTTGTAGATTAACTACTCGCTTACTTGTACTAGGTCTGGTACTGAGTGGGTGCAAGGTTTTGCCTTATATGTGAACGTTGTTTTCTGTGTTACGACGATCGTTTTAAGCCTAACGAAGCCTTTTGTGCCAAGATGTTGTTGCAGTGTTAGTAGTAGTCTATACTTAGCTTCCGATTCTAACAGTCTCAATCATTCTCCTACCACATTTCGCCTCCCTTTTTCACAATGCTTAATTTTTAGATGCATTTTTATATATCATACGCACCCAAAATTTTCATTGTTTTTTATCTTATATTTGTTTCATTGTGATGTATTCTGTCATGTTTGTTTGTAAGCATTCTTATGTGCGTGTGTGTGTTTGTGTGTGTGTGTGTGTGTGTGTGTATCTGTGTGTGTATGTGTGTGTGTGTGTGCGTGTGTGTATGTGAGGGTGTGCCGGCCGCTATGGCTGAGTGGTTCAAGGCGCTTCAGTCTGGAACGGCGGTGCTGCTACGGTCTCAGTTTCGAATCCTGCTTCGGGCATGGATGTGTGTGAAGTCCTTAGGTTAGTTAGGTTTAAGTAGTTCTACGGTCTAGGGGACTGATGACCTCAGAAGTTATGTCCCATAGTGCTCAGAGCCATTTGATCCATTTGTGTGTGTGTGTGTGTGTGTGTGTGTGTGTGTGTGTGTGTGATCCCCAATGAGTGACTGGCGCGACGGACACACTTCTATGTTGTCATAATTGTGTGAGTACACCACTTTCCGCAACTGCAGCTTTCAGTTTAGTATGCAGTTTCTCATCTTGTTCGTAGTTGATGCCTCCTGTACATGAACGTTTAAGCTTCGGAACTGTTCGTGGAATAAATTAAGAAAATTATTGGCATCTGAAGTGGATTTTTACCGTGTGAATACGTTGGTCAGTTGCGGATGTTCACCTGATCAAATACCTTACTATCGTACTTTGCACTCGAGAGGGCTTGGCGTCCACTCCACGTGAATCGAAGCCCAGTGAGATTCTAGAAGATGCGGAAGAATACAGGTCGTAATGTTTATATTAGGTTTGTTCGTACGTCAAATACAGTATACCTGTATGAGATACTGAAACAGATTTCACTGTTTATTTACAGCTGTTTGGGTGTTTTTAGAAGGTAATGTGTTTCAGAACAATCACAGGTTTCTACAAATGTAGTCCAGTCCGTTGAGGTTGAGCTCATTACGAATCTTAGATATGCACACCATGTAAATATTAGCATTTAATCGGTTTCACAACGAATATATAATAAAAGTTCTTCACTTGTTTTTTATTCGACACAGTTGATCTGATGATTTGCTGTAATTTGTCAGTTGACGGGTGGCAGTTATTGAATTATATGAAATAAACTCGTCATAACTTCTGAACGGTTTGCGTTAGAACGTTCAAACTACTCGGTTTGCCGAGGGGCTTGATTGGAGTTAGTAAGCGCAGGTATGGTTTGGTTTAGCGATGAAGCCCACTTTCATTTGTATCGGTTGATCAGTAAGCAAAATTGGAGAATTTGGGGGTATGACTGTCCGAATTTCGCGATTGGCAAGTCTCTTCACACTCACTGTGGGTGATATGCCTTGACGGCACGGTGACTACCGAACCTAAAATGGAGGTTTTGGAAGATGATTTCATCCCCATCTTCCAAAATAACCCTTATTTCGAAAAGATGTGGCTCACGCAAGACGTAGTGCGCCTCCATGGCAGTAGGAGTGTGTTTGATGTCCTGGAGGAGCACTTTTGAGATCGCATCCTGGCTCTGGGGTACCCACTGGCATGGGCCTCGATAGGCCGACATCTTCTCCAGATATGAATACATACGACTCCTTTTTGGGGCTATATTTAAGACAAGGTGTACAGCAATAACCCCAAAATCACTGCTGAACTGAGAGGAGCCTTCAGGAGGTCCCGACAACATTGATGCTCCGATACCAGAGCTATTCGTTTGCGCAACATCATAGCCAATGACGAAAGGCATATGGAACAAGTCATAACCTAAATCCTAATATCTGTCGTGACGTTTACATGTTGAATAAAGTATGTGCACTCCGTAGTCTGTAACTAATTTACGTTTCTTTCATATAGTTCAATAATTATCACCATGTAGAAGGCATGAAGATGCTAAACAAACAAAACTATTACTATTCTACTAATATTCGGTAGGTACGACTGGATTGCTATTTTGAACAAACTATCGTACTCCACATCATACATCACAATTAAACAGGTGGCTAACGACGGTATACTCCGTCTTGCAACAAGTGGAGACGAAACTAATTTATTACACTTGCCGTATCGAAATTTTCGCAATATTCGGGTTAAAACGAGACGTGAAATCGTTTCGATCTGTTAGCTGATACAATCACACTGTCTTAATAGAAAATTAACTAATGAGGACGCTCACTGTCTTCAGCTGTTCCGTACTTTGGTCGTCACTGAACGTCGTTATAACTCTCCACGATGTACGTAAGACTTTCAGTACTATCTGCAGCCGGCATGTTGATGTAGCTGAATATATTTCTTTCGGTGCAACTGAAGGAAAATCTCTATTCCTGACTACAAGCGTTAGTGCCAGCCACAACTACAGCAAAGAACTTTAGTGGGAAAATAAATGTTGGTCGGATGTAGAGTCGCTAAATTATTTGCGTGACAATAGCACAAAAACAGTTGAGCACTTTATAACTGGCGCATTACACTTTACACCAAACAACGATGGTATCTAGCTTTACTTTTAAGGTTTCTTCCTATCCGTCACAGTAAATACATCAGTGGTAGCTTTCTGCAAATCAGTGCCGTAGTTGCTAGCATTATGCAGAGACCGCGTTTTACTAAACTAGATGAAATGATGACACCGCTTAGTGCCGGTTCACTCATACTAACATATTTCATCACTCCCATTTTAGCAGTTTTCTTTATGGAGCCCAACATATATCCATGTCCAGTAAAATCGGAAGTGATAAGCTGCCGTCATTGAACGTGAGTATTGTGCGTTCCTTTTGAATATTTAGTATCAGGTTTGCACACATTTGTGTAACAAGTAATCATTGAAGTGAAGTTATATCACTAACATTTTTAATTATTTTAATCCATAAAGTTTTATAGTTTCTGTTTATGTACAGAACGCGTTTTCTATCTGTCCGCCTTTCATAATTTAATGCGTGCTCTAAGACTTTGGTAACGTTCACATATTGTATCGCTGTAATCATTGTTGTTGGAACGAACACATACATAATGTTGTGGGTAGAGCAAACCAAAGACTGCGATTCATTGGCAGAACACATAGAAAGCACAGCAGATCTACTACACTTGTCCGCCCTGTTCTGGAGTATTTCTGTGCGGTGTGGGATCCGTATCAGGCGGGACTGACGGATGGTATTGAAAATGATGAAAGAAGGGCGGCTCGTTTTGTATTAGCGCGAGATAGGGGAGATAGTAGCAGCGACATAATACGTGAATTGCAGTGGCAATCATTAAAACAAAGGCGTTCTTCGTTGCGACGTGATCTTCTCATGAAATTTAAATCAAAAATTTTCTCCTCCAGTGCTGCTGCTGCTGCTGCAGATGTTCTAAGGGCAGCTGTCCCTCCTCACCCATCGAAGATTTGCGCCATTGGCCAAAACTCAATCACTTCCTAGCAGCGAGTGCACCTGATATAACAAAATTAGTCCCTCTCAATATATGGCAACAGTGGACCTCAGTGGGTCTTTAGACAGTTGAAACTTCTTCCAACAGGCTGCTACTTATCTATGGGTGGGGGATTTGCTGTTGAGAACGCGACATTAAATTTGATTTTTTACATTCCATTTTGTACTACCATTTCTTATCGTAGCTATGGCAACAATCCACTTATTCTTTCTACATCAAACAGGGCCTAAGATAAAGACGTGCACAGCAAACAACTACTGTGGACATCTTAAGTTCGTCTGATAATCTAATAACTGTATTGTTTTCTGGAATGAGACATTAATGTTAGTAATGCATCACCATTACATACATACTATGCCTAGGAAGGTTTCACTTACTTAAGGCACACTTGGGTCAAATCATTATAAAAAGCATTAAACTTTTGTATAGCAATCATATATCACAATCATGAATTCCCTTTCTCATCTACACTCTGCATACACAACAAGATCAAATGTAGCGAGACATCCATTAGCAAACATTAATATGAGGTTCATTTACAAAATGAACTGGCTGTCTCTCTTAAATTTAAATATGTGCATTTTCTCTGGAGCTTTGGTGGATATATGATGTTTCGATTTTACAATTTGTAACTATAATCAGTACAAACAAATACTGCTCATTGCGTCTTTAATGCGATGCCCATTGGCAATGTACAGCTTTTACTTGTTTCATATTATGAAAGATATTGTGAAGCAGAATATTACGTGGTAACTCAATAGAATGACTCCACATTAGTTTAGTGTGATATTCATTTAATCAATGTGTATTACTTCAGATATTAAATCGTAGAGAATGAATTGTACTCCAGCAGACTCGATTACAAGTAGGAAATTTTGTGGTGTATGTTAAAGAATTAGCTTCATTGTCTTTTTGATGCCAGGTGTCACTCCCAAGAAGATAATACATCCGAAATAGGCAACTGCGTTCTGTGGTAAGGGGAAAGTGTTAACGTGTCTCATTCCAAAGTAAAATATTAACAGAGACATCAGAACGTGAAGAGCGGGTTGCACTACAGGAATCTAGATAGCGACTGCGACACAAGCTTAGATATTAACGCTAAACATGACCAATCTACCCCAGTCAACTAAGTACCTAATAGGATCAGATGCATAATGTAGATTTACGTCATTCTGTGAACAGTTTATCCTCATGTCAGTGATGTATCATGTAGGATCTTACGATGGTTACAATTATGCAGTGCTTAGTATTGTATCTGCATGGCCGGCCTAGGTGGCCGAGCCGTTCTACGCGCTTCAGTCTGAAACCGCGCGACCGCTACGGTCCCGGGTTCGAATCCTGCCTCGTGCATAGATGTGTGTGATGTCCTTTAGGTTAGTTAGGTTTAAGTAGTTCTAAGTCCTGGGGGACTGATGATCTCAGATGTTAAGTCCCATAGGGCTCAGAGCCATTTGAACCATTTGAAGTATCTTCATGATACCAGATTTCACCTAGGGTGGAGTATGCCTCATTTCTCATAGACACTGCACAAATGCGGACTTGTATCCCACTGCCTGCATGATAATACGCTTCGTGACCTGCATTATGCGTATGTTAGCTGATCAAAATTACGTAGAAACCTTTTAGTGAACGCTAGTATTGTCTGTGTCTTCCAGACGAAATGCAGACCATATTTTAAGAAGAAAACCGTAACTGATAATGTTGGCACACGTACACAGGGTTTGTGACCATTCAGTTGGTACACACAGGTCGATCCGAAAGATATTTTGACATCCAAACTACAATTCCCATGTCTGGTTTCTCATATCTCTATTATAACTGCTATTATATACTTTTCCTAGTATACTTGGTGATTCTAATCCTGCTGCAGTAGTACCATTCCATCATTTATCCCAAATCCTCTGCCTCGTACCAGTGCTGCCGCTCCTAATCATCTCAGACGGCAACTCGCATGCTTGTGTTGGTAGGTCGATCTAGAATACACATCCATTGTGCAGTTGCTACACCTCAAAACAATGTGGAACGGGAGGGTTACGTATATAACTTAAGTGTAACTGATGACACAGCCATTTCTGAATTCTTGTAGCATGTAATTTGCAGCAACTAAGAGCTAAACAAACCAATACATCGTAGCAGTCTACACCAGGCCGAAGAGAACTAAAGAAAAAAAACTATCGAATAAGGACTTCGTAACCGACTGGAAGGAATACGGATGTGATGGAATACGGTTCGTTAAGGTTACTTGCAAGGAATATGAGCCTCACTTACACGTTTCCTGTATACTTTTACTGTATGTAGTCATTCCACTTTATGCCGCTGCAGATGCTTAGCCCTAGGCATTGTATTTGGTTGTTAATCCTTCCACAAATAGTGTAATCAAACAGCACAGGACTCCTTTTCCTCTGTATGTCCAATATGTTACATTTATTTGCTCGCAGTCCCTGTAGCAACAGTCGACCATCTGCAAATCAATACCGTGTTTTGGCACAGTTACCTTCTTATAGAAAACTGCACTGTCCACGAACAGCCTACATCTGCGTCTAAACACGTACTTGATAAGCTACTATGCAGTGCTTGGTCGAGGGTACATCATAATTTGCTCAGCCTCCCACTAAAATCATTAACCTGATGGGTGATAACTACATAACAAATCCTGGAGCCCTCTCAAGCACACTTTTTAATGAGAATAATTCTTTTGCATTTGTCCCTTGTGGAATAAATTTAATGGAATTTCATATAGTCACCTGTCCTTCATTAGGAAGAATTTACTCTGAACATCTAGTATGTAAAGGATGTGGTTAGGTGCTACATAGTAAAGAGGCAGCAAACAGATTGTTTAGTGTGCACAACTCAGCAGGCGGCCGTCAGTTGAGGTGACCATCTCTTTGGGACTGAGAAATAAGGACAAGAATGTTCTTCTGTGAAGGGCCAAGCTATTTCGCATGTGCCCTGCTGTCGAAGTTACTTTTAGATCTGACGATATCGATACTGGACGAGAGACGGGCAGAGTTCTACTTGTAAATGCCAGGAAGTCCCGATTCAGGAAAAAAATTGCCCAATACGCAATAAACTCGTATTATTTCAGCAGTGCATAAGTGTATCAGTTTCCTTATGGAGGTCAAACGATATTGTATCGTACTTGACAGTGTCATTTATTTCCCTTTGTTTACAAGAATGAACACAGTGTGGCGCAAATGCTCAAATGGCTCTGAGCACTATGGGTCTTTACATCTGAGGTCAATAGTGCCCTAGAACTTAGAACTACTTAAACCTAACTAACCTAAGGACATCACACACATCCATGCCCGAGGCAGATTCGAACCTGCGACCGCAGCGGTGGCGAAGTTACAGACTGAGTACACAGTGTGTTGAGTTTAATGATCTCTGCGTAGACATACTGATTGTAAAATATGAAATCCTAGTCCACAAGAAGGTCATAAGACGTGGTCATATGATGTCTTTCAGAAATCGACAATAGTATTATGACATATAGGCTCATAATGACATACATATGTCAGACGATCCCTCTTGAAAACCCGAATCATCTGCCCAATTTTCCAATAGTTTGGTACCCCTCGCTCTTCCTGTGGCCTGTACTGTTCCTGTTCCTTAGTTCTTCCAGATGGAAAAGCCTTTTCCCTTGGTGATGGGTTTTAGATGATTTTTTTATTCTGTGATCGTGTTTATCATAGTCTACCATTATTCTGTTCATTTTACTCAGATTGTTATTTGTGCACTAAAATCGGTAACACAGGTATTGTAACTCCGGTTTCGAACATACTAATGATAATTAACTATTTTACAAACACAATCAGTAGTGGTAGATATTCATATATGAAATAATTAGTGAAATGTTGGTCGTCGAGGGCAACGTAAAAAACAACGTATCACATAAAAAACTATAAACATTTCACTGTTAGTGCAATGATTGTTTTATAATGATGACCTCACGGTGTATAAAATTAATTCAAAAACGTATCTTACTGAACAACAGAGCCCAATTAGCCCAATCGCCTATCATTAGAAGCATAAATGAGAAACATTAATGCTGATCCAGGGCAGTACCATCTTCCTACATTAATCTGCTTTGGTTTCTGATGAAGCCAGTAACGGAAGTAACCGAGCAGCCCCTGTTGGCTGGGAAATCGTTCTACTTCGCATGCTCAGTTTGTGTCTTCAGAGGCAGCCCGCACAGTGAGGCTGTGCTCGCAGCTGCTGCTGGGAAGGAGGGGTGCGGCGGACGACACACAGAGGGAGCTGCGGCTGCTGGCGCTGCAGGTGTCCGCTGCTCGACCCACGACCAGGCTGCTAGGGGTGCTCACTCTCGATCTGGGAGTCGTCTCGGGTTTCATTCCCGTCGTGACGAGCTACACCCTTCTGCTTCTCACATTTTTCAGGTATGACTATAGTGTACGTAATCTGTTTACTGATTTTGAAATTCAGTTCCACTGAAGTACGAAACACTCTGCGCTCGCAGGGAACTCGTTGTGTATTTACATTTATGATTCGCGCGACAGATTTATCTGCTCCATCAAGAGGGTTGGATCCCCTCCTTCGAAAGCGTCAGATTGCAAAGCCTGGGCTACTCTCAGGGTGGAATCTCCGTCTTCGAAGATTGTGTGTGTGTGTCTGTCTGTCTGTCTGTCTGTCTGCCTGCCCGCTGCTGTCGCTGTTCGTTCGTTCGTTCGTCCGTACGTCCGTCCGTCCGTCCGTCCTCCTGCTGGCTGTCCATCGCCGTCGTCGCAACCGCCGCCGCCGCCGCCGCCGCCTGCTGTTCGTCCGTCTGTTCGCCGCCGACGCCGACGCCGACGCCGCCTGCTGTTCGCCGCTGCCCATCGCCGACGCCGACACCGCCTGCTGCACGTCCGTCTGTCCGTCGCCGTTCGTCTGCAATGAGTACCCCCACCTCCATCGTCATCTACACCTCCCCCTCCCCCTCTCCCACAGTCACTTCCTGGAGTGCCGCCTCTGGCCTCCTTCCTTCCACCTCCCCTTTCCTTCCTCCACTTACCCACCCCCCTATCTCCTCCCCTGCTGTATACCCACACCTCTACACCCTTCCTCCAGCCTCCACATCCTCAACAGCTCCCACTACTACCCCCGCCCTCACGTACGCCTCTGTTGCCGCCTCTGCTGCCGCCCCTCAGGTGGTTGGCTTCCCCTCTCTCACCGACCCCGTCGCGTCGTCTTCTGCATCTCCCGCACGCATCACGTTGCGCCGAGCCACCATCGCCACCACTGAACCAGCTGCTTCTCCCGGTGCCTCCACTGCGCCACAGGGATCTGCCACCCGCCACCTCCCTCTCCTCCCCGTCCCTCTCCCCTCCTCCCAGCCTCCAGTCTCCAAAAAACCCCAAAAGCGCGTCCATACCGACTCTGCTCCCGCCACTTCCCACAAAAAATCAACGCCACCTCCCCCTTCCCATGCCATCACCATGGACACCACCCCTCCTCCTGCCACCCCTACCTTGGCCCCCACCCTCCACACCTTTGTCCTGTCAACTCCCGATCCTAAGTTCCTCGATGCTCGTACCCTCACCAAGGAAATACGAAAGTACTTACCTGGTGCTCCCATCTCCCAACTCATTCCCCGCAGGGACTCAGTCCTTATCAAGTCCCCGTCCCCATCATTTCACACAGACCTCCTGCGAAAACTCCCACGAGTTATGTTTGGCCCCCACGCCTCTCTAACACCCTTCCTTTCCGCTTCCACTCCTCGTCAGCCCCAGCCTCCCCGTCGCCCCCCCCACCTACACCGCTGTGATCACCAAGCTCAGCCCGGTGATCACAGAGGATGAAGTGTTGGTAGAACTGAACTCCCACCCGGACTTGGAAATCCGCTCTGCCCGCCGTATCCACAATGCCTCTGGTCCCACCTACCTCATGCGGGTATTCTCAGAGTCCGCCCCGTCCATAGACCATCTCCTCACCCAGGGTGCCCTGATATACCACCGTCACCACCCTGTTGAATCCTCCAAATCCCCTCCCCAATCCTACCGTTGCCAACGGTGCCTGATGTACAATGACCACCTGACTCCCAACTGCAAAAACCCCCCCACCTGTCCCCATTGCAAGGCCTCCCACTTTCTCAAGAACTGCCTCAACCTCGCTGCTCCTCCTTCCTGTAATACCTGCAATGGCCCCCATCCCACATACTCCCACAAGTGTAAAGCTAAACCCCCTCCAGCCACCCCTGAACTTACAGTCCCAGTTCGTTCGGTCGATCCTCCTGTCCATCCTAACAATTCCCTCCGTCCACCCCCCATGGCCGAGGACATCATCCGGTTCATTACTGTTGTACTCCAGAACATTCACCCTTTTCAGCGCCCGCACACATTCCAACAAATATCCCTTGCTGCTCGCTCTGTTTTCCACCTGAACACCTTCGCCACTTATTCCCACAACCAAGCCCACTTCACCTTCACCCGCCTCGACACCCTTGTTTAAGTCTCTTCCCTTCCCTCTCTTCCCCCCCTCCTTCCCGTCATGGCGCGGCACGAGTCTCGCATCCTCTTCCAGAACATTCACTCCTTCCGCTCCAACAAATACCTCCTCATGCACACCCTCTCCCACCACCAAGTCGACACCTTCCTCTTGAACGAAACCTTTCTCCAGCCCCAGCATTCTATCCACACCTCCCCCTATATCCTCCACCGCACTGATGCTCCTGGTCCTCGTGCGCAGGGTGGAGTCGCGATTGGCCACCTTAAGCATATCCCCGTCCGGCCACAACCTCTCCTCAATGACCCCACTGAACACCTTATCCTTAGCGTCTTCTTCCCCTCCCTCACCATTACCTGTGCCACCATCTATGTCCGCTCCACTGCTCCTCTTCCTTATTACTTCATCTCACACATTGACCACACCTTCTCCACCTATGTGATTGCTGCCGACCTCAACATCCATAGCCGCACTCCTGCTGCCCTTCGGCGGTGGCATCAGTTCCTCTCCACAATCCAGGGTGACCTTGTTCCCATTCCCCAGCACACCCGACCCGAAAGTAACACCACCCCCGATGTTGTCATTGCCTCTGCCAACCTCCTTGGGCGTATCACTGTCGCCGTACTTGACCCCACAGGTAGCGATCACCTCCCTGTCCTTCTCACCATAACGTCTGCAAACCGCCCCCCTCCGGCTCCGCAACCTGCACCCCCTCCAAAGGTCGTCCATGACTATCGCCGTGCCAACTGGGATGCCTACCGGGACTCCATCTCCACCCAGGTCGAAAGCCACCCTCTTACCTATCGCCATCCTGACGACATCATCCGCGCCTCGTCCTTCCATCAGACGGTAATTACTGACGCCGTGGAGGCCCATGTTCCTACCAAAACCATCCACCCACACCATCCCACTCTCCCTCCGCGGGCTGTCCTCCTCCTCCGTGAATCCCGCCGCCTCTATCGCTCCTTCCTCCGCACTCGTGATAGGGATACCCTCCAACGCCACCGGCAAATACAGCGACACGTACGGAACCTTATTACAGCAACGAAACGCCGGGACAGGCGTCAGACCTGCACACAACTCAATGCCACCCTCCCTATCAACTCCTCCAAGTACTGGTCTGCCTTCCATCGTCTTACTGCTTCCCTTTCCGCCCCCCACTACCCCCTTCTCCATAACGATCGCCCCCTTCCAGACAACCTCAGTAAGGCCAACCACTTCGCTTCCCACCTTTCCGAGGTCTTCTCCATCCCCGATGATCCCCACTTTGATTATTCTCTTTTCCCCACCGTCATGGAACGTGCTGATACCTCAGTCGCTCCACTTGCTCCTAGTCTCCAGTACTTGGGGCAGTTGCCCCCCTCCGACGTCAACACTCCCATCACGGCACAAGACATTAAACTTCTCCTTCAGTCCAAACACAACACGGCCCCTGGTCACGACTGTGTCACCTACCGTCACCTTCGAGAAAGCCCCTATTCCTACCTAACTGTCCTCGGCCATCTCTATAATGTCATCCTCTCTACTGGCTTCTACCCTGACCTGTGGAAGACCTCCCGCGTCCTCCTCTTCCTCAAACCCAACAAACCCCCTTCTGCTGCCTCTTCCTATCGTCCCATCTGCCTCACCTCCGTCTTCAGTAAGGTCCTTGAATCCATCCTCTCCCACCGTATCCATCGGCACCTTGCTCAACACCACCTCCTCCCCCTTACCCAGTGTGGCTTCCGACCCTCCTTCTCTGCTGACGACCAACTCCTCAACCTTGTTCACCTTCTGTCCCTCCAGCTCAACTCCCGTCGCTCCACCATTTTCGTTTCCCTTGACCTCCAAAATGCCTATGACCGTGTATGGCATCCCGGTCTCCTCTTTAAACTCCAAACCTACGCCCTGCCTATCAATTTTGTCCGTCTGGTCGCTTCCTTCCTCTCGCACCGTCCTTCCTATGTCACCCTCCACAACACCAACTCCCGTATCTTTTATCCCACGGCTGGCGTCCCCCAGGGTTCTGTCCTCTTCCCTCTCCTTTATCTCTTGTATACAGCTGATATGCCCAAGCCACCCCCACCAGTTCACCTTCTCCAATATGCTGATGACACCGCCTTCCTGGCTCTCTATCCTACCCTTCAACGGTCTCAACGTACCCTCCAAACCGACCTTAACCAGTTCACCACTTGGTGTAACCAGTGGCTCCTCCGTCTCAACCCCTCCAAAACCCAGGCAATCATCATAGGCCGTACCACTCGCTCCTTTCGCCTCCAAGATTTCTACCTCACCCTTTATGGTCGTCCTATCCAACTCACCCCCACCCTGAAATACCTTGGCCTCACCCTTGACCGTCACCTCACCTGGACCCCTCATCTCCTGACCATCCAGCAGAAAGCCCATTCCCGCCTCCGCCTGCTGAAACTCCTGTCTGGCCGGACATGGGGATTGCATCCTTCTACCATCCTCCACACCTACAAATCCCTCATCCGTCCTATCCTCTGTTATGCCAGCGTCGCCTGGATCTCCGCCCCCACCCGTTTTTACAAGGCTCTCCAAATCCTTGAACGCCATGCGCTCCGCCTTGCCTTCCGTATCCGCCTTCCTTCCCCCACATGGCTCCTGTATGAATTGATCCCATTCCCCCACCTCCTCTTGTTCCTCCAACATCTCCGCATCCTTTACATTGTTCGCAGGGTTGATCCCCCCCACCCTCTGGTTTCCTCCTTCCTCTCCACCCCCGCCCGTTGCCGCGCCTCTATCGCTGTATCCCTCCCACTCTCCACCTCCACACCCTCCATCTCCTTCATCAGGGCAATTTCCAACGCCTCCCCCTCCCGGTGACGAACTTCGCCGTGATATATACCCTTCCTTCCAACTATAACCCGGCCTTGTTCCCCCCCCCTCCCCAGGGCCCCCTTCTCCTCTTTCCTCCTTCTCCCAGAGCGGATTTTCCTCAATCCCCCCCTCCCCTGAGACCCTGCACCCCCTACTTGCCTCTCTCCTTCCCACATCCCTCCCTACCTGGCCCTCTTCTGAGCGCCCCCCATTCCCCTCCCCCATCTCTTCCCCTCCCTCCCTTCTTCAGGTCTCCCTCATCTCCTTGAACCTGGCAGATCCTCTGTATTGATCATCATCAGTGTGCCACGTCAGTGTTGTGTTTCATGCTGTTTCTCGTGTGCGTTAAGAGGTGTGATTTTAATTGTGTACTGCCTTGAGGTTCACCGTCAGTGTTAACGTTGTGTGCTCTGCCATCTGTCAACACCCTTATGCTCCAGTCATACTGTGCCTTGTGTTCTTTCAATCGTAGCAGTGTGTGGCTTTTTGTGTGTGCTACTTTTAGACAGTTTTTTATCTCCATTTTACAGTCACCCCGTTTTTTTGTATATTGCCTTCCATAATGTTCTCCCTTTTTTATATCTATGTTCGCCTTCTTCTCTCCTTTGCTGTTTTTAAATGTCTTCTATTGTTTTGTTCTATGTCTTTCGGCTGAAGAGCAGCGCATATGCTGCTGCCAGCCCGCCCCGATGGGGAATTGAAATACAATAAAGAAAAAAAAAAAAATTTATCTGCTCAGGTCAATTTTACAATTATAACATCATGAAGACAGCGTGTAATAATTTGCATAGACGTCGAGAATTTTCTAGTCCACGCCTTATTTACATCATCCTATTTCCACACTCCTCTATAAGTAATGAATCTACACTACCGGCCATTAAAATTGCTACACGAATAAGAAATGCAGATGATAAACGTGTATTCATTGTACAAATATATTATACTGGAACTGACATGTGGTTACATTTTCACGGGAGTAGGTTGCATAGATCCTGAGAAATCAGCACCCAGAACTACCACCTCTGGCCGTAATAACGGCCTTGATACGCCTGGGCATTGAGTCAGTGCTTGGATGGCGTGTACAGGTACAGCTGCCCAAGCAGCTTCAACACGATACCACAGTTCATCAAGAGTAGTGAATGGCGTATTGTGACGAGCCAGTTAGTCGGCCACCGTTGGCCAGACGTTTTCAATTGGGGGGAGATCTGGAGAATGTGTTGGCCAGGGCAGCAGTCGAACATTTTCTGTATTCTGAAAGGCCTGTACAGGACCTGCAACTTACGGTCGTGCATTATTCTGCTGAAATGTAGGGTTTTGCAGGGATCGAATGAAGGGTAGAGCTACGGGTCGTAACATATCTGAAATGTGACGTCCACTGTTCAAAGTGCCTTCAATGCGAAGAAGAGGTGAACGAGACATGTAACCAAAGGCACCTTATACCATCACGCCGGGTGATAAGCGAGTATGGCAATGACGAATACACGCTTCCAAGGTGCGTTCACCGCGATGTCGCCAAACACGGATGCGACCATTATGATTCTGTACACATAACCTGGATTCATCCAAAAAAATGACGTTTTCCCATTCGTGCACCCAGGTTCGTCGATGAGTGCACCATCGCAGGCGCTCTTGTCTGTGATGCAGCGTCAAGGGTAACCGCAGCCACGGTCTCTGAGCTGATAGTCCATGCTGCTGCAAACATCGTCGAACTGTTCGTGCAGATGGTTATTGTCTTGCAAACGTCCCCATCTGTTGACTCAGGGATCGAGACGTGGCTGCACGATCCGTTACAGCCATGCGAATAAGATGCCTGTCATCTCGACTGCTAGTGATACGAGGCCGTTGGGATCCAGCACGGCGTTCCGTATTACCCTCCTGAACCCACCTACTCCATATTCTGATAACAGTCATTGGATCTCGACCAACTCGAGGATCAATGTCGCGATACGATAACCCGCAATGGCGAAAGGCTACAATCCGACCTTTATCAAAGTCGGAAACGTGATGGTACGCATCCCTCCTCCTTACACGAGGCATCACAATAACGTTTCAGCAGGCAACGTCGGTCAACTGCTGTCTGTGTATGAGAAATCGGTTGGAAACTTTCCTCATGTCAGGACGTTGTAGGTGTTGCCATTGGCACCAAGCTTGTGTGAATGCTCTGAAAAGCTAATCATTTGCATATCACAGCATCTTCTTCCTGTCGGTAAAATTTCGCGTCTGTAGCACGTTAACTTCGTGGTGTAGCTATTTTAATGGCCAGTAGTGTATTAATAAGGGACTCAGTCGCCGACATAACGCGGTGACGAATACATCGCACCTATAGATGGCATCGTAGTATCTACAACACGATTTTAGATGTCGAGACGGTGCATAATATGAATGTTGATACTGATAAAGTAATTGAATTTTGGCATGGTCTGACCGTTTTTTGCGGTGGGCCTTCTGCCGTTGCTTTGACAGGTATCCAAATCGTTCTGGGATAAGTTTTGTTCACTGCTGGTATTGTTTTTGTTGATTCAGCACTACGATATAGTACTGCAGAAATGGCGAGCTTCTCTCCACATGACGGCGCGATCAGGCATACTAGATGTATGGATCAACAAATGATCAGCATTTCAGTACAATTACACAAGGAGGTAGGAATACTGCCTTGTACATTCCGCATTTAGTAGTTTTTGCATTCAGAAATTGAATCTGAATATTCGTTGTACTGAGAAGGTCGCGTTATGGCTAATGTAGCTATGAGTAACAGTTACTGGCACCCTCAGAAATTCGATGGTGGCAGGATCGTTCCCTGCCAAGAAGAAATATTTTTGTTCTGTGATACTGCTGCTCCCGTTGGTTGAGCATCTACGAAAGCCATGTGAATACGAAATCGAAGGGTTGAGCAAGTTCATACTTAATGGCATGTAGCATCTCAGCTCCCCGGTACGACTGGCACTTGAGAGTAGGGACTTGCAAAATAAATAATATAATTTCATGTTATATTACTGTAAATGGCAGAAACAACTCTTTGGTAACATAAATAATTATGTCATTAGCAGAAACACTTGGTTAAAAAAGGAAATTAAATCGATTTACAACGAGAAATTCATCCTTATCAGAATGTTAAATGATGCATATCTTGAATTATGTGCGTTTATTAATAATCCATGGGAGATGATGAACATAATATAGAAAACTAAACACGTCGTAACAGGAACAATGCAATGTACACAGAACAAACACAAACGAAAAATTAAACTCTCAGTAACAAAAATGGGAGGAAAGAAAAACGCAAAAAATTACAACACTATTATCGTCACAAATTGCACCCAAAACTGATGAACCTCACAGATAAGAAATAACAGAGACAGAAAGAGAGCTACTGGAAGAAGGATTTAAACACAACATCAGTACAAAGACAGACAATCACTGCACAGATAAACTCATTGTAGTAACTGAAATAATTCTGACAGAGGAACGAGAAAATAACACTGTAAATGGCTAACATGAGAATTAGAGAAGAAATAAATAAATAATATAATCACCATGTCAAAGAAAGAGAAAAGTGGAAAACTTAAAACAGAAAACAACAGTACTAAGAAATGAAAAGAAAAACTGCGCTCGAATAACATCATATTCACAATAGATGATAAAGTGAACAGCACAGTAATGATCAATAAAAAAACAATATACAGAAAAAATCAAAGATTTCATCTCCTCTAGCAATATAATGAAACTGAAATGTGACCAAACAACACATTTCGAAAAACACACATTAAAACCTGGAAGATATCAAACATATAACCACAGATAAACAAAAGCAACACATGACATAGAAGAACCTAAAAGCACAAACACTCAGAACCAAAGTTCACAAACTGCCAGGTAACACATGATGATGGGTGTAAAGCTAAACCCGGTTTGCAATGCAAATTAAATAAAGTGTTATTAGTACAGTCAGTTCATTAATATATATAAACCAACCTCCAGTGCCCACATTAAAGTTTACTACCTGCCACATCCTAGACTACAGTTAAGCTTGTCTGTACTCCTTCATAATTAGTACGCACTACAACAGAACTCCATCGGAATAGGGATTGGAAATCTCCACTGGACTGACTGGCCGCCAAACCATCATTAGTCGACTGGTGTCCTGGGGTGGGGATTTGGAGAGCCTTGGAGTCATCACACCGCTGCTCTGCAAACTCTCAGTTTTTTTTCGTATGTCCATCCACTATTTCGGATGGATGATGGAAAATGTCATATCAGTATATGCCAATTAGTGGTAACCACTTCAGCTACGTGTTTAAATCTCTTTAATCAAGTGCAAAAAAACAGTCACGTGGCTAAATGTGTTACCATTAATTCCCAGTTATGTCTCATCGTGACCTGGTGCCACTATTGCTGGGTTATGCATCTCCTCAATCGGCATCACGAGGCTAAATGTCCCCTGGTAGATCAACAGTGAATGGAGGCCTGGATGGTCACCCTTACAAGTGCCAGTCTTGCCCAACAGTGCTTAGCTTCTATGATCTGACAGCAACAGGTGTATCTATGGCGGCACGACTATTGACATTAAATACCCTTTTGCACATGAAAATTAACACTACAGGAAGACAGCAAATAGAGAAATGTTTCTTACTGTGGAATACATTATAGTACAAAGACTTCATCTGGGAGTGTACAGGCTACGTAAATTAGTATTTAAAGCTGCCATCTCTGGCAGCAATCATGGTCATAGCTCACATGGCCATCAAGTTAAACTAAGCCTAGAAGATATTGGAGCGTCCTTCCACGCTGCTTCAACGCTGGACCAGTGTTCATGCATCCTAGTGGTCTTGGAGGGTTTCTCGTGACAGTCTCCCAACAACTAATGACCAAAATCTCTTCCATGTGCATCTGACACGAAGAACTGGCTGGTCAAGGAAAGTTTCGAATACGTACTGTGTCAAGGCAGTACAACACCAGCAACAGGCATTCTGACGTTATCTTATTAGAAGATAATGTGCGATGAAGTTAGGGTATAGCTGCCGGCCTTAATACCTGAAAAAGTAACAATTGTTTTCGAAATCACCTGTTACGCAAACCAGAGGCGATCGTGTTGTGTAGCCAATGAAACCCAATATAATCACTCCATTTAATGGGCGTGTAAGGCACTGGTTAATGAAATATGGCAATGCTCGTCCTCCTCGGTACTTTCACGTACGTGTACGTCCATCGCGATGCTGTACTCAGAACCGGTGCACGTCTGAAAAGGCGATGTAGAGCCATTCTTGCATGCAGAGTTGTCATTTGGCACACCACTGATGTCACGTGAAGGAAAAAGGCAAGAATTGTGGCCCTTCTGACAGTCCGTGTGGCTCCAATCATGCTCGTACTGTCCATGTGGACATTAGTCTTGCTGCAAACAAGCTCATTACCTGACTGAGGGTACATAATGTGGCTGTGCAACCATATACAGCAGAGCGAAGAGCACGTCAGTCATCTCGTGTGCTGGCGACTTGGTGCTGTTGAGACCTTGGTTGTGGCTCGCCAGAACACTTCGATTCCATAGTCACACGAGAGTCATGAGATAACAACCAGTCTGAACACTGACGGCACGGAAATATAAACCACAGTTTCGAGAGGGCACGATCCTGCCACTTCCTTACGAGAGGCATGAGACGTGTTTCCTACACTTCTCTCACGTTTGAATGAGATACAGTCTTTGTAATAATTCCCTACAAACGGTGTCTCTAACATTTTGGGTCGATTTGAAGCAGGTGATAGAGGGTCCACATCCGATTAGATTGACACAGGAAACCTAGGGTCGGAAATGAATGTTTATTGTATTATGGACATACACAACGTTCACTATACAACAACAATGTAGCTCATAGCGATTTGAAAGTGGCGACCGCCATTCTTGATACATGCATGGCAACGGCGCATGAAGATCTGCTGCACTCTCTGTAAGATCGCTGGTGTCTGTAGTACCAGAAGGTAGGCAGGTTGGACCCTAGCAAGCAGGTCTTCGTCTGTTCCTACGGGGTTTTCATATATCAACGTCTTGACGTAAAATCAGGAGAAAAAATCCAGAGATGTGAGAACCGGCGATCGGTCAGGACCTCCGCTTCCAACCCCACGATGAGAGTACATGTTAGTCAAGTGCTCGTGGACATTAACATCGAACTGGGCTGGGGCACAGTTGTGTTGAAACCACATGCTTTTGCAGCCAACAAGAGGTACAAATGGCTGTAAGCACTATGGGACTAAACATCTGAGGTCATCAGTCCCCTAGAAATCAAAACTACTTAAACCTAACTAACCTAAAGGTATCACACACATCCATGCCCGAGACAGGATTCGAACCTGCGACCGAAGCGGTCACGCGGTTCTGGACTGAAACGCCTTGAACCACTCGGCCACCACGGCCGGCCAACAAGTGGTACAGTCTCCAGGGACTATGGCAGCACATCTCGTAGGAACACCAGGTAAAGTGGGCCAGTCAAATATGGAGGCAGCAAATAAGATCCAGTTAGGTAATCTGGAACAATTCCCGCCCAGAAATTGACAGAGAACCGATGTAGGTGGGTGGCGTGGAGACGTCGTTGTTGCGGCTGTCGAACGCAGTATCACAGGCGTATGAGGCAACATCTGTGAACAATATAAACTGTACGAAGTTCGGCACTACAGCACCATGTTTGACAGAAGTAAACGGATTGGTCAGATCGCATTGTTCGCAGTGCTTGCACACGTTCTTGATGATAGGCGAGTAATATCTGTTCCATCATTACTCTCCACACTGTTCCTTTCGAAGTATACATTCCACAGGCAACTTGACGGGCGCTTATAGCTGAGTGGTCGGTGACACGATCGAACACAATTTCCTTAAAGTCTGGTTTTCTGACGTGTCTTTGGAGGGAACCTTAGCCGGCTCTTTGTGGCGTGAAAGACTCCGTCTCTCGTTAGTTAGTATCCACTGAGATAAATTTCTTCCAGTTGGGATGACGCCCTTTGGGATCACGTGACATGTGGATCACGTGACACATGTGATATAAGCTATGTTGTGTACAGTATGTCTGTTTAGTGGTCAGGGGCGCGAATCACATAGCACCCATTGCCTGTTGCAGTGTACAACCGACACCTGGGACCTTTGTGAGGGTGCAGCAGATCTGCATGCGTGATTGCAATACAGGCATTGAGATGGAGGTCGTCGCTTTGAATAATTACTATGAGCTATATTGCCTATCAGTATACGCTGTGTATGTCCGTAACAGAATAAATATGCATATCGGACGACCGGTTCCCTATCTCTTTATTATTCAGTTGTGCTCCCCCTGTTACCGGTGTTTCAATTTGACCCTAAGTGTTTGAGACAACATATATGCGGAATATTGATGATATTAGTCATACTTACATTTCTGGTTTCCCTGATACGCAAATCAGTTGCATATACAACTATGTAGTGCATTTCTGTCAGAAAGTATTTTACATGCCATTTTCATGTGTTACAATTCCAATGGAAAGCAGTGTGTTTAAAGGTAATGATAAGAAGTGGTATAAACACTGATAGATATGTAAGGCCAGAGGGCGACTAAAATACGTTTGACGGATTCTTGCAAGGGATGTGAATCAGTAAAGGCAGTTAAGCTCAAGACACTAATGTGATCAGTCCTGGAGTATTGCTCAACGTTTGGACTCCAAAGTAGACACAGCGGTAGAACTTGAAAGATTTCAGGAATGCGCGGAAAGGCTCATAACTGATCGTACAAGAGAGAGAGAGAGAGAGAGAGAGAGAAAGAGAGAGAGAGCGAGAGAGTGTCCATCTAATACGCATACAGGTGGAGTAGTTGATTAAATTCACGTACAACAAAAGATAACAGTGCAAGGCAACTAGCTTTGACATTAATTTGAATAATAGAAGAACAATTATTTGTGAATATTCAGTTTCTCACAGTCTTGTCATCCCCATCCCCCTCTCCTTCGTCTTGGGTGAAGGCGTTTTTGGGCCAATACCAAAAACGCCTTCACCCACAACCCTAGTGCTTAGCCCGCCAACATTCTGCAGACATCTCATTTGTTTTATCAAGGTCATGCTGAGTTTTTCCGAGCCTACCGCGTATTCTTCTGTCTAGCGTTCCGTAATTTGTTTCGGCTAATCTGACGTTCACGGAAGAAAGTCTCTAACAATTTACTGGCATTCGTATACTGAACTGCTTACTTATAATCGCACAATGATTATACAGTCAAGCTGTGATCGGAAAAATATTGCATTTCACCGTGCCGTCTAGTGGACTGTAGGGAGCGGCACAGACCGACCGGAACAGCATAGCGAGCAGAACAGTGGACTGGAAGCTGAAGGGAACAAACCAATGCTATTTCATGCTGGAGATGCTAGTAGTGCCAGGAGCAGAGAACCGAGTCTCAGATCAGCGCTGAAGGCTTCGGGTATTTATTGTTTCAAGCATATGAGCTGTCAGTGATATCACGGGACAGTTGGATCGTCATAACTCGCTCCGTATAAACCATCACGAGTGAGAACTTTAAAAGAAATGGAATGCGTAAATATACAATAACTTCAAGATCCAGCCACTGCAAGGAAATTCTGTAAAGCACTTTAACTGATCTATGAGGTTTCGTGACTGCAGCCGGATTATGTTGCCTTCTTGCCACAGTATTTCGGATGGCAACCATCCAGCCATCGTCAGATGAGTGTCTGCCACTGCTAGTTCACGCTGTTGGCCATATAGAAAAAATTGGTGCGGAGACGCAAGCAGCATTGGAGGCCGTCACAGGAAAGTCCTCTATCGAAATCCGCGCCCTCTGCAAATTCTATGCCATCTGTGGCGCGCAGTTGCGTGCATAAAGAAGTGAAACATCAAGTCCGTTCTCTGCCGGAGTGCGTGCTCGAGTCGCTAAAGACGAACATCAGATGTCGTCAAGTGTGTCATTATAAATAAAATGTTTCCCTAAGAAGAAATAAAAGAGATCACCGGGTCGCAGGCCTTGTATAGTTGAAAGCCACCGTCAAGATTTTTAAGTTCTTGAGCTAGACGTATTATCACAGATTCTTTGATTACTAAACCCCAAAAGGATATCTATGGGGCCAAGATTTTGTGGCATAATAATCCATAAATAGTCCTGTGGTAATACAGTGCTCAGCTGCGGCCGACTTAACGGGATGTGATCAAGCTTACATAGGTCAGACGATACGCATAGTACATGGAAGGTGAACTGAACACGAACGCCACATTCGTCTTTCGCAGCCCAGTGAATCGGCCATAGCTGAGCATTGTATTATCACAGGACGCCGTGGTTATTCTGCCACTAATATCTTCGCCCCGGCGGGATCCTTTAGGGAGTGAGTAATGCGCCCGCGAGCCATGGATGCAACAGTATTCGCAGAGGGTGCGGATTTCAGTAGATGACCTTGTGACGGACGCCAATGCGCTTGCGCTTCCGCTCCTACTTTTCCTATAAAGCCGTCCCGTGAACTGGCGGTCTGCAATGGTGGACACACACTGAAGGCTGGACTGTTGCCATCCGAAATATTGTGCAAGAAATTAACATGGTCCGTCTGCAATCTCCAAACCTCATGGGATATTCAGTATGCCGGGAAAACTTCAAGAATCACACACTGTGATACTTATATTGATAATTATGGCAATTGCTTCTACATCACTTTGTTACTAAACATCTTAGCCGAAAAGAAGCCTTTTGCACTACTCTACTGCTGTTCTTCCACATCATTTCATACCAAGTGAATAAATAATAACTTTATCTTGTGACTCTTCCATTTGCTTCGCGTTTGAGTAGAAAAAAAAAAAAAACAATATGGGAGGTGTGTGCTCGCGTTGATGGAAAACATATTTTATTATTTGTTTACTTATTTATTCCCCCAACCAGTTTCGGCGACAAATATTGCCATCGTCAGTGGGTTCTTTAAATCTCAATTATTGTACGTTATAGTATGTTTTTAAGAGTTGTTGTCGCTGTTTGCGGTATATTTTCTGTCCTTTTTCTGTTGCCGCTTTTCTCGGTATACTTCATGTAATCTGCGAATTTGTTGGACGCCCTGCAGGTAAATTTATACACAGAAAAGCAAAACTTTCGCACTTCGTTTATGATCCAAAATGTCATGCCATTTTGTATGCCGAGCAGAACGGCAAGAGAAAAAGCACAAAAATATGCCGCAAACAGCGACAACAACTCTTGAAAACATACTATAACGTACAATAATTAAGATTTAAAGAACCCACTGACGATGGCAATATTTGTCGCCGCAACTGGTTGGGGGAATAAATAAGTAAACAAAATAACAAAAACTGTTTTGCACCAAGGCAAACTCAAAATTCCTATTTTCTTGTTTTTGAATAAATAATTTTACACATCACTAAACCAGGGTAAAAAGAAACTATGTACAAGGATTCCAATGTAATTAGAGGGACAAAGATATCACAGGTGCCCCGTTTCCCCGCTACGGGGCCATGAAAGTTTGTACGCCACTAATGTTCAGAGACAGCGTTCACACTGCCATGTGATAAATATTGTATGGAGATAATGTTGAAAGAGTCAACGATTTACGTTAATGCGCAACTGGCATCTGGGATATTAATGATTGCCTCCTACTCGACCAGCCATACATATGTCTCACCAATAGTGGCTACAGCTGTAGCCAAACAAACAATCAGCATTGTTGGAAACACTTAACCTTTCACCCCCCACCCCACCACCACCCCCGACCAACCTTCACGAAAAGAAATAATATTCAGCTTTCAGGAATTTTAAAAGCATCTCTGAACTCCTCTACCATCAAATCCTTCACAGACATCTTCGTCACATAAAAAGAGTTTTTGTGTCCTCCTTCCCCTAAGGACTATAAAATTTTGTATACATAGTTTTCTTGCACCCTCCACATTGGAACACTATCAGTAGTCTCTATTGTGAAAAGCTTAGAACCTTTTCAAATTGAACATTAATCTTAATAGGAATTTACATCACATTCTACGTATATTCTGATAACCAAGAGGATTAGAGGCTAAAAAATTAATTTTTTGCGGTATTTTCAACATATATACTGATATCTTCTAGCTACCTGTGTAATAACTGCTCACCGGAATATAAAACGCCATCCTGATTGTCAGGAGGCACCACCTACGTAAAATAGGTTTTACATATAGGGGTTCTGACTTTTATAGTTTATTTAAGATGCATTCTTATCAACGCCATATGCCACTGGGATGCAAGTGTAAAAGTGTGAACGACGTGGAAGAACCTGCCGCAAGATTTTCTTACTACACACTTATACAGAATAGATTTTTTATGGAACTTCGATGCCGTGGCTCCTACAGCCTGAATAAAAGTTCGCGGAATTACTAAGAATGCCGACTGTATTTTAATGCAACGCGAGAGAATTATTAGTGGAAATCAGGAAGAACTTAGCTTTTTGGTTAAGTTATTCTCGTGCTCTTCTCCCTTCAATTTATTATTCATCTGGACGCAGGGATGCTGATACTCATTCCACCTCTAGTACGAATAAGTCGTTTTGATTTGTTTGTTACCAGATAATATGAGTCTTTATAGGACTATGAGTGAAACTGTTAGTCTTCAACCATTTCTAAGCCTGATCCATTACTTTCCTGGCTATGTCTGGCTTGGTTTCATCTGCAAATATGTTTCATAATATTTTTGGTATATCATTTATGCAACAGCGTGCCGTTTGCCGAGCCTTGTAGACCTCCACTTATGTTTTCCCTCCATGAATTTAATTTTGTTCCTGTCGCAACACTCGCAGTAACTGATCACAAGTGGCCCTTTCTGGTCATTGCGATTGGTGACAGTCCACATAGTCGACGTATCGATACAACCCCAAGACCTGAGCCATAGATATAAGATTTCTACAATTTGTACAAACTAATTTATAGGAAGGTGCTGAATGCTGCAAAGAGCCATATAACGGCAAAATAATATGCTGTACTGAGAATGAAGGAAAAGGGATGTCATTAAAGAGGAAACAGGGAGAATCAAACAAAAGCATAATAATATACGGCTGTTTAAGTACGTGAACGTGCATTTTTCAAGTATTACTCGGAAACTACAATAAAAATTCCAAGAAAATCAACAACTGTAAGTAATAAAGAACTAACTATTACGATGCTATTAGCGATCACAGAGCATGGTAAAATTATACATAATCTAAAAATCTATAAAAATAAGAAGTCAAGAGAACAAATGACGTACCAGTCTGCATGGTAATTTAATGCTTACAAGTTCCCTTATAACACATAATAAATTTGTCATTCACACAAGCGAACTTTTCAGAATAGATGAAACACACAAGAAATGTGCCTCTGTTAAATAAAGGTAACTCGAAGACAGAGGAAACCACAGGCCATTACTCTGCATCATTATTATCTAACACAATAGAATCAGTTCTAAAATGACATGAATAAATACAATCTTCTATGTGAATAATATTTCGGGGTCTGTAAAGAAAGAAACGCAGTGTTCCCCATCGTCCGATCAAAATATAACTTTTAAAGGACTCACATTTTATTCGTAAGTGTGGCCGTTCAAGCAATATTTATTTGTATACATGAATTATGGTTTGTCTGCTTACTTTTATTTTTTCCCGTGTTTTCCATTGCGTTCCAAACCGCAAGAGCTCCGACATCAGAGCCACACTGCATCAACGGTTTCTTTCGTACACAACACACTGCCATCTGTCCGTGCTGATTGTTGTTGCAGCATCTCATTCCCTAAGCTCCTCCCGCCGATAATTATTCATTTCCTCCCTCTGTAAAAGACAGCTGGGGATAGCGACTATGTGTGAGTACGTGTGTACGATTGTATGTGTGTGTGTGTGTGTGTGTGTGTGTGTGTGTGTGTGTGGAGCGCTTGGCTTCCTTTCTGACGAAGGTCTTGGCGGCAAATTTTGTGAACACGCTTTTCGACATGCTTACCTGCCGCCCGGCGTGTGAGTAGCAATTTAGCCGCTTGACACTACAGTCCCTATCTCATGTAGTTTGTTGTAAATAGTCCATTGCACTTCAACATGAAAGTGATGTACAAAATGTTGTGAAGTGAGAATTCTTCTTTGCTTTCGGACATGAAATGACAAGTACATGTCTAATGATGTTGCCCCGCGTTAGGAGTCAACAATTAATTGATATAAATAATTAAATGAAGTCAAACACGAAGGGTACAAAATTAAGGGGATCATGTTTTACATCCCGCGTGGAAGGCGGTTCGTGGGTCTGCTCACGGAAAATTGAAAGGTTGGCCGAATGAAGGAAGTGAGTAGGAGCAGGAAAAGGTAATACACGTCGGTTCTGCAAGAAAGCAAAAGCGGTTTATTGGTGCATGAATATTTACAGAGGCGTACGTAGGTGCGAAGGTGAAGCGAAGTGTCCCTTCCATCTGCTCTTGACGAAATGGGTAGAATCTGGAGCGGAGCTCGTAGTTCTGCACAGCACCGGCTTCAGGACGCTGTCGTCGATATCTGTCGTAGTGCCAACCTAAGAACTCTAATACGCCGTGGCATCGTTGCTATCGATACTACATCATGTATGAATAGAAAAGGTTGCTTATATGATCAAACCATGGAAGAAATATATTTATTTTCGTGCTGTTTGCACAAACCGAAACAAAATTATAAGTCTCTGGGCTGCTTTGACGGGACGTGGAGACGACTCAATTATTAAGGGGAAGAAGGGGGGGGGGGAGACCAGTATTCTCGCCGTTATTCGTTATCGTTCGTCGTTTACTGCGTCGGCGGCAGGCGCTGCATCTGTACGGCGCGTCGCCTCGGGGCTGATCGGTGCGAATCGATTGTCCTCGTCACTCAACAATCACTTCGCATTGTATGCCAATTGTCGGCTGCGTGACCGAAGCTGTGATATCACGTTGTCGGAAGGCGGATGTCACCGATGGGCGGAAGAGCGTCCATGTCCTGTAGCTTCTGTGGTGTCTCCACGACACCCCCTTTCGCTCCTCCTCCATCTCTCAGCTCCATTCCTCTTCGAAATTCTCTTCCATTCGGCGTTGTGATTGGCGGAAAAATTTTCAGTGCAGCCCAATGGCAGATCGCTGTTCAATAGCCATGCCTCTCTGTGCAGGTGGTAAATTTCCTATCTTGCGTGTACTAGTGCATGCCTCGTCATTTGGCATTTTATCACGTTTTCACATTTTTACGATGTTTTTCTACATACCGAGGCTGTTATGAGAGCAGCTGCACAACACTTGTTTGTAAACGAGGCATGGACAGACTCACGTTCAGGCTTCCTCTCAGATTCTGCCGGCGTCTGTGATTTATAAGGACTGTCCTTACTTTCGAGAAAAACATCTTCTTATGAATGCTGCCAATTCCCCGCGCTTTGTGTACGCTCCTCCCTTTGCCAGTGGGGTGCTGGAATTGTTAACACATTCCTGCTTTGTAAGACAGGTAAAATGATTGCTGCCAGGTTAGAAGAACTCACATGATCTCGCGCGCACATTCTTGACGTTCTGTCCTAATGGCTGCAGGTGTGCATCAGCTCTTGGCAAGCTTCTCATTGTAAGACAAGCCCTTCTCAACTTGTCCCTCTTTGAGCGAGGCTAGGGCGTCCATCTAGCTTATCGCTGTGTGCTTGCAGAATGACTGCAGTGTCCTCACATCCGGCTCTCTGCTCCTCCTTGGCCACTCGCTGGGGGTTGGTGAAAGTGGCCGAGCTCGGACGTGGTACACAGCTCCTTGTCATGACTACGAAGCTTCAGATACGGAAGGTGGAAAGTCACGGCGAAGTGGCTCATCTATGTTCACTTGGTCCGCCACACACACACACACACACACACACACACACACACACACACACAAACTTCGAATGAAAACAAAAATCTTCACTCCCTAACAGATAGACTAACACATAATTCACTGATGTGGGATATTACGGGAAACTATACTCCTGGAAATTGAAATAAGAACACCGTGAATTCATTGTCCCAGGAAAGGGAAACTTTATTGACACATTCCTGGGGTCAGATACATCACATGATCACACTGACAGAATTACAGGCACATAGACACAGGCAACAGAGCATGCACAATGTCGGCACTAGTACAGTGTATATCCACCTTTCGCAGCAATGCAGGCTGCTATTCTCCCATGGAGACGATCGTAGAGATGCTGGATGTAGTCCTGTGGAACGGCTTGCCATGCCATTTCCACCTGGCGCCTCAGTTGGACCAGCGTTCGTGCTGGACGTGCAGACCGCGTGAGACGACGCTTCATCCAGTCCCAAACATGCTCAAAGGGGGACAGATCTGGAGATCTTGCTGGCCAGGGTAGTTGACTTACACCTTCTAGAGCACGTTGGGTGGCACGGGATACATGCGGACGTGCATTGTCCTGTTGGAACAGCAAGTTCCCTTGCCGGTCTAGGAATGGTAGAACGATGGGTTCGATGACGGTTTGGATGTACCGTGCACTATTCAGTGTCCCCTCGACGATCACCAGTGGTGTACGGCCAGTGTAGGAGATCGCTCCCCACACCATGATGCAGGGTGTTGGCCCTGTGTGCCTCGGTCGTATGCAGTCCTGATTGTGGCGCTCACCTGCACGGCGCCAAACACGCATACGACCATCATTGGCACCAAGGCAGAAGCGACTCTCATTGCTGAAGACGACACGTCTCCATTCGTCCCTCCATTCACGCCTGTCGCGACACCTCTGGAGGCGGGCTGCACGATGTTGGGGCGTGAGCGGATGACGGCCTAACGGTGTGCGGGACCGTAGCCCAGCTTCATGGAGACGGTTGAGAATGGTCCTCGCCGATACCCCAGGAGCAACAGTGTCCCTAATTTGCTGGGAAGTGGCGGTGCGGTCCCCTACGGCACTGCGTAGGATCCTACGGTCTTGGCGTGCATCCGTGCGTCGCTGCGGTCCGGTCCCAGGTCGACGGGCACGTGCACCTTCCGCCGACCACTGGCGACAACACCGATGTACTGTGGAGACCTCACGCCCCACGTGTTGAGCAATTCGGCGGTACGTCCACCCGGCCTCCCGCATGCCCACTATACGCCCTCGCTCAAAGTCCGTCAACTGCACATACGGTTCACGTCCACGCTGTCGCGGCATGCTACCAGTGTTAAAGACTGTGATGGAGCTCCGTATGCCACGGCAAACTGGCTGACACTGACGGCGGCGGTGCACAAATGCTGCGCAGCTAGCGCCATTCGACGGCCAACACCGCGGTTCCTGGTGTGTCCGCTGTGCCGTGCGTGTAATCATTGCTTGTACAGCCCTCTCGCAGTGTCCGGAGCAAGTATGGTGGGTCTGACACACCGGTGTCAATGTGTTCTTTTTTCCATTTCCAGGAGTGTATGTTTTCAGTTGTGCCCTAGTGTGTCAAATGGTTCAAATGGCTCTGAGCACTATGGAACTTAACATCTGAGGTCATCAGTCCCCTAGAACGTAGAACTACTTAAACCTAACTAACCTAAGGACATCACACACATCCATGCCCGAGGCAGGATTCGAACCTGCGACCGTAGCGGTAGCGCCGTTCCAGACTGAAGGGCCTAGAACCGTTCGTTCACAACGGCCGGCCCTAGTGTGTCATTCCCAGTCGATTATTTACATATATTGTTGCCCTTGATCAATAGACGCAAGACATGCACAAATAAATGAAGATCGAAAACAAGGAAACAATATCCAAAGAACAAAAATCACAATGCATGTGACAATAATGTCACAGATGTACATAAGAAACGTGCAGAATAAACATGTAATCAAGACTAGAGAAAATCATGTAGAGCAACCACATGTGAAACAAAAGTGAACTTTACACACCAATAATGTTAATAAAAGAGCTATTTGTCAGAAATGCCGACATGGAAATTACTCAAGACAGAATTAACGCAAGTGACATAAAAGTTGACCTAAAGTGGTATTGTTCATCAACGGGCGCTATAAAATCGATACAGAATGGATGTCAGGTCAAACATCTGGTCACACAAAACAAAAAATTTTCCGATGATACAATTTATTGGACTGATATGGGTATGCTAGATATGATGGGACGAGTAGCACTTTTACGTTTTCGTCAACAGAGTACATGTTTCCTTACTTTATAAGAGAAACAAATATAAGATTTGTACTTTTCCTTCTTCTACAGAGTTCACAATCAGTGTGTATAATGTGCTCGTTGGTAGGCCTCCTTCTCATTTACTAGGTTGCATACTGTCAGCTGTGCGAGCCGCATGGACGAACTCGTATGAAGAAAAAAAAAGTACTCGTGTACCTAACTTCGTATACCATTAACTTAAGCATATATATATATATATATGGAAATGTCGTGTGGCGAGGGCCTCCCGTCGGGTAGACCGTTCGCCTGGTGCAGGTCTTTCTATTTGACGCCACTTCGGCGACCTGCGCGTCGATGGGGATAAAAACTGAATAGTGTCAGCTGCGCGAGCCGTGCTGTAGAGTGCCCCAGGGTATCCAGATCCAACTCCCTCCTCCTTCTCCTCGGCTGCTCCTGACGCGTTGGCGGAAGTGGCCACGGTCGGACTTACTACAACAGTTAAATTACCAGAAGAAGAAAATGGTTGTCTGTAGTACAAACAGGGGTCCACAATGGAACGAAAAGTTGTGATCACTTACCCAGTAACGTAAAATCCCTGACTGATAGCAAAGCAAAATTTGAAACTAAACTGAAAACGTTTCCTCTGACTCCTTAAATTTTGCACAAGACTATCTATTATTGCAGTGTGTAAAAGATAATGGGCAGGAATTGCTGACTAACATCTGTCTGTCTTTAATTAAGAAACATAAACCTAATAAATGATGACCATGGAAGTAAATTTCGAAATGAAGCTGATTTGATATAAAACGATTCATTTCACATCATTACGATATATCTTGCGAATCATTTATGGAACATGTGTAAGTAGGCTGTTTAGGTTTTTCTGTTGGTAACGCCACGTAGCGCTCTGTATGAAAATCACTGGCTGTGCTGTGTGCAGTCTGTGGCTGGTTAGAATTGTTGTAATATTCGCTATTGTAGTGTTGGGCAATTGGCTGTGAATTGCGCGTAGCGTTGCGCAGTTGGAGGTGAGCCGCCAACAGTGGTTGATATGGGGAGAGAAATGGCGGAGTTTTGAGAGCGGATGATCTGGACGTGTGTCCATCAGAGACAGTAAATTTGTAAGACTGGAGGTCATGAACTGCTATATATCATGACTTTTGAACACTATTAAGGTAAATACATTGTTTGTTCTCTATCAAAATCTTTCATTTGCTAACTATGCCTATCAGTAGTTAGTGCCTTCAGTAGTTTGACTCTTTTATTAACCTGGCAGTAGTGGCGCGCGCTGTATTGCAGCAGTTAGAGTAACGAAGAATTTTGTGTGGTAAGTGATTTGTGAAAGGTATAGTTTAATGTTAGCCAGGGCCATTCTTTTGTAGAGATTATGGAAAGTCAGACTGCGTTGCGCTAAAAATATTGTGTGTCAGTTTAGTGTTGATCAGAATTGGTAAAGAGCGAAATGTCTGAGTACGTTCAGTTCTGCTGAGCTGTTTGAAAATCAAATAATGTAAGAGGTTTATCAGCACAGTAATTCATTAATTTTTTCAAAGGGGACGTTTCACATCAAACTAACTAACTATTGCTAAATCACAAAACATTCTATGGGCTTATATTCTTTCAAAATCTCAAAATGAAATCCATAAGTAAAATTAAGCAGGTTATCAAAGTAGACATACATTCCAATTGTGATATGTTCCTGAAAAACTGACAGAGTTACTGGCAAGAAATATTCGGGAAAAAGAAGCAAATAGCCTCATGTTGGAAAGGTAAGCCAATATGGTATGTTACACAGGTTACTGGTTAGGCTATCATTACTAAAACAAAAATGAGAACTTAAAAGACTTACATAGATGTTAAAGCTAAATATCCATTTGATGGGGTCAAAGGCTTTTAGACCATTCCCTATGGCATTTATAGTATTGTACAGTCCTCGAACGTGTTTATTATTGGTCATACATTGTGTAAAGCTTCACAGGCAACATTTCAAAGTGAGAGGGTGAGTAAATTGCAGTGAGACTAATGCACTGACAATCTAATAAAACGAGAGCTTTATTCTACATGTTATGCAACTCTGTTTGTTTCACATTTCAGAAATCGAGCACTTTGTTGACATACACAAAATGTGATAGGATGCCTTGCTTCTTTCCTCTTTGTAAGCGTTTATGGGCTAACAAAGAGTACGTAGGTACTTTTTTTCTTTTTCGCAAACGTGAACATTAAAAATGTGCATACGACTCGAAAGCTGAAAATGTAACGAACTAGAAGCAGTGAGCAAACAAGCATGGTTTCGAAGTTAAAGCTTCGTTTTCTTTCTACACACAAAAAGTAAAAATTGAATTAAATGGATTACGAATGTATTTTTTACCTCCGTGGTTAGTACTATGGAAAAAAATTATCTTTGCTGCTAACTGAAATATTATAGTCACTGTGAAAACAGGGGTACTTTGTGCAGAGAAACCAAAAGGAAACCCTCAACGAAGTTTACAATTCGTTGACACGCAGCCCAAAACATTAGGTATTCCGCATTTATACCTCCATGGTTCACCACGGTGGTACTTCCCTGTAATGTTACCCTGACTTGCCAGTGCCCAGTTTTGAAAGCTGGCGATACCTGTCGTCTTTTGTGGTCGTATCCTAAGTAGCATCTGATGCCTCGATTGTGTGGAGATGTGGTTGTTTCATAAAAAATACCAGCTTGCGTCGTATAAGGGTGGAGTAACCGATCTGATAGTAATCTAAAGTATAAAGGAATTTCATTCCAGTCGTAAGTGGAGCCTATCAAGAAACATTTTCTTCTTTATACACCACTGGCCATTAAAATTGCTACACCACGAAGATGACGTGCTACAGACGCGAAATTTAACCGACAGGAAGAAGATGCTGTGATATGCAAATTATTAGCTTTTCAGAGCATTCACACAAGGTTGGTGCCGGTGGAGACACCTACTACGTGCTGACATGAAGAAAGTTTCCAACCGATATCTCACACACAAACAGCAGTTGACAGGCGTTGCCTGGTAAAACGTTGCTGTGATGCCTCGTGCAAGGAGGAGAAATGCGTACCACCACGTTTCCGACATTAATAAAGGTCGGATTGAAGCCTATCGCGATTGTGGTTTATCGGATCGTGACATTGCTGATCGCGTTGGTCGATATCCAATATATACTGTTAGCGGAATATGGATTCGGTGGTTTCAAGAGGGTAATATGGAACGCCGTGCTGGATCCCAACGGCCTCGTATCACTAGCAGTCGAGACGACAGGCATCTTATCCGCATGGCTGTAACGTATCCTGCAGCCACGTCTCGATCCCTGAGTCAACAGATGGGGACGTTTGCAAGGCAACAACCATATGCACGAACAGTTCCACTACGACGTTTGCAGTAGCATGGACTATCAGCTCGGAGACCATGGCTGCGGTTACCCTCGACGCTGCATCACAGACAGGAGCGCCTGCGATGGTGTACTCAACGACGAACCTGGATGCACGAATGGCAAAACGTCAATATTTCTGATGAATCCTGGTTCTGTTTACGGCATCATGATGGTCGCGTCCGTATTTGGTGACATCACGGTGAACGCACATTGGAAGCGTTTATTCGTCATCGCCATACTGACGTATCAACCAGCGTAGTGGTATGGGGTGCCATTGGTTTGACTTCTCGGTCATCTCTTGTTGGCATTGATGGCACTTTGAACAGTGGACGTTACATTTCAGATGTATTACGACCCGTGCCTCTACCCTTCATTCGATCCCTGCGGAACCCCACATTTCAGCAGGATAATGCACGACAGCATGTTGCAGGTTATGTACGGGCGTTTCTGGATGTATCGTGTTGAAGCTGCAAGGGCAGCTGTACCTGTACACGCCATCCAAGCTCTGTTTGACTCAATGACCAGGAGTATCAAGGCCGTTATTACGGACAGAGGTGGTTGTTCTGGGTAGTGTTTCCTCAGGATCTATACACCCATATTGCGTGAAAACGTAATAACATGTCAGTTCTAGGATAATAAATTTGTCCAACGTATACCCGTTTATCATCTGCATTTCTTCTTGGTGTAGCAATTTTAATGGCCAGTGGTGTACATGAATTATAGTGCTGCTGTTTGCTTTTACTGTTCTGGTTTGACTTAAGATTTCATATCAGTCCAGCTCGAGAAGCTCTCTGCTGTTGGGTACCAACCATATTTAGCAAAATATGTTCACAACATTTTGGGAAAGAAGACATAGACCGAACATCACTTTTGACAGTGCGTATTAGGGAAAAATGCTGTGTCGTTGTTTTTTTTCAGATTCCTACTGTAGTGTTGGCAGAAGAGCCAACACTGTGTTTCTAGAGGAGGCCGAAATGCACGCGTTTAATTACACGCTGACTGGCGTGAGGTTTGTAACAGGACAATATCTTGAAAATTGCAAATAAAGTACGTAGATGATGTAATACTTAACTTTAATCCACAATTGTAGAACATCTCTCTTGATGATACATGCTTCACATAATAAATAATTGAATACGGCGCCTTGCTAGGTCGTAGCAAATGACGTAGCTGAAGGCTATGCTAACTATCGTCTCAGCAAATGAGAGCGTAGTTGTCAGTGAACCTTTCCTTGCAAAGTCGGCTGTACAACTGAGGCGAGTGCTAGTACGTCTCTCTAGACCTACCGTGTGGTGGCGCTCGGTGTGCTATCACTGACAGTGGCGACACGCGGGTCCGGCGTATACTAATGGCCGCGGCCTATTTAAAGGCTACCACCTAGCAAGTATGGTGTCTGGCGGTGACACCACACCTACTCACTTAGAAAAAGCTTGTAATGTGTAGAATATCAATTCTGAATTCAATTCCTATAAAATTACAACATAAAAGCTTTCTGCCAAGGTATCAGACACTATTTTTTTATGTTATGTACGTTAATGCAGAATTGATATATAATTACACACTATTTATTTTTACGCATATTATCTGAATATCTTACAAAATGTGGAACTTTTAATTACATTTGTTTTCAGCGTCTAGTGGTAGTGTCTTTGTTTAGCAATCATACCGTTCACGGTCCCGATGTCGAATCCCACCACCACTTGAACTTTGAATAAAAATCATCAGCATTACCGCCTGAAAACTTCTGGCATAAGGAATCACTTTAATTCTGTCACCAGCCTTGTCAAACAGGGTGGAGGAGCGGACAGAGGTTTAGGGCACTCTCTTGCCCTTGGGGTGAGATACTGCCCCTAAAGGTGGAAGAACAGCAATGATGAACGGCATGAGGATTCAGAAGACAGTGGAAACCACTTCATTAAAGACACATGACGTGTATCCACAGGAGATGTGACCTGTAAATGAAAAAGTGTCACTATGATTTATCCACTGGAAAAAGAGTCCAGATCTCTGGAAGAGGACTGTTGAGGCGGAGGAGACGATAAGAAATATATTGAATAACCAACTAGAGGAAAACGTCTATGCGTCGGGCAATGGAATATCGGAAGTTTGAACGTGATAGGGAACCTAGAAAACCTGAAAGGGGGGGATATAGGACTGAGTAGATGGCGGCTGCAGTGTAACACGTGTTAAGTTCGGCTCGTGAATTTAGTTGATTTCGAAGGTGTTCTCGCAGGTGGTGCTGTCTAGTACAAGTGGAAATCGTGTAAACAACAGTGCTCTGTGCAGTAGTGCTATTTTTTTTCTGTGCTCCGCCAATATAAATAGAAGAGTGAACAGCAGCGCGTCCAGCAGCGGGGAAGCCGCAGGTGCGGCGGGTCTGCTCTTGGCGGAAGGTGCGGCCGCGGCTCCCGGTATAGCGGAGCTGGTCCGCTCTGAGGTAAACGCTGCGCTTCGCGATAAAAACAATCTCGATCTGATAGCAGGCACTATATCAGATACTGTAAC
Source organism: Schistocerca piceifrons (assembly GCF_021461385.2). Classification (NCBI taxonomy): domain Eukaryota; kingdom Metazoa; phylum Arthropoda; class Insecta; order Orthoptera; family Acrididae; genus Schistocerca; species Schistocerca piceifrons. The sequence goes on from NW_025728290.1 coordinate 5,486,664, forward strand.
GGCAGCAGTATTGGCCAAAATGCGTGAAACTGTTGAGGCCAATACTGCCGAAATTACAGCACTAAAAAGTCGGTGTCTGAATACGAGAAAAAGACGCGAGAGTTAGAGGTGAAACTATCTGCCGCAACAGACGAGCTAGAACAGTACCAAAGGCGAAATAGTCTACGACTGTTTGGAGTAGCAGAAAATAGGGAAGAAGACACAGACAACCTGCTTATAGAGGTTGCGCTTGAAAAATTAGGTGTTGAAGTGACCAAGGCAGACATTGACAGGATCCATCGGGTGGGACGAAAACTACCAGGTGCTACCAAACCTCGTCCAATAATAATTAAATTTCTCTCGTACCGGAAAAGGGCAGAGATCTTTACCCATAAAAAGAAGTTAGCAAGGACAGGGCTTACAATAAGGGAAGGTCTGACACACGAACGGCTAAAGATTTTAAACAGTGCCATATCCCATTTCGGTCTTCAGAATGTGTGGACTCAGGATGGCAGAGTAATCATTAAGACAGCAGCTGGAAGGAAGACGATCACAAACATGACAGAACTGAATAGTATTAAGTGAAGCTACTCGAGCCAAAAGTGCAAACTTAACACCATTTGCAAATTGTAACAGCCCTATACCCACATATAGTCTTGTAACTGTATTAACTTTTCAATTATACCCATATTTGTACCTTCAACTAATTGTTTTTGTAACTGTATTAACTTTTCACTATTTTTTTTGTGTCTGTAGCTCTAACCATTACTTAATTTTAGTTACTGCTAATACTTTTTTCATTTTCTCAGTTTATTCTCTTCCATTCTGTAATAGTTCTATTGCAATTATTAGTCTCTCCTTTAGTTCATTAATCACCCATCTCTTCGGTTTAAATTGTTCATAACAAAAATCACCATCAGTATCACTTTAGCAAATTTCAATCTAATCGTAGCTTCCTACGATAATCACTACCAGTATCACTTTCGTAAATTTCATTTTAATTCTAGCTTCCTACGATAATCTATTAATTATTAAGCTTACTTCTCTCTGCTGGCAGCATCGGCCTCTTAAATCACTCCCCTTTCCCTTATTTCCACCCTAACCTGTTTCAAATACGCTAATTACATTTCTCCTCTTACGACATAGGATACACAGTGACACACAGCCGTCACTATTATTGGTCATATTCTCCTTGCACCGAATACCACTAATCCATTTTCTATACTCCCGCAACCTCAGGAAATCTCTTGCAGTCGCCTTTCTTTCGGCACTCGCGGAGTCACAAACAGGGCGCGCAAAATCTCGGACACCCCTGTGTTATGTCACTTGGCACCGGCCAGTGCCCCTCGCGGCAGGTAGTGCCTAACAAAGGGACAAACCAGTCTGCCACCGTACTCCAGGCTGCTCACCGGAACGCGTCAGAGCTTTTAGCAGCTCACTGCAACATCCAGTCTTTACCTGCACATTACGAAGAACTTAGCCTCCTCTTGAACCAACTAAACTACCACGTAATCCTCTTATTCGAAACGTGGTTGAAACCACACATATCCACTGCATCTATTCATCTCCCAGGGTACACATTTCTTAGGGCAGACAGATAAAAAAAGCGAGGTGGCGGGGTCGGCGCGTATATACGAACAGATCTCAAAGCGAAAGTCTTATGTACGTCAAATCCTGCTGAAGAAAAAGAGGCTGAATTCATGTTCATTGAAATAAATATACAAAGTCGGAAATTCTTGACTGGCATCGTGTACAAGCCGCCAAAAATAATCTCAATGAGTTCCTTCCAGTCGGAATTACATTCAGTCCACTGTCAATACGAACATGTCATCGTAATTGGTGACTTGAACGTAGACCTGCTAAGAGACACTCCCTCCGCAATAAACCTAAGAAGATTGTTTAGTTACAATAGCATGAACATTCTTCCATTACAACCTACACACCATACGGCGCACAGTCATACTCTTAAAGACGTAATTGCAACGAAACAGACTGGCAAAGTAAGAGATGTTGGTCAAACATCGGCCCCTGGCCTCTCAGCACATGATGTAATATTCCTGGCCTACTCTCTGCAGCCCCCAAGGATCAAATCGCGTTACATAACTTGTAGGAACATGATACGTATTGACCTTGACGCTCTAACAGCCGATTGCTCAGAAGTCTCAGGGCATCAAATAATCAGAGAACCTACAATCGACGGCAAAATTAATGAACTTGGTGATAAACTCACTGGCCTCTATGACAAACATGCACCTGTGCCCACAATCCGTGTAAGAAAATCTCCTGCTCCATGGCTGACAGCTGAATTACATCAAATTATGACTAATAGGGATGCTGCCCACAGGCGTGTCAAGGCAGATCCGACACCCGAGCGTTTCGAAGAATACAGAAAGCTACGGAACAGAGTGAAACAATGCATTCGCAATGCTAAAATCAGGCACGCTCGCTCCCTTGTATGCAGCGATCTGACGCCCACGACTCTATGGAAGCATCTCCGTAGCTTGGGGGTCGGAAATGCAAAATCGGAAACTACTTTTCATGTGTCAGCTAACGAATTACATGAATTCTTCTCTGCACCTCCTGAATACCAGCACGGCTGATAATTACCGTCCACAAGAATCCCCAAACAGGATAATTAACAACGATAGCTTCCATCTAAAACATGTAACAACAAATACGGCAAGAAAAGCAGTAATGAGAATCCCTTCTGATGCAATAGGCAACGACAGTATCGGTATAACCATGATTAAGAATGTTGCCGATATCTTAGTACCTGTCTTAACTGACATATTTAATTTTTCCCTCGTGAACGGAATATACCCCACTGCATGGAAAAGAAGCATAATTCGACCCATCCCTAAGATCGAAAACCCGCAACTGCCTAGTGATTACCGACCAATTAGCATACTGCCTGCTGTTTCCAAAGCACTCGAATATATTGTTCATGACCAAATCACTGAACACTTACATGAATTCAGCCTATATGACAAATTTCAATCCGGTTTCCGTAAACATCACAGCACAAACACTGCTCTAATTAAAGTAACAGATGACCTGAAATGTGCCATCGACAATCGAAAGGCAACAATATTGACGCTACTGGACTTTAGCAAAGCTTTTGACACTGTTGAAAGCTACTTAAAAGACAGACAGCAATGTGTTGTCTGCGTAAATGAAAGATCTTCCTGGAAACATGTTTCCTCGGGAGTGCCACAAGGATCAGTCTTAGGACCACTTTTGTTTTCTTTTTATGTCAACGATATTTCGTCGGTTCTGTCCTCCTGTAAATATCATTTCTATGCCGACGACCTCTAGCTCTACTTAAGCGTCAGACCTGAAGACGTAAACACTGCAATCGCTAAGATGAATGATGATTGGTCTTCGGTAGTGACATGGGTGAAAATCCTGGGGCTTAAACTAAATGCAAAAAAGACGCAAATAATCTTAATAGCCCATCAGAAATTAATAAGTTCAGATTTCCGCGAACGGCTACCTCCTATTCTACTCGACGGTACTCCAATACCATATCAGAAAACAGTGAAGAACTTGGGTGTAACTTTGGATGAGCATCTCAACTGAGCGGAGAAACAGTCGCAGTGTGCCGAAAGACGTCTGCTTGTCTCTATGCTCTCAAAAAGTTTCGGAACATATTTCCACAGGACTTGAAACACCAGCTCGTGCAAGCACTCGTTCTACCGAACCTCCACTATTGTGATGTGATTCAACACGGCACGAGTAGTGAAAACAATAGACGGCTAGAGCTAACCATGAATGCCTGTGTGCGTTACACCTGCAACATTCGCCGATATGATCATGTTAGTGCTTCATACGCCGAGCTAAAGTGGTTGCGGCATGACAAATTGCGTGACTACCACACTCTATGTCTACTTCACAGACTCCTCGTCGCGCAAGCACCCCAGTACCTTGCTTCAGAGATTAAAAACCTGTCATGCCATCATAATCGAAACACGAGGTCACTCTTATTTGGTATCCTAACTGTGCCCACTCACAAAACAAAAAACTTTTGCAAACTCCTTCTCAGTTGCCGCTGTCCGCCTCTGGAACAAACTTCCCCTTACCTTGCGCAAAATTCAATCTCCTGCTGCTTTTAAGAAGAAGTTGAAGCATTTCCTACTATCATCCTCATAATGTTCTTCACAAAATTAATGTACCAGGCCAATCCTCTCATCTGTCAAATAGCGAAGCTAGCGTCTTCTATCCTGCTCCTGAGATCCCTTCCCCTTCATCTATCTCTATTAGCCAGGCAATCTTCTTTTCCTTTATATTTCCTTAATTATGTTTCATCATGTCTATTCTTCTCCTCCCTTCACCATGAGTCTCCCTCATACTCCCTGCTGCCAGCACTCCTATCTAAAATTCGTCCCTTCAATAATGTCTAATTATAACAGTACTTATGATCTACGAATATAAACTCTATATGTATGTATTTTTCCAGATGTACCTTTCTAATTGTTTATTTCACTTTTTGTACTAGATGTAGTTTAACATGCCTACTAAAACGTATGAATGTAAAGTAAGTAGAATGCCTGGTTAGATGTAAGAGAGGGCCTGATGGCCCTAATCTTGCCAGTTTCAATAAATAAATAAATAAATATACAGACGCTCAATCTTTTTAATCAGAGCATTTCGTTCTTGGTCTTCCACTCTTACTATTCTGTCTTGGCATTTGTACACATTGTATGATACGCGTCTTTCCCTACAGCTTACATCTATTTTCCCCAGAATTTCAAACATCTTGCACCAGTAGACATTATTGAATGCGTTTTCGAAGTCGGCAAATCCTACGAACGCGTCTTCATTTATCTTTAGTCCTGCTTCCATAATCAACCGCAACATCAGAACCGCCTCTCTGGTTCCTTAATCTTTCGCGATGCAAAACTGATCATCACATAACACATTCTCAGTATTATTCCCAGCCCAGCAGCTAGACACAAACTGAGATCTTTTCCCGCCAATTTCCAGGTGGCGGAAGGGAGGGGAGCAATGCATACAATCTAGGGATGTAAACTTTCACCCCTACTGTTCAGACTCTAGATCTAAGAAGTAATGATGGAATAAAAGAAAGGTTCAAGTGTGGAATTAAATTTCAAGGTGAAAGGATATCAGTGTTAGGACTCGCTGATGACGCAGCTATCCTAGGTGAAAGTGAAGAAGAATTACAGGATCTGTTGAATAGAGTGAACAGTCTACTGGGTACAGACTATGGATTGAGAGTAAATGGAATAAAGACGGAAGTAATGAAAAGTATCAGACATGAGAACATCGAGAAACTTAGCATCAGGATGAAGGTGCGAAGTAAAGGAAGTTATGGAATTCTTCTAGCTAGGCAGGAAAATAACCCGTGACGCATAGAGCAAGGAGGACATCAAAAGCATACTAGTACAGGCAAAAATTCATTCCTCTCCCAGTAAACTCCGCTAGTATCAAACGTAAGCCTTAATTTGAGAAAGAAATTTCTGAGAATGTACGTTTGGAGCACAGCTATATGTGGTAGTGAAGCACAGACTGTGACAAAACCGTAACAGAAGAAAATCGAATCATTTGAGCTGCAGTGTTGCAGACGAATCTTGAAGATTAGATAGACTGAAAAGTGTAGGAATGAGGAGGTTCGGCGCAGAGTCGGAGAGGAAAGGACAAGAAGAAGGGACACTATGATAGGACGTCTGTTAAGCAATCAGGGAATAACTTCCATTGTATTAGAGGGAGCTGTAGAGCGTAAAAACTGTGGAAGCAGGCAGAGAAGCTGCAAAAATTCTCTAGAGGGATAATAGTGTTCTGTCAGCAAAAAGTGAAAAACGCAAATAAAAGATTTAAAGCTTTTCAACAATCAAAGCAATGACTGAAGAACAAAGTTTCCTCGCTAAACACAGTAACTGATGAACTGAGAAGAAAAGATTTCATTTACGAAAATGGCCTGTGTTTTGGAATGGACACGGAATTCTTGCTACGACAAACTGCAAAGGCGACCTGTCAGAGTGTACTGAAAACATACCAACCAACACCCCGTTTAGTAGTCCTAGAACATCAGCAAGAAGGTGCCGGTGTATGAGTGGTGCACCTTAATTTACCTCCGAGGCTTTTACCATACGTTAATTGTATTGGCTATTGCGAGTATGGACAACCATCAGCTGTGGAATGGAATGACGACAATGAAAATTTGTGCCGGGCCGGGACGCGAACTTGGATTTCGCGCTTATAGCGAGCGGTCGCCTTACCATTTGGCTATCCGTACACGACTCACGAGCGGACACGAACTTCCATATGTCTATGACATGCACAAGTACGTCCATCATGTATGTTCCCGCACAGGTCAGACGTTGTAGTCGTCACAGTGTCTGGTCCTTTGACCATGCATGCATCGTGTGTTTCTTTGTTGTAAGTCATTACGTGCCATTTGTTACTGATTTGTTTTATGTTGTGTTGTGTTCGTTTGTGTGTACGTTTCATGATTATGTGCTGGTTGTTTTTGTACTTCGTGGTTTATTTATAAAATAAAACACAAAATCAAAAACAGGCAACACATATTCATGAAACATACACACGACAAACACAACACAACATACAACGAATCAGTAGATAGTCAGCAACATATAGCACATAATGAGTTACAACAGCATATCACACGCAGAGTGAGCAATATACTAAAGAAACAAGGACTCAGAATACAAAAACAATAACACAAAACAAAACAGACTTGGAATAAATACCACCAACACTGACAAATACAGCCTGTCTTACATATACCAGCTAACCGCACCAACGTGCGGAATTCCTCATCCAACGTTTTTAGCAAGCATGGAAATAAAAAGAACTACAACACTATGAGATGTTTACACTTTGTGGTCTAGTTTGGAGAGAAGGATGCCTGATTGCTATCTAGCTCCATAATCGTCGTCTGAACTTGCGACTGTTATGCAGGAAGTATTTTATAATATTTCAAGACGACAGGAAGCTGTTCTGAATGCCTGTTCATTACCTACGCCACATTAGGCATGGTAATGTATTTTTTCCAACCCTTTTAAATGTACGGGGATGTAAGTTTAAAAATGTCTTAACGGTATGGTCCAGTGGAAGCCTGTAGAGCTGGTCAGCTGTTGATTTGTCAACTACATGGTGATCAATAAGAAGATTTTCAGTTGTCAAAAAAAAAAAAGAAAACACTCCGTCTACAGGCCACAAGTGGCCCATCGGGACTATCCAACCGCCGTGTCATCCTCAGAGGAGGATGCGGATAGGAGGGGCATGGGGTCAGCACACCACTCTCCCGGTCGTTATGATGGTATTCTTGACCGAAGCCGCTACTATTCGGTCGAGTAGCTCCTCAATTGGCATCACGAGGGTGAGTGCACGCCGAAAAATGGCAACAGCGCATGGCGGCCTGGATGGTCACCCATCCAAGTGTTGACCACGCCCGGCAGCGCTTAACTAAGGTGATCTCACGGGAACCGGTGTATCCACTGCGGCAAGGCCGTTTTCTGTTATCAAGTTTTCATAATATTTTTACGGCCCTTCTGCCCTTGGCTGTTTAGCTTCAGAGTATTACGACATACGGCTTTGTTGAATGGGAGTCTGCATATTATGGTAACATTCCCGTGTGTAGTCTAATGAGGTGTGAGAGATATGTAAGTCAAACTCAGACAAAAGTGAGCTGTTACATTAACATATCCACGTGCTGGTGCCACCTCAGATTTTTACCCATCTCGATGACCACACATGGCACCTAATCCAGAGCGACAGACATTTCTGCCTCCTGCATGAGTTAGAAGTCTTTATCCATATCTGCTTTGGTTTCTGCGGTCAGAGACAGTTACCATAAAAATGTTTCTGAGTACGTGCTGTGTCGTATTATGAAGTAACTAGCAATGAATCTACATCTACATCTACATGATTACTCTGCAATTCACATTTAAGTGCTTGGCAGAGAGTTCATCGAACCACAATCATACTATCTCCCTACCATTCCACTCCCGAACAGCGCGCGGGAAAAACGAACTTCTAAACCTTTCAGTTCGAGCTCTGATTTCTCTTATTTTATTTTGATGATCATTCCTACCTATGTAGGTTGGGCTCAACAAAATATTTTCGCATTCCCAAGAGAAAGTTGGTGACTTAAATTTCGTAAATAGATCTCGCCGCGACGAAAAACGTCTTTGCTTTAATGACTTCCATCCCAACTCGCGTATCATATATGCCACACTCTCTCCCCTATTACGTGATAACACAAAACGAGCTGCCCTTTTTACACCCTTTCGATGTCCTCCGTCAATCCCAACTGGAAAGGATCCCACACCGCGCAGCAACATTCTAACAGATGACGAACGAGTGTAGTGTAAACTGTCTCTTTAGTGGACTTGTTGCATCTTCTAAGTGTCCTGCCAATGAAACGCAACCTTTGGCTCGCCTTCCCCACAATATTATCTATGTGGTCTTTCGTAATTTTAACTCCAAGGTACTTAGTTGAATTGACAGCCTTGAGAATTGTACTATTTATCGAGTAATCGAATTCCAATGGATTTCTTTTGGAACTCATGTGGATCACCTCACACTTCTCGCTATTTAGCGTCAACTGCCACCTGCCACACCATACAGCAATCTTTTCTAAATCGCTTTGCAATTGATACTGGTCTTCGCATGACCTTACTAGACGGTAAATTACAGCATCATCTGCGAACAATCTAAGAGAACTGGTCAGATTGTTACCCAGGTCATTTATATAAATCAGGAACAGCACAGGTCCCAGGATGCTTACCTGGGCAACACCTGATATCACTTCAGTTGGAATGAAACTGATATTACGGCCACAGTTTCTGCACTGACGGGTAAAAAGTCGCAGCACAAACAGGGAGTTGTGTGCCACAACCGAAAGTTGGTAGGCGTGTTGCTACATCTAAAAGATGAAGTCTGTTCAGAGTTCACACCAGTCGCATAAGAGTGGTACCAGAAACGCCACTACGAGGATGTGAATCAGGTTTGTTTTAAATGTAAGATGTAACGGTCGATGAGCAGCAGTTACCTTTGAGATTGGGCGCAGTGAGTTGATGTTAGTCAAGAATGCTTTTAAGGCGAAAAAGACGCCATAATAAGCCTCACTGAGTTTGCGGAGGTCATCTAATAGGGCTACGAGAAGCAGGATGTTGATTGTGCTATATTGGAGAAAGACTTGGCGGGAATGTAGCCACAGTACAAGATTTATGCCAGCGGTGGACACGAGAATGTACAGTCGGGAGAAGACGGGCACTACTGAGATCTCCAACTTTTGTAGTCCTGTCTTCCTCAGTTGCGTGTAAATTTACGGTATATTGATAATTTTTACGTATGGACAGTCTGACAGCAACTGAATAATACACAATTTTAGTGCCATACGCGTTTCGCCGTTATTTTCTGCAAGGCATCATCAGTGGCCTGGAATATGTACATATGTTAGCTATTTAATTTACATTTTTGTCACTGTACCTAGAGGTTATAAACAGTTCTGGTGGTTGGTACTTTCTATTAAGTGGTAATGTTTTGAACTGTACTTCCAGGCTGCGTGGAGAATTTCTCACATTTTACGGTCCTGTTGCATTTTTGGTGTTGTTCTTCTTCTTAGGAATGCCAGTTTGCGGTTTTTTCCCACATTCCACAGCACTATGAACTGAACGCTTGTTTCAATGCAATGTTTTGGTTTCTGTTGCCGACTGCCAAATGTATTGCCAAAGATCGAATGTTATTGCCAAGAATTTCGGGTGTAATTATTGAAGTATCTGTGATCTGTTCGTGTATGCATTTGTGTGTGTGTGTGTGTGTTTTGGTGTTATATAATTTTTTGTGCTGTGAGTGTGTGTGTGTGTGTGTGTGTGTGTGTGTGTGTGTGTGTGTGTGTGTGCATGTGTGTTTGTTCATTTATCACATGTTTGTTTAGTGCTATGGCTTTCTGGATGTGGAAGTTTTCTTGCGTTTGTATAAGATGTTTCTCATGATACAAAGAACATATGAGATGTTGGAAGTATGAAACAAACCATTCCACATTTGCAGAGCATTTAATACACAATAACCATCATCCTACAAACATGGAACAAGAAATGAAAATAATGAGAATAAGCAACCATGACAAACATCTTATACAAACACAAGAAAACTTCCACAACCAGAAAGTCATAGCAGAAAACAAACATGTGATGAATGAACACACATCAGCACCGGCTCCCTACTACACTTAATAAAGAAAATAATAACGTAAAACAAAAAAACTCTTCACTACACCATCTGGACACACACCCACACACACACAGCACAAAAAAATTATATCACACCACAACACACACACACACACACATACACGAACAGATCACAGATACTTCAATAATTACACTCGAACGTTTTGGCAATAACATTCTTTGGCAAAAACATTTGACAGTCGGCAACAGAAACCAAAACATTGCATTGAAACAAGCGTTCAGTTCATAGTTCTGTGGAATGTGGGGAAAAACCGCAAACTGGCATTCCTAAGAAGAAGAACAACACCAAAAATGCCACAGGACCGTAATATGTAAGACATTCTCCACGCAACCTGGAAGTACAGTTCAAAACATTACTACTTAATAGGAAATACCAACCACCAGAACTGTTTATAACCTATAGGCACAGTGACAAGAATGTAATTTAGATAGCTAACATATGTATATATTCCAGGCAACTGATGATATCTTGCATAAAATAAAGGCGAAACGCGTATGGCACTAAAACTGTGTTTTATTCAGTTGCTGTCAGACGGTCCATAAGTAAAAATTATCAATATACCGTAATACTACTGAGATCGTTGACCGGTGTGTTCGGCGTGGGGCCCTGGCGCATCGAACCGCATTTGCTCCAGCAGTTTGAGTGCAGTTAGCACGACACTGACACAATGAACTGTTACGAATCGGTTACTTCAAGGACGGCTCCGAGCTAGACGCCCTTTAGCGTGTATTCCAATGATCCCAAACCACAGCCATTTGCGACTTCTGTAGTGTTAAGCGGAAACTCGTTGGTGAGCGGAGTGGAGGTCTGTTGTCTTTTCTGATGAAAGCTGGTTCTGCCTCAGTGCCAAGAAAGTCCGTGTGTTGATTACAAGGAGGCCAATTGAGGGTCTGTGAGCTAGACACTCTAGATCTACACTAGGAGCTATGATATGGGGTGAGAATTCATATGACAGTAGGATCACTCTCGTGATTATCCCACACATCCTGACTGAACATCTGTACGGCAATCTGGTGATTCGACCAGCTGTGCTGCCATTCACGAACAGCATCCCAAGCGGTATTTTCCAACAGGATAACGCTTACCACATACCTGACTTGTAACCCGACATGCTCTGCAGTATCGACATGTAGCCTTGACCTGCTCTATCTCCAGATGTGTCTCCAGTCGAGCACTTCATCGGACGTAAACTCCAGCGAAATCTAAAAACAGCATTAACCGTCCCTGTACCGACTGACCAAGTGCAAGAGGTATGGGACACCTTACAAACTACCATACATCACCTGTACAACACAATACAAGTTTAGATGATTGCATTCAACATTCAGTCGCCTACACCGGTTATTAATGTACCAGTATTTCGCATTTACAATGGCTTACCTGTCATCTTGTGATATTAATCGCTCAAATATGTTATCTCGACAAATCTATTCCAGAAACATTATTACTCTACATTAATTATTTATGGTGCTACCATTTTTTCCCGTTTGTGTACATACTGCAAAAGTGGGCAGCAGTCACTTTTCGAGTGAAGTAACGCCATCGGCTTGGCGTCTTTCTTTAAGCGCAACTGCTTTGCTCTTCTTGGAATGAACTGTCAAGTGTTCCATCCACATTAAAAACATGATGAGCAGAGTGAGACTGCTTATCTTCCACTGTTTTAGCGTACGAAAACTCGTCTACGTTTACTTGGTTAAAAGCTTGTCTTGCCTTTGATATAGGTTTCCAGACACTAATACACTCCAGGAAATTGAATTAAGAACACCGTGAATTCATTGTCCCAGGAAGGGGAAACTTTATTGACACATTCCTGGGGTCAGATACATCACATGATCACACTGACAGAACCACAGGCACATAGACACAGGCAACAGAGCATGCACAATGTCAGCACTAGTACAGTGTATATCCACCTTTCGCAGCAATGCAGGCTGCTATTCTCCCATGGAGACGATCGTAGAGATGCTGGATGTAGTCCTGTGGAACGGCTTGCCATGGCATTTCCACCTGGCGCCTCAGTTGGACCAGCGTTCGTGCTGGACGTGCAGACCGCGTGAGACGACGCTTCATCCAGTCCCAAACATGCTCAATGGGGGACAGATCCGGAGATCTTGCTGGCCAGGGTAGTTGACTTACACCTTCTAGAGCACGTTGGGTGGCACGGGATACATGCGGATGTGCATTGTCCTGTTGGAACAGCAAGTTCCCTTGCCGGTCTAGGAATGGTAGAACGATGGGTTCGATGACGGTTTGGATGTACCGTGCACTATTCAGTGTCCCCTCGACGATCACCAGTGGTGTACGGCCAGTGTAGGAGATCGCTCCCCACACCATGATGCCGGGTGTTGGCCCTGTGTGCCTCGGTCGTATGCAGTCCTGATTGTGGCGCTCACCTGCACGGCGCCAAACACGCATACGACCATCATTGGCACCAAGGCAGAAGCGACTCTCATCGCTGAAGACGACACGTCTCCATTCGTCCCTCCATTCACGCCTGTCGCGACACCACTGGAGGCGGGCTGCACGATGTTGGGGCGTGAGCGGAAGACGGCCTAACGGTGTGCGGGACCGTAGCCCAGCTTCATGGAGACGGTTGCGAATGGTCCTCGCCGATACCCCAGGAGCAACAGTGTCCCTAATTTGCTGGGAAGTAGCGGTGCAGTCCCCTACGGCACTGCGTAGGATCCTACGGTCTTGGCGTGCATCCGTGCGTCGCTGCGGTCCGGTCGCAGGTCGACGGGCACGTGCACCTTCCGCCGACCACTGGCGACAACATCGATGTGCTGTGGAGACCTCACGCCCCACGTGTTGAGCAATTCGGCGGTACGTCCACCCGGCCTCCCGCATGCCCACTATACGCCCTCGCTCAAAGTCCGTCATCTGCACATACGGTTCACGTCATCGCTGTCGCGGAATGCTACCAGTGTTAAAGACTGCGATGGAGCTCCGTATGCCACGGCAAACTGGCTGACACTGACGGCGGCGGTGCACAAATGCTGCGCAGCTAGCGCCATTCGACGGTTTACACCGCGGTTCCTGGTGTGTCCGCTGTGCCGTGCGTGTGATCATTGCTTGTACAGCCCTCTCGCAGTGTCCGGAGCAAGTATGGTGGGTCTGACACACCGGTGTCAATGTGTTCTTTTTTCCATTTCCAGGAGTGTATTATGATCCTGTCTTTGACTGCCGTCGCCGAATTACTTACAATGTATTTTTTCACTCCATGTAGATAGTTCCATGTAAATCCATAAAATCGCTTTCTCGTTTCAAAAATAGATCAAGGATTTCTTATTTTTGCTCTTTTTTGGACAGTCTTCATAAGGTTGCCGTAATTATTCTACCACCTACTGCATCTCTGTTTTTCTTTTTCTAGTTCTTCCTTTCAGTGTAGTAAGTGGAATATTAAATTGCTTTAGCGCTTGCAGAAGAAGGTATCCTATCATCCTTTACCGACGCAATCTTATTTTCCATCGTCACACAGTACTATGTTTCTTTGCTCTGATTTCTGGAGATATTCCACAGGCATCTTTGTGGCCTGGCATCTGAGAGAATACCAAGAGGCAGCAGCAAACCGTAAAATACACCAGAACAGAGATGATTCTAAATAACATTGTTTAATTAATTAAATATGACTTGAGAGGGATAGAATGACGGATGGTGGCATTCAATGTAAAGGGATTTAGAGAGTAGTCTGTAGTATTATGTATGGTATACAGAAGTGACTAACTATTACTGAGGTAAGAAGCTTAAAAATGAAATGTAGATAAGAGTGGCCTCCTTGACCACTTCTCCCAATTGGGGACCATGTTGGTATTAATAGTTCACAGATGAATGTATCAAAGAGAGAGAAACAACAAGGAATTATAGTTTTGAAGCAAAGATATGTTTAAATACTGATATTGTAGATAGTCTTACTCTGCGTTTGAGTGGGATAACGAGAATAATATCATTTACTTTTATCAGACGACCCAAAATCGCAACAAGCTTCCTCTGTCAAACTTGCTGACAGCAGTTAAGGTGTATATTTGTTGTGTACATGATGGCGCTGCCTTAGAGACGGACCAAATTCTGCTTCCGCCGATCCTTGTATTAGTATGTAACGCACCCAATGAGATTGCTGCTAACGTAGAACCTTTTCTCCTCGCAGATCACACTCATGCAGTGATACCTGAATGCGCGAGGTATTATAACGAGTGTACAGACCTCTGATCAGTCAGTCTCCATTAGTCTGTACAAGTCTGCATTAGTCTGCACCAGTCTGTACCAGTCTGCAGTCTGCATTAGTCTGTAGTCAAGTTTCTGTCTGCGCCTAATAACATTACCATATTCCTGTACATAGCCACGTAGATAAATGACTAGACATGTTGTCAAGTATCAGAGATGTGTGAGAATAAGATGAACGTACCAAGACCAAAGGAACTTCACATTGTCAACTGTAAACAGCATCCAGAATCAAGTTATGTAATGTTTATAATTTTTATTATTTTAATAAATGTGTGTGAAAATTAACCAAGTTCTGTTTAAAGTTGGTCACCGTCAATCTGCTACTCTAAGCGTGCAAGTGGCATTTCTATCGTCTGACCTCACGGCAGAAGATAAACACGCCACGATAAGACCACGAGACATATTGCTGACACTCGCCTACTTCATTAGAGCGACAAGTCTAATAATCTGAAAGTGTGTGTATCGAAGGTCTTACAGTACGCACACCACAATATTAGAGTAAGTCTGACCACTTCCTGGAAGGCCACAGCACAGATCAGGGCAAAAAATATGAAACGGCTTTATTTTTGCAATGGCCGCTTTACCCAACCTCCCCTACTTAACATTAGAGGCCTGTGTTAATATTTCCCCATTCTGAATTTTGTTTTATTTCCGTGTAGCGATGTAAACTGCCCTTTTACAGTCAACACTTCACGTAAATGTGCAATATTGTCTTTTCTGTACAATGATTTCGGTAAACATCGAGAATTTTTGAAATGTACGACAATTTACCTTAGACGAAAAAGGTGTTTGTCTATAGTGCAGTGTTCTGCTGTAACTGTAACTAAATGTAATGAAAAGACAAACATATAAATGGGAACTAGTAATTTTTTAAAATTAACACAGTCGTCGGAGAAATCATATTTTAGGTTCATGCTATGTACAGAAGCTACCTCTGAGACGTACACATTGGACAACACTTACGACGCAACTTAAGACCTTGACCAACTATATTTCTCACTTTAATATTCTACTTACTGAAATACAGTTGAACTTCTACATATGAAGAATGAATTCTAGTGTCAGAAAAAAGGGTATACTATCATAATTGGAAACTACAATAGCATCACAAATTCTGTGATCTATCGTAAGAACATTCTCTTCAACCATTAACTCTTTAGTTACATTCAGTGTTAGAAATGTTTTAAGTAACAAACAACAGAAGATTCCCATCAGTCATACAGTGATTCATGAAGTCGGATGGATGATAAAAGTAAACTAATTCTTTCCTTTTTCGAACATTATACTACATAATACTGACACAATTATTAACTGTAATTCAAACAATAAGTGACACAATTTACGGACGACGTAGTAATGCTATTTTTCAGTGTGTATATTTGTAGTTTCATCAGATATCATATTCCACATCACAACAAATCAAACTGCACAAGGAAGAAACTAATAATAATTTATAGCTGCACCCTAATATCTTGACGAAAGCGACTAATTACATTAAACGAATCGTTATTGTCCTCGTTTTCCCGATAAAAGCAATCTCAAGATTTCATCGGCCTCCTAACTGATACCATCACACTCTGTTATAGCAATTAACTAATGTGAACGAACACCTGGCCTGCTGTTCGATACTCAGATTGTCTTGAAGCGGTTGTTTATCCATAACGTAAGTACTTCCAAAATATATATTTCCCTTTTCTTTATAACGTAGTGGTAAAGAATTTGTCGTCTAGTCTTAATTAAAAGAAGAAATTTCACATAATTTCAGACATTTCCTCTAATTTTATTCTTTTATTAGAATCAAATGAATGATTTACCTTTTGAAGGTACTGGGGTCTTTCGGTAGGTCCTTGAAACCACAACATGGAACGTAAACATAACGTACAAAAAGCAATTGGTTAAAGTGTCCACCCTTTTTTCTGCTTAATGTAAGAGAAACAAATTGCCATTAGCCAATAACAATGGTGTTACACTAACGTTAATGCGTAATATTATGGGCACACAGTCGATATCTAAATTTCTCTTTTGTATCTTGTGCAGTTTTGTCACCACGCAACTGCGTTGCACTCAAGAATATTCGTTTAAAAAACTATAAATTTTTCAGTATGTACAAAGGTTTTGTTGAACTGTAAACACTAAATTCTCTCTCCATTATGCAGGAACGATTCCTTTTTTCTCCTTCATCAGGCTTCTGACTGGATTGATGGTGCACGCCACGAATTCCTCTCCTCCAGTAACTTCTTCATCTTGAAGTAATACTTCCACCTGTGTCCTCAAACATTAGTTCGATGAATTCAAATTTTATCTATCCCTACAGTCTCTACCCTTCTCAATTCCTTCTAGTACAATAGAGCTCATTCACTGACGTCATCTGTCGACCTAATTTTCAGCATTGTTCTGAAGCACCGTATCACAAATGCTCCGAATCTTTTGTTCCGGTTTCCCCACTCTCCATGATCCATTACCCCACAACGCTGTGCTCCAAATGTTCATAAAAAAATTTTCTTATTCAAATTAAGGCAATTTTTGAAAGCAGTTGACTTATCTTGGTCAGGAATGCCCTTTTCACCTGTGTTAGTCGCCTTTTTGTGTCCTCCTTGCTAGGTCTGTCATGGATTATTTTTGCTTCAAAGATAGCAGAATTCCTTAACTTCGTCTGCTTCGTAACCACCAGTTTTGATGTTACGCATCTCGGTTTAGCCAGCCGCTGTGACCGAGCGGTTTTAGGGGCTTCAGTCCGGAACCGCGTTGTTGCTACGGTCTCTGGTTCGAATCCTGCCTCGGGCATGGATGTGTGTGATGTCCTTAGGTTAGTTAGGCTTAAGTAGTTCTAAGTCTAGGGGACTGATGTCCTCAGTCCCATAGTGCTTAAAGCCTTTTGAACCATTTTGGACCACCTCGGTTTTCCGTCTCTGTTATTTTCATTTACTTTGCTTTTTTTTCCTTTACCGCTGTATCCACAACCTGTACTCATCAGACTGTCCATTGCTTTTAACAGATCTTGTAAGTCTTCTTACTTTCCTATGCCCACCTTTTACCATATTTCTCTTCACGAAAACGCTCTGTAATATTTGAATGAATGCTTGATTGAGTATTTGTAAGTAGAGAATCGACGTAATTTTTCTTCTCTCTTATTCGTAGTGTATCTGTAATTATCAGTTGACTCATTATTTACATCTGGCACATGGCCTGAACTGACCGTTGGCAATAAGCTTCCGTCTGCTTTTAAGAAGTACATCCTTTCACTGACAACCTTAGAGCACTCATGGGAAGCTCTGATACGTTACATTTAGCTTTCCGTACGAATATAGTTAGAATCGTTTCGGTGGGAACAAGTCACAAAGGTAATGGAGGTTTCCCAGCACCTGCCGGATTTGGTGAAAGCCTGGCGCCGCCAGTGCGTTTTCTCGTTGGACGCACCAGTCATAGCAGGGGAGAGGTGGCTTTCCAAAACCTTTGGCGAACACATAGAAGCTGTGCCCATGAACTGAAGAAAACGTGCTTTTGTGAGCACTCCTAGCAGAATGAGTAACATGGTCGATTTCTAATTCTGTGTGCGATAACATTCACGAGTATTCTCTGCGGTTTCAAAGAATGACTTTTTGTTGTCTGGTTAGCGTTCATGTTGCGATGGCACAGTTTTCTCTTCAGTCTTGGAACATCACGACTGTAGGTAAGCCATGAAGACTTCAGTAGTTTGAGAATCAGCGGTGATTATTAGAACCTCCGTCACTACAGGGATCTCAGTCTCTGGACCTATAATCATTGACATGCTTTTATCCATTATTTGTCTTCTTTTTCATGTAGCTTTGCTTGATTAACAGACGTAAATGTGAGGATTTCGGAAATATTTGGGACTTATTACGTCCCCAAGTGTATCTACGTTAGCATCGTGCTCACATATGTTGAATGTTCATCCTCCCCATCCCCTGCCTCTTAATGAACCATAACGATAGTTTTATCTTCTGTTGATACTTGCTGATTCAACTGAGAAAATTTATGTTGTTAGGCAGGCAAGAAAGGAAGTATGGAAGACCCTGGGACACGAAGGTGTCGCAATCTTACTACCCTCTTCAACAGAATCATAGGTGAAGATATGCTCCCGGTAGTCTGGACAATTAGTGTCACTCTGAAAATCTGGAAGCGGAAAGGTGATGTGACAGAAAGCTTGCAGTATCCATCAGATGAACTCCATTGTCACACCATGAAGATCTGTGAGCGTGTTGTTGACTCCAGTATCAGCGCAGTTGTTTCTATAACCCCAAATCAATGCGTGTGTGAGCCGTGACGCCATTGAGTCAGTAGACCTGTCTGGCGCCACTGACTCAGGTGTAGTATCGACTATCCTTCTTGCGACCCCCACTATCAATATCTATGAGGAAGAGTTGGTCTCTGTGGGTTGTGTCCATAGAAGGTCTTTCCTTGCCGTTATATATACCGGGTTCGCTGGCCCGAGAAGGAGGCACGAAGTTTTTGGATTGGCGGCAGCGTCGCGACAAGAGGTGGTCACGAGGTCCGAGCGAACGAAGCCACAAGCTGGGTAAGGAGGGCCTGCGTAGAGCGAAGCGTCGACTACAAGCAGCAGGCCGACCTCCCGTCCTTTGGTTGGCAACATTCGTGTCGGACGACCGCTCGTGGCCTGGTGCCCTCATCTACTTGGCTTTCATCGGCTCCACTCAGTAACCGCTGCGACGCATCGTGGATCCATGGAACTGCTTGCTGATAAAGGCAAGTAACGTTCTGTAATCCTTGGGGTGATTTGTTTCATTGTCTACCAGCTCTCATTATTTTCTGGTTGGTACCTAACACTCATAGTTTTACTAGGGCGGCTCTTTGGTCGTCAACAGAGGCAGTAGTATTGTACTAAGACATTAGTTATCGTTTGAAATTTTCTCCAGCTATTATATTACCTTCCCTTTCTGGTTTGTAACCGATCATTAATGTTCTAATTAATCAGCTCTTGCTCGTAAATACATCCGGAACAATTGTACTAAGGCACAGGTTACCGTTAAAGAAAAGAGGGACTTTGCAGTTACATTTAGCTGTTAATCGGTTCGATTCTTTGATTGTAATTGCATTTCTCAGTCATTAGTTACAATCTGAACAACCTGTTGCATCAAGCTGTTCGCTTCTGTGTTTGAAAGACCGAGTCATTTCGGTGTATTTTAGCTGCATCTTGTGGTTCCACCGAGTGAGTTGTCTTGTAATAAGTTTTCACAAGTAATGTTTTAAGATGTTCCTTCAGAGCGGTCTTAGTAACTGGCAATCAATGTAACTTTGTAAATGTTAACAGCCAACTGTCACCAAGGCTTAGATTAAAATAAAATAGTCAGAGGGGACGGGTTGGGATCCAGTAGCACCTTGGTTGCCAATTGAAATTAGCAGGTGTGTTGCGTTGAAAAAATTGGCTCTGAGCAGACTTAACATTTGAGGTCATCAGTGCCCTAGGCTTAGAACTACTTAAACCTAACTAACCTAAGGAGATCACACACATCCATGCCCGAAGCAGGATTCGAACCTGCGACCGTAGCGGTCGCGCGTATCCAGACTGTAGCGCCTAGAACCGCTCGGTCACAACGGCCGTCGCGGCCTGTTATGCTTAAGGTGCAGTTACTCACGGAGGTCCAGTGTCGGTTGTGGTTATCGTATGGCAGCGAAACTTGGCAGATGTGTTACTGCATTCACGTGAAACAGATTTATGCTAGAAAATATCAGTTCAGATTTTGGCCAACCGGTGCAAATTTGCCAGTGTACTGCGTCTCGCCGAACCATCCGACGTTCATATCGAAGAAATTGTTAAGCAGCAGTTAATAATAAATCAATGTTGTGCCCTTCTCAGCTGTTTAACTTTTTCTGCCCAGACGACATTCCGAATCGATTACATAAGGAACCATTTCTATACGTCATTCTTGTATTCATAGCGCTAGATTTGAACCTGGTGGCCAAAATTGGGAAAAAATTTTTCTAGAGCAAATTGATTTCGCATTAACATGTTAGAATACCTAATACGTTGCACTACTATACGATAATTAAAGCCTTCAACGGACCTCTGTGAGTAGTTGCACTTTTGTTATAACCACTTGGTAGTTACGGCAAAGACTGCAGATTAAGTAACGGAAGATTTATCCCTCATTTCGGTCATCAGTTATTAGATTTATTCGATACAATCAGCCTGGAATTCCTTACTGAACAACATACTGGAAACTGACGATCGAAAATATTATGATCACTGCCCAAGGCGAGACTGAATGCTGCCTGGTGAATCTGCATGCACGTGGTGCCATAAGAAAGTATGTAACTGGAGCAGAGAAGAACGAGTAATCGTTATAGCGACGATACTTGCAACAAATGGGTAAATAAACTGACATCAGCGACTTTGACCAAGGGCATGTTGTTATAGTTCGCCAGCAGTGAGTAGCGAGGCTGGTCGGCTGTGACTTGCTTCAGTCGTAGGTATCTGCAGTAAGTGATTGAATGTCACTGAAAACACGAGTATGAGACAAAGTGTGCTATCACAGAACATAGAAACTCACGTAGAGCCATCCAGATTTAGGTTTCCTGTGATTTCTCTAAATCTCTCGAGACAAGTACTAGGATGTTTCCTTTGAAAGGGTGCAGTCGTTTTCCTTCCCCATCCTCCACACAATCCAAGCATGTGCTCACTCCCTAATGACCTCGATTTCGACAGGATGTTAACGCAAGCTTCCTTCCCTCCAAAGACCATGGAGGCTGGAGGTTGATGGTTCCCTTCCCAGTAAAGCAGGATGGAGATGTGGAATATCTGATGGGAGAGTATAATCCTCATGCAAGCACACAGTCTGGCGTGCATTGTTAAACATGCGGCTCTGCAGCAGTCACTGTCCGCGCATTTTGATGCAGATCTAACAACATAGTTGATCATATCTGCTGTGTGGCACCGAGATGTAATTGTATATCAATGGAAATGTGTCAGCTGACTGGATTAATCATGTTTCTTGGTACCCTAGATCGACAGCTGTATCAGCGTATTCCGTCATCCAGGAAAATGGCTGTTGGAGTCACACGTTGTGCCATGGACACTTACCACGTAACATTTTACTATGGGGCAAGTTCTCCTGGGCTTCCACGGGACATGGCACCATGACAACTGAGTACTACGTGATTATTGCCGACCACTTCCATTGCTTCATGCGATAGCAATTACCAGCTAAATAAATGTCCATGTGACAAACAGCGATCGTGTTACAGAGGTCTGAGGAACATGATGCAGAACTCGTGTCAATGTCTGGGACAGAAAATTTACTTAATCTGAGTCGAATAGCACTCATTGCCACCCGGTGTGGCTGAGCGGTTCTAGGCGCTTCAGTCTGGAACCGCGCGACTGCTACGGTCGCGGGTTCGAATCCTGCCTCGGGCATGGATGTGAGTGATATGTTTAGGTTAGTTAGGTTTAAGTAGTTCTAAGATCCAGGGGACTGATGACCTCAGATGTTAAGTCCCATTGTGCTCAGAGCCATTTGAAGCACACATGTGGCCTGCTATTGGGGGCATTGTCCATGGCCTACACCCTCTGTATCCAATTTGCTGAAACTGCTTGACATTTGCGTAGACATTTGGTGATACATACTTCTGGAACCGGCAAAGCACTTGTAGAACAGGCCATACATAACTACTGCTGTATTGAGTGCCGAAAATGGATCAACATGCTACTAAGCAGGTGGTAATACTGCTTTGGCACATTAGCAGTGGGGAAATAAAGGTGAAGTGTTATCAGTCCGCACTGTTGCCAAATTTACTCGAGATGGCAGTTCTCATGGGGGTTCCACCCACATCCTCTCCCTGGTTGCAAATGTGGCAATATGACATGGTATCACCACCCCCACTCCTTCCTTCTCTTCAACTTCCCCTCCCCACCCACACTCCACCCCCTCCCATACCCCACTTCCCATCCCCTTCTCCACTTCTCCTCCCATATCCCACTTTTGAATTGGTGGGAAAAAGCGTCAGTCAGTGCTGAGTTACTTGGGAGGAAAGATATAAGGTACAGCCTTTATTTACTGTAGTGGTAAGTGTGTTTCTGGTAGTGTTACCCTACTTATGAACCATTTCACAACTGCCCCCACACTTGAGCCCATCCCTGCTCCCACTTTTTCGAACACACGTGAATGCATGTTCTCATCAAAGTCTGAAGACCCACTGTTCTAGCCCATGACAGACTGTGCTTGAAAGTATCCAGGTCCTCCCCCTGCCCATTCTTATCAGCTGTTGGGAGTGGAAGGTATTGTCATTATAGTAGGAGGGAAATGTGTTCAATCGATGAGATGTTGGTGTTGGTCGGAGAGGAGTTTAATCACTGCATTATCTGTAAGCAAACAGCTGAGCACTGCATCCTCAGCCTTCTACAAAAGGAATGGAAGCAGGTGATAATGGACGAGTGTAATGAGAATACTTTTTGGGAAATAATGGTGATGCTGTGGGATAGAATAAAGATGCTTTTCACAACGCATATAAACTATTGTCTGTGCTAGAGGTGATTGTGTTTTTTGAAATTGCTAATCAATCCACAGTGCAGGCGACAAGTTCCCACCCCTGCCGCAGCCCTCAGGTGTCGATATTTACTGATAGCATGTGTCTGGCTGTTTATTGTTGGAGCTCACTACAGATACCTCCCGCTGCGTAGCTGTACGCCCTATACGACAAACACTCGGCAGCCCTTGTGCACTCTTTATTTCTCATCAATTTCGTCCTGGCCCACTACCCCTGAGAGGTTACCTTGGTGTAGCTTCTGAGGATTTGTACACAGATACATGGTAAGAAAAATAGGACAGTAAATTGTCACTCAAGTGTAGGAAGAGCTGTCTCCTACCGAACAACAAGTGAAATAGCTGCTCAGAAGCTTGTACACAGTTACATGGTAAGACAGGACGATGGCAAACTATCAATGAGTTGTAGGAAGAGTTGCGTCCTACCTATCGACAAGTGTACTGAAGTTGAGGAAAGTGTTCACAGACACATGAAAAGAAGGGATACGACAGCAAGCTATCACTGACATGTAGGAAGGCCACTACTCGCTACCACAACTGATGGAAAATACTTCACTGCTCTGGTAACATGAAAAATTCACCACTCATAAACAACAGACCATAATACAACACATCCACTGAGAATTGAGGCAAATCGTTGCAATAACACAACCACTCCAAAAACTAACCACAAACGATCTTGCGAGGAGAGGGTGATGGTAGCTGCACATATGTGGTTACAGATGAAGCAGCTTAGAATCAACCACTCCTCCTACCGACCCACCTCTGTGCCTCTCCTCCCCCACCCCTGTAGGTAATGATACCGGTTTTCTAGACCAGTTCTAGCCTGTCAGTGACATACTGTTTCTGGTCTGCAGAAATCAGTCACAGACAAAATAACTTAAGAATAGGCCTTTTCGTGCAAGCCGTTAAAGGTATTTCTCGGAAAGACCAGCTATCATCACAGATAAAGAACAATGGTCAACAGTAAAAAAGGTTGTGGATTTTCCAGCACAGTCTGAAAGTGGTCCCCAGAAAAGTAAAATCAGGCTAATGTTGGAAAAACATTGAAACAATATGTCCAGTGTAAATGAAATACAAATGGCTATTTACGCGAGTCATCTCAGCGTGTGCCGATCCGCCATCTCCCCGGACTGGTGCATAACAGTGTCCGCCACTGGATGTGGCTATAATCTCTTCATTTAAACTGTCCAAGGGCTGGCTGACTGTTGTAGGTTTCAGACGTTCCACTGTACCGAAAGACAGTTTTGTGTGTTTCTGCGTGTTCTTGCATACAGGGAAGGATCAGATATTCCACTCGCCTCACAGCATGTCGTCTTTAGGAACATTCTTCTAAGTGAAAAGCTTGTTGACAACACACTAGGTCAATTTGCGGGTGGTTGGAAACTGCTGCAGAGAGAATGCACACACACAACCAGTGAGGGATGTTAGTGTTGAAAGGGTGGTGTTCCTGCTGTACAGATGGTGGATGAATATACTGTGGAGGAACTTTACACAGCTTACTCGCTCATCGTAGAGTAACACATTATGCATCTGCCTAAAGTGTTGCTATTCCTAAGAGCTCAACTGCAGTAAAGTCAGCTCATTTACTTACAAAATTGACTGAGTAATCACAAACACTCACTTGTTGTGTGAAGTATTACCATAATGTATTCCCTAGACGTGATTCTCATGCCTGCTCTAACGAATATTGTGCCGACAGACCTCATCTCACATCGTGAAAAGGGTGTAGTCCTACACTTTTAAAACGAATGGTTCAAATGGCTCTGAGCACTATGGGACTTAACGTCTGAGGTCATCAGTCTCCTAGAACTTAGAACTACATAAACCTAAGTAACCTAAGGACATCACACACATCCATGCCCGAGGCAGGATTCGAACCTGCGACCGTAGCGCTCGCGCGGATCCAGACTGAAGCGCCTAGAGCCGCACAGCCACAAAAACGAATACTATGTGTGGTGTCACCGCCAGACACTACACGTGCTAGGTGGTAGCCTGTAGATCGGCCGCGGTCCGTTAGTATATGTCGGACCCGCGTGTCGCGACTATCAGTGATTGCAGACCGAGCGCCGCCACACGGCAGGTCTAGAGAGACCTCCTAGCACTCGCCCCAGTTCTACAGCCGACCTTGCTAGCGATGGTTCACTGACAAAATACGCTCTCATTTGCCGAGACGATAGTTATCATAGCCTTCAGCTATGTCATTTGCTACGACCTAGCAAGGCGCCATTACCAGTTACTATTGATGCTGTAAAACATGTACCGCCAAAAGCGATGTTCACCATTTATGGATTAAAGTTAAGTATTCCACAGCTACGTCCTTTTTTGGCTAGTCTAATTCCTTGACCGGTTCCAGACCTCACGCCAGCCTGCGTGAGCTAAACCGCATGCCTTTCGGCTTCCTCTCATAGTGGGTTGGCTCTCTTGCCAATCCACAAAATTTGGCAACGAGGCCAATTCGCGTTCGTAACTATACTGCCCTGATTTACTTGTGTAATGGCTTCGCCACAATCTCCAGATGTACTGTCCGAATTTTATCGCTTGCAGAATCAGCAGACGCAGGGCTTACTGGATGCCCTTGGACAGCTCGTCGAGGGTCAACGAGCAATGCTAAACGATGCGGCAGCCGCCGTTCCACAGCTACCACAGCAACAACACGCTGTTGCACCAACTTTTCGTCCTTTTGATGCTGCACTGGAAAGCTGGACGGAGTGGTCACGCCAGTTTGGATTCCATCTCGCCGCCTACAGAATTCAAGGTAATGAACGGCCGCCTTTTCTCCTTTCCTCCGTAGGCGTCCAAACGTACCGTGTGATAGTGAAATTATTTCCCCGACGCGACGTAGCAAGTCTGTCCTATGACGAAATTTTGTCTGCATTAGATTCATATTTCAAAGAATCAGTCAATGTAGTTCAAAACGTACAGCCGGTCAGACTAATCGGGAGTGGGTTGCAACCTTACAAGGCCTTACAAGGGATTGTGCTTTTGGGTGTCAATGTGGACTTTCTTATTCAGATACTATGGTACGTGATGCAATTGCACAGAACGTTTCTGATGTTCGTATAAGGGAACAGATTTTGAAACTAG
Organism: Schistocerca piceifrons; assembly: GCF_021461385.2. NCBI lineage: Eukaryota > Metazoa > Arthropoda > Insecta > Orthoptera > Acrididae > Schistocerca > Schistocerca piceifrons. The sequence goes on from NW_025728290.1 coordinate 5,512,709, forward strand.
TCAATCCCTCCCTTCAACAAGTGATGGACATATTGGATCGACAGGACACACTTGACTTTGCTCAGGAATCATTTGAAACTTCACCAGCTGTGTATGACATTAACCGGCCCGCCGGGCGCGCTGCATGGAACAATAAACAGCCCTCGCGCCCGTTGGCGCAGCTGCCACGAGGCTCTCAGCCACGAGTGCTGTGCAGGCAAGCAAATGCAGTGAAATCATGCCCGCGGTGTGCTACTAGACATTCGTGTGAGAATTGCCCGTTACGCCAAGCTATTTGCTTTTTCTGTAATAAAAAAGGACATGTTCAAAGTGTTTGCCAGAAAAAGCTCAGATCGGAAGCTCAAACCCATTCCAGGTCCTTTGCTTCGCGCCGGAATCGGAATCAAACCGAGGATAGTCCAGCTCGTGAAACTTCGCCCATGGAAATTCATGTAGTTCATTCCACTCTGCCCGATGCCACTCTCTCTCACAGTGACTGTGTTCGTCCCACAAATAGTGTGCATCGACATCGCCGGAAATCCCGTCAACTCGCAAATGATTTTGTACCAGTGTCAGTTCACGTTGCGCGAGACAGTCGCTCTTGTCGTCAGCAGGACAATAAACTTTTTGTAGACTTGGACATTAACGGCAAAGTGATACCATTCCGGCTCGATACCGGAGCTACAGTTTCACTGAACAATCAAGATACATACAAATAGCTGTGCACACCTCCGTTGCGTGCCGCGAATGTTAAGCTAACTACATATTCAGGTCACGGGCTCCCTGTGCTAGGACAGTGAAGCCCTCCTGCAACATACGAGGGACTAACAAAACTTGTGTCATTGTACATCCTTCGTTCTTCTTCTGCAGTGAACTTGTTTGGTTTCGATTTGTTTCAGTTGTTTAACCTGTCTATAGTAAATCAGGTCCTATCAGTGAACCTGACTGTGCCTTCAGACAGTGTTTCTCGTCTATGTGAAGAGTTTGCAGACATTATTGCACCGGGCTTTGGTTGCGCTAAGAACTATAAAGCACGTTTGGAACTGAAAGTGAACGCGCAACCGAAATTTTTCAGAGCGCGCAATGTTCCCCATGCTTTGCGTGATGAGGTCGCAAAAAAATTACATGATTTGGAATCGCAAGGTGTGACTGAACGTGTGCAGGTTTCTCTCTGGGCATCACCCTTAGTAACTTTGCCAAAACCTTCGGGAAAATTGAGACTTTCTGTGGACTTCAAGGCAACAGTGAATCCACAACTAGTGATTGCAACTTTTCCTTTACCCCACCCGGAAGATCATTTTGAGAAACTGTGCCCGGGTAAATACTTTTCGAAGTTGGACCTAGCAGATGCGTACTTGCAAATACCGGTGGACGAAGAATCCCAGCGCGTTTTGGTGGTTAACACGCATCTTGGTTTGTATCGATTGAAACGACTGCCATTCGGGTGTGCATCCGCCCCTGCATTGTTTCAGCAATATCTACAAACTGTTTGTGCATCGGTCCCTACTGCAGCAAACTATCTGGACGATATTGTGATCTCCGGAAAGACGGTAGAAGAACAGTTAGCCAATCTCAGAACATTATTTCAGGTCTTGCGACAAAATGGTCTTCGCTTGCGGAAGGACAAATGTGTGTATTTTGCTCGTGACTTACCCTACCTGGGACATGTATTCAATGCCCAAGGCATACATCCTAGTCCCGAGCACCTTTGTGCCATACAAGACTTGCCCTCACCGCAGAATTTGAAGCAGCTACAGAGTGTGCTGGGTAAAATTAATTATTATAACAAATATGTGCCGCATGCCTCCTACATTTCAGCTCCGCTTCATCGCTTACGCCGTGAAGGTGTTCCGTTCGTCTGGACGACGGAATGCGAACGCGTCTTTCGCCAGTTGAAATCGGTGTTGCTTTCCAATACTTGCCTTACGCCATTAGATCCGCAGAACCCCCTTTTGTTGATGGTGGATGCATCGGATTTCGTTATCGGTGCTGTTCTTGCGCACAAAGATGGATCCCACGATCGCCCTATTGCTTTTGCGTCCAAATAGCTCTCGTCTGCATTAAGAAATTATTCACAGATCGGGAAAGAAGCATTGGCTCTCGTATTTGGTGTTACAAAGTTTCATGATTTCTTTGACATAACTTTTTCATCCGACCAAGCCTGTACCTCCACGTACAGCGCAGATATTCATTCGCTAGTCTATTTTCCTCTCGCAGTACCGCTACGATATCTTGTATGGGTCCACTGCTAAGCACGGAAACGCCGATGCTTTGTCCCGTTTGCCTGTTGCTGAGGATAGAGCATTCGTCTCCTCCGAACTTGCTTGCATGTTCATTGATTCGAAAACCGATCACGTGGTCGATTCGTTTCCGATTGATTTTCGCCGTGTAGCTACAGCCACAGCTGCCGACCCTGTCCTGACTACCGTTCTGCGTTTCGTTGCTACTCAACGGCCCTTGTCAAAGTCACGGATCGGGGATCCGTTGGTTCGCCGATTTTTTGCTCACAAGGAGAGACTTTTTGTACGACGTGCTGTTTTGCTGTTGCGTTCTGACAATGATCAGTCCAGGGTCGTGGTCCCACGTTCGTTACAGTCCTGTGTCGTACGGCTTCTCCACCACGGACATTGGGGTATAGTGAGAACGAAACAACTTGCTTGTCAGCTCTGTACTTGGTTCGGAATCGATGCCACGATTACTAATATGTGCTCTTCTTGCATGGTGTGTGCCGAACAACAATCAGCACTACCGCGGAAATTCTTTACATGCCAAAAGCCACTTCCCCTTGGCAACGCTTACACATCGATTTTGCTGGTCCATTCTGGAGTGCACGATGGTTGGTTGTGGTAGATCCATTCAGTAATTTTCCTTTTGTTGTCCGGATGTCTTCCACGACGTCATCTGCCACCATCCAAGCGTTATCCGCTATCTCTTGCATTGAAGGTCTTCCACAGACTATTGTTTCCGACAATGGCCCACAATTCATGTCCGCAGAATTTCAGTTATTCTGCAAGGCCAATGGTATTCAACATCTGACGTCCGCGCCGTTTTCGCCACAGTCAAACGGTGCCGCTGGACGTTTGGTCAGGACTTTCAAGTCACAGATGTTGAAGTTGAAAGAGTCGCATTCCCGGGAGGACGCGTTGTTGCTCTTTTTGTCCTCGTATCGCTCTCAGCCCCGAGATGGTCGCTCGCCGGCTGAGTTGCTGCACGGTCGCCCTCATCGCACCTTGATGTCTTTGCCACATCCGCCGCATCAGGTTCCTGTGCAGCGGCAGACACCTGCTTTTGCTCCAGGCGACGTTGTCCACTATCGTAACTATCGAGGTTCACGACGTTGGCTCGCAGGGCGCATTCTTCGCTGCCTCGGCCGCGCTATGTATCTGGTTTTGGGGGCCTCTGGTGAGGTGCGTCGGCATCTCAATCAGCTGCGCCTCTGTCGTCGCACGGGATCTGCCGCTCCCGGTCTGCTTGCAGCGACGGTTCCGTCCGGTCAGCACCCTGGGGACCGATCTACTGGCTCGCCTCAGCCCCAGGTGTTACCGACGCTCCCGTCCATTTTTCGCCATGGCGACGCGCCGCCGCCGCCGCCGCTGCCGCCGCCTGTTCTCCCGCCGGCGACGCCCGCAGTGGATGCGTTGCTGCAACCGCCGGGCGCCTCCTTGGGTTACGCGCTGCCGATCGCTTCCCGTGACCAGTTGTCCTCCGACTTGGTACTCTTGCCCGCTGCTGACCATATGTCGTCTTCGCCCGTCAGGTGCCCCGGCCCGTTCGAGGTCGACCCTTCGGCCCCTCCTGTCTCTCTACGGGCGCATACACCGCATGTTGACGTGCACCCTGGAGCAGGTTTTCAGGCGTTTCCTAGCTCCCCTCGGTCCGAATGGCAGTGTGCGGGTGGCACAGCCTCGCCTGTAGTTAGGCTCTCCACCTCGTCGCATAAGTCAACGTGGGGTCCTCTCCACGGCGGGCGGAAGCCTTATGCCACAACCGTCCGCCGATTTGCGGGGGAGGAATGTGGTGTCACCGCCAGACACCACACTTGCTAGGTGGTAGCCTTTAAATAGGCCGCGGTCCGTTAGTATACGTCGGACTCGCGTGTCGCCACTATCAGTGATTGCAGACCGAGCGCCGTCACACGGCAGGTCTAGAGAGACTTCCCAGCACTCGCCCCAGTTCTACAGCCGACCTTGCTAGCGATGGTTCACTGACCAAATACGCTCTCATTTGCAGGTGATACTCGACGGAGAATGATCACGTACAACAAATGTTGTGCTATGTGAGGGATCACTCACAATCTAGCGCTAGCTTGGGCTTTAGACTGAAATAGTAAGAAATGCACAAAATTGTACGAGTAATGTAATGTATCTCTAACAGAAAAGATGTTTACGATGGAAACACGACTTTCCTTTCAACCATATGCTTGTGTTGGAGATGTCTTTTTAATGATTACCAACCCAATTGAAGTCTCGTATCCATGGCATATTCGTCCCTGTTTCCAAAAGAGCTGCCCCTTCTTTGAAATTTTTATAGCCTCTCTCCTAAGTATCTCATCGGTCTCTCTGTAACTCGTACTTGTTCCTTAGTCTTTGACCCCACGCCCTGCAGCACTGCCTATGTGATCGTTCCAATCTGATTTACTCAGTGACCAGATGTTAGGACGCACTATATCTACCACCTTCAACCGTCTACGTCTTGTGGAAGAAAAGAGTGGGCTGAGTTAACGCGACTGGACGGTGCGTTATCTACTCGGTGGAAATGAGAGAATTTTCATCGATTCGCTGATCGTGTACACGGCGTACGGCCACCGTTAAACGGCGCTGCCTCCCGCAACACGAGACAGTAGACAATGGCAGTGTGAGAAATTACGGCGGTTTCTCTAATTGTTGAATTTGGAAGACTTGGCATCATAAGGAAACTGGAAGAAGGACGACGGGTTTGCTACTGCTCACGGCAATTGCGGAGTGTTTACAATCTACCGGTACTACCGTCCGAAGCGGTGACCTCTGCATTGTGCAAGAACCCAACCTGAAACCGCATTTAAAAGGATGCAGCTGCACACGATATCTGCGTGGCGGGGGATTCCGATCACCTGTACTTAGCTTTTTGTCGATAGCTAAACCGTTTGCGAAGAGGTGAGGAGCATTGGGACCGGGATCGTGTGCGCTTCACAGGTGACAGCCGTGTAGTATTGGTGAAAGTTGTAAACGCATTATGCACCCAGAAACGTTGTCGTTTTTTGGTGCTATGGTATCAGCGGACACGACCACAAAGTCCTTGGATAACGTCAACACTATTGTGACACTGTACGTCTTTCAAAGCTAAAACGCATAACAACTTGTAGAGGCACTCTTGTCATGAAACGATATTCGGCGTGAAATAAATCTCGTCAACCACAGACGGTATATAGCGCATCATCCATTGTCAGTCTCGCTGGTGAAGGAATGGAATGATATATCAGAAGAAGAATTTGGTATCACTACTGCAAGCAGTTGTAGAGCGTGCATCACTATTTGACTACCTTAGGTCATATTTTCTAAGCTTGTAAGTACTGACGCAAATGCATTAATTGCCATTAAAATTGCTACACCAAAAAGAAATGCAGATGATAAACGGGTATTCATTGGACAAATATATTATACTGGAACTAACATGTCATATTCACGAAATTTGTGTGCATAGATCCTGAGAAATCGGTACCCAGAACAACCCCCTCTGGCAGTAATAACGGCCTTGATACGCCTGGGCATTGAGTCAAACAGAGCTTGGATGGCGTGTACAGGTACAGCTGCCCATGCAGTTTCAACACGATACCACAGTTCATCAAGAGTACTGACTGGCGTTTTGTGACGAGCCAGTTGCTCGGCCACCATTGACCAGACGTTTTCAATAGGTGAGAGATCTGGAGAATGTGCTGGCCAGGGCAGCAGTCGAACATTTTCTGTATCCAGAAAGGGCCGTACAGGACCTGCAACGTGCGGTCGTGCATTATCCTGCTGAAATTTAGGGATTAACCGGGATCGAGTGAAAGGTAGAGCCACGGGTCGTAACACATCTGAAATGTAACGTCCACTCTTCAAAGTGCCGTCAATGCGAACAAGAGGTGACCGAGACGTGTAACCATTGGCACCCTATACCATCACGCCGGGTGATACGACAGTATGGCGATGACGAATACACGCATCCAATGTGCGTTCACCGCGATTTCACCAAATACGGATGCGACCATTATGATGCTGTAAACAGAACCTGGATTCATCTTAAAAAATGACGTTTTGCCATTCGTGCACCCTGGTTCGTCGTTGAGTACACCATCGCAGGCGCTCCTGTCTGTGATGCAGCGTCAAGGGTAACCGCAGCCACGGTCTCCGAGCTGATAGTCCTGCAAACGTCGTCGAACTGTTCTTGCAGATGGTTGTTGTCTTGCAAACGTCCCCATTGTAAAGATACAGCTCTAACACGTTCACCATGATATGGACACCGAACGAAACTTGCACTGTTCTCATTCCAATTCCGTGACTACCGTTCTGCAAAAATTTGCTGCCGAGCAGAACAGCAAAACTCCTGTAAATTACAGGAGCGTATCTGGCATTGAGATCAGACGAGTTCGGTGGTAAAGGAGTGATCCTCATACGACATGGGCAATGATCGGTGTGTGTGTGTGTGTGTGTGTGTGTGTGTCTGTGTGTGTGTGTGTCTGTGTGTGTGTGTGTGTGTGTGTGTGTGTGTATGTGTGTGGTTTGATAGAGTAAATGCAATGAAACGCGTTAAAGTGCGGTTTACGAACTTCGACTGGACGAAACACACATTTACTGTGCCGGTGTCACTATTCGTGACACAAAGATGGCGCTGGACTGAAAGTGAAATAGGAAGAGGATACGATCATTTTTTTATCTGTGACGAAGTTATTCACATTAAGCATTTTATTTCCTGAGTTGGAGAACTGCGAATCCTGTAAAATCTCCTACATCAGCAGGGAGCTTACAAACATGATAGATTGTACTGTACATTATTATGACAGTCCATGTAACTGTTACTGAACAATGCGATAATATTTAAGGTGACACACACACACACACACACACACACACACACACACACACTCCCGCGCGCACGCTAGCGACCATATTATGACTGGAACTGCGGAAGATGCTAGGTATGTAAGAGAAGAAAAATATGTTTTTTTAAATCTATTTTTATTATTTCTCCAATTTTTAAAAGATCATCCTCTTCACCATAAGGTCATCGGGGCCGGTGGTGGTAAGGGCGATCAGGGGAGTCTGATATCGGGAGAGGTGGCGTCGGTGAATGGAGGCTATCATCGAGTGGCAGTGGGTACCACCACTGTGGTGGTGGTGGTGATTTTGTTGAATCGGGTATCGGTCTCAGTGGCTGTGGACTATCTGATATTCCACTAGCAAATAATGATAACTGTTTACAAGAGTTATCTGCAGATATTTTGTTTACGATAATTGCATCAAGACATAGTACTTCACATTCAATTCCCACAGGATAAAAGTAAATGAAACTATCTTGTCATCTCATATGAAGTCCGTGCCGCGAATCCTCGGCCTTATTAAGCTACCGACCGAGCCGACTCTGTATTTTCTTGACACGGCAAGGGATCCTCGGCTACAGTGCATTTCTCTGGTTACGTCTTTATGAGCCATATCTCGCTCTGTTCACTTTACTTCATGAAAACATGGACCAATTCAGTTTATCGCATCATATAGTCCTTATCTGCTTGAATATATAAACTACTTTAACCGTAGTATAAATGAATTTCAAAATATGTGGAGCGCAATGGAGCACCTCTATAGGTTTGTATGAGTGAACAAAGTTCACACAGGATTTAAACAACCAGCACCTCATTGAGTCACTAATCTGAGAGTCGAACTTACGCTCATCCACCCCGTTACCATCATTCTTACCGCTTCCATAGAACATCGCACCTCAACGGATTACTGACACGTGGCATTCAGATGCACTATGTGGGGTCTTGCCCGCACGTCGCTAATATGGTGTCTACGGGATGCAGCGTTCTCGGAATGCTATACAACAGTTTCAAACGAATAAGATTAGTAGTTTTATTTTCATAAAGCAAACTGACAATACTTAACTGTCTTTACAGCAAATATCGCTAGCGAGAGGCGACGTGAAAACAGTACAGTACTTGGTATACACAGAGTCCAAGGAAACACTTCATACTGACAGCGCGGCACTAATCACGTTGCACACTCGGGCCTATCACGTGCGGCCCAGACTAGCAGGAGCTGCGTTTAATGCAGCTTTTGCAGAGGGCGGGCCTGGCATGGCGCGGTCTGTTCTGCGCACCATTGGCCGCCAATTCTTCACTGCCTTCTCTGGTCTTTCGTTTCGCATCTTCGTTACGGCGTTTGTGGTTACGCCAGAACGCAGTAGGGAAAAAATATTGTCTACTACGCATGAAATACGTAAACAGAATGCCAGTTGCGCTTTCACAATGCATCCGACACTAACTTATACATTGAAATATGATTTATGTAATTCACAGTCATGAAACGATGTCGACACAGCAATTTGTTTCTATATGTAGTAATTCATAGAGATTTAATTTGTGTGGGTGGCGCTATTTACTATAGTAGAAGACGCTTCGGGGGTACCTAACTTTGACGTCTCGGTTACAACATTGGCTTCCGATGTCTGTGACAGAAAACCGTGTGTAGCAAAGTAATAATATGCAATCACTCACTAGGTTACACAGCCTCAGCGCATTCAGAACTCAGATCTCACCTCATCCCTAAGCACAGGATTGATCTGCTAACGTATCTGCTACGCCGTTGACACTGAGTCAATCTGTGACAGCCCCTCTTTAAATCATCGAACCTCCAGAAACTTCTCAATACCACTGAATGAATCGTTACACAAAGAAGGGGATTGAAATCAAGCTATCTGATATGACAAAGGATGAGCTACAGTGCAATTATAGGGAGGTAATAAAATAGCCTGCATAAGGTCCTCAGGAACTCTAACTATCCGAACAACTCTGCAAAGACAGAGACTGTCAGTTTAAGGCCGAAATAAAAAAAAAAAAATACACACTGCGAAATCGACACACAGCTCATCTGCATGACGAGATGTATTTTCATCCTAGCAGAAAGCGTGCGAGATTAAATTCTGTGGTACTCAATATGGTTATGTACTTACGTTCAACCCACTCCACTTCCTTCTCTTCCGTCTCCTCCTTCTCCTCCTCTTATTCCACCTCCTCCTCCCGCCACTCGATCGCGCTGAGGATATCATCTATTTCAACCCGGATCTCATACTCTGCGGGTAACAAAAGATTTATTGCTTATATCGTTAAACTTTCTGATGGATTTATGATTTGAAGTGTTGATAAGTATTTTCGGCTGCACGGAAAGCACTTCAATTACACACACACACACACACACACACACACACACACACAAACGGTTTAGTGGTAAACAGTATGGTGTACTCCATCTCACCACCATCACCACCTGTGGCAACTCGCCTGCAGATACCAAAGGAAAAAGATATTACTTCACTGGGAGTTATTGGCTTATGGTTCGAATGGCTCTGAGCACTATGGGACTTAACTGCTGTGGTCATCTGTCCCCTAGAACTTAGAACTACTTAAACCTAACTAACCTAAGGACATCACACACATCCATGCCCGAGGCAGGATTCGAACCTGCGACCGTAGCGGTCGCGCGGTTCCAGACTGTAGCGCCGAGAATCATTCGGCCACTTCGACCGGCTGGGAGTTATTAATCCAAAATTGTATCTACTGACTGCAGCTACGCAACGACTTCATCACATGCTTCCGTTAAATTTCTTTGTGTTCACTGGTGTGTAATACTACATTTTACTATGGAAATAACTGTGTCAGATACAGTGCTTTGAGTACGAACCAAAGACGTTACTCCCTGCGTAAGCAAAGTGAAAATTATCATAGCATTGTTCTGATTTTTGATATCTCTGTTGCTGAACGTAATTTTAATGACTCCGATTTTCATTTTGCTCTGATAAAGACGAAAGAACTATATAACTGTGAATATTACGTATTACAACTTGTTAATAACAGCAACAGTTGTATCCAAGGAGGAAATAAGAAGGAATAAATGAGTGCTCATCCATGATACAAAATGAGATGAGATTCGAACGAACATCTTACTCTTTCTAGTAGCTCCAATTACTATAGAGAGTTTCAGTTATATTATGTCGACATGCAGTTTTTGAGGAGCAGTGTAGGTTGACGTACGAACCTGCAAATAAGCACGGAGACTTCCAACGGATTCAAGATAAATCTGCTTCAGCTCTATATCAATATATTACTACATGACGAAACACAGAAAAGGCGAGTTTAGTTTCAATAGACATTTCTGTACACCATTTGAAAAACAAGGATACATGGTTATCTTGTTAATAAAACCAGAAAACACAATAAAAATGACGATACGATCTGTCTACCATGACGGGACTGATCTTGTGTTTGCATCATACATTACAACACACTGTATTTATTACAAATTTTGTACATGTTACTGATATTGTTTTTCTTTTCCATGTACGATCGATGGAGTATTGCAGAGAAGATACATGTACCGGAGCAAAACTTAAGATCGAATAATTGTAACATAGGATGACTACACGGCAGCGTACCAAAAAAAAAAAAAAAGCACATAATCCACCTTCAGTCCACAAGAGGCCCATCGGGACCATTCGACCGCCATGTCATCCTCAGGTGAGGATGCGAATAGGAGGGGCCTGCGTCAGCACACTGATCTCCCGGTCATTATGACGGTTTTCTGTGACCGGAGCCACTACTGTTCGGTCGAGTAGCTCCTCAATTGGCATCACGAGGCTGAGTGCGCCCCGAAAAATGGCGACAGCGCATGAGGACCCGGATGGTCACGGCCACGCCTGACAATGCTTAACTTCGGTGATCTGACGGGAACCAGTGTATCCACTGCGGCAAAGCCGTTGCCTAGTGCACGAAAAGCAGGTGAATATTTTCATTTCTGTCACTGCCGACTCTTTTAAAGGGTGTAGAAGCGAGTTATTAGTAGCAGACACGCACTTTTATTGTAGATTAGACGTAGTCAGTGTGAACGATTTGTTTGTGTCAACCACATGTGCGACGTTGATGCTACACAGTCCGCATTAGATTTTTTCTGATGCGCTGTTTCAAAGTTACAATCAAGCACGTTATGACAAGAAAAAACTGTAAACTCAGCTGTAATTCCAGAGCTGTCACAAGCAGTAGGAGATGTTACTCGTGGACAGCGTGGTATTATCAACAAGTAACTCACACAACAAGCAGAGCAGTTTATGGAGGTTTCCCATCAGAGGACAAAGATAACCAGCTGACAACTACTGTTGTGCAGAAGATTCAGTCAGTGGTAAAAGAAGTCAAGTAAGATAAGATATTTCTAGCTAAGAAATTGTCAGAAGTTTGCAAGAAACTCGAATTCAATTAAGCGAACAATTTTATGAATGTTGTAACCGAGACGTCGAAGTTAGGTATCCCCAAAGCGTCTTCTAATATAGTAAATAGCGCCACCCACACAAATAATTTGTTTATGAATTACTACATATAGAAACAAATTTCTGTGTCGACATCGTTCATGACTGTGAATTACATAAATCATATTTCAATTTATAAGGTAGTTACGGGTGCACTGTCAATAAACAACTGTCATTCTGTTTACGTATTTCATGCATAGTAGTCAATATTTTTTCCCTACTGTGTTCAGGCGTAACCACAAATGGAAGACATCAGTCAGCAAGTGAACAATCTACGTGATTTTTAGTAGGATAATTACTCGTTCATTACTGAAATGAGAGCATGATAATGAAACAACATGAGCAAGTACAGATACCAAGACCTCCGTACCCGAATGTAGCGCCAGATCATGTGATGATTATGTAGCATTACATATGTAAGTAAAATTAATTAAGCATACAAAATTTCCATCTTATCTAAATCTACATCTACATGGATACTCTGTAAATCATATTTAAGAGCCTGCAGAGGGTTCATCGAAGCACCTTCACAATTCTCTATTTCTCTAATCTCGTACAGCGCGATAAGACGACCACATGTATCTTTCCGTACGAGCTCTGATTTCCCTTGTTTTATCATGTTGATCGTTTCTCCATATGTAGGTCGGTGTCCACAAAATATTTTGGCATTCGGAGGAGAAAGTTGGTGACTAGAATTTCGTGAGAAGGTTCCGCCGCAACGAAAAACGCCTTTGTTTCAATGATGTCCACCGCAAATCTTGTATCATTTCAGTGACAGTCTCTCCCTTATTTCGTGATAATACAAAACGTACTGCCCTTCTTTTAACTTTATCTATGTACTCCGTCAATGCTCTATCTGGTAATGATTCCACACCGCGCAATAGCATTCTAAAAGAGGACGGACAAACGTAGTGCAGGCAATGTCCTTACTAGGTCTGTTACATTTTCTACGTGCCCTGATAACAAAACGCAGTCTTTGGTTAGCCTTCCCCAAAACATTTTCTGTGTGTTCCTTCCAATTTAAGCTGTTCGTAATTGTAGTTTCTAGGTATTTACTTGAATTTATGGCCTTTAGATTTGACTGATTTATCGTGTAACCGGAGTTTAACAGATTCCTTTTAGCACTGGTGTGGATGACCTCACACATTTAGTTATTTAGGGTCAACTGCCAATTTTACCACCATACAGATATCTTTTTTAAATCGTTTTGCTAATTGTTTTGATCCTCTGATGCCATTATTAGTCAATAAAAGATAGCGTCATCCGCAAACAACATAAGACGGCTGCTCAAATTGTCTCCGAAATCGTTTATATAAATAAGGAACAGCAAATGGCCTATAACACTACCTTTGGGAGTCAAGAAAACTGTGGAGTCAGTCGTTTAGTCGTTTAGGTCATTTAGTTTTACCTAGAATCTGGGCCGAAAGTCAGGAGATAAGTTATGTTAATGGCCATATATTAGATGACGGAGCCCTTTGGACAGTTCAAGCAGCAGAAACTTGAATACATATGCCGAATTCGGGAATGCATTTATTGCAAGGTATTGGCCTGCTATAATACAAGAGAGAATCCGCAAGCAGATTTACAATACGGTACCGCGCAATTCACGGTTAGGTACGTTAAGCAGATACTTTGAGCATTATCATAATAAGACGAAATATTTATCGGAACCAATATCTGCCAAAGACCTCATTAGAATATTAAAGACGAAGCTATATTATGAGATTCAAAATAATTTATTGCATGCCAGTGACATAAGTTCTGACGAACGTTTTGTACGTGAATCCCTGCTGATTATGCTCCTGTAACAGTTATTCATGACTTGAAGTCTTGCATGAACTGTGACATGATGAAGTATTGCATTGATAATGGCGAGTTATCACCCGAAATCTGAATTTGCTTTAATAAATACACAAAGGAAACGAGTGATGGTTACTCCCCAGAGTTTTGAAGGTCATATCACAGTCATTGAGTGCATTCCACATTCCAAGTGGAAGGTAATTTGATATTGTCATGTTCCTAATCTAGGAAAAAGTGTTCAGCAAATAACAAGAAAATATCAAATACGTCAAAAGGCTAAACCTTCAAACCACGGTGCCTGTGGAGTTTTACATCCGATCATCACAGGAGAACCACTACAGACTGTATGTGTTGATGAAATGGGACACCTACCTACTAAGAGATGAAATGTTAAATACTTACAGGATTTTACGACCTGTTTACCAAATATATGAAACTCTATCCTATCCGCATGTATACCGCGCAGTCCATCATCAATAGTCTCGCAAATGATTACATTCCTCACGTTGCCAAGCCAGGTGTGTTATTGTGAGACAATGCTGTCAAATTTATGGCACACTGGTAGAAAAGGTACTTAAGATACAACGGGATAAAGCAAACTTGGATCTCCAGATTGTCTGAAATCGTAACCAATGGCGAGGTTGTTTCGTGAATTAAACAGATCTATCTGCGCATATTGCCACCATAAAGAAACGTAGTGGATAGACTATTCATAGCCGTTTGAGTAAGTATACGATAATTTGACTCTCTCGTCAATTGAAGCTACACCAACGGAACTTCTCTTTAATAAAAAGGAAAACAATGAGTGGATCAATTGTTTACCGAAGATAAATGCTGTAGTAGAACCTAGGGAGACCATGATTCGTTAAGCATTAGATAGGATGAAGGGAAAAGCACAACAGAGGATGAAGTACTATGACCAGCTGTGATGTTTAAAGCTTTCCCGGCGTACTGATTGTTACATAAAATTACGGGAGAACTGCCGGGTATCAGTAACTTCCTGTTACGATATTTCGGCGCAGCGTCTTCTGGCCTACGAACCTAGCTAAATTCCTGGCATCTTTGCTCAAACCAATGATAGGCAAGTGCGCACATCACATAAAGAATTCTGATGATGTTATCAGTCGACTTCAGTCACTACAACTGCAAAGTAGTGATTTATTGGTCAGTTTTGATGAGGTTTCACTGTTCACAAAGGTGCCTCTGGTGGACTCACTACACCTCATTGGCAATATGTTTGGTGCAGACATTACAACGTTGTTTGAGCACACTCTCTCCTCTACATATTATATATTTAACAACGAATTTTACGAACAATCTGATGGTGTCGCCATGGGGAGTCCTTTGTCTCCCCTGGTCGCCATTCTTTTTATGGAGGATTTTGAGGAGAGAGCACTCGACGTAAAGTTTACCATGGAGATAGAGAGAGATGGTTGTCTGCCAATTTTAGACGTCTTGGTGCGACGGAAGAGTGACGGCACACTCGGTCACTCGGTGTACAGAATGCCCACTCATACAGACCTGTATCTACAAGCTACTAGTTGCCACCATCCAGCACAAACAATGGGCGTTCTCAAAACCTTGGTCCACCGTGCCCATACTATCTCTGACGCCGACAGTCTTCAAACGGAACTGGAACGCCTGCAAAACGTATTTTTGAAGAATGGCTTTTCACCTAGGTAAGTGAACAGAGTGATGAAGACCTACAAACGACGGAACAAGGAAGAGGAAGAGGCCTTCAGGTAGACTGTTTATCTACCATTTATTGGGAATATTTGTTCACAGATAGGCAGAATATTGAGAAAGTATCAAGTGAGAGTCATCTTTCGCCCTCCTTCCAAAATATCATCACTGGTGGGATCCGTTAAAGACGACCTGGGCCTGCGTAAACCAGGTGTTAACAAAATTCCGTGTGAATGCGGCAAATCATATATAGGGCAAACAACACGAACTGTGCAGGAACGCATTGTGGAACACCAACAGCATACTCGCCTTCTTCAACCCACCAAGTCCGCAATCGCCGAACATTGCATTTCCACAGAACATTCCATGAATTACAACGACACAAAAATTTTGGCCCATACATCAAACTTTTGGAGCTCGATTATCAATGAATCTGTGGAAATGAGATTGTCTGACAACGAGACTCTCATCAGCCGGGATAGCGGTTATCAGCTGAACTCTGCTTGGAATCCTGTTATAGAGAAACTTCGTAGTCGACGTAGTTATCTGCATAAAGATGGAAATCGACCTGACACCGATACGCCAGGCTTTCACAGTGGAGGGCGCGAGGCGCAGCGCACGGAGCCGTTATGAACGCGCACGCTGAGCAGCGCATGCGCAATGTTACCTCAGAAGGCTTTAAATAGCGGAATTCAGCGCGTACTCGCCAGTACTACTACAGTGGTACTCACCTGAAGATGGCCAGAAGACTCTGCGCCGAAATATCGTGGCAGGAAGTTACTGATATCCGGCAGTTCTCCCGTGTTTTTATGGAACACTATGAGCAGCTGTTGAAGAGGACGCAACTACAACCCAGTGGGAACAAAGCTGTTACCGAAGAACCATCCAAAGGCGTCATAGCTTGAGAAGGAAAACGAAAAATGATCTCTTGTGTACTCAATGCACCTTCGGATTATATCAGTACTGAATGCTGGTGCGTATGTCTTACGTTACATTACTAGTACCAATATGAGGGTGATGCATCTGCATCAGGATGTAAAACCATATTATTCTGAAGACTGATGTAATCAGTGAGGAAAGCATTTTCTTATATTGTGTAGTGATTAGTTTTGGTTTGATGGTTGTTCTAAGACACATTCGTATGTCACTGACAAACAAAATTGAGATATATCATTCGTTCATACACAATATTATGTTGTTTGTGTTACATATATATTAATATAAGTGTATATGACATTGTGGCAGCAGTTATATTATGCAATTTTGTATTTTTTATGTTATTACGTTAGTAATGATTTGTTTCAACTTTCACTGAAGAGAATGCAAGTGATTAGTTCCATCATTGCAACACACAGAAAACAGACTTAGCTACCTCTCCACAAATCTTAATTTTAGCTGTATCTATCTATTAGTTATACAGATATCTGGGCGAGGTCTGTTCCACACCTTCTTTTTTACTTTTAGTGATTTTTTTGAGGTTAGAACACCCATCCCCGTGTGATGCGCGTACAGGAGTGGATGGCTGTGTGATTATTTGTATTCTAAAGACATTGGGACGCAGCGTTTTCATACAACAAATTAGTGATGTGATCTATTCTGCAATGACTTTCAAAGTCACATAAACATGTGTACAAACTTTGTGTAGTGATTAACATGAACTTTCTGTTGTAGGTGGGGCTTAACAAGACAATTCACGTTGTTATTTTGTGATCAGTTGCGCTACCACGTGACGAAATGCGATCATTCTGAACGCTAAATTAGTGTCACGGATGACAAATAGTACAATTTGCAATGAACTGTCATGTCGTAATAGATCATTACATTTCTACAATCATCAAATGAAGCGCTCACCAAAGACATTTTGTGATCTCATGAAAATCGAAAGAACATTGTGCTCTCGAGTTTTCGCTAATTCATGCTGTCCAAAGGCTTCATATTGGTTGTGGTAACAATTCCTAAGATTCTTGGGGGCAAACCTAAATTCGAATCTCAAAATACTACAGATTCGTCATGTGAGAATGAATTACACATAAGACCTCATCCACGCCTTACAGATACAGTTGACAGAAATTACCTGTCAAAATTCTAATAAACTATGACGATGATTTTTCCTTATCCCATCATCGAGCTGTTCCCCGCACGAACCCGAAGGAAGGTTATGCTCTGTATACAACGCCCATCTTGAACATGTTTTCCTTAGATCTAGATGTTGGCCAACTGTTCTGTCACATTCATCATTTGTCGCCGCGCGGGATTGGCCGAGCGGTCTAGGCGCTGCAGTTGAGGACTGTGCGGCTGGTCCCGGCGGAGGTTCGAGTCCTCCCTCGGGCATGGGTGTGTGTGTATTTGTCCTTAGGATAGTTTAGGTTAAGTAGTGTGTAAGCTTAGGGACTGATGACTTTAGCAGTTAACTCCCATAAGATTTCACACACACAACACCATTTGTCACCGACACGATGAGAAAAGGCTACAAGTTATGCAACAAACCTAATTAGTCCAGTCAATATAGTTTGATTCACACGTTGGAGTTCTCAGTGCTGAAGGACTCAATGCGGTTTTTCCTGGTTTTCCCCTTCATTCCTGCTCCAATGAGAAGAAAAATTATAATCCAAGATAGTTTTATTCACTGTGAACATCATGCAACAGTTAAACATACATCACTACAAGCAAATGCAGTTCTAGATTAATACATAGTTCTTGTCATGACACTCATGATCAGTCTTTAACTGGAGAATGGAATATAAACGTTTGAACGTATTAGTAGTGATGTAGTGTGAAAACATATAAAGAATATTGTAGTCAGTAATTTAAATGTAAACTTTGAGCTAGACGATGCAGGGTTGCAGCATCGGTCCGTAACTGACTCTGCAGTACACCTGGGGAGACCACAGTATTATCGCATTTTACTACGGAAGTAACTGTGTAAGGTACTATGCTATGTGTAGGAACCAAAGTTGTTACTCCTTGTATAAGAAAAGCGAACATTATCATTGCTTTATCTCTGGTTTTTATTATCTCTGTTGTTGAATGTAATGTAAATCAGTCCGACATTATACGTGCTCCGATAAAGAGGAATGAAACTTACAGTTGTGAATGTTGCGTATTACAACTCGAGTATGAGTAAAAGTTGTACACAGCGAAGATATAAATGATTGCTCATCTGTGATAAATTATTAGGTGAGATTCAAACGCAGATGTTACGTTTATTAGTCACTGTAATTACTATAGAAAGTTTCAGTTACATTACGTAGAATTGGAGTTGGAGAGACGATGGGAAAATTGGTGCTCGAACCTGCAATCAAACATGGCGACTTTCAACAGATTTAAGATCGCGCAACAAGAAAACCACCATAGCTCTTTACCAATATATTGCCACATTGCAAGACACACGCACAAGACGAGTTTTGTTTCAATGGATATTTAAATACATCACTTGAAAGACAGGAATACATGCTAATCCTGTCTATAAAACCATAAAATACAATAAAAATAACAGTGTAGTAGATATTGTATCTCCTTCACACATGGAAATATCCCTCTCTACACATGCCTCCTCCTCATCTCGGAGTGCTGTGGGGAAAAAAAGAAAACAAAAGATTCACAGTCAGTATTTCATACTAGATTTGTATGTGCATTAATAAACACACACCATTGCTGTTAAGTGAATAATTACTGAGAAATACAGACTTACACTGTGCCTTCGGAGCCATAGTTTGTTGTTCGCGCGGCTATCCCCGTCGGAGATTAAAGTCCTCCCTTGGCCATGTGTGTGTGTGTGTGTGTGTGTGTGAGTGTTGTCCTTAGCGTATGTTAGTTCACGTTAAATTAACTAGTGTGTGAGGCTTGGGACCGATGACCTTAGCAGTTTGGTCCCATAGGAACTTGTCAACAAGTGTTGACAGCAAGATTTTTACTCAAATAGATGTTCCATAAGGCGACAGTCTGTGAGGCGAGCTGAATATCTCATCCTTCCAAAGTATATGAGAACACACAGACAGAAACAAAGCTTTTATCCGGTGCAGTGGAGCGTCTGAAACTTCTTCCAGGCAGCCTTCAGTCAGTTCATATGAAGAGGTAGAAAAGACGTGAGTGATGAGAGATTACGGGCGCATGCAGTGGCGGACACCGCTCTCCACTTGTCAGAGGGGCGGAATTGGCTGATCGGCGCACGTGACTAGTATAAAAGCCTGTGTGTATCTCGTTTACGCAGGACGTGTTACTTCAGTGTTTTTACTACATCAGTCTGGTTTTACTTAGCCGAGGACCACTTTCAGACTGTGCTGAAACATCCACAACGGTTGAAAGGACACCGGTGTTGGCCATTCAGGTCTTCATCCGTGAGGGACGGCCAAGTATTTCGCTATTCTTGCTGGAGGGCCAGTCCTTACGAGAAATACGTTTAACGACTTGCAGGAAGCGTCCTGCCCTTGAGTCTTTTGTCTGTGACTGATTTCTGCAGCACGGAAACAGTGTATGACTGCCGGCAGCTGGATCTGTCTGTTTACCATCAGTGACAGGAGAGGACAAGCTCAGAAAACTGGTTATCACTACCTAAGGGATGAGGAGAGGGGGGGAGGAGGGAACGTAGGAGGGAAGATAAGGCTCATTCTCAGCTGGTTAGTCTGTACCTGAACACCAAGGCTAACACTCATACAGCTGCTGCCACTCTCTCCTGTCGAGGTTTTGTGGGGTCGGTTTTTCACTATTCCCAGTACTTTTTAATGACACACTCTTGTGTCTCGGTTGTCAGTCTTCGAACTTCGAGGCGACCATACACATCAGCGCGACCGGAGAAATGTTGGGGGGGGGGGGGCAATGAGTAAAGTGGGGGGGGGGGGGATGGCCGAGTGTGGAGGCAGCCGTAGGGCAATCCATCAGCAACGTAACACCACCAAGAACACATTTCTCGCCAAAATAAATAAATATAGACTGTACCATATGTCCTCCCTTTCTAGTAACTCAGCACCGACTGACACGTTTTCCCATCAATTCGCAAGTGGTAGAGGAGAGGGTAAGTGGAAAATGTTATACATCGATGTCACATCTACATCCCAGGCAGAGGAGATGGGGGAACCTCCAGGGAGAGCCGCCATATTCAATAAATTTGCCAATAACGCAGACTGGCATCATTTTGGCTTCCCTCCCCTTCTGTTGGTATGAGACGTATCATTCAACAATATAGTCCCATTTTCACTATTGTCTATCCATAGTACCAATAAAAGAGGGAATCACATTCATGTATGTAGTATCTTTCTAACAAAATGTATTCTTGTTTCAGATGGAGCCAGTAACCGAAAGGACGGAGCAGCTCCTGTTGGCAGGAAAACCTTTTTTCCTAGCGTGTAAATTATTTGGTCTGATGTCGTTTACGGTCGACGCCGCTACTGCAACTCTAAAGAGGTCGCAGACGGATATTATCTACGCAAGCCTCGCCAGTCCACTGCAGTTACTATGTGCATGTGTTGCGTCATACTTCGTGCTGCAGACAAAACAGACGTCTTCTGTGGTACAATTTCTGATGGTAACAGTAGCTCTTCAGTATTCATCCCTGTCCTTCATTGCGATTGTTACCGACATCGTCTGTAACACATGTAAATACCAAAAGATGCTTCGCTTGTTAGCATCATGTGATAGATGCCTGGCTATCGACGTAAGACTGATAAGGGAATCATCATCAAAGTTTGTTAAGATGCAGTTATCAGTAGCGCTTTTATTGTATTGCTTGATGCTCAGTATTCCCTTCACTGGAGATATAAAGCAAAACGATATAATAACATCAGTATCTATGTTGAATTGTTATGGATCGTCTATGATGACACTCTTACGTTTCGCAAACTTGCAGTTGATTGTCAAGAACAGGCTGTCATTACTGAACATGTACCTCACGAAGATGAAAGACAGAGCACCTGATAAGCAGAAGTATTCAGGCGGACGTTCGGAACGGAACAGTACCTCAGGTTTCTCTGACAGAGACTTTCACTGCACACCGTCTGCTGTGCGAGCACTTAGTCGATGTTATGTGGCAGTGTGTGAGTTGTCAGCGCTGGTGGCGACTGCTCACCAAATTTTTCTGATTCTTTACCTCGCAGCATTATCGTCAGTTGTTGTGCAAATGACTTACTTCATTGTTACGAAACCAATGTTATTTGGCCCAAAAGGGTATGGCAGCTTATGGTATTCATGGTGCGCCTTAATCTTCAACGCAGGTACTATAGCTATATGCGTTTTACCAGCTCACTGGGTGTCTTCCGAGGCAGACCTCACAGTGAGGCTGTGCTCGCAGCTTCTGCTGGGAAGGAGGAGTTGGGTGGACGACACACAGCGAGAACTGCGGAAGCTGGTGCTGCAGGTGTCCTGTGGCCGTCCCACGACCAGTCTGATGGGAGTGCTCACTCTCGATCTGGCAGTCGTCTCCGGCTTCATCTCCGTAGTAACGACCTACACAGCCCTCCTTCTCACCTTCTTTCCTGCAGGTATGGCGATCATATCCTATTTATTTATTTACTTATTTAACCTGATATGATTAGGACCCTCATGTCCTCTCTTTAATCGTCAGGTTTCATATCGTATGTCGAGTACTTTTTACAAAATATTTACCCAAGAAATAACAGTAAAAATAGTGTTAAAAGGTAGGAGACAAGGTACTAGCAGAAGTAAAGCTGTGAGGACGGGGCGTGAGTCATGCTTGGGTAGCTCAGATGCCAGAGCACTTGCCCGCGAAAGGTGAAGGTCCCGAGTTCGATTCTCGGTCCGGTACGCAGTTTTAATCTGCCAGGAAGTTTCATTTCAGTGTTAAAATAATTTGAGTGTTTGACGTGGCAGGGTGACTATGAGGTAATAAAGTTAATACTGGCAGTACTTGTACTACTGCAGCTGTTGCCACTAATAATGATAACAGTAGTAACAATAATGACAACAGTAACAACAGTTATAGTGACAGATATAAATAGAATTTACAGGTGTATGATATAGGTTTTTCTGATATAGTGGTTTGTGGGGAAAGGAAATACATGGGGATTGCGCCTGCTAAGAACACTGAAAGGAGGATATAAGATGAACATCAACAAAAGCAAAACGAGGATAATGGAATGCAGTGAAATTGAATCGGGTGATGCAGAGGGAATTAGATTAGGAAATGAGACACTTAAAGCAGTAAAGGAGTTTTGCTATTTAGGGAGTAAAATAACTGATGATGTTCGTAGTAGAGAGGATATAAAATGTAGACTGGCAATGACAAGGAAATCGTTTCTGAAGAAGAGAAATTTGTTAACATCGAGTATAGACTTAAGGGTCGGGAAGTCGTTTCTGAAAGTATTTGTATGGAGTGTAGCCATGTATGGAAGTGTGACATAGACGATAAGTAGTTTGGACAAGAAGAGAATTGAAGCTTTCGAAATGTGGTGCTACAGAAGAATGCTGAAGATTAGATGGGTAGATCACATAACTAATGGGGAGGTATTGAATAGAATTGGGGAGAAGAGACGTTTGTGGCACAACTTGACAGAAAGAAGGGACCGGTTGGTAGGACATGTTTTGAGGCATCAAGGGATCACAAATTTAGCATTGGAGGGCAGCGTGGAGGGTAAAAATCGTAGAGGGAGATCAAGAGATGAATACACTAAGCAGATTCAGAAGGGTGTAGGTTGCAGTAAGTACTGGGAGATGAAGATGCTTGCACAGGATAGAGTGGCATGGAGAGCTGCATCGAACCAGTCACAGGACTGAATACCACAACAACAACAACAACAACAAAGAACACTGGTAAATAGGGAAGATCTGCGTGGATGGTATGCATATGAGGACAATGGTAATATATCATCAACTGTCTTCTTAAGCTTAAGTTCTTATTCTGGTTTCTAATATAATGTAGAAGTTATTGCAGGGTAGGATTCCAGCTACATCAGAAGACTTAGAGATAGTGACGGAATGATGTAGTGAGTCGAAATGGAGTTTAGTCTGGTGGGGTGTTTCTGCCATGTTTTCCAGACACAGGAAGTGTAAGGTTAGTTATAGCTTTTACAGAAAGATGACTCCAATTACCAAAAAGACATCAAATGGAATCAATTACTGATGTCATTTAAGATGTACACTGAGTAAGCTCTAAAGAAATCAGTTGTAAAGGGAAATATAATTCAGGGAGAAGGAATAAAAACTTTGAGGTTTGCTGATGAGATTTAATTCCATCAGAAACGGAAAGCGACTTCAAAGAGAAGTTGAGTGGAATGAATGGTAACTGGAAAATAGGGTTATAGGATGAACCGTAACAACAGATAAAATACTTAAAGCCACATATGAGCGTAAAAGCTAGAAAGTCTATTTGTGTTAATACAACCTTTGGGCTGTAATCATACGCCGCTGTCGTCGCACGTAAGATGCAACCACCGCCTTCTCGAGCACCGTATGCCAACAATCTAGTGACATCGGCGAGGCATACTTCGAAGTGCTCACAGTGGGGGCGCCACAAGAGATGCAGCAGTCATATCACTGGAGTCAATGGAGCCAATCACGATGCAGCTCCACGTTATTAAGTCACGTCGTCGCAGCCCGAAAGGGGAGACATTTCGTGGGCCTCCTGGACTACGGAGCAGGTCTCTTCCTAGTAGCCTCTGTCCTTTTCCCGGGCTCCCTCTTACCGCCCCCCCTCCTTCCGTCCTCTTTTCTCCCGCCTACCCTCTCTGCCTCCCTTCACTCCCCCGAGTCCTTTTACGTTTCCTTCCTCTGCCTTTCCCCATTCCCTCTCGTGTCTGCCATGCTCCCCACTTCTGAGTCCTCTCCCTCCATTGCTTCCCACCCCCATTTCGTTTTTCCTCTCCTTCCCCCTTTTATCCCCCTCACCGGTCCAGGTCCCCCCACCCCTCCCATCTGCCCATGCCTGTGGTGTGTCATCTTCGTGCTGACTTCTTAGTGCAGTGTTTCCAGTGATTGTTAAGTGTTGTGTGTCTTTTCGGAAATGTTGCGAATGGCCATGATACTGTCGCTGCGTGTTATTTTTATATCTCTTGTGAACAGAAATCAGACTGTCGCTGTGTTTTTTTTTTAATTGCCTGCCTACTGTTTTCCCTGTCTGCTTCCTGTGTATTTTATTATCACCACCCACCATTTGTTTTATGTTTTAAATGTCCTCAATTTTCTGCCTTTTTACAATTTACATCACTGTTCTATCACCTGCATTTATTGTTTCTTATCTTCTTATGTTTTAAAAATTCTGTAGGCTGAAGAGCAGTGTACTAGGCTGCTGCCAGTCCACCCCCTTTGTGGGGAACCGATATCCAATTAAGGAAAAAAATCTCTCACTAGCTGCACTGTTACAGTGGTAGTGTTTAAGGAATATGAAGTTTGGTACGGGCTAGGACCCTAGTGATTACGGTGAGTTATGTTTTGCTGTGTTTTCAGAATAAATCTTCTAAGTTGTAATTAATTTCGACTTTCCATTTGGTAGATTGTACCTGGAACACAACTGCAACCTTGTACAGGAGTTAATCATGAATGATAAAAATTGCAGTGCCATATAGAATAGAAACTTTTAAGATGTGCTGCTACAGAAGAATACTAAAAACTGGTAACTAATGATGAGCTACTGAACAGAAGTGGATAAAAAAGAAAGGAATGGCGCAACTTGTCTAAAAGAAAGGATCGGTGGACAGGACACATCCTGAGGCGTCAAAGAGCTAAATACAATCACCAGGTTCTAATAAATGTAGATTGAAGTAGTTACGCAGATAAAACGACCTGCACAGTGTAGAACAGTGACTCGAAATGAATCTTCGGGCTGCAGACCACAACAACATTCCACCAAAGTTCTGAAATCTCTTTGCTTACCAAAACCTCGTTATGTGTCCACACTCCTGTTCGTTGCAATATTTTCTTCTGACAAGAAGTCAATCGCTACCTGATTTGCTGTAATAATTTCTGCCTATTCGTCACCTAGTCAGTCCAGATAACTGATAAATAGTTTGTTATAAAACTCACTTGAAATTTACCATAGGTTCGTCATTTACCGGCTAATGAATAAAACCCTACCATGGTCACATTATATCATCAGCATCATGCTTTTTTTGAAAAGGATTGTAGCCAATTACATTCTCATCTATAGTCATTACCTTCTTTTTGCCTTACCAAGATCTTACCATATTGTACATTTCAGAGGATTCGTGTCCTTTGCCAAAGTAATTTCACTTCATTCAATTTCGTAACCATGCATCTTTTCACTGTGTTTCAGATCGCCTTCGTTATACACGCTTACCCTTTTGTAATCCGTCTGTAATCTTACTACTTCTTCTATCCACTGTGCTTTCTATAGTACACTAAACTCTTCAACTTCAATATCCTCATTACAGTTTATCATACACATAGTAGTCCTACTATATCGCTAAGACCGGTGCTCCTTCGGACTTAACGTAATATCACTCCACTAATGACCTCTTTCCAACAAAATCTTTCGGAAATATACAATTAAATAGCAATTACATCAAACTGTAACACTGACTGCAGCTGATACATATGAAGGCAGTATCTGTTAGCAGGAACATGAACACCAACATAGTTTCGTCCTCCGTCACTGGCAACAAAAGCATTAATAATACTAAAGTAACATCTAGCACAAATGATAACTGGAGCATCATCACTTCTCCTTCTACCAAGTAACCAAGTCAAACCATTTACCCCATTTCCTTTTACAGTCAGACCCGTATTAGCTCACAATGGTCCCTCTATATCTTCCAATAGTCTCAAGTTACCTGACTAGCTCGGCCATTAGTCGTTAATGAGTAAGCAAACATACCCACAGGGGTGTCATCAACTTTACCGTCTACAGCATTAATAATGTAATTTGGAGGCACAAACAGTCACACAGTAAATACAGTGACTAACAGGTGGAATGTTACATCCCTTGCAGCTCTTTTCGGTGTTTTCTCAGTATGTACAGTCATGCTCAAAAGTATCCGAACGACCTGAATTGAATTTCCCCTGATTCACATGCAATCCACATATCGCAGCTGTCTAGCAGGTCCTCTCATCGCTCCTTGGTACAGTCGTTTCACTATTGAAAATTGTTCCAACCGGTCACGACTAGAAAACTCTGCTCTGCATCGCAATCACTCAAGATGTAAAGTAATACCACGATTCTCCAAATATCAATGAACGCCTTATCACAGATAAGGCTGTCGGTAAGGCTTGTAAGCTCACATTTATTGCAATAAATGACTTACATAAAATTTACCACTCTCATTATTACGTCAGATAGTTAATGCACGTAGTAAGTTCGTCGTATTCTTGATTTCCTCTTCAAAGTAGCATATCGTACTTATTATTTAACACAAAATGAGTGATATACCTCGATTTTAGACAGTATCAGTTAGCAAATATCAACTTTAAATTACATGGCGTAAACATTTTTAACAGACGCGAATTCCTACCCGGCATCTATTATCCCTGTTAACAAACTACGAGAGATATTAAATACTGCTTTTCAGAAGTAACTTACTTGAAATGCCGTGAGGCAAAGCTTTGTGTTGGACAGGAATTCGAACCAAGAACCTAATCGGATTGTTATCAAAGCACAATCAACTGTGGTACATCGGATTTACTCGGCAGTAGCTAGATGTTTTAACTGAAATGACGAGACGAAACATAAATTTTTTCCTTCCCGGGACACTAACCCGGCACCTATCGCTGTTAAATTCTAGAGAAAACGAACGTTAAATATGGGTTTGGTACACCAGTAGCAACACGTGAGCATGTTTGAACTAGAAATAACTTGACGAAGAGTTCAGTGCTGACTGGGAATCGAAGCCAACACAAAGAGACTACACACAAAGAGACGTCAGCTACAGAATTTTTCTCCACCAGCAGCTCGGAATAACATCCTTGAACTTACAGTGATCTCTCAAATAGTTCTGTGTCTCACTGGGAGTCAAAAACGTCAGATATCGTTAGTGCTGACAACGAAAGAAAATGTATTAATATTCAAAATTATTATCCACCAGCAGATAGGTGTTCTCATGCTAGAGGTTGAAATTACATAATGAAAACTTTAGTACCGGTCCAGGATTCGAACCCATACACGCGCAGTATGTGGAGATGTTGAGGTATCTGCAGTTTTGAACAAACAACAGATAGCAGTCGAGCTGTATTGTGACGAATGGATCAAATTCCGCGTTAAGGGCGGTCTAAGTTGCATTCCAAGTTCAGAACCAATGTTGTCGACATACAGAAGCTCAGATAAAAGATGGAATAAGTGTCCTGTGAACCTACAAAGCGTTTGTTTCGTCACTAGAAATAAATAGTATGAGAAAGGTTACTGGTGATAGAGTTCCCACATTTCGCCACTCCTGACTTTATTCTGGTTCAACCTAACGTCTACATGGTAGAGAAGGAATATCGTGTTTAATGTGAATTTCAGACCACAATGCCATTATACCTTCTTCACTTGGCGTAGTCAGAAGAGAATAGAATCTTTCTCTCCCTATTAAAAAGTGATCAGCAGAGGCTCGAATCGAACCCAGACCACCAACATAGGAACCTATCATCAATCCCACAGACCACCAAATACTATTCTCTTATGCTCATTTTTGTAGAATAATACAGTTGCGGCGCACTCGATGAGAATTCTGACACACTGGCTCTCTTAAGTGGGGCTGCAGCATGTTCAGTACATTTACTTGGTTGACCGAATCGCCATGAACTAGCTGGCTCGACTACCCAGAGCATACATTCGTCTCTGTTTTGTAATCACCGAAGTAAAATCATGTAAGTGCCACCTACAAAGAACTGCCAACAGTGTAGGATGCAGAAATTTAAGTAGGAAGTGTTTCTTTCCATTTGAGCTACTCTATTGCGCTCTCTGTGTGTTGAAAACGTCGTGCAGTGCAAAAGAAAAGCTGTAACTGTCTGTCTCACAGAAGTCTAGATCCGGCCATATGCTTTATCTGACAGCTCTGTGGACTGCTGAAGTTCTGGAAGAACTGCTGTTGACTTCTGGATCTGATATAGCTATACGACAGCTAGCAGCATAACGGTAAGCGTCGTGCATCGTAAATAAAATGTCATGAGTTCTGTTACATCCACTGCTACATTTTTTTAAACGCAATTCTACTGTCTACTGAAGTTATCAATTTAATGGAACTTTGAACATCATTCCTTTCACGTCTGAACCCAAAATAGCGGCATGTAGAAAAAGGGCTAACTTCTGTGACATTTTGTTCTTTTCAGGTTTAATACACTGCCAGGCAGCAGATGAGTCTCGAAGCTTTTGTATTATGTATGGGGAGAGTGCATCATGTCAAAATAGTCAGAAAAGTGTTTTCTACATTAGCAGTCGCCTGGTAGTGGTATTTTATTCTTATTAAAAACCTTGTTTAACTGCTTTAATTCAGAACAAGTTTTCTACATGCATGTAATCTATAAACTGCATGTGCATTGTCAGACTGTTATAGATAACATCAGAGAAGTCGCATATATTTTTCTCTCAGGTTTAGTATTGTTTTAACAACACTACAAGAGATCTTACGAAAATTGTGCACTGTATTATAAGAAATGAAATAAAACTACCCACGATAACCTTACGACGAAAATCTGTTTTAATAAATCTGAGTATCTGGCGACAAGCGTGCCTCTATCCGCACGAATTAGTAAAATACTACTCACATTTCGCTTGGGTTTGCGTTTAATTGGTATACTGTGTCATACTCAACAGTAATGCAAATGTGGCATTTCATAAATAAAGTTATGTATTCCTAGAAACCCAAAATATGCTTGTCAGCAGCGTAAGAGGCATTACCTGTTGTGCAGCTTTGTAAGTTTTTCACTATTGCACTATGAGCTGAAAGCATTTTCTTACGATTTCCTTATCGATGTTTGATCTGACTGCTTGTAGCTCTTTCTCACAAGGGATAAAAACGTTGCAGTCTGCGAGACTGGAACCGCGAACTGTAACAGACGCTTTTTCACATGCCAGTACGTCCACACACAGTTAGCGAAGAGTTATGCGTTTTGCTTTCCTCCTACGAGGCCAATAGTGGCTAGAACTCGTAAACCGCTTTCTAAAGGACGAGATTAGTTGCAATATCCACGTGCAACGACTTTCCTGGACAGAAAACCGTAAATTTTCAATCTTTTGTTACACCTCAAGCGATGGTAACACAGATTATTCAATGGAAATGACAGGAAAAATCAAGTGAACTTCGTTGCTTAATTCCGTGCACCCCAGCAAGTAACTCGCCAAACATACCTTGCCTTGTTACCAAATCTCAATTCAGTACAGGCAGGAAGAAGACGACCGATGTGATCCTACAGCGGGCTGGGAAGTGACCATAGCTGGCGTCTCAGAGACGCGGCTGCTACGGCCTGGAATACGTAATGGGTCTGATTCGCGTTTCTGTAACTAGGTTTAGGGACTGGAGCGTATTTTATAATAATGCTCAGAACTGACAGCAAACTAAGCAACATAAATCAGTAACTAGTAACTCTCATAGTTGTTTTTATATTTCTTTCGTAACTGTACTCAAAACTAAGAAACTCATTCGTGGACGTTTTCGTGCCTCGCCGATAGTCGAAAACACCAAACAAATAAAACTAAAAAATAATGTGTCTGTGTGTGTGTGTGTGTGTGTGTGTGTGTGTGTGTGTGTGTGTGTGTGTGAGACAGAGAGAGAGAGAGAGAGAGAGAGAGAGAGAGAGAGAGAGAGAGAGAGACAGAGAGGAGAGGGACAGAGAGATGAAAATGAAAAAGAATGAGAGAGAGGGTAAACGATTGTTGTAAAGAAATTGTATACTGGTATGTAAGGAAATCTTTCATTAAAATGACACGTTCCACATCATTACAAAATGTTGTATTCATGTTCTATGGAACAAGTATTAATCTAATCTAATCTTATCATATTGCTGACTAGCTGTAAAGAGTCATGAATTAATGTAATTTTCGCCAATATCAGTAAAAAAAAACTTTAAGATAAATGACGACACTTTTTGCAATAAACCGGGACTCCTATCAACACCCCTTCATCCCTGTTAACTAACCACGGAAGATGTATGATGTATCTCCATTCAGAAGCAACAAAGTGTGTATGCATTTAAAGATGAAGTGCATGATGTGGAGTTCTATGACAAAGATACGAACCCAACACGTAATCGTATTGTTAATTAATTAAAATCAAATGTTACCTATCGGTTTTTCTTACCAGCTGCTAGGTGTTTGAATCTAAAATAAGGATACAAGATTTGAGCCTGAGCGACAATCGAACCACACTCCTATCGTTCTTCTTTATCGTCCACGAATATAACTTAAGTATCAATTGATTACTAACCAACAGTAAGATGTGTGCGTGTTTGATCTGAAATTGTAGGCAACACATGAACAGACATTAAAAATACACGTTAATTTTCACTAGCAGGCCGGTGTGCATGTGATAGGGCTTGAAATGAAATTATAAATATTTTTGTACTGGATCAGGATTCGGACCCACATACTTACTTTTGGAGGAGACCTAGAGAAGATTGAAGACTTGGAAAAAGGAACGAAATGATTGAACTATACTGTTCCGAGAGATTCAGATCCTCGAAAGAGGAGATATAAAATCGAATCACAGTCCAGCATCAAATTTTTCAACATCTCTAGATCAATCAAGTTCAAGTAAAATAAGAGCCCTGTTCCTTTAAATGGGTATCGGTTCATCAAATGAAATAAAATTATCTAATGTAAGTAAATTTCCTGGCGACAGTATTACTGTTTACCATGACCTCCAGCTATGTCATTTCCCAACGTAAACTGGCTCTGCCCAGTTGGGAATGAATGGACGTGATGTTTAATGCGGATTCTGGATTATAACATCTTTATCTTGAGGTTACCAGAGGTAACGTAAATCTGTTTGTACCTCTTAAAAGTAAATGCCTGAACCCGCGCATTGCACTTGTGATAGTTCGTTCCACCAGACTATTGTGGCCACATTTCCCAGCCCCAGGAGTGTGCTGTAACGGATGATATGCTTAGATTACAAAATTAGTCACGGTGGAAAAATTGCTAATCTGTTAAATAGTTAAGTAGAAGCAAGTTCCTGACATGGAGATTATGCTATTCTCATGTCAGGAGGGTGTAAAGACTTTTCTAGACATCATAGCATCGATGAAGCCATTTTGAAATTTTTACTAATTAAGGAAATATCATAGTTCGAGAAAATCCACTGTGATGTGTGAGCAGGTTCTTTCCCTGTCTACGGAATCCTTTTCATGTTAATATCAAACATCAGCATTATCTCGTAGATTACATTAAAACTATAGTAATATATGTAGACGTTACGTGATAACAAAAAATCACTGCCTTTCTTCATTTACTTTCGCCTAGAAATGGCTGTTGAATATTACCAAATCTAAAGCCAAGGGATCTTACTGCATTCCGATATACGTTGCTGTCAGTTCTTCCATATGATTTGGTCGATGTGACTTGTTTCAGGTTGCGTATGACAGAGAAAGTTTTAGAAAATCAGTTGTTTTCCTTTGCAATAAACTGAAAGATTTCCATTCTAAGCTACCTAAGTTCAAAATTTTCGTAATATTAGTTCAAATTTAATATTCGCTTTTATAATGTAGGAAAATATTTCACAGTGCTCTTTCTCACCGGAAAATATGCAATTCACTCATTGGGTTCCATAAGTACACAATAACAGTAATTTCTGCGTGTATGCAATGCATACGGATTGTAGAATTTAGCGGTGCACTCTCTTCCACTTCTGTGTACAATAAATCTAACCTAAACGGGCCCTTCATCATTACAGACCCTGGGCGGTGGAACATCATACTGACAACAGTTATGTGCTTATACTGACAACTTCACTGTTCGTTTTACCTGATTTTAAAGGAAAATACTATTCTTTTCTTTACAGATGAAGTCTTTATAATTCATCATGAAGAAGAACATTACGCAGGGGAATGATTTAAAGGAAAACAAGTTTCTTTTCTTTACAGAAGAAGTATTTTATTTCATCGTGAAGAAGAACAATTTCTTTTAATGGCGATGAAGCCAGGCCGAGAAGCCAACTTCTGGCGAGAGTAAGGATGGGTTGGAGGGGAGGAAGGAGAGCCAAAAAGAAAAAAAAGAAAAAATAAAAAAAGTTAAATAAGAAAAAGAAAAAAAATAGTGCTCGTAGCCATTTTAGACATTTGCTAGCAGCAGCTCCAGCAACTTATTTTTTCTCTGGGTAGCTTCAAATAAGGGCAATTTTGTCGCCTTAAATCCAATTGAATATTTCAAATATCACTTTTGAACAGCGTTCAATTCTTCATTATTTCATGTATGGACCTCCAAACAAGCAATTTGCCTTAGTAGCTACAGAGCAGGTTCTGAAAGGTATTGACACAATGTTTCGCATCCATTTACCACAGGGAATCAGAGAAGGAAACCAAACACATTACATTGCATTTACTCTCTGTACCTTGACAAACACATATGAATGCATGACAAAAATAAATGATTTGAAGAATCTCCTGTGAAAGGAAAAAGAACAGGATGTGACGCTTTAATTATAGTGCACTGGATCAGAAACAGTGAAATTAATTCCATGCCACATTGATGTATTGCATACTACTGTAATAAAATACTCATCAAATAAAAACTGTTTTGTGCCTCCATTGCTATCGAGTGTGGAACACAAATCATAGACAGATTTCATGGGTCACCACTCAAAAACATTAAAGCTTTTACACCGTCAAGAGTGAAGAGTGGAGCAGATGTTCTTGGTAGAATGTGAGGCAGTGCAGTGCCTCAGCCCCCGCTGGTAGGCAGCAAAGGGGTCCCAAAGAAGTGAGACACATGCAGTGTTCAGAGGCAGATGGTCGACCAAGAGATCTCTCGCTAAAATATTGTTGAATCAAATTGTTGTTACCAATGTGACAGAAAGCAAAATATATTGTAGATTCGCTTGAATTATACTCATAGCTTCAGCACCGAGAGGAAAGGGGTGATAAAAATTTTGTCGACGTTTGCTTTTGGTTACCAGACATAGTATTAGATAGTCCCTCGTTTTACCTCAAGACTACGGTCGTACACAAGAGTCACGTACTCAGGCTGCAGTCTAGAGTTCTTCCATGAAGTGTAGCAAACTACAATGTTGCCAGAACGAGCATATTGCCGAATATAGAATTCAGAGGGGAGAACAATTCTATTGTCCACCTTGCATGAACGACTCGATCGTCAGTTTTTTTCTCTAAGACTGTATCTACAACACATATTGCACGCTTAAAAACCAGAAGAATTAAAAAAAACAAAATTAGTTAATGAGAGCAACGTTAACTATAGCGTTCGAAGTATTCATTTTATTGAATACGTGTGTGTCTTCCAATGCCCACTTAAGCAAGACAAGGATACACAGTCTAGCTTTAATTTAATAAATAAGCCTCAGTTAGTGGATGAACCCAGACTTAGGTTGATAATCATTTTGAATATTTAGCAGTGCTGTACCCACTGGTGCTAAACTTCTTTTCAACCAATTACTCCCACAGCTACAGGAACACTCCTTGTGATACCTCTTAGACAAACTACTTAAACACAGCTATCAGACTAAAAGATCGACCTGACACATACTGTGGAAAGTCTTACAAACTTCATACCTGGATAAAGAGCTTTTCCTGTTTGAGATATCTGTGAACGCTGCTGCAAAAAACGATGTAAGAAGAAACTAAATTCCTTCAGCTACGCCTATGTTTAAGCAAATCGTCTTAACGGCACTAAATAGTGGTTTGTGAATCGTTTACCGGCCGTACTCTTCCGCATTTCGCTGGTTGGAAGGCAAAAAGCTTACTGACAAATTTCACAGATGGAAAAGGGGGACGAAATGTCTCCCACTGAACGGTCGTGTTGTTTTATTTAAATGACTACAAAATCAGGTAAAACGAACAATGAGGTTGTCATTATAAGCACATAACCGTTGTCAGTATGATGTTGCACCGCCCAGGGCCTGTAATGATAAAGGGCCTTTTTAGGTCGGGCATATTGTATACAAAGTGGAAGAGAGTGCAACACTAAATTCTACACTCTGTATGCATTACATACACACAGAAATTACTGTTATAGTGTACTTATGGAGCCCAATGAGTGAATTGCATATTTTCCGGTGATAAAGAGCACTGGCAAACAGCTTTCGCTACATTAGGCTACTTAAACTAATGTCACCCTGAACTAGAATTCATGGTCAGCGACTAAGTATAAGGACAATGAATCGGATGCGGATTTTGCTACTGTGAATTACTTTTTTACATTATAGAAGCGAATAATAATTTGAACTAATATTACGAAAATTTTGTAGGTAGCTTAGAATGAAAATCTTACAGTTTATTGCAAAGGAAAACAATTGATTTCCTAAAACATTCTCTGTCATACGCAACTTGATACAGGTCACGTCGACCAAATCATATGGAAGAACTGACAGCAACGTATATCGGAAAGCAGTAAGATCCATTGGCTTTTGGTTTGGTAGTATTCGACAGCCATTTCTAGGCGCAAGTAAATGAAGAACGGCAGTGCGTGTTTGTTATCAAGTAACGTCATCATACATTACTTTAGTTTTAATGTAATCTATGAGTAATTGCTGATGTTTGATATTAACATGAAAGGAATTCCGTAGACAGGGAAAGAACCTGCTCTATGGGCAACTACTTCTGGAATGACCAAAAGCCCTTAAATGTTCTTCACGTACATGTGTTCCAGCAACGGTATGAAGAAAATGATAGTTCAAAAAGGCTCTGAGCACTATGGGACTTAACATCTGAGGTCATCAGTCCCCCAGAACTTAGAGCTACTTAAACCCAACTAACCTAAGGACATCACACACATCCATGCCCGAGGCAGGATTCGAAACTGCTACCGCAGCGGTCACGCTGTTCCAGACTGTAGCGCCTAGAACCGCACGGCCTCCACGGCCGGCGATAAATGATAGTAATAATAACGGTAATATTTGAATTATCTGGTAACTTCACACTTCACAGTGGATTTTCTCGTACAAAGATATTTCCTTAATTAGTGAAAATTTCAAAATTGCTTCATCGATGCTATGATGTCTAGAAAAGTTTTTACACCTTGACATGAGAACTGCATAATCTCCATATCGGGAACTTGCTTCTACTTAACCATTTAACAGACTAGCAATTTTTCCACCGTGACTAATTTTGTAATCTAAGCACATCATCCGTTACAGCACACTCCTGGGGCTGGGAAATGTGGCCGCAATAGTCTGATGGAACGAACTATCACAAGTGCAATGCGCGGGTTCAGGCATTTACTTTTAAGAGGCACAAACAGATTTACGTTACCTCTGGTAACTTCAAGATAAAGATGTTATAATACAGAATCCGCATTAAACATCACGTCCATTCATTCCCAACTGGGCAGAGCCGGTTTACATTGGGAAATGACATAGGTGGAGGCCATGGTAAACAGTAATACTGTCGCCAGTAAATTTACTTACATTAGAAAATTTTATTTCAATTGATGAACCGATACCCATATAAAGGAACAGGGCTCTTATTTTCCTTGAACTTGATTGAACTAGAGATGTTGAAAAATTTGATGCTGGACTGTGATTCGATTTCGTATCTCCTCTTTCGCGGATCTGAATCTCTCGGAACAGTATAGTTCAATCATTTCGTTCCTTTTTCCAAGTCTTCAATCTTCTCCAGGTCTCCTCCAAAAGTAAGTATGTGTGTCCGAATCCTGATCCAGTACAAAAATATTCAAAATTTCGTGTCAAGCCCTATCACGTGCACACCGGCCTGCTAGTGAAAATTAACGTGCATTTTTAATGTCTGTTCATGAGTTGCCTACAATTTCAGATCAAACACGCACACATCTTACTGTTGGTTAGTAATCAATTGATACTTAAGTTATATTCGTGGACGATAAAGAAGAACGATAGGAGTGTGGTTCGATTGTCGCTCAGGCTCAAATCTTGTATCCTTATTTTAGATTCAAACACCTAGCAGCTGATAAGAAAAACCGATAGGTAACATTTGATTTTAATTAATTAACAGTACGATTACGTTTTGGGTTCGTATCTGTGTCATAGAACTCCACATCATGCACTTCATCTTTAAATGCATACACACTTTGTTGCTTCTGAACGGAGGTATATCAGACATCTTTCGAGGTTAGTTAACAGGGATGAAAGGGTCTTGATAGGAGTTCTGGTTTATTACAAAAACTGTCGTCTTTTATTTTCAAGTTTCTTTTTTACTGATATTGCCGAAAATTTCGGTAATTCATGACTCTTCACGGCTAGTCAGCGGTGTGATACGATTAGATTAGATTAATACTTGTTCCACAGAACATGAATACAACATTTTGTAATGATGTGGAAAGTGTCATTATAATGAAAGATTTCCTTACATACCAGTATACAATTTCTTTACAACAAACCTTTACCCTCTCTCTCATTCTTTTTTATTTTCATCTCTCTGTCCCTCTCCTCTCTCTCTCTCTCTCTGTCACACACACACACACACACACACACACACACACACACACACACACACACACAGACACATTATTTTTTATTTTTATTTGTTTCGTGATTTCGACTATCGGCGAGGCACGAAAAAGTCCATGAATGAGTTTCTTAGTTTCGAGTACAGTTACGAAAGAAATATAAAAACAACTATGAGAGTTATTGATTTATGTTGCTTAGTTTGCAGTCAGTTCTCAGTATTATTAGTAAATACGCCCCAGTCCCTAATTCTAGTTACAGAAACGCGAATCAGACCCATTACGTATTCCAGGCCGTAGCAGCCGCGTCTTTGAGGCGCCAGCTATTGTCACTTCCCAGCCCGCTGTAGGATCACATCGGTCGTCTTCTTCCTGCCTGTACTGAATTGAGATTTGGGAACAAGAGAAGGTATATTTGGCAACCCAGTGACGGACGAGTTACTTGCTGGGGTGCACGGAATTAAGCCACGAAGTTCACTTAATTTTTCCTGTCATTTCCATTGAATAATCTGAGTTATCATCGCTGTAGGTGTAACAAAAGATTGAAAATTTACGGTTTTCAGTCCAGGAAAGTCGTTGCACGTGGAAATCGCAACTAATCTCGTTCTTTGAAAAGCGGTTTACGAGTTCTAGCCACTATTGGAATCGTAAGAGGAAAGCGAAACACATAGTTCTTCCCTAGCTGTGTGTAGACGTACCGGCCTGAGAGAAAGCGTCTGTTACAGTTCGCGGTTCCTGTCTCGCAGACTACAACGTTTTTATCCCGTGTGAGAAAGAGCTACAAGCAGTCAGATCAAACATCGATAAGGAAATCGTAAGAAAATGCTTTCAGCTCATAGTGCAATAGTGAAAAACTGACAATGCTGCACAACAGGTAACGCCTCTTTCGATGCTGACAAGCAAATGTTGGGTTTCTAGGAATACATAACTTTATTTATGGAATGCCACATTTGCATACCTGTTGAGTATGACACAGTATACCAATTAAACGCAAACCCAAGAGAAATGTAAGTGAGTAGTATTTGACTAATTCGCGCCGATAGAGGCACGCTTGTGGTCAGATTCTCAGTTTTATTAAAACAGATTTTCGTCGTAAGGTTATCGTGGGTAGTTTTATATCATTTATTATAATAAAGTGCACAGTTTTCGTAAGGTATCTTTTAGTGTTGTTAAAACAATACTAAACGAGAGAAAGAAATTAATTAACAACGATATATGCGACTTCTCTGATGTTATCTATAACAGTCTGACAACGCACATGCAGTTTATTGATTACATGCATGTCGAAACTTGTTCTGAGTTAAAGCAGTTAAACAA
This sequence comes from Schistocerca piceifrons, assembly GCF_021461385.2. NCBI lineage: Eukaryota > Metazoa > Arthropoda > Insecta > Orthoptera > Acrididae > Schistocerca > Schistocerca piceifrons. The sequence goes on from NW_025728290.1 coordinate 5,550,477, forward strand.
GGTTTGAATGAGAATAAAATACCACTACCAGACGACTGCTGATGTAGAAAATACTTTTCTGACTATTTTGGCATGATGCGCTCTCCCCATACTTAATACAAAAGCTTCGAGATGCATCTGCTGCCTGGCCGTGTATTACACCTGAAAAGAACAAAATGTCGCAGATGTTAGCCCTTTTTCCACATGCCGCTATTTTGGGTTGAGAAGTGAAGGGAATGTTTTTCAAAGTTCCATTAAATTGATAACTTCAGCAGACAGCAGAACTGTGTTTTAAAAAATGTAGCAGTGAGTGTAACAGAACTCGCGACGTCTTATTTACGATTCGCGAAGCTTACCGTTATGCTGCTAGCTGTCGTATAGCTATTGCAGATCCAGAAATCAACAGCAGTTCTTCCAGAACTTCTGCAGTCTACAGTGCTGTGAGATAAAGTCTAGATCGACTTCTGTGAGACAGACAGTTACAGCTTTTCTTTTGCACTGCACGACCTTTTAAACAAACAGATAGCGCATTAGAGTAGCTCAAATGGAAAAGAACACTTCCTATTAAATTTCTGCATCCTACACTGTTGGTAGTTCTTTGTAGGTGGCAGTTACGTGATTTTACTTCGGCGATTACAAAACAGAGTCGAATTTATGCACTGGGTAGTCGAGGCAGCTAGTTCATGGCGATTCGGTCAACCAAGTAAATGAATGTACTGAACATGCTGCAACCCACTACAGCGAGCCAGTGTACCAGTATCCTCATTGAGTGTGCCGCAACGGTATTATGATACAAAAATGGGACTAAGAGAATAGTATTTGGTGGTCTGTGGGATTGATGATAGGTTCCTATGTTGGTGGTCTGGTTTCTGTTCCAACCTCTGCCGATAATTTTTTAATAGGGAGAGACAGATTCTATTCACTTCTGGCTACGACAAGTAAGAAGGTATAATGGCATAGTGGTCTGAAATTCACATTAAACACGATATTCCTTCTCTAGCAAGTAGACGTTAGCTTGAACCACAATAAAGTCAGGAGTGGCGAAATGTGGAAACTCTATCACCAGTAACCTTTCTTAAGCTATTTATTTCTAGTGACGAAACAAACGCTATGTAGGGTCACAGGACACTTATTCCATCTTTTATCTGAGCTTCTGTATGTCGATAAAATTGGTTCTGAACTTGGAATGCAACTCAGACCGCCCTTAACGCGGAATTTGATCCATTCCTGACAATACAGCTCGACTGCTATCTGTTGTTTGTTCAAAACTTCAGATTCCTCAACATCTCCACATATTGCGCGTGTATGGGTTCGAAACCTGGATCGATACTAAAGTTTTCATTATGTAATTTCAACCTCTAGCATGAGAACACCTACCTGCTGGTGGATAATAATTTAGATTTTTAATGGATTTCCATTCGTTGTCAGCACTAGCGATATCCGACGTTTTTGACTCCCAGTGAGACACAGAACTATTTGAGAGATCACTGTAAGTTCAAGGATGTTATTCCGAGGTGCTGGTGGGAAAAATTCGGTAGCTAACGTCTCTTTGTGTGTAGTCAATAAAGATATGTGTGGGCTTCGACTCGCAGTCAGTACTGAACTCTTCGTCATGTTATTTCTAGTTCAAACATGCTCATGTGTTGCTGCTGGTGTAACAAACCCATATTTAACGTTCGTATTTTCTAGAATATAACAGCGATAGGTGCCGCGTTGGTGTCCCGGGAAGGAAAAATTTAATGTTTCGTCTCGTCATTTCAGTTAAAACATCTAGCTGCTGCCGAGAAAATCCGATGTATCACAGTTGATTGTGCTTTGATAAAAATCCGATTAGGTTCTTGGTTCGAATCCCTGTCCAACACAAAGCTTAGCCTCACGGCATTTCAAACAAGTTACTTCTGAAAAGCAGTATTTAACATCTCTCGTAATTCGTTAACAGGGACAATAGATGCTGGGTAGGAATTCGCGTCCGTTAAAAATATTTACGTTATGTAATTTAAAGTTGATATTTGCTAACTGATACTGTCTAAAATCGAGGTATATCACTCTTTGTATGCCTAGTCAGGAATGACAGTTTCCGTCAGTCACGAAATCTTAGTCTGCATGACCTGGATTTGAATTCTTATGCAGAACGAGGTGGTCATTTGAAGTTCATACATATTCTCAACTAGCTGCTAGTGAATAACGTAAATTTTTTATGTCATTTTCTGTTAAATAACAAGTACGATATGCTACTTTGAAGAGGAAATCAAGAATACGACTAACTTACCACGTGCATTAACTATCTGACCTAATAATGAGAGTGGTAACATTTCATGTATGTCATTTATTGCAATAAATGTGAGCTTACAAGCCTTAAGGACAGTCTTATCTGTGATAAGGCGTTCTGTGATATTAGTAGAATCGTGGTATTACTTTAAATCTTGAGTGATTGCGATACAGAGCAGAGTTTTCTAGTGGTGACTTGTTGGAACCATATTCAATAGTCAAACGACTGTACCAAGGAGCGATTAGAGGACCTGCTAGACAGCTGCGTTATGTGGATTGCATGTGAATCAGGCGAAATGCAATTCAGGTCGTTCGGATACTTTTGAGCATTACTGTAATTCCTATTGTTTTACTGTTAACCATGTGATTGGTGTACATCATAGATTTCTAATTCGTTTGTGTATTTCTGCGTTACGTGCTTTAGATTAATAAAATTACCTTCGAAGAATGTAGAAAAATAGAAAGCGGACAGAGATTTCTAAGATCAGCTTCAAAATACATTGTGTTTCATAGAGGTTAATCAGATTTGAAAACACTATTTCTTCAAAATAAATGAAGGCGGTATGTGAGGTACGTTTTCACCTACGCACAGGTCTACAACGTTATTATGTTCAGTAGGACAAATCGATTTTTTTAAAAAAAGATACTTTTTACAGTACGTTTAGAATCAAAGTTTTGATTTCCTGCCACGAAAGCCCATTTGTCTGACCACAGGACGCATAACAAACATCCAGACGATAGGTAACTCGTCCCATACTTTTGCTGAGAACTGCTGGCCTTGGTTCCCTCACTGCGTTTGCCGTACACCGCCGCAGGTCAGACATGGATGTTGGAAGGGGAGGCACACAGACTAAGTCTTTTACAAACCACAAAAAACTAATGCACGTTGAGTTTATGAGCAAGCTCCATGGAGAACCATACCGGCAACTACACTGACTGACAGCCAAGTTGCCAACGTACACTTTTAATTTCGAGGATGTTCCTGAAGGAAAAAAGGTTGTCTCGAGAATCACTATTGATTCACGTAAAAGCACTTATGTGAAACACTGTGGACTTAGTTTTGGCAGACAACAACTTTCGGCAGCTTCGCGAACTATGTTTCGCCAAACTCTACGCTCTGGCTCACCCTCACCCCCCTAGGCCCATGTAACCCCTTTCAACATGCTTTCGCCGATAAATGGCCTTTATCTAAAAGTTACACTACTCATTCAATAACGGCCTCCGCCTGCCCATAAGCCCATCCTGTACAACTGGTCATTTGACGTCCATCGCACTTTTCTGACCTGGTTCGAGCCTCATTAACGTATCTATGACAGTTAGAGCATCATGGTTGAGTACACGTTTGCAGAATACACCAACATTAACATTTGGGAGGGTAATTTAAGATGTAACCATGTTTTATTTTCATTTGTATTTGAATGTTTATCTGGAGGGACATACCACGTGCCTACCCCCGTGTTAGGTAACATAAACAGAGTTTTGCCACTTATGTGGGCGTGGGTTCGAATCCCACTTCTGACACCAGTTGGGCAGAATGTGCGTATGGGCAGGCGGTGGCGTTATGAAATGAATAGGAGAAAATTTAGACACAGGCCATTTATTGGTGAAAGCATGTTAAAAGGGGGTCACGTGGACCTAGGGAGGTGAGGATGAGCCAGAGCGTAGAGTTTGGCGAAACATAGTTCGCGAAGCTACTGAAAGTTGTTGTCTCCCAAAACTAAGTCCACAGTGCCGCAGTACCGGGAGAAGTGGGAGATGTTGAATGCTACAGGGCGCGCATCCGACTCGCGGGTGAACAAGCACAAGAGAGCGGGCCCGGCGACGGGCGGTCGGATATATTCGACGCACAACGTGGCTTCCTCCGCCCTGATTGGTCAGGACCGAGCAAACCGTGCGGGCGACATGGAACTTTCCAGAGCGTTGCCTGCTAAGCGACGCCTGGGGCGGCGTTACCTCGTAAGCACATGAGAGGTGCTGAAGATGGTGAAGGTACCCGTTTCTCGAAGCCGTTGAACTGTTGTGGCAAAAAAGGTATGCGATGGAGTCAGACCTTGTGGATAATGATCTTGATAAAGACAACGAGCAGGTCTTGTATTACCATGAGCTTCAACATTCAGAAAGATAATGGTGTATTCTGCAAACGTGTACTCAATCATGTTGCTTTAACAGTCATAGACACTGTGATGTTACAAAATAAAAGTGATGTTGTTATTCAATGGAAAGTTGGAAATTGAGATTTAGCTTACTGTTTTATCAATCACAATTGGCGTAAGAATCATGGATTGACCATTGTCATAAAATATTGCATTATGAGATGTGAATAGTTTTTACTTGCAGTTTCGCGTGGCTTGAGGCAGTCACAACTAGCGTGCTATTGATTAAGAAATTGCGTTATTGTCTTTCTAATTACGTCATGATCGTAGATACGATCATACCCGGTTGTGAAGTTATTGTTATGACAAAACTATTTCCTAAGGGACCAGAAAGTTCTTAAGGGCGCAAAAACAACTGTAACATCACACAAAAGGGAAATTCAATATTAAAGCTGATGCAATAAGACGATAAAACAGTTTTCTTTTTATCAATGTAACACGCACATTGGACTGCTGATCTTGGTGTTTGTAATCTTAGCAAAATGCATAATTAAATTGAAAATAATACTGAGGAGATAATAGGAATGAGCACTGCTAAATGATTCAGTATTCCCAGAACAAATATTTATTATAACTAAAGCATATATCGTACCTTAAGCTTAGTACTACAATGACGGTAGATTTTTATGTCCGTATCATGTCCATTGAGCGCTCTTTTATATAGCCATTGTCTTCTTTGAGTCGCTCGTGCGTCGTCACGGTAAGTTATAACAGTTCTTTACACTTCACTCAAACTTAGACATAACACGTTTTTATACATTTAGTAAAAATTAGACCAGACCGCCACAAATCTGCGTCCGTCTTACTTGAGAAAAACAGTACAAGTCTTTTGCGCTCAAGGCTTCATTTGTTCTCCAGCGAACAAAATAGTGAAGGATCGCATATCTATCCCTATTTTTCTGTTTATATTGCCGCCCAAAGACGACGAATTACGTTAGTTAGAAAATTCCACCGTCGCCATGCGACGCCTCATTGTACATTAATCATTATTTACAAACAAGTATTTGCCTTCTGGCTGAAAGTATTAACTACTCGTATTTGCTGTTTTAATGAAGTCAAAAATAGCGAATATCACATTGCCTCCCATGAGGAGAGAGGGAATACCGAAGGATTACCTCGATCCTCATGTCCTCATGAGATATTCGTGATTTTTGGTGTGACATTTACATAATGTTACTGGCGTACTATGGACATAAATTGAAATTACATTTATAAACATATATCAGATATTTATCATTCTTCAAAATAAAGTTTTTTATTCTTTGTTCATCGGTCACTTCATCCCATAATACCAAGATTAACGTTTATGTGCATATTTAAGTTTGGTCCATATTTGCTTATAACAATAAGTGAACGTTCATTTCGCACTTCAGGGGATAGAATTCAGAAATTACTTTCTCTTGAGCTTAACAACTAATACATGAGTACAGTGAGTGCTTATTTTCACTAAACTAGAGTGGACAATGTTCGAGCATCTGTTGACTCATTGTGGTTCAATTACAGTTTAATAACGTAGCACTACACTTCGCGATGCTTTCACTTTCTGTGTTAGCTGTCTACGGCGTTCATCATGCAGTACATCTGTCCTTTCCACTGTGGTGCCAGGAATTCAAGTGGCTTCCCGGGATTTTATTTACAATATGAAACAGAAGAAGTGGAAAATTATTAGTATAACTTACAACCTATTGGACACATTTGTTAAGGATCGGGACTGGTCTGGAGTTTAGGGTCTTCCTATAGTGCACATTCATTTTCTTCGTCCATCAAGAGACAGGATTATAATTCATTTTAGCAGTGTTCAGGAGTGCCGGTATTAATGGCTTTAAGGCCTGAGTAATCTAACAGTCTACTTCTCACTCATCTTAACTTCAACGCAAGAGAATTGCTTAATTTACGTATGAAAGTGTACAAATGTCTTTCCTCCAGTATGTACGATGGAAGTCATGGCGGTTAGCAGTTTAAAGTTTGGATTGTTTCGTCACCCACACGTCAGCCACTCACAGCGGCTGCACAGTGTTGCGTGAGCTCCAATACTCTGTATCCGTTCGCGTCTACGATCATGAAGTAATTAGAAAGACGATAACGCAATTTCTTAATCAATAGCACGCTAGTTGTGACTGCCTCGAGCCACGCGAAACTTCAAGTAAAAAAAAAAAAAAAAAATGAACTATTCACATCTCATAATGCAATATTATATGACAATGTTCAATCCATGATTCTTACGCCAATTGTGATTGATAAAACAGTAAGCTAAATCTCAATTTCCAACTTTCCATTGAATAACAACATCACTTTTATTTTGTAACATCACAACACGTTAATGGGGCTCGAACCAGGTCAGAGAAGTGCGATGGACGTCAAATGACATCAGTCAATCCGACTTATGCACACCTCTACCCTGTTGAATACCTACCGAGCAAACATGTTTTAAACGGCTTTAAAACGGAGACTGTACGTTTCTCGAGATGGGTTCCGACCCAACGTATTGTTTACTCAGTCCCCTTTACAATACCTTGGAGTCAGTGAGGGGAATTTTAGAGCACGTTGTATACACAGACTTACTGGTAGCCTAAATTAATATCGCTACCCACTGTTTCCATCATTTCTACTGAAAGTACTCAAATCTTCATATTTCTGTACAGCTACGAGACTGACACCCAAAAATTCATCTCTGTATAGTAAAAAAGCCATCTTAAGTTTTAATTAGGAAAAGGGGTAATGGTTCTAGCCAGTGACGTCAGATTTCTCGATAATTTCATGCAACAAATTGAATTAAAAGCGAAGCGGCTTGCAGATGTCTGTAATACGGAGACTCAATGACACTGCTTATTTTTGTAGTAAGGAAGTGTAAATATGATAAGCACCAAAAGTAGCACTTTAGCTTCACAAAAATGTGTATCGATAGAGGCGCCGCTCGGTTTGCTTCTACCAGCCAGTCACAGCACAAGACACGTCACGTTAAGCAAGCGTGTTTCTGACCGTAAAACTGAACTCAGAGAATGTTTATTTCGATAGTTATTCAGTATTATTTTTATGATTTTATGAATGAATGTCGTGCTAACCTCATAAGATTGCAGCAGAAAAAAATCATCTTCTTTCAATAACCGATATTATACAAAAATCGATGGCCTAGCATTGGGCAGTTGCCTTGCTGGGTTTATTGCTTCGTCAACCATGTGAAACGCATTTCGCTAAAAAGTGGGGAATTCCACACAAGTTTTCTTAAGTCAATATGTCGACGACATATTTATTATTTTTTATGGTTCGGTAGCTGAGGTTCAGATATTGGTAGACGATATTAGTAAGTTGCACATAAAACTGAAATTCATTCAGGAAATTATGGATGAAAATAAAGTACTCAACTTCTTGGATTTAGAATTACAGCCCAGTAGGAGTTTTATTCAGTTTGACGTATACTGGAAACTAATCAGAAGTGACTCAGTGGTACACGCCTCTTGCTAACACCCATTCCGCTAAAAGCATGCTTTCATCAAGACTAAGGTCCACCATCTTAATGAAATCCCGTTAAGCCAAACATCCATAGAGAAAGCGTTGTCTAATCTCACGTGCATTGCTGTTCGTAACGGCTATGACAGCTGATAGACTATACAGGAAAAGGACGTCACAAAATGACTACAAAATGCGACGGTATCTACCGGTTACTACTAGTGTAGTTGCTCTTTCTAACAACATCGCATGTGAGCAAACCAGTTGCGTCTTTACTTGTGATTACTCGTACTTTAGGTACACGGCTCTGTTTAGAAAGAACAGATAGATATTGTCATAGGAGAAGTAGCTAAATGTCAGAGATCAAATCAACACTCGCCATTAATGTTATATTTCGGCAATTCTATAAGAGTTCTTCCATGTTTACTGGTTGATCTAGTTCTCCTACCAAAACCTAATTCAATCTGCGAGGGTCTAAAACTATTCTGATTGAGTTATCCTTCTGTCTAACCATCACAATTGGACTTCAGTAATCATTACCACATTGTTGCACAACATCCCATTCTAACACGTGCTTTAATCTGGCCCTCACTGGCTCCCAATCAGCAATAGCAATCACGTATAGTTTTGATATGAGAGGCTCGTAGGCCTCACCATAACTGATTATTCAAAGTACACCCCCTAACAAAGCTTGTCTGAGGAAATATCTTCATATCGACTCAACAAATTACACAGTTCCGACTTCGAAATATCTTCAACCGCTTCAGTAGTTTCTTTTATTTCGTCATTCATAGAATTACAATTGCTCCCAATGTCAATAATTGCTGTCTGAGCAATTCGTTGGTCTCCAGTTAACAGAGTTTTAAATTTTACTTTGTTTATCTTGCACCCTAGTTCCAATTTAAGCTTTTTCTAAACACAAATCCAACAAATTTGTTATTTAAATAGGAAATCCGTACCGAGCACGGCACCTTAATTAAACCATTCACCATCAAACATCTCATACCAAAACCGTAAGCATTACACTTGAACCTTAAAGGCATTTCAAGTTTTGTGGGTTTACTTAGCGTACCAACGGCAGTTTTAAAATTCACATCGTTCACCGAAAAAATTACAAATTTCATTTTCTTATTTCTGTCTAGATATGGCTATGATACTACCGATACTACCGGAATCTAAAAGTGGACTTACTTTTTCGTAGGTCACTTCGATTTCTGCTAGGTTGATGATTTCTCCCTTCTGTAAACGATACTCCACGTAAAAGCAGATTCAGCTGTACAATTGCTGATTTTACCGCATATTGCAAATGGATCACCCATTTTTTATAATTTCATACTCTTAGTTAAACTAATGATCTATCTACAGCATCTCCTGTTCTTCACCAATAGCTTTCAAATGGGAATGTCATAGTACTCCAGAGTGTGGTGGTTATCTTCTCTAGCAGCATCATGCTGAAATATGGTTCTTGTAAGCAATGTGAGCCCACTAGTACCAAAAGTATGTAATGATGGGGACTAATGACAGTAAAGTTCTTTACACTTAAATTTGAATCTGAACAGAGCTAAATCTCTCGATGACACATACCTATAGGAGACATAGTTGTGCCAGCAACATACTATTACTGGCTGCTTACTTTTAATGTCTGTCTTGCTGTTGAGACTTGCTAACAACTGTCCATTGCATTCAAGGAATCGTTGCCGCAGTCTCTGAGCATATAACATGTACTTGCGATTTCCTCATGAAAAGTTCAAATAACAGCCATCAAGTACTCACACCATTCTTCAGTTGTAATAATGTATTTTTATGTACTGAAAATACCGAAGATAAATTCATACAAGATTGAAATTTTACTCTATGTATCCCGCTGGCATGGAAAAAACTTGATATCAATTCAGTTAACTGAAGTTGTGGACGCTGCAGACGAAAAAATCGTATTATATGCAGACAAAGCTGTTATTTTCATCTTTGATAAAATAAAATAGTTACGATGGTCTTTAGCAGAATAGCAACTCGGGATGTGAAGCTACAATAGCAATTAGCTTTCTCTCACAGATAAAGTGTAGGACTGTTCCTAAGCTAGTCACGTTACAAAATAAATCACGCTTGTATTGAACCAGCGGTGGATGCAGAACTTTCTTCTGAGAGAAGGGGTACAAGATTTAGAAGCGTGATGAACTTGTCCAATATGTCCTTACAGGCATTGTAAGTAGAGTTTTAAAATAAAGAGACAGACAGACAGACAGACAGACACACACACACACACACACATACATACACACACACACACACACACACACACACACACACACACACACACTAAATACATATATAATCACAATCGTTTTTACATATGATGCCGTTGCGTTTCCTACAGAAAATGTCCAGCAGTTCCTCAGCGTTCAGAGTCGATGGAATACCTTGATGGGAATGCATCAGTGCCAGTCCATTTAAACAATCTTTTGTCATCCTGCAGAAAGATGTGTCTTTAGATGGCGTAAGGTTGAGAAAGACCTAACTGCAGTGTTGGTTGTTACAGGAAATGTGTACAACTGCCCCAACACTCTACTATTTCGCTGCACCATTGCTCTTTTATAGCCCTCTATTGGTGACTTTTCCATATTTTCCACTATTTGTTCCCAAACGTGTAGCTCTTCATTCAAAACAAGGGAGGTCGTCTTTGTACGGCTCCATACTTTGGAGAACATGCTCAATAACTTTATCACTGTTTTGCGACAACAGCTTATGTCAATGTTTGATTATTTGTAGCTAAGTTGTAGGGAGTCCTAATGACATTTCATTCAACAATTGATCGAGAAAAGTATGAACACTGACAGACAGTAATTGTCTTGTATAAACTGTATTAAAAAATCGAATTTGTTGGTCTGCTCGAAGCATAGCTATACACCGCTACTTGAACAATATGCTACCTGTTTGCATTTCCGAAAATTCTCAATAGTGCCTCTTATTTAAATATTCTACTAGATTTTACCTGCGGCTTCCTTCACGTATCAGTATTACTGTTATGGTGAGTAAGTATCGGCAAAACAGAGCTCGTTATGTGCGGCAAAGCCCCCGCCCTCTCCGCCACCACCATCATCCCATAGCACGAGGTCAGATGTTATAAGTCTTTGTATATGTGTGGTATCACAACACAGACCCGAATGCGTCGAATTCAATGCAGGTTTTTTTATTTATTTGAAAGCTACTAAAATCAGAATTGTAGTGACGAATGTTTGATGAAAGTTTGTACAGCCGTTTAAAGATAACTGCAATAAAAATTAAAGAGTTTGCCGGTAGCAACACGCTGCCTAATCAATGTGTGGTACATAACTTGATGTGAAGCTACAATATAAAACGCAAAGTTCTCTGCAAAAAATTACAGGAGAACGTATGGTAACTTTTGAGGTTCACCTGTATTTTAAAGATGAAAAAACGCCAAACTGGCACAAGGTACTATTGGCCGATAACATGATTTTGCCGAAATGTCAAGGCGCATATATCAGCAAATGTACTGACTGCAAGAAGCCTGCCGATGATGGAAAACTGAAGCGTGGCAGTACTGTTTCTCACAAAGATAATAATCCAGAGGGATCAAGTACCTATCGAAAATATCTGAATGTATGAGCTTCAGCCCAGCCCTAGAAATTTACAAATATTTTGCAAAGAAAATGAATTAACTTTACCTGCATAGCGAGTAAAACCTACACAATAGTTTATTTATCTACTACACAATTACAAAATGATAAGTGACGCTATGATTTGTTATACTTTTATCGTAAATTGTGACAGAAAGGAAACTGGGAGGCATAATAGATCCACAAGTACGTTACGTTAATTCCAAGCTTTCTGTGTTTTTTAAACTCATAATTGCATGCTGCCCGTAGGTAAGAATTTTATGACGAGATTGTCTCTCTCTCCATCTCTCGACTCTCTGTCACTCGGACTGTCTGGGGAGGGGGAGCGGGCACAAGCCCCAGTTCCCCCCCACTAAATCCGCCAATGTCTGGGACATATGTCATTCAAACTTGCCACATTTTCTGTTGCAGGTGCTGCAGACCGTCCAAAGGTGTAGTGGTGTTACGAGTCAACACCTTACTGGATTTGACACTGAAAATTTATGACAGTTTCAAGAGAATAAAATTTAGAAGTATTCTATTTATTATCACTGCTTTAATCCTTTCAAATTTTTTAAGGGATCAGGATTCTTCCTTTATGACCCTTAACTAGTAGGCATATATATATATATATATATATATATATATATATATATATATATATATATATATATACTAAAGGAAGATCAATGCCGAATAGTGTGGTGTCCTGACATAGGTGGGAGAGGGAAAAAAGGGGCTATTGGTCAGTCTGCGCTCCCGAGCGGTACAGAGCAGAAGGCAGAAGGACAATTCACAGTGAAGGCATTTGATTGTTTTCAACTACCTGAGCCAACACTGGTACAGGCATTCACTAGAAATGCAGGTGGTGATACTCGGTAGGGGACTCGTTGTGGAGACTCTTGGACAAACAGGGTTTGGAAATAGTTGTTTTTTCCAGACAGGACTAACTAATACACTGGAGGCTAATCCTAGGGTTACAAAAAGCATGAATAACACTGCTACAATAGAAGCCAGTATAGAAGTTCCAGGACTGGATGCTAACCACAGTAGCAAACACTAGCAGCATCTTAACGTAATAACTTAGTTGCAAAACAAAACATACTGATTGCGACACTGTTCACTGAGGCACTCCAAGAGAGAGAAAGAGAGGGAGAGAGAGTGATAGAGAGAGAGAGAGAGAGAGAGCAGACCTACGTGGAGCTGGACAGAGGCGCGGATTCGGCGCCCAGATCGTCTGAGAACTCTGCCAAAATGTGGAATCTAGGGGTTTTAAAGTGTCACGTGGGGGCACTGTTTTTCCCACTTAAAATCCAATCCCGTAGGTCTCTTGCAGGTATCTGCCAATCAGGGTTTAGTTAGGTCCCCTCTACTGCTGCTAAGGCGGGGATGTTAATGCAGTTGCACTAACTAAGTCCGTATTTGGTATCAACATTGTTCAGCTGAAAGCTAAACGTAACTGCTTTGCCAAATAAGGCTTGCAACATTATTATTCTACGCCATTCAGCCCCGCCCCTCTGGCTCCCCGGAGTAGGGACTGCTAGGCCTACACTTTTCGGCGTTTTCGCTCTCTCTCTAACCCTTGTGAGCCTACTGATGTTGCTCTTCTCAGGGCTGGTATCAAGATGGTTTGATACGCAACCACGCGCCTGCTGGTTGCAAAGTTCTACGGTGGCAACCTACCACAGCGTCTAGACAACACATGAAGTTACATGTTAATTCCTTGAGGAGTAACTAACGCCCACGGACCGCGTCTGTGTACGTCTGCATTTTCGCAAGGCTCTCCCCTTTCGGTTTACTTCAAGTAACAATATCTCCCCTAGTTTCGTCTGCCCTCGGCATTGTCTCTACTTCCGCGCCTTGGAACGCCTCTTCCCTCACAGCTTCAAGATAATACTACAGTAGCAAGGGATAAACAATACATTACACTAGTTAAGGTTCATGAAGGAAGAATCCTGGTCCCTCAAGTGAAGAATGTTGAAGAATATTTTCACGGAGACTAGAATTAAATATTGTCTCTACTTCCGCGCCTTGGAACGCCTCTTCCCTCACAGCTTCAAGATAATACTACAGTAGCAAGGGATAAACAATACATTACACTAGTTAAGGTTCATGAAGGAAGAATCCTGGTCCCTCAAGTGAAGAATGTTGAAGAAGATTTTCACGGAGGCTAGAATTAAATATTGGGAGATTCTGATGTGACAGATCATTATTATCCGCGTCAGATCTGGAAGCTAGAGATCTGGAGAGATTGAGTAAGAGTCCCTAATAGTTCTTTCCACCAACCTGTCGTCTTCTAAAGTTGTGTCCCCAACGCAGAAGACAGCTCGTCGGTCGTGGAATCTTCTTCGGCAGAGGCCGCTATGCTGTCAACTTGAACCCGTGATTGTGGTGTTTATCGGATGCCACTTGCCCAGGTTAGTCTCCGTATCTACAGAGGACAAGATCTGTAGTACTCAGAATGATGATAGGAGACACTTTCATTGCCGTATCTTGGTTTGTTATATTTTAAATAATCACACATTCGCTCGTACCTAACACCACTTTTGTACCATATGCTACTTCGCATGTATCAAGCTGCATCAAGGCGAGCTTCTAGTAAAATAAAATACTGGCGGCCACAGGCTAGGAATTTCACAACATGACAAATGACTTTACATTGCTGGGTTAGACAAAGTTAAAAGTGGTGGTGAATCCAAAGCTCATAAATTAATTTTAAGACCTTTGAATATGTTACACTGCAAAGATAAGACAGACTACAAATTGTTTGCTGTCCCTTGTCTACTACAAATTTTCTAGTACGCTGCTGACATCAAATAGAGATAATTACTTATAAAACGCGGTACTGTAATAATGCTCTGGCAGTTCGTTGAAACTATTTGTGAAACCTGTATGTAACATTTCAGTTAAATGACGTGACTGTACTTGGTGTAACTTGTTAAACGATTGTGTACATCTCACACCAGCTGCTTTAATCATTCGATGTAGCAGTTAAGATGGTATTGGGTAAACATGTTGATGTGCACGCGTGTTTGTGCGGATACAGAAGTTCTTTTAGATCTGAAATTTTGTGGTGGGTTAAAATTGTGTAAAGGTAAGAACAGAAACCAAAATGCTGGTCTTCTGTTGAAAATGTTCCAGCTATTCTATCCTGTAGCAACACAAGATCTTTCCGAGGGCGTATCTCTTTAAGTATATATCACCTACTTTTGGCTTTATACGTGTGTTCGTATTGTACTGATAGGAAGTTAAGGTAAAGAAGAAGTTTCACCTTCATCGAAAAGGTGCAAACATACTAGTACAAAAGACCAAAGAGGGAACATTAAGGTTTAACCTCTGGCTGACGATGAGGTGCTTGAAATGGGAAGGAAACTGAACTGTCCTTTTCAAAGGGACCACCTCGGCAACTGACTTGATCTACACAAGAAAATAGTAAAAAGCCTAAATGTGGGTATACCGACGGTGATCTGAACTAGCGCCTTTTCGAAGTCTTATATCTAGTTTGCGGTCTTTGTAGCCGCCTTTCCTACTGTGGTAAGACGTTGACAGGTAGTTGGACTACATTGAATAGTGTAAAAAATATTAAGACATGCATCACTTCAAACACAGATAACGAAATGCCTAAATACACAAAAAGAAGCATTCCATACTAGACTGCACTTGATGTATTCAAAATGTACAAGAATAAATTGAAGCAATCCTGATACTGGTGTACATGTACACTCGCTGGTTATTCCAGTATGACTAACCGACTAGCAAATTTTCGAAGATGGTAATTCCACAGGATTTTACGTATACTGTTAGACTAAATATAGGAACACAGTAACAAAAGTTTGCTCAGAGTTGCTGAAGATATGAACACCAAAAACAGTTTTGAACCCACAAGAGACACTACGCTAATACTATGTGTGTAACATCGACACTAGCATTGATAATGGCGTCAGCTTGTCAAGGAACATAATTTTCAAAGGTATTCTGTTTCCACCGGTAGCTGCTCATCGCTGATTACAAGCCACAGAGGCACCAGATAGTAGTGATGTAGACTGCGACGTTTGACCCTGCGTCCAGAATAATCCTAGACGTATTCCATGAAACCAAAATCATATCCATGCAGTCCTATGACCGCGGCCGTCATCTTGTAAGGCATAAAGGTGCGCAGCATACTTACAATAAAGATAAAATGCAACACATAATCCCTGAAAACGTTGGAATGAATGTAAGGGTGAATTTTCACGGTTACTTGGCGAGTGCACCCAAATCATGGTACTAAAACCACCATCATAATAACACTGACACAAATCCATCGTTAGCTACAGCCTCCTCACATTGCGGTTTTAGCGCCTCATCAGGTCGTCGGTGCACCCAAAACCTTGCAGCATTTGAAAAGAGGAAATACCGCGACCTGTTGGACTAACCCACACGCTTCGACTTAGGTACCACATGTTGTTTCGTCACTTGTCCCGTTTAAGGCATTTAGATATTGTGCATTTTCCTTCTTAATGTTTTCTCGTAAACTGATTGTCGTTCATTAACTGTCTACAGCAGTTCCTGTCGGATCAGAAACGGACTGACGTGTCACCCTTCTCCCGACTCTGTTGGTTTGGAGTTAGTAGGCAGTGAACGGCATAAAGACCAAGAATGCTCGAAATGGACTCAGGGTATAAGACAGTGTTGTCGTCTTTCTTATCTACATATCTGTTGTGATCAGTCATATAGTAATAAGGGCGTTGGCCGAAAAAAGCGAAGACGGCCATTAGCAGCGTTATCGCACTTGGAAACCGGGTCCACTCTGAATTCGTACATCCTTTACAAATCGACCTCTGTTAATAAAGTTACAAGACGTGAGTTTCTGAAGAAAGTAGCTAAGGACGCAGGTGGGGGCCGTACCATCAAAACCGCTTACTATTGGTTGGAGCGCCTGGCGTCACGGTGCGGCATCGTTGCGCAGTGCAAGACGGGCAGGAGACCAGTGATTAGCATTCCGTCGATAACGAGGTCATTAGAGACGGACCACAAGCTTGGATTAAGGAAGAATGGGGAAGAAAATCGGCTGCATACATTCAAAGGAACATTTGCCTGAAGCGATTTAGAGAAATCACGGAAACCTTAATCTGGTTGGCACGACTCGTGTTTGAACCGTCGTCCTCCTCAATTGGAGTCCAGCGTGCGCACCACTGCGGCACCCAGCTCGGTGTAGCGCAGCGCAGCAGTGTCATCATTAAGGCAAACGCGCCACGCAGTAGAAGCTGTGGCGTTGTACTCTTTTATTATACTTTCGGTTTGATTCAATATACAGATCAAATCAAGTGGCGTGATAGATGTACTACACATTAGGACTAATTAAATGGCAATTAACATGAAAAATAACTCACTCGTTTGGTTAAAAATCAGATGTTAAAGTAACCGGTTCCGTTGTTCTGCTGCTATTACTAGTTAAAAGTGCAATCCATAGCTGGTTCTTCCTTCCATCAAATTATGTTTTATACATCCCCTTATAGTTTGGACAGTGGAAGAATACGATAGATGCCGGTAAAAACAGCCCCATAAGTCGCGGGGTGGCCGTGAAAGCGCGGCGGGACCAAACGGAGAGCGGCCCGTGCAAGAACAAACGAACGGAAAGGACGGACACGAAACAACGACGGTCGATGGAGAAAGACCTTACGATGACAACACGCGAGATGCAACGGAGTGACAGGGACAACCAAACGAATCCAAGACGTCCCCGATTAACGAGATCAAAGTACGATGAACACGCTGTCTTGTCGAGGCGATGTGTCGAGACCCACGCAATGATTAGACTCGCTGGCAGAGCTCTTTTTTTCCTTTAATGTATTCAATTCTCCATCGGGGCGGGCTGGCAACACCATATGCGCTGCTCTTCAGCCGAAAGACATAGAACAAACAATAGAAGACATTTAAAAACATATAAAGGAGAAAATATGGTGAACATAGATATAAAAAAGGGGGAACAACATGGAAGGCAATAGACAAAAAGAGGGGCGACTGTAAAATGGAGATAAAGACCGGAAAAAAGTAGCGCACACAAAAAACCATGCACTCGGACAGTTAAAAGAACACAAGGCACAGTATGACCGGAGCATGAAAGTATCGTCGGATGGCGTAGCACATAACAAACACTGACAGTGAACCTCAAGGCGGCAGATAATTAAAATCACACCTTTTGACGCACAGGAGAAACAGCACTAAACACTACACTGACATGGCACACTGAAGACGATCAAAACGGAGGATCTGCCAGGCGTAAGGAGATGAGGGAGACCGGAAGAAGGGAGGGAGGGAGGGGTAGAGAGGGGGAGAGATGGGTGGGGGGCGCGATGAAGAGGGCCAGATAGGGAGGGATGAGGGAAGGAAAGATGCAAAGATGAGGTGCAGGATCTCAGTGGGGGGGGGGGGGGGGTGGAGCTGGCAGAGCTTTTCTTTTCCTTTATTGTAATTTTCATACCTATACAGCTACATAGGTAGGCTGGCATCAGCATCATATGCTGCTCTTCAGCCTTCGATTTTCCAATGAGAAAAAACATTAAGAAGATACATAATAGATAGAGTGACGGGTAAAAACAGTAGACACACAAAAATACAAAACATGGAGCCGGTCACTCTCGACGAAAATTACACTGAAACACGTTGGCATGGTGCACAAACACTGATGATTCGACAGCACAGGTGAACGGAGGAGTGTGACGCTGAACACTAACACAAACATGATGGAACACAAACGAGAAACTGATGGCAATGATCTCTGGCACGCAAATGTCCATGTAACGTGTGCGAGTCCAGAGACCTGCCAGGAGGGGAAGAGGGGTGAGCGGGAGGGAGAGGGGAGAACAAAGATGCCAATGGCAGAGGAGATGGGAGGAGGAGTAGAGGGACGGGGGTAGGGGAAGCCCGGGTGAGGAGTGGTGAGAAAGGGAGGTGGGAGGGAAGGGGGAGAGAAGGGAGAGAGGATGCCCAAAGGAACAAACACAGGAAGAGGGAGGGAGGATCAAAGTTGGTAGGAGGGGTAGATGGAGGGGAGCAGGGCGCCATCAGGGAGGGGGAGCTGGCGGAAGCCACCTTGAGAGAGGGTGTGGAGAGATGGAGAGCAGGTGGGACGTGGAAGTACAGGCGCGGCAGTGGACGAGGGCGGGAGAGGATGGGAGAGACCAGCGAGTAAGATAGGATCGAGTTTACGGTAGTTGTCTGGCAGAGCGAGAGGCAGGCGCTTAAATACTCCATCGGGGGCGCCGCTATTGTCTGCTGGAACCACGTGTTCCACTGTGGCGGATTCAAACTATATGCAGGCCAGGAGGCGGGCGCCGCCACAGCTTACGGCGTGATGATGCAGAGACCTTTAGGGGTCTTCGACATCCATGACGTCTGGCGGGGATTCAAACTCCGTGGCGCCCGGTACCAGAGAGTGTGTTGTTATAGGATACTAAAGGCCGTTTTACGCGCTGATCAACGTCGTAAATATTGACGAGACAAATGTTGTTGCATTTTAAGACTTTGTATAGGGTGCAAGCCTATTTAAATTATGAGGTACAAAATATTAGTGCGTTTTCAGGATAACTGCAAGTCAATTCATTATGTTCAAATGGTTTAAATGAGTCTGAACATTATGGGACAACATCTGAGGTCATCAGTCCCCTAGAACTTAAAACTACTTAAACCTAACTAAACTAAGGACATCACACAAATCCATGCCTGAGGCAGGATTCGAACCTGTGACTGTAGCGGTCTCGCGGTTCCAGACTGAAGAGCCTAGAACCGCTCGGCCACACCGGCCGGCAATTCATTATGTAACCGATGAGAAGCCGTAATGTTGTAGCAGACATTCTTGATTTTCTCTGTGTGTGTGTTTACAGTTTAATAACTGAGTTCAGACAACAAATGTGTAATAATTGTTAGTTTCTGTGCACTTCGTGATAAATTGAAACGTGAGAGCGGAAGGGAAGGCCGAGGTGTATTGAAATTTAAGTAAGAATGTGATTATTTTCTGGTTTGAAACATTGTAACATGTTTCATTTTTGAATGTTTTAGAAATAGTCTGGGCCATTATTACAGGTAATTTTACTGTGTATTAGCCCAGATACCATTAAAGACACAAACCTTCCGACATTTTTCTTAACAATTCAGGAAACTCAGGAAAGGTCTAGGAACATATGAATGGGCATTGTAAATGTACAAACAACACTATATGAACTTATAGGTTATTTCTCTTTAGGGTGTTGTGCGTGTCATCTCCTTTCCCACATTTCGTCACTTTCCTCCTATTTACTCTTCGTTTTACTATGCTATGAACACTAACGGCGCGTGTTTGTAGTGTCTTTACTAATGAACAACACAACGTGTCTTTCATTACACAGCTGATATTAGCACGAAATAATATGGCCTATAATTGCTCCATTGTCGAGTTTCTCTTCTCAGTCTATATAACGGGTTGGAAGTTCATAATGAAAGAGAAATACCGAAATATGGGCATTGATATAACTGAATGCTGTCAAGTGAAAATTTGTACATGATTGGGACTCGAACCCAGATCTCCTATTTGAAACGAGCTGTCACATAACTACTTCAACTATATGAGCACGTTTCACAGCCAGCCCAAATTCTCAACTTCTGGCACACACTTTGTACTGCCCCCCATCCACCCAGCTCAACGCTTGCAATATGAGTCCCACAAGTGGTCACACCTACTTTTCATATGAAATGCCATAGAGGCATGTAGATATTAGGCTACTAATACATATGTGGGGTCTGAGGACAAGTGAAAATTTGTCTCAGACCAAGTCTCGAAACCGGATCCTCCACATTATGCAAGTGTTAGCCCTAGGCGCTTTGTCTATCTGAGAACTCTTCATGGCCTGCCCATATTCTTAACCTGTCACACACTACTTCCGTAGCATCTCCATGTCCACCGTCCTCATTACTCACATCATTCAGCTTCATTCCCACAAGAGATCAGAACTAGCGTGCATCTGCACAAGATATCATGAATTGCTGTAAAGGTGTGTAGGTACTACATGTGGTCTTTGATCTTTCGGATATGTGTTTAAGAACAGTCGCTACTCATATAACAGTGTTACCTCGTACTGCTGACAACATCTTTCTCTTTCATCATCTATATAAATAGCCGTGGAATCATGAATGTGTGGTGTCTGTTCTTCCAGACAAGTCCAAAAGAATAGAAAACACTCATAAAATAGGTCTGAAGTAGTGTGCACCTTTCTGACGTGAACTTATGTTTGGTTACAAGTTTCGTTATCTGCTAACTGACAAGTAATCTGTATAGATAATATGGAGGTCGAAATCTGTATTCCCAATGGAGCACTATAGCAAAAAATATATGTACTACTAGCCATTAAAATTGCTACACCACTGTTAGTTAAACTAATGATCTATCTACAGCAGCTCCTGTTCTTCACCAATAGCTTTCAAATGGGAATGTCATAGTACTCCAGAGTGTGGTGGTTATCTTCTCTAGCAGCATCATGCTGAAATATGGTTCTTGTAAGCAATGTGAGCCCACTAGTACCAAAAGTATGTAATGATGGGGACTAATGACAGTAAAGTTCTTTACACTTAAATTTGAATCTGAACAGAGCTAAATCTCTCGATGACACATACCTATAGGAGTCATAGTTGTGCCAGCAACATACTATTACTGGCTGCTTACTTTTAATGTCTGTCTTGCTGTTGAGACTTGCTAACAACTGTGCATTGCATTCAAGGAATCGTTGCCGCAGTCTCTGAGCATATAACATGTACTTGCGATTTCCTCATGAAAAGTTCAAATAACAGCCATCAAGTACTCACACCATTCTTCAGTTGTAATAATGTATTTTTATGTGCTGAAAATACCGAAGATAAATTCATACAAGATTGAAATTTTAATCTATATATCCCGCAGGCATGGAAAAAACTTGATATCAATTCTGTTAACTGAAGTTGTGAACGCTGCAGACGAAAAAATCGTATTAAATGCAGACAAATCTGTTATTTTCATCTTTGATAAAATAAAATAGTTACGATGGTCTTTAGCAGAATAGCAACTCAGGATGAGAAGCTACAATAGCAATTAGCTTTCTCTCACAGATAAAGAGTAGGTCTGTTCCTAAGCTAGTCACGTTATAAAATAAATCACGCTTGTATTGAACCAGCGGTGGATGCAGAACTTTTTTCTGAGAGAATTTGGCTGCGCCATTGCTCTTTTATAGCCCTCTATTGGTGACTTTTCCATATTTTCCACTATTTGTTGCCAAACGTGTAGCTCTTCCTTCAAATCTAGGGAGGTCGTCTTTGTACGGCTCCATACTTTGGAGTACGTGCTCAATAACTTTATCACTGTTTTGCGACAGCAGCTTATATCAATGTTTGATTATTTGTAGCTAAGTTGTAGGGAGTCCTAATGACATTTCATTCAACAATTGATCGAGAAAAGTATGAACACTGACAGACAGTAATTTTCTTGTATCAACTGTACTTAAAAGTTGAATTTGTTGGTCTGCTTAAAGCATAGCTATACACCGCTACATAAACAATATGCTACCTGTTTGCATTTCCGAAAATTCTCAATAGTGCCTCTTATTTAAATATTCTACTAGTTTTTACCTGCGGCTTCCTTCACGTATCAGTATTACTGTTATGGTGAGTAGGTATCGGTAAAACAGAGCTCGTTATGTGCGGCAAAGCCCCCGCCCTATCCGCCACCACCATCATCCCATAGCACGAGGTCAGATGTTATAAGTCTTTGTATGTGTGTGGTATCACAACACAGACCCGAATGCGTTGAATTCAATGCAGGTATTCTTATTTATTTGAAAGCTACTAAAATCAGAATTGTAGTGACGAATGTTTGATGAAAGTTTGTACAGCCGTTTAAAGATAACTGCAATATAAATTAAAGAGTTTGCCAGAAGCAACACGCTGCGTATTCAGTGTATGGTACATAAATTGATGTCAAGCTGCAATAAAAACGCATAGGTCCCTGCAAAAATTACAGGAGAACGTATGGTAATTTTTGAGGTTCACCTATATTTTAAAGATGAAAAAACGCCAAACTGAAACTGGCACACGGTACTATTGGTCAATAACATGATTTTGCCGAAATGTCAAGGCGCTTAATCAACAAATGTACTGACTGCAAGAGGCCTGCCGACGATGGAAAACTGAAACGTGGCAGTACTGTCTCTTACTAACTAAGAAAATAATCCAGAGGGATCAAGAATCTATCGAAAATATCTCAATGTATGAGCTTCAGCCCAGCCCTAGAAATTTACAAATATTTTGCAAGGAAAATGAATTAACTTTACCTGCATAGCGAGTAAAACCTACACAGTTTTTATTATCTACTACACATTTACGAAACGATAAGTGACGCTATGATTTGTTACACTTTTATCGTAAATTGCGACAGAAAGGAAACAGGGAGGCATAATAGATCCACAAGTACGTTACGTTAATTCCAAGCTTTCTGTGTTTTTTAAACTCATAATTGCATGCTACCCGTAGGTAAGAATTTTATTACGAGATTCACTCTGTCTCTCTCTCCATCTCTCGTCTCTCTGTCTCTCGGACTGTCTGGGGAGGGGGAGTGGGCACAAGCCCCAGTTCCCCTCCACTGAATCCGCCAATGTCTCTGACATATGTCATTTAAACTTGACACTTTTTCTGTTGCAGGTGCTGCAGACCGTCCAAAGGTGTAGTGGTGTCAAGAGTCAACACCTTACTGGATTTGACACTGAAAATTTATGACAGTTTCAAAAGAATTAAATTTGGAAGTATTCTATTTATTATCACTGCTTTAATCCTTTCAAGTTTTTCAAGCTATCAGGATTCTTTCTTTATGGCCCTTAACTAGTAGGCATATATATATATATATATATATATATATATATATATATATATATATATATATATATATATATCAGAAGGCAGAAGGACAATTCACAGTGAAGGCATTTGATTGTTTTCTACTACGTGAGCCAACACTGGTACAGGCATTTACTAGAAATGTAGGTGGTGATACTCGGTAGGGGACTCACTGTGGAGACTCTTGCACAAACAGGGTTTTGAAATAGTCGTTTATTCCAGACAGGACTAACTAACACACTGGAGGCTAGATCTAGGGTTAGAAAAAGCATGAATAACACTGTTGCAACAGAAGCCAGTACAGAAGTTCCAGGAGTGGATGCTAGCCACAGTAGCAAACACTAGCAGCATCTTAAGGCAATAACTTAGTTGCAAAACAAAACATACTGATTGCGACACTGTTCACTGAGCCACTCCAAGAGAGAGAGCAGACCTACGCGGAGATGGGCCCAGGCTGCAGTCGACTGACGCGGATTCGGCGCCCAGGTCGTCTGACTGAGAACTGTGCCAAAATGTGGAATCTAGGGGTTTTAAAGAGTCGCGTGGGGGCACTGTTTTTCCTACTTAAAAGCCAATCTCGTAGGTTTCTTGCAGGTACCTGCCAATCACGGTTTAGTAGGGTGCTCTCAACTGCTGCTAAGGCGGGGATGTTAATGCAGTTGCACTAACTAAGTCTGTATTTGGTATCAACATTGTTCAGCTAAAAGCTAAACGTAACTGCTTTGCCAAATAGGGCTTGCAACATTCTTGTTATACGTCGTTCAGCCCGGCACCTCGGGCTTCCCGGAGTAGTACCTGCTAGGTCAACAGTTTTCGGCGTTTTCGCTCTCTCTCTAACCCTTGTGAGCCTACTGATGTTGCTGTTCTCAGGGCTGATATCAAGCTGATTTGATACGCTACTACGCGCCTGCCGGTTGCAAAGTTCTACGGTGGCAACCTACCACAGCGTCTAGACATCACATGAAGTTACATGTTAATTCCTTGAAGAGTAACTAACGCCCTGGGACCGCGTCTGGGTACGTCTGCATTTTCACAAGGCTCTCCCTTTCGGTTTACTTCAAGTAACAATATCTCCCCTAGTTTCGTCTGTCCTCGGCATTGTCTCTACTTCCGCGCCTTGGAACGCCTCTTCCCTCACAGCTTCAAGATAATACTACAGTAGCAAGGGATAAACAATACATTACACTAGTTAAGGTTCATGAAGGAAGAATCCTGGTCCCTCAAGTGAAGAATGTTGAAGAATGTTTTCACGGAGACTAGAATTAAATAATGGGAGATTCTGATGTGACAGAACATTATTATGCGCGTCAGATCTGGAAGCTGGAGAGATCTGGAGAGATTGAGCAAGAGTCCCTAATAGTTCTTTCCACCAACCCGTGGTCTTCTAAAGCTGTGTCCCCAGCGCAGGAAGACAGCTCGTCGGTCGTGGAATCTTCTTCGGCAGAGGCTGCTATGCTGTCAGCTTGAACACGTGATTTTGGTTTTTATCGGATGCCACTTGCCCAGGTTAGTCTCCGTATCTACAGAGGACAAGATCTGTAGTACTCAGAATGATGACGGGAGACACTTTCATTACTGTATCCTGTTTGGTTATATTTTAAATAATCACACACTCTCTCGTACCCTACACCACTTTTGTACCATATACTACTTCGCGTGTATCAAGCTGCATCAACGCGAGCTTCTAGTAAAATAAAATACTGGCGGCCACAGGCTAGGAATATCACAACATGACAAATAACTTTACATTACTGGATTAGACAAAGTTAAAAGTGCTGGTGAATCCAAAGCTCATAAATTAATTTTAAGACCTTTGAATATGTTCCACTGCAAAGATAAGACAGACTACAAATTGTTTGCTGCCCCTTGACTACTACAAATTTTCTAGTACGCTGCTGACATCAAACAGAGATAATTACTTACAAAACGCGGTACTGTCATAATGCTCTGGCAGTTCGTTGAAACTATTTGTGAAACTTGTATGTAACATTTCAGTTAAATGACATGACTGTAACTTGTTAAACGATTGTGTACA
The DNA here is from genome assembly GCF_021461385.2 of Schistocerca piceifrons. Classification (NCBI taxonomy): domain Eukaryota; kingdom Metazoa; phylum Arthropoda; class Insecta; order Orthoptera; family Acrididae; genus Schistocerca; species Schistocerca piceifrons. The sequence goes on from NW_025728290.1 coordinate 5,575,844, forward strand.
TCTCAGACCAGCTGTTTTAATCATTTGATGTAGCAGTTAAGATGGTATTGGGTAAACATGTTGATGTGCACGCGTGTTTGTGCGGATACAGAAGTTATTTTAGATCTGAAATTATTTGGTGGTGTAAAATTTAAGTATATATCACCTACTTTCGGCTTTATCCGTGTGATCGTATTGTACTGCTAGGAAGTTAAGGTAAAGAAGAAGTTTCACCTTCGTCGAAAAGGTGCAAACATACTAATACAAATGACAAAAGAGGGAACATTAAGGTTGAACCTCTGGCTGACGATGAGGTGCTTGAAATGGGAAGGAAACTGAACTCCCCTTTTCAAAGGGACCACCTCGGCAACTGACTTGATCTACATGAGAAAATAGTAAAAAGCCGAAATGTGGGTATACCGACGGTGATGTGAACAATCACCTTTTCGAAGTCTTATATTTAGTTTGCGGTCTTTGTAGCCACTTTTCCCTCTGTGGTAAGACGTTGACAGGTAGTTGGACTATATTGAATAGTGTAAAAAGTATTAAGACATGCATCACATCAAACGAAATGCCTAAATACACAAAAAGAAGCGTTCCATACTAGACTGTACTTGATGTATTCAAAATCTACAAGAATAAATTGAGGCAATCCTGATATCTCGTGTACATGTACACTCACTGGTTACTCGAGTATGACTAACCGACTAGCAAATTTTCGAAGATGGTAATTCCACAGGATTTTACGTATACTGTTAGGCTAATTATGGGAACACAATAATAAATGTTTGCTCAGAGTTGCTGAAGATATGAACATCAAAAACAGTTTTCAACCCACAAGAGACACTACGCTAATACTATGTGTGTAACATCGACACTAGCATTGATAATGGCGTCAGCTAGTCAAGGAACATAATTTTCTAAGGTGTTCTGTTTCCACCGGTAGCTGCTCATCGCTGATTAGATGCCACAGAGGCAGTAGACAGTAGTGATGTTGACTGCTACGTTTGACCCTGTGTCCCGAATAATCCTAGACGTATTCCAATGAAACCAGAATCTTATCCATGCAGCCCTGTGACCGCGGCCGTCATCTTGGAAGGCAGAAATGTGCACAGAAAAAAGGCACGTTGAAATGAATGTCAGGGTCAATTTTCACGGTTACTTGGCGAGTGCGCTCAAATCATGGTACTAAAACCACCATCATAATAACACTGACACACCTCCATCGTTAGCTACAGTCTCCCCACATTGCGGTTTGAGCTCCTCATCAGGTCGTCGGTGCACCCGAAACCTTGCATCATTTGAAAAGAGGAAATACCGCGACCTGTTGCACTAACCCACACGCTTCGACTTGGGTACCACCTGTTTTTTTTGTTACTTGTCCCGGTGAAGGCATTTAGATTTATGTCCATTTTCCTTCTTAACGTTTTCTCGTAAACTGGTTGTCGTTCATTAACTGTCTACAGCAGTTCCTGTCGGATTAGAAACGGACTGACGTGTCAAATGGTTCAAACGGCTCTGAGCACTATGCGACTTAACTTCTAAGGTCATCAGTCGCCTAGAAATTACAACTAATTAAACCTAACTAACCTAAGGACGTCACACACATCCATGCCCGAGGCAGGATTCGAACCTGTGACCGTAGCGGTCGCTCGGTTCCAGACAGTAGCGGCTACAACCGCACGGCCACACCGGCCGGCGATTGACGTGTCACCCTTCTCCCGACTCTGTTGGTTTGGAGCTGGTAGGCAGTGAACGGCATAAAGACCAAGAATGCTTGAAATGGGTGTAAAACAGTGTTGTCGTCTTTCTTATCTACATATCTGCTGTGATCAGTCATGTAGTAATAAGGGCGTTGGCCGAAAAAAAGCGAAGACGGCTATTAGCAGCGTTTTCGCATTTGGAAACCGTGTCCACTCTGAATTCGTACATTCTTTACAAATCGACCTCTGTTAATGGTGTTACAAGACGTGAGTTTCTGAATAAAGCAGCAAAGGACGCAGATGGGGACCATACCGACAAAACCGCTTGCTATTGGCTGCAGCGCCTGGCGTCACGGTGAGGCATCGCAGAGCAGAGTAAGAGGTGGAGAAGATCAGTGTTTAATATCTCGTCGACAACGAGGTCGTTAGAGACGGACCACAAGCTTGGATTAAGGAAGAATGAGGAAGAAAATCGGCGCACTCATTCAAAGGAACATTTGCCTGAAGCGGTTTAGAGAAATCACAAAAACCTAAATCTGGTTGGCACGATCCTTGTTTGAACCGTCGTCCTTCCCAATTGGAGTCCAGGCTGCGTACCACTGCGCCACCTAGCTCGGTGCGGCCGCACAGTAGAAGGTGTGGCGTTGTGCTCGTTCAGTTTACTTTCGGTTTGGGTCAATATACAGTTGTACAGATCAAATCAAGTGGCACGACAGACGTACTACACATTAGGACTAATTAATTGGCTATTAACACGAAAAAAAACTCACTCGTTTGGTTAAGAAGCAGATGATAATGCAACTTGTTCCGTGCTTATGTTGCCATTACCAGATGACTGTGCAATCCATAGCTGGTTCCTCCTTCCGGCACATTATGTTTTGTACATTCATTTATCTTTTGGATAGTGGAAGAACACGCTAGGATGCCGGTAAATACAGCCCCACAGCCTGGAGTATTCTGTTGCTGCTATGACGGAGGAGATCGTTAAGCTACAAGCAGCACTTGAACAGAAGACTTAGGAAGTAGAATATTACAAGAACCAGGTGAAGGTACTACTTGACGAGTGGTGCTCAACAGGATAATGCACGACCGCATGTTGCAGGTCCTGTACGGGCATTTCTGGATACAGAAAATGTTCGACTGCTGCCCTGGCCAGCACATTCTCCAGATCTCTCACTAATTGAAAAGTGTGGTTAATGGTGGCGGAGCAACTGGCTCGTCGCAATACGCCAGTCACTACTGTTGATACATGGGCAGCTGTACCTGTAAACGCCATCCAACTCTGTTTGACTCAATGGCCAAGCGTATCAGGGCCGTTATTACGGCCAAAGGTGGTTGTTGTGGGTACTGATTTCTCAGGATTTATGCACCCAAATTGCGTGAAAATGTAATCACATGTCAGTACCAGTATAATATATTTGTCCAATGAATACCCGTTATCATCTGCATTTCTTATTGGTGCAGCAATTTTAATGGCCAGTAGTGTATTAAGATGAGTTAAATTTTACTGGAATGACACGACAAACACAGCAAAAGTTGCAATTACTGTACATAAAGGCCAGAAAATGAGGGATAAGCTGGTGGAAGTGGTCACTATGGACATGAAAGCAGTGACGAGGCTCAGCCAAGTGGTGAGCACGTACAGCAGGTGGGCCATGAGGAGCCGAGAGGACAGCTACCAGTTCGCGGTGGGCGGCGCCGCCCACACGCCGCCCTTCCAGCAGCAGCTGCAAGCGCAGCCTCTCTTTTCGATGAGCTTCCGTCTCTGCCCAGTGAGCAGAAAACGTCAGTACAGCTGGTGCGATTAAATTTTAAGTTGTCATCACAAGGGATTACCTGTGATGGAGTAATATCCACGCCTATATTTTATTCAAATTAATATTCACGACAGCATTGTGTGTGGAATGCGACTGAATTTTAATCGTATTCTCGTGATACTGGTAAATGGGACTTCATCGTTGATAAAATAATAGTTATTGTCAACGACATAGTTTAATTTTTTGTACAAAATTATATCTCAGACAATACCCATATAAAAAGATAATGAAAATCTCAATCTTTTGTTATCTATGATTGTTCTAGAAAATCCTTGTTCGAATTGTTCTACTGATAGGATGAGATTGTACTCTCGTAACACAGAGGTCTGTAGAAAACTGTACTAATGTTACGTTACTAGCTGATATTTGAAAATAGAGTTTATGTGTTATTGAAATGGACCTTCTTTGTTTGGAGTTTTATTTCATTGTAATTCTCGTCCTATATAAATGTTATGTTTTCCGTTCAGCTACCAAAGAGCGCAGCCATTAGCGCTATTGATCTACAGCACACTTTATTAGTAAATAATGAATATTATTGTAGCATGAAAGATTGAGAAATATTTTCGAATGTTAATACATATAGTAAAGGTAAGAAAATATTTAATATATATTATTTATTACGAGTAAAAGTATGGCTTGAAGCAGAATCGATAATTGATTGTCTTATGTTAGCCTCCATCTTAGTGAAATATTGCAGCGGTAGTTTTAAATTTATTTTATATGCAGATTTAAATGTTGTAGGCTATAATTGCTGTAATAATTGTGTACTAGTGGCCGAGGACCCACTCTAAGCTAATAAATTCCAGTTATACTGTGAGCATATCGAACGTCTATGAATGCAAACAGCATCTTACGTGGCATAAATTCTTACCTGCTGATGTATGAAACTTGGTAATTTCGTAACCACCTTTATGAAATATTTCGACAGCAAATACATTAGTATTGTGTACGTGTGGTATTGTGTGACAAAACTGTTCGTTTTGCTTAAAGAAAAGTGTTGCCACCTCGAGATAACAGTAGAGTTAATTTTGTTAAAGGATATGCAACTAACAAAGAGTCTTTTAAGCAACAGCACTGAGACTACCAAAAATCATTACTCTTGTTTAGTTCAGATTACGTAACATATATTTAGATTATTTGTTGGTTAGAAATGATTACTTTTGTGAACGAACTTACTGACGTTTACACTGCCTGACAGACAACATTGTTACACGTTCCCAGGTGGAGATTTATTTAACAAAATACCGTTCATTAGCCGGGAAAGGCAGTAAAATTTCATGTTAAATTAATAATAAGCAACGAGTTTTATTGTAATCGTGCTGAAATTGTAAAACACAACACAAGCAATTACACCACTTGTCACAATGATTACTGCTAGAAACTGTTAATTTTATATAATGAAGTGAGTCTCTATTACAGTTGCGAAGGTCATTTCTCTGAACAAAAAGATGAGAAACTTTTCTTGCCGAGAGGTTGCCACTACTTACAGTTCACAGAGTGTTGCTCTGTTCACTTAAGTGCTTGCGCATTGATTTGATTGCAAAGGTCACTTCTACTGTTCGAGAAATTTCTTAGCCAGAAGATGTGTTTCACTGATGACGCACAATTTGTCTATTCACACTTCACTCTTCCTCTCAAATACACATTCAGAATAGAGACCCTGCAACTAAACACAGCACGTCCGCATGTCTCAAATGCGTTAGTATGGTTGCCGCTACACTGTCATGACGACTATTCCTTCTAAATCTACATAAGAGTGTTACTGAACATCGTACAAATATGACACGGTAAAGAAAGTAGTTTTAACTTAACCAATGTTTCTTCCAGTGTACCCAGTAGCCCATCACGGTTTTTAAAAATCCTGCCACCTGACGCAGTTTTTTTATTGTTCTCCGCCACACAATATACCAGAGACAACAGCAATCACGGCCATGTGTGAATAAGTCTATGGACCTGCAAGAAACGTAACGTTTACTGTCGGGAAAGTATGTATCAAACGAGAGCAGAAGTACAGCAAAATTCAGGAATCAGGTGTGACGTGCTGGCGAAGACCAGTATCACAGAGTCTCATATCGATCTCTTCAGCCACGTGGTCCTCACATAAACCATGAATCGTATCATAGTAAGTAACTTGTATGTAACTTGGAATGGTTTGTCGACCAAAATTAATTGCTGCTCATTGCTGGAAGTAAAACGTCCTACTCATTTGCCGTCGCCATCTGCAAAAGGAAAGAAACAGCGCAATCCATATCAGACATTTAAATGATTGCCCCTCATCGCATCCATGGCTAACAGATATAAGCTGTGTCATCCATCAACATATCAACTTTAGTACAATTCTCATTACAGCACCATGAATCACTTGAATGAAGTGTTGAGAGTGAATGACTACTTACTACATACTGAGGGCAAAATGCGTAATGTAGGCATGAGTAAATGTACGTGCCACCTCTAGTTGACGAGGCGCATTTATTGTGCATGTTTTGCTAATTATTTCCATTAGGCGCTACTGGTTGTAACTACTAAATGATCCGGTAGTATGAGATGTGAACTTAGGTTTTATGCATTAAGCTATGCATATATTTCTGTTTGAGCTGTAAAAAATATAATATGATGGTGAATTTTGTAAATTTAATTTTTTATGAGGAAAAATTTGTAATTACATGCGTCATGAGAGACAGAGAAATTTTGAAAAGTAAAGTTCTAAATAAAGTCGTAGATAGATCGTCCACAGCACAGCGTTTGAAGCCTATTTCAACATTAAAGAGCGTTTAAGACTTCGGATGAAATTTACCGAATAGGAAACATACAGACTTGGTGAAAAGACGTGTTGAAATGCGGAAGAATACAATGATGTTTGAGAGAGAATATAATGGTTCAACTGAAGGATGAGTGGTTTAATAGAGTCAGTTTAGAACAAACACCAAGAATACAGTGACAATAGCTCAGATAATGAAACTAATAAGCGCCTATCGAAGCAGATGTTAATCTGGTAGGTCTGTAACATTACTGTAAATTAGAGAAACAGTGATATAAACTGGAAGTTTTGGTCGGCAGGTCCATATAGTTCAGCTCTGTGATAAAATTTCGTTGAAAATTATAAGAAATTCACTTTGTGCAAAGGAAACCTAAATTATTCCTCCATTGGCATTAACGTGGAATTTTGCAGTGTACCAAAGAAAAGTTAACTGTTTTTGTTTGACACCATGCCACAAATTGTTCAGTGTTCCTCTGCAAACTAGTAACGTTCGTTGACATAACGTAAAATGGAGGACGATGAACGAGAAAAGGCTGGAAAAGACAGATACTCTTCTCGTTTTTCAGGTGCATTTGTTTCGATCCAGTCAAAGTAAAATGTAAGTGTGTATGCAGTTAAAGTCCTCAGAACTGATTTTGCAGAGATGTTTTATAACCTGAAAAGTGATATGAATTTGATTTCCAACGAAAATAGGAAAAAGGAAAACGGTTATCACAAGTATTTTTTGTTCATTGTTTTCGCTACATCTTCTTAACACCTGTAAGACAAAGTTTGCTCATTTTATACTTCATTGCAATTACAAATTTTATGCATTCAGTGCTAGAATATGTGAACTAGGTAAAACAGTCTGCAAAAATGCACCGACAGAAATGGTGATTATGTCGGAAAATAGCTAAATGTTCAATCTGCAAACTGATATAAATCATTGTAGAAATAAACAGGTCTATATACTTATAAAAATAGGAGACCTTACTTTTGGGATTACCCTCGTAGTTCTGGCAATACCGGCCATGAACTTCTTCTTCTGTGCGGATGAACACATATTTACCGAACTCTTACGATGAACTTTCGATCTGATTAAGTTCAAAATATCCACCTCCATACCTGGGTGCTCAGAGTGGCAGAATGCCAAGCGAGGGGTCCGAGTTCGATTCCCGGCTGGGTCAGAGATTTTCTCCACACGTGGACTGGGTGTTGCATTGTCTTCATCATCAATTCATCCTCATCTACAAGCCAAGTTGCCGAAGTGGCATCAACAGATAAAACTTGCACCAGGCGGCCTTCCTACGCGACGGGAGTCCCTAGCCACACGAAATTTCATTTCAGTTCAAAATTAGAGTCATTAGGGTGAGTAGGCAATGGGCTGACTGCCTCTATGCTGTCTTGCTCTCAGGCTGTCTGACCTACAGTATATTTGCCTATCCTGACTCTTCCTTGACTCACAGACTTCCCAAATTTTTCGTCTTCTCAGCGTGATGTGATGGTGCATGACTCGAAAAGATGCGTTTTTCTTACGTTTTCTTAGTCGCGAAGACAGTCATGCTACGACAGAATCACTTGCTTGTTGCGGCTGTTTCTGCGTGAGGTTTGGGCTTGTGTTTTGTCCAAGAATGCCTTTGTTAGTGATGGATAAGCGTCTTTCCTTCAGCAAAAGTTTTTCACACAGTGAGGCTCCTCTGCCCCAAGCTTGACGTTCCACGTGGTGCCCTGCGTGACTTCAAGGCACTCTCGTGTCTATGTGTCGTCTCAGTGCCCACAGGCGTCATGGCTCTCAGGCATATTTCCTAACGTCTGCCAAGATTTTCTTATGCAGTGCTATTCTTCTCCAGCAAAACGGTTCAAATGGCTCTATGCACTATGGGACTTAACATCCGAGGTCATCAGTCCCCTAGACTTAGAACCACTTAAGCCTAGCTAACCTAAGGACATCACACACATCAATGCCCGAGGCAAGGTTCGAACCTACGACCGTAGCAGCAGCGCGATTCCAGACTGAAGCGCCTAGAACCACTCGGCCACAGCGGCTGGCTTTTCCTCGGCAAGCCAGACGTTTTGTATGCCGTCACTGGGTGAGTTTAGGGGGCTCTTGTGTCTGTTCGTCGTCCTGTTGCCTGAAGGATTAACCCACAGCGGCGTTCTTCTCCTTGACTGCCAGGCCCTAGGCACGGTGGTCATTTTCAAAACGCGCCGCTGTATGAACTGCTATATGTCCTCATGTGGGCGTCTCCGCCGGTTGCTGCCGGCAATCTGAATCTCTCCACTACTCTTCAGATCCCGACGCTGTTCAACGCCAGACTGCCCCGAGGCGATAGTATTGCAGCATGGACGCGCGCGCGCGTGTGTGTGTGTGTGTGTGTGTCTGTGTGTGTTCAGAGCTTATGGGCCCTCAACGCCGAGGTTATCGGCGGCCTTACACTTATATTAACATACACGAATGTGGATAAAACTGTTATCACACAAATAGAATGGAATCTATAAAAATATTCTCATACCCTCTGTCCACCCCACTCGTCTTGACATGTATTATACAATTACTCTATCTTATAGGCCTTAATACGATGGAGGCGAGTGAAAGGTAGTGTTTGTGGAATTAAAATAGAAATAAAACGACAAAAGAGCTAAAAGAAAAGTACAAGAAAATTTTACTGGCTGCCCACTTACAAAAAACATTGTAACACAATAAGAACATCTCCCTAAAATTTTTGGGAGCACATTGGACACATTACAACATCTTTCATTCCTAACCACATTTGTTTCGGTGTAACTTAAAATATAGGGCAGATCTGCCAGCAAATCTGTTCTGAACTCTGGTCCGAATATAGAACACAGTCTAGTAAAATGGGGAGCACAGTTATCTGTAGTCCACAACTTCGACACATTGCAAGATCCTCTAGCCAGAGCAAGCAGCCATGCGTCAGAGCACAGTTGCCTATCCATAGACGAGTAAGCAGGACCTCATCTTGTCTTCATGGCCGAAAGAAGTTACGCCACGACCACATACTGGGCATTAATAGAGGCAGCTTATTAGCAGTCACTCCCAACAACTCGTCTTCCCATTGACGAATGACGAATGACCTCAACAGCGAGGTGATGCATCCCGTTGTTGATGAAATAGGTGGTTCTGGATTTTCTGGACTACTTTAATTGTTGGACACAAGCGTTGTACAGAGCGAAGGGCACTAAGAGAGTCGGAATCAACGAGGAATTTACCGCTCGAAACACCCACTTGTTACAGTACCTCTAACATCGTATAAAATTACACGTCGAAGGCAGTGTCTCGAGCCAGTCAGACGTTGAGAACAACAGAGCAACAAACGGAGTCCTCCCGTTCCGACCGAACCATAAATACAGCTTTAGAATATTGGTGCTCAGTTAAAATGGCAGAAAATAAAACATTAAAAACATATACAGGGTTGAATTCTCTCCTCTACTGCACTAAATCTAAATTTGTCCTGGGCCTTCCCAGTGACCACAGTGGATGGCGGTTAAAACCCTTGATTTGCGGTGTATGCCTTCATATGATCTGGAGTTTCATGCTACTGAAGGTAAGAACAAAACAAGCAGATTTTACGACATTCCCATCCACCCGTTTCAATATATTTTGCACATTAATGATACCTTCTTGAGCCCATTCATCTTTCAATTCCTCCTTGGGAATGTCGACCACATATCTGCGTCACACAAGACCTTTGCTGTAATTCCAGTAGCGGAGTTCTGTTTGTGTGGCATATTATCAAGGCATTTAGCTTTCCAGAGATTTGTCGCTTGTTGAAAACTAGCAGTTTCAACCAACAGTGCTCCATTTCCCAATCGCATGACTGCTACCAATGACCTTCCGAAGCCCTATAAACCTTTTCGAATATAAACAGGACTTTTCAAGCTGTCCTCCTTACGTTTCACAGTCAAAACCACATTCTGAGCAGCAGCCTGCATTCTGTTACCATTGATAGAAGAACTCTCTGTAAGTTCTGAGCGTAGAGGGTTGGCTGCACCAGCCGTCTTGTTCGATTGGTTTTTTGCACCACACAGTTGCCCACAAGAGTCCTACGTGCCTAGGTAAGCCTTACAAAACTTACGTGCAGCAGGTTCGCCAGTCGTTGCCCGCTAACAACAGCCATTCGTATATATATATGGGGTGTTACAAAAAGGTACGGCCAAACGTTCAGGAAACATTCCTCACACACAAAGAAAGAAAAGTATGTTGTGTGTCCGGAAACGCTTACTTTCCATGTTAGAGTTCATTTTATTACTTCTCTTCAAATTACATTAATCATGGAATGGAAACACACAGCAACAGAATGTACCAGCGTGACTTCAAACACTTTGTTACAGGAAATATTCAAAATGTCCTCCGTTAGCGAGGATACATGTATCCACACTCCGTCGCATGGAATCCCTGATGCGCTGATGCAGCCCTGGAGAATAGCGTATTGTATCACAGCCGTCCACAATACGAGCACGAAGAGTCTCTACATTTGGTACCGGGGTTGCGTAGACAAGAGCTTTCAAATGCCTCCATAAATGAAAGTCAAGAGGGTTGAGGTCAGGAGAGCGTGGAAGCCATGGAATTGGTCCGCCTCTACCAATCCATCAGTCACCGAATCTGTTGTTGGGAAGCGTACGAATACTTCGGCTGAAATGTGCAGGAGCTCGATCGTACATGAACCACATGTTGTGTCGTACTTGTAAAGACACATGTTCTAGCAGCACAGGTAGAGTAACCCGTATCAAATCATGTTAACGTGTTCCAATGAGTGTAGGTGGAAGAACATGGGGCCCAGTCAAGACATCACCAATAATGCCTGCCCAAACGTTCACAGAAAATCTGTGTTGATGACGTGATTGCACAGTTGCGTGCGGATTCTCGTCGGCCCACACATGTTAATTGTGAAAATTTACAATTTGATCACGTTGGAATGAAGCCTCATCCATAAAGAGAACATTTGTACTGAAATGAGGATTGACACAATGTTGGATGAACCATTCGCAGAAGTGTACCCATGGAGGCCAATCAGCTGCTGATAGTGCCTGCACACGCTGTACATGGTACGGGAACAACTGGTTCTCCCGTAGCACTCTCCATACAGTGACGTGGTCAACGTTACCTTGTACAGCAGCAACTTCTCTGACGCTGACATTAGGGTTATCGTCAACTGCACGAAGAATTTCCTCGTCCATTGCAGGTGTCCTCGTCGTTCTAGGTCTTCCCCAGTCGCGAGTCATAGGCTGGAATGTTCCGTGCTCCCTAAGACGCCGATCAATTGCTTCGAACGTTTTCCTGTCGGGACACCTTCGTTCTGGAAATCTGTCTCGATACAAACGTACCGCGCCACGGCTATTGCCCCGTGCTAATCCATACATCAAATGGGCATCTGCCAACTCTGCATTTGTAAACATTGCACTGACTGCAAAACCACGTTCGTGATGAACACTAACCTGTTGATGCTACGTACTGATGTGCTTGATGCTAGTACTGTAGAGCAATGAGTCGCATGTCAACACAAGCACCAAAGTCAACATTAACTTCCTTCAATTGGGCCAACTGGCGGTGAATCGAGGAAGTACAGTACATACTGACGAAATTAAAATGAGCTCTAACATGGAAATTAAGCGTTTCCGAATACATGTCCACATAACATCTTTTCATTATTTGTGTGTGAGGAATGTTTCCTGAAAGTTTGTAACACCCTATATATATTTATAGATATTTATATATATATATATATATATATATATATATATATATATATATAACCTAAAATATAGGACAGATCTTCCAGCAAATCTGTTCTGAACTGTGGTTCGAGACTAAAACACAGTGTAGTAAAATGGGGCTCACGGTATATATATATATATATATATATATATATATATATATAGAGAGAGAGAGAGAGAGAGAGAGGGAGAGATAGAGAGAGAGAGAGACAGTCATTTCCATCATCCTCGCGATCTGAGCTATCAAGCCAAGGTCCCCGTTGCCCGTGATACACAATGTTCCACCATCGAGCCTGATGGTGGTCGCTGAAGCATGCTAGAGCTGTCGGTGACAGCGGACTGACGGCGCTTACCAGTCCCCAGCTCAGGTGCCCAGGGGTCACCAAGCCCACACCCATAAAACGAATGGTGAGCACCTGAGGGACACTCGATCTCATCAGTGAACTGAAAATACGAGAAAACAAGATGCACACCTCCTTCACAGTTAATACTGCCAGACAGATTATGTGTTCTGAACAATACCGTATTATTGTAGTCACTATAATGACCTTGTTAATTACTCTTGCCATAACACATTGCCTTTGGGTGATCATCTGCGCAGTTACTGCCTTACAAGAGACCTTTCATGAATTCGTATACGGTTGATGGAGACATAATACATCCAGCTTTGATTCTTCTGCCATTTTTCCAGCCTGATGTAATACGCTGGCATTTGTCATGGTATTAAGCACTCGTATTTTTACCTCCACTGGCGCTGATGCGTTTATACAAAGGGGGTTCAAAAAGTTTTCCACAGTTGTATCTAATTTCTCATTTTCCGCCGAAGGAGAATGAAATTTTTTGTGAACATACTTGGAACATTTATCTATAAGTTGGCACATAAAAGAATTTTATTTTATTTACAGGTGAGCCATAATGGACCGTGAAGTAGATGTCAGGTTGCGACAAGGGTCGGCGATGGAGTTGCTCTTCAAAACCGGCGATGACTCTGCCACATCGATTCATAGGAAGTTGCTCTCTGTTTATGGGGAGGACACAGCGGATCGCAGCAGTATCCAGCGGTGGTTGCAGAGGTTTAAGGAAGGTGATTTCTCTCTGCTGGACGATCCATGATGCGGTAGAATATCTACGGCAGTGAGTGATGTGAATAAGGAGACCATCGTTCGGTCTAGGGCGTCTTATCACGGTCCGTGCGGCTCCCGCCGTCGGAGGTTCGACTCCTCCCTCGGGCATGGGTGTGTGTGATGTCCATAGCGTAAGTTAGTTTAAGTTAGATGAAATAGTGAGTTAGCTTAGGCACCGATGACCTCAGCAGATTGGTCCCATAAGACCTTACCACAAATTTCCAACCGAAGATGTGTCTTAAGGTCGATATGTAGACCTAGCACAAAGAGTAAGGACGGAAGAGTATACACAGTTTTAACTATGTAATTCCTGATTGTAATAATATCCTCAGCCTAATAATGCATTACGTTTGTTCACTAATGCTGCCTCTGGCCAATAGTACGACCCACTTACACTCTCAATCTACATTACCGAGCTCGCAAGTAGACCCAGTATAAAGAATATTTTTAACTTGTTCTTAATATAGACATTTTACTTTTCCATATTGTAGTGTGGTATCACGTATCACAACTACCCCACAGACATCAAAGGTGGCAGCGAAATTGCAAGTTCCCGTCAGACGCCGTTAGCAGTCGTGTGAGATTCGGTGAAGCTAATGGTGCACGACCACTGAGAAGTGATGGCTCTGGACTACAAGCGTCTTCTGCCGCCGACGGCAGCCACACATGGCACTGGCTCTTGGAGCGTCTTTGCACGTGGGCTATGCACGTGCTGCCTTGTCGCAGCTCAGACACCGTCATCTGTGATTAGTTCAGAGAGCCTCTTCCTTGTTGCCACTGCGAGCTGGACGCTATTTCTTGCTGCATTGTAATGAGTCTTCATACCCTTGGAGAAGCACAAGTTAAATAAATCTTCTGTTCTCTCTGTTAACTTGTTCGTTTATCACCTCTGCTCCTGTCCTACTTTCCTACTTGCTGCATCACTCGGTAGCCCACCTCTACTTTCCATCGTGTATGAAGTCTTGCACAACAGTAGTGTTCGAAGACAGACGTTGTGGGCTGCCACTGGTTACGACTGTATCATAAGAAGTGATTGTGTCAACAATAAACAGATGTTTACGTGCATCTATGTTTCGTCTACGATTTCATGTAGTTGGGTTTTTGACTATGTTTCATTATTTGTCTGTATTTTATCAAGTTACTGATTTTTTGTTGCCCAGACGGTAATGATTTTGGGCCACTATTACTTTTGTGTTAGCAGAAGCCAACACCGTGTTACAAGTGGAGACCGAAATGCACGCGTTTTAGCTCACGCAGGCTGGCGTGAGGAGGGAAGAATTATACTGACGTGAAGCCTGGAACATGACAAGGAATGAGAATTCAGAAGGCGGACGTAATTAGTTTGATACTTAACTTTAATCCATTCATGATGAATGTCGCTCTTGACGGTACATGATTCACAATATTATCAGTTCAGAATACATAGTAACTGAATATGGCGCCTTGCTAGGTCGTAGCAAATGACGTAGCTGAAGGCTATGCTAAAGTGTCGTCTCTGCAAATGAGAGCGTATGTAGACACTGAACCATCGCTAGCAAAGTCGGCTGTACAACTGGGGCGAGTGCTACAGAGTCTCTCTAGACTAGACCTGCCGTGTGGCGGCGCTAGATCTGCAATCACTGATAGTGGCGACACGCGGGTTCGACGTAAACTAAGCGACCGCGGAAGATTTAAAGGCTACCACCTAGCAAGTGTGGTGTCTGGCGGTGACACCACAATTACGATATCATGTTGCTGATACAAAGTGTTAATGAAGTTGATTGTAAGTAGACGAGGGCCAGAAGCCGACAAGAGAAATATGTAAAATAATATGAGATTTACTGTAAATAGTATGTCTGTTCTTGCACCAAAGGTTCACTTCACTTAGTGGCCAGTAGGGTTATGTTACTTGTGGCAGCGCCATATTTCTAATAATACTGGAGTATACCCTATTGCTGCCTCCCCATCCTACTTCTCACGCGTAAGAGACACGGTGTTGCCACTCTCGCCATGTCTCCAAATAGTAAATGTTCACCATTAACTACTTTCTCGCCTTCCCGGTTGGCCGTGCGGTCTAACGCACGACTTTCCGGGTGGGAAGGAGCGCCTGGTACCCGGCACGAATCCGCCCGGCGGAATTGTGTCGAGGTCCGGTGAACCGGCCAGTCTGTGGATGGTTTTTAGGAGGTTTTCCATTTGCCTCGGCGAATGCGGGCTGGTTCCCCTTATTCCGCCTCAGGTACACTATGTCGGCGATTGTTGCGCAAACAAATTCTCTACGTACGCGTACACCACCATTACTCTACCACGCAAACATAGGGGTTACACTCGTCTGGTGTGAGACGTTCCCTGGGGGTGCACCGGGGGCCGAACCGCACAATAACCCTTGGTTCGGTGTGGGGCGGCGGAGGGGTGAAGTGGACTGCGGTAGTCGTCGTGTGGTTGTGGACCACTGCGGATCCGGTGGAGACGGAGCCTCTCCCTTGTTTCTAGGTCCCCGTTTAACATAGAATACAATACAATACTACTACTTTCCCGCAACAGAATGTCACAATTACTGTACCTGAGGGCCAGAAGATTAGTAACAGACAGCTGTACGTGGTCACTATGGAGATGAAATCAGCGACGAGGCTTAGTCGCACAGTGATCACGCCCAGCAGGCTGGCCACGTGGCGTCCAGAGGACACCTGCCGCGCCAGCAGCCGCAGCTCTCACTGGGCGGCGCCGCCCACACGCCGCCCTCACAACAGCAGCTGTGAGCACAGTCTCCGCGAGCGCCTCGCTTCTGTCTCCACGCAGTGAGGGGGCAGGACGAGAAGTGACAACTGGCCTACACTGAGAAACACAGTCAGCCTCCCTTGCCAGTTACTGATATTACTCCAAGATAGAAACGGTAATTTCGTTGCAAGGTAGTAAACCTGATTTATGGTAAGCAGTGAAATTGCTATGAAGTAGAACACTAAACAACCCTCATGAGTGGAGGCGACCAACTCAGACAATTCACACAATTTGCATGAACTCGTGTGAGAGACAGCACTTGTTCTGATATGGAAAAACGAAACCTACCACATGATTGTAGATTCCTTCTGCACACAGAACGCATATTTCCTGAAACGTGATCGTAACAGGAAGAAAGCTTATCATTTCTTATGTCGTAAATGCAAACATTAAAAAGTGAAATTCTGTGCTTTATCACTAACTGTAAATTCAAAAATCTCAGAAGGGATAAAGAGGTTCCAACACTATCAGCTTTAGAATTTTCTCATATATTCCTGTATTGTAGAAGAAATCTGATGATATCGAAACGAAGGTCAATGCTGACATACACACTATGCTGAAAAGTGAAATAACATTTAATACTGAGGATAACGGTCTGTAATAGGCATGCACTTGAATGTACGCAGAAACCAGCTGTGATATGCTAGCAAGGCTCACAGTAACCAGATCCGATCTTGATCTCTTCACTGATCCAGTTTTCGCATCAATCG
Organism: Schistocerca piceifrons; assembly: GCF_021461385.2. Classification (NCBI taxonomy): domain Eukaryota; kingdom Metazoa; phylum Arthropoda; class Insecta; order Orthoptera; family Acrididae; genus Schistocerca; species Schistocerca piceifrons. Next base: position 5,592,407 of record NW_025728290.1, read on the forward strand.
TGAATGGCATCATACCAAACACCTTGCATGTGAAGTGGAACGGCTTTGAGGCCAGCAACAGAGTCTCAGTGATTTCTGGTACCAAGCGGGTAGACACATTGGCAGACATCACCTGCGAAAGGGAAGAAGAATTTACACTTTCAGTCATGGCTGGTAACAAATGTACATGCTGAACAATTCTGTGTCTAGTTTATGACTCACAATGACTAAAAACTTGCAATGTTTCTCAAAAAAATTGCTTCTATCAATAAGGATAATCTTATGTTAAAAAGGAATTTATAAATCACAACAGTATCCATCGAACCAAAAGCATGTTCACATTATTTAGCAACAATTCGACCTCATATTTTACGGGGAAGAAAAATATACACTTTCAAGGTATCAACGGCAGCAGTCGATACAGCGCGAATATTTTCACCGTACTTTTATTACTTTCCTGCGTTTGGCGAGAATGTTCGCCTCCCCTTCCTCTTCCCTTGCCTTCAACATCCCGCGAATAAGCGGGTTCTGGTTGTCACTCCCTAGTACAGCACTTCGCGCTCGGGGAATTAGGATGCTGCAGAGGGCCGGAGCCAGGGACAAATAAATAATGCGCGTGAAATTTTAAAGCTGTACATAGGAAGATCGTAACTGCTTGTTATCAGAATAAGGTTCAAAAGAATGGCTCCGAGCACTATGGGACTTAACTTCTGAGGTCATCGGTCGCCTAGAACTTAGAACTAATTAATCCTAACTTACCTAAGGACATCACACACATCCATGTCCGAGGCAGGATTCGAACCTGCGACCGGACCGGTCGCTCGGCCCCAGACTGTAGCGCCTAGAACCGCACGACCACTCCGGCCGGCTCTTGGAAGAGTATGGACAAGTTTCCTCAGAGGTGTATTTGTTTCATTCGACTGTATGTGGACACACGTTTTATCAGGTAGAAGGAGAGCTTGATCCCGAGGCGTTCCAGAGATCACAATTTCATACCACACTTCACCCGATAGAAACAATGTTCCAATCCATAAGGGTTGCCGCAGAAGAGTTGGCCGAAATTTAAGAGAAGCTTCGTTTACAATCATCACGAAAGGAAGTAAGACACAGAAGTGTTAAGGTATGATGATGAGTTTTGCATGTTGTTTGAATTTGCAGGTATTGCGATATTGAATGCTATAGTAGGTAGGTTTGTTGAGGAGGAACTGACATGTCAAAAAAATGTGAACATATAAACTGAACAGACAGATAAAGGTGAAAGAAACGTAAAGGCAATGAAAATGTCGGAAAGATGAGAAACACTTCAGAAGATAGACGAAAAAACAGGAATACAATAGTGTTGAAAGCAATATTACACGCTTAGAAAAGTAATCAATAGAGAGAATATAGAGTATTTAAAACCTAACAGCTGCTGAAAAAAGTCATCGAGAAGGAAACGATCGTCGGAATGACAGAATCAACACAGGGAAGAGTCAAAATGTCATTCGATGATTTTAAAAGCAAAGGCGTTAATATTAACAATGGAAAAAGAACCTTAATGTTAATCACAAAAGAAAGAGCGGATTTGTGGAAAGAGTACGCTAAGGACCTGTAAAAGTGGAAGAGGCTGTATACTACGAGGATAGAAGAGAAAAAAGGTAGGTATCGATTTGTAGGGCGTGAATGATCCAGCGTGAATGCCAGTTTCTGAACTGTGAGATTTGTGACCATGCGAATCAAGATAATTTGTAATTTCTAAAACATTAGAGGAATTGGCAGCTGAATGATTATCCAAGTTATTGTGAAGAATCTGCAGAGAAACCTTGGGATATCCGACAATATGATCCTCACATTTCTTAAGTTACCAAGTGCAAGTAATGCGAGAAGTAACGCACAATACAACTGACAGCTCATATATCAAAGTCAGTGACCACAAGAATGAACAAGAAAACTTTGGATATGTTACGTAATGGAAACAAGACTACGGCACTGTAAAAGGGAGCAATATTTTTTGAAATTCGGAACGGAACAGATATAATGGGTAACATGGAATAAGAATAGAAGAATGTGAGGCAAGCGTTCGGTCTAGGAAGTGTGTAAGGCAAGGATGTAAATCGGCACAACTGCTCAGCTAGTAGAGCGTAGAATCAACGAAAGAAATGCAAGGAAGGTACAGGAGTTGAATTAAAATTCCCGGTGAAAGGACATCAGTGATAAAACATTCTGATCACATTGTTGTCGTCTACAACTGCGAGGATGAATTGTAGCTGTAAGGGCATAGGGCTGATGTGGAGCCACTTTTAATTTATTCATGATGGCAGACTCTTCCCCCTCCCCTGACCCAGTTGCAGACGTGGAGAAGTCGCACTTTTGATATCCAATTCATTTCAAATTAATTGACTAATTAATTATTTTGATCGTTTAATTATAACGTCCAGCCCTGAGCCGTGTGCGGCTCGAGGTTCATGCCGTTTGTTCTTTGGCATTTTGTCTCTTCGAGTGGCGTCTTGTGTCTTCCCTATTTACTGGTGTAACAAAATTGCTGGCTTGCCTCCTTGAGTGGCAGCAGCAGGGCTTATCGATATTAGAACTGTCGTACTATCTTTGGTGTGAGCGCTAGTATTTTGCTGGTGGTGCTGGTGTGTGTGGTGGTCAATCGGTTAGGACGGAGCGGCGTGAGACCACAGGCCTGGACCGCGGGCGGCGTGCACGCGCTGTCGGATCGTGAGGCGCTAGCTGCGAGCGCGACCAAGTTCGTTGCCCACCAAACCTGGACGCTGATGTTAACCTGTTAACCTGTTATGAAAACTCTGCTATTCTGACATCTCTTCGTTCATTTGCGGGTTGTTGCTCTCTGGGCTGTTCGGGCTAGCAGTAACGTATGAAGTGTTGGAGTTGGCGAAATCTTGCAATCGTCTTCCAATATTGTGATTAATTGTTAAATTGACTGTTACTTGCCAATGAAGTTCACCAGCGGTATTTTCTACCCTGTGGCTGATAACGCCCCGCTTACCTGCCCAGGTCGTTAGCGTAGTTTTCCGGCAGTGTGTCTTTCCTCGTCGTGTTGATGATGTCCGGTATGGCGTGTGGTTTGACAGCCTTCTAAGTTGTATGGTTCATATTTTGCTTAGAGTGGTTATTGTTCCCATTACTGTTCTTAGACGCCAATTTCTGGAAATGTAGTGCTGTTCGTAACCGCGTCGATATTTTCCATCATTGTGCCGTTGGTCTGACGTAAGGGAACTGGTTAAACTGTTGGTCGGTCTTTAGGTCGTTCCTAGTTTGGGTTGTTAACTTCAGCTCTTGGCTGCCTGTCTCACCTCACCTTACATTCGAGCTACCTTCTAAGGCCGACCCTTGGAACACTTCTGAGCTCCACTTGCTCTGTTCGTTTTATATTCTGATTTTCATTTTAGTTTGAAATATTGTGCGAGGCCTTCGGCCGTGTATTAATTCAGTTCTTTTTAAAGTTTACATAAAGACCTTCGGCTGTCTTACAATTTTTGAAAATTGATTTTATTTTTAAAAAATATTTTTCTTGAAATTTCTTCTATCTGAAATTGTTTATAATCCAGGCCCTAAGCAGTTAGTTGTTCGATGTGTTATGTGTGGCCTCCAGCCGAGGATTTACGTGAACCCCTTTTAATAAGGCCTTCAGCTGTGTATGCTCTTTAAAGGAAAATTTTTTATAAGAAGGAAGGGGTTCATTTCAAAATTGTTTTTCTGACTTGTTGCTCAGGCCCTCAGCCATGCAATAAGTTAATATTTCTTTAATTAGGTTTTCGGTCGTTCTGTTGTAAGTTTAAAAGAAACATGTAGTTAATTGCTTTCAATTGCATGTTTTCTTTGCCTTATATTTTTAATTGTTTTTGATTTCTAAGCCAGGCCCTCAGCCGATCTTGTTTTTGGTGTGGTTTTGCGTCTTCAGCCCAGAAAGCATCTCAAGTTTTCTTTAACTAGGCTTTCAGCCGTTTTGTCTAATTGTGATATTTTAAAGCAACGTATAAATGAGTGGTTCTTCGAAAAATAAATTAGTGTGTTTTATTGTGTAACTCGCAGTAACTGTTTACGGCACCATCCACAACCGCAACCTTATCCTGTGCACTCTCTGAGTACCTACCAACCAGGTCTCAAATGGTAGCAGAGCGTCGTTACGATTGTCATGTTGCCATTACAGTTACTGTGGGTTTGAATTGTTTCTGTTAGTGTTGCACCATATTGTGTTGGTTGTTGATTGTTTCAGGTGACTTATTTTAATGACGGTCAGGCAGTGCCCGGGGATCACCCTGTTGAGGAAGGACCACCTTGTATATGAGTTGGCGATAAGGCGCCAGTCGATTGAGGGCAGTGTTCCGGATTTAGTGGCCCGTTTGCGTGCTACCATTCTTCACCCAATTGTGTCACACCACTTGTGCTAAAGTGACACGGATGCAGCCATTGAATTTTTGTTTTAGGCTATTAGGGGCCTTGAGGACACCATTGGTGTTTTGGAAGGCACTCAACCTCGTGACAGTTAGTTAGACAGGGTGCGGGCACAGTCAGTGCATCTAACCAATCGGATAGCGGATTTAGGCATGTTAGACTTGGAAGATCATCATAAAAAATTAACCGCCCAATTGGGATCTTTGGTTAATGCATTGCAGTTTAAGCTTACATGTTTAAAACTGGATCGGAAGAGGACTTAAGAGCGGGACTTGCTACATAATGGGGTAATCGAGAGCCAGCCCGGGAGTGGTGATCCTCTGAGAAGTTAGACGTAGCGTTTGCCTAATCCTCTGGCGTATGTCTTTCAGGATATAACTGAATTAGTTGTAGATCGATTTGAGCAGGTTGAAAACTTGTAATGGTTGTTGGTTCGTCTTGAACATGTTGCTGCCTTTCGCGTTCCGCAACAAGTAGTTTTGTCACCATTGTACTCATTAGCTAGATGTGAGTTGAGTAACCTCGTATCCCAAGCCATGTCAGAAGGGTTTTCCTTGCGGAAATTGAGGGAGCTAGTCATTGGCCAGAGATTGACCACCAGAGTTCGGAAACACCTTGAGTGTCTTCACATTTTCCAGATGCAGCACACCAACATGTGGACATAGTTCAGGCGGACTGCTTGGCCTTGTTGATCGATTTTCCAGAACGGGAGTTGGTGTCTATTGTTCTCAGGCGGATGCGAGCAGCGGATAATTCGCACTTTGTTTTCCGTGATCATCCTTCAACCTGGGAAGAGCTTCATTCCACTTTTGTAGCGATATCTGCGTTTCTGCTTGCGGACGATGTATGTCGTGAAGTTAAGGGTCAGCCCATGGGCGTTGCCAAGGGAAATTTCGAATTGTCTTCATCGGCTGAGGCCATTAAAAGGGAACCCCGGCGTTGCTTCGGGTGCGGTAGCTCGGCTCATTTGGTGCGCTCTTGCGTTCAACCTTCCGCGCCCAGATCCAATAAACAACGCCAGGCTGGGCAACGACCTCGGGATCGTGCCTTTAAACGTTGGCATACTCGTGTTCTCGCTCCCTCATCACCATTCCTGACTTATATTTGTTCTCGAGTAGACGGCGAACCTACTTGTGCTCTTTTGTATTCCAGTAGCTCCTTTTCGCTGTTGAGCTTCGATTGGTTTTTTGAATTTTCTCATCTCATGAAACTTCAATCGGTCACTTCTCTGGTGCAGAGATGTCGGGAGGCCAATGGCCAGGTGGTGCTTCTGCATGGTTGGGTCAGAGGGAGTATATCAGTTGGGCATTTCTCGTGGCCCTTGTCATTTGCCTTGGTCAAGGAGCTGTCGGTTGATTTAATTTTGGGGTGCGATTTCGTCAATAAAACTGATTCAGTCTTGAATTATTCCGGGCACACCTTCTTTCTTAAGTTCGCTCCTGCGGAGCAGTTTGGTTTCTGCGAGTTTGCTAAACGTACTTCGTATCGAAATGCCGGCAACCTGGCTATTTAGGCTGTGCCTAATGAGTTCGATCTTACCCATCGCTCGCAACATCAGCCTTCTCAATTACAGGATTTGTTACAGAGGTTCCCTGAGATTCTTTGTGATAGGTTGGGCGTTACTAATGTTCTTAACTACCATATCCGTCTGTCTGACGATATTTCTGTCAGGCAGTCCCCATACTAAGTTCTAAAATATCCAGAATGCTTGATCAAGGGGATATTAGGCCTTCTACATCTGCCTATGCTTCCCCCAAATTCCTCGTCCCTAGGGATCAGGGGCGGGAGTTTAGGCCTGTTGTTGACTATTGGCGCCTGAACACCTAGGTTGTCCTTGAATCTGTTCCTCTAACTGACCCTCATAACTCCTTTACTTGGTTTGCCGGTGCTAATTGGTTAAGTGTTCTTGATTTGAATCGAGCCTGTTATCAGATTCCATTAGCCGAAGAATGTTACAGCATTTTGTACTGATTGGAATCTGTTTAACAGGGTTCCCTTTGGTTTGACTACTGGTGCAGCCGTTCTTACTCGTTTGGCGAGTTGAAATTAGTCTGTGTTTATAATTATTTGGACGACTTGGTAATTTATAGCCGTTCGTTTCAGGAGCATTTGGATAATATCCAGCAAGTTTTTGCGAGATTGTAGGGGTCGGGTTAACTGTTAAACCCACTAAACTGACGTTAGCCAGGCAGCAGGTGTCCTTTTTAGGTCACCTAGTATCAGGTCAGAGTATTCGCATCGACAAGGAACGAACTAAGGCATTAAGAGCTCTGCCTCCACCTACTGACAAGCGTGGAGTTGCCAGGTTCATAGGCATTGCGAATTATTTTGTGTGTTTCGTCCCTAATTTTGCTCAGTTGACTGCTCCCTTAAATGAATTGCACCGTGAAGGAGTTCGTTTTGATTGAGAACTTGCCCAAGAGGCCACGTTTGAGCACATTATGGCAGCTATAGCCAAACTTCCCTAATCGAAGTGCCGGATTTTAATAAAAAGTTCATTGTCCAAACTGACGCTTCTAATGTGGGTATTTCGGCTGTTATTCTCCAGGAGTTCGAAGGCCAGAGGCAGCCATTAGCATACCCATCTCGGCGGTTAACCAGTGCCGAACTTAAATAATCTGTCTACGAGTGTGAGACAATGGCCGATTTGTTCGCGCTGAAGAAGTACCGCTTTTACCTTGAGCATCGGGTATTTCAGCTGGAAACCGACAATCAAGTATTAATCTGGGTGTTAGCCAGGCCACGTAAAACTGGCTCTATCGCCAGGTGTGCAGTACGCATTTCTGCATTTTAATTTGAGGTTAAACACATAAAAGGGACTGAAAATGTCCTTGCCGACTTTCTCAGCCGTATGTTTACTGAACATACATCTAGTGAGGGCACCCGGCAAACAGAGGGAGGCAGTCTTAGTTGTATCGTGTTTGGCGAGATTCCTCATTTATTTGATGATGTTGCTCAGCATCAGGATCAGGACCCTACTTGGGCACCCATGAAGCAAAGACTGTTGACTGGGGAACTATTGGATATGTACATTATCAAGAAAGGCATTGTGTGTAAAAGGGTGGGACTTGCTAAGTAATTCAAGATCTGTTTACCAGTAGCTCTGGTGCGCCCGGTTTTTCATTACTTTCATGAATCGTTGGTTGGGGGGCACTTAGGAACTTTGCAAAAAACTGAGGAGCATTTGACTAGGCCTTCCATGGACCGAGACCTGAGAGAGATGGTTTCTTGATTGTGTAATGTGGCCAAACCTAAGAACACTCTGCACCAGAGTCTGTTGAGTTCTGAGCGTGAATATGTCCTATGCACAAACACTATATCAATTATGTGGGGCCCTTACCTCGTACTAAGAGAGGTCATCGGTAGGTATTGGTTATTATTGATACATTTTCGAGATTCATCTGGCTTCTTCCGAGTCGTAACGTAACTGCAACCATCACTATTTCGCATTTAACAAATGTTTTCAGTGTTTTTGGACCCCTCAAACAAATAGTTTGTGATAACGGGTCGGCCTTCCTTTCGGCTCCCTTGAAGGCGTTCTGTTTTCAAAACGGTGTCAAGCATGTGACTACTACACCGTATTATCCTCAGGGCTCTTTTGTGGAGAGGGTCAATCGAAATCCTAAATCCGCTTTGATTAATTTCCATCAGAAGACGCCTAGTTAGTAGGATTCGAGCCTTCCTTGGCTTTGCTTGGTTTTAAACATCGCCAATCATGAGGCTTTGAAAGCTACGCCGGCCTCCTTGATCCTTGCCTATCCTGTTATTTCCCCCCTTTCGAACTTACGGGGAATTCAAGATCTACTTCGGGTGGATTTACCCCTCAGGTCTTCAAGGAGAAATGGAACCGTGCCAGACGTAATATTCTCATGGCCCCATTACAAGCAAGCGGAGCGTTACAAATGTAATCGGCGAGCCTTAGGGGTAGGCCAAGAGAACAGGTCTATGTCCGTAATTTTACCAGGAGACAGGTGCGTGTCGGAAATCTTAGTAAATTTACTCCTCGTTTTTTAGGCCGTTGTACCATTGAGCGTATCTTAGGCCTGGTTAACCTCCTGGTTAAGGATAACCGCACAGGTAAGCAGTACTGGGTCCACCTTAGCCAAGTTAAATTTGGTTAGCCCAATTTTTTAGTAACCCCAGGCTGGTGTTTGAGGGAGGGAGATTGAGCCATGTGCGGTTCCCGTTCATGCCTTCTGTTCTTTGGCATTTTGTTACATCGAGTGGCGCCTTGTGTCTTCCTTACTTACTGGTGTAACGAAGTTGCTGGGGGAGGGATGGAGGATTTCGCTGGAGGAGACAGGTGGCTCAGAACTGAACAAGTGCTTCTTTCCCAGAAGGGTGGTGGGGGTGGAGGAAGGTGAGGATTGGTATGTTTCTCAGAAGTACTGATTATCCCCGGGGGGCTATATTCAACCCTCAAATGTCATAAACTTTTTAGCAGAAGAATAGGTTAAGGATAGGGGAGGAGTGGTTTAATTGAGCAGTTTAATGAATTAGTATATCAATTTGATGTCCAAATTGTCCCGGAACAATCTTTGTCCTACAGCTTATGTTATTCTCAGATTCATTTGCGTTAATTTTTAAGGAGGTGTAATCTACCCATTAAGAAGTGATAGTGTGCGAGTAGCTGAAATTCATGTCGGTATGTCATCTGGAGACTGTGGCACTACAATTCAGAATGAGGCGAAAGAGGTTCTAAGATCACTGCTGGTGCTGGAACATACATCGAAATCTATTTTTTGGTCTGGCTTGTAGTTGTTGGTTAATTGGTTCTCGGTGTATGACAGTTCGATAAGTGTGTAGAGACTGCGTTGCTTCTAAATAAATGCCTACTCTGTGCACATGCATACCACCACAGGGATATGCTTCGTTCTAGAGCAAGTGAGGAAAATTAAAGAATGCTTTGATTACACGGTGAATCTTTCCCAGCTCTTGCTGTAACTTTGAAATGTACGTGGATGTGCATCAATGTAAACGATTCAGTGCACAGTGTGCGTGTTGGAAGCTCTATAATATTTTTAAACTTGTGTTACGGAGATAGATAGGAGATTAGGGTAGGTACGTACTGAAGTATGCAGACATTCAATTTCACTCATTACGAATGTGACTGGAAAAGGAGCGAAGAAATCGACATAATCCACACCGTGCAATGGTTTGCGGAATACGTATTTTGATGTAGGCTCCTGTCTATAACACGACTGCGACACTGGAAAGCTAGAGCGATTTGCAGAGGATTGACGATTGGTGTTCGTTGAAGATGAATGTACAGTAGCCCAAGAGACCTGCTACTATTCTATTTCGTCATTGTCTACAAATCACTAGAAGAAGTACCGGCCGTAAAAAAATATCTGGAAGCGAGCGTTTGCATGATGCTTAATTTCTCCTTGGACGTTATTGTGCTAGTTTTTCTCATTGTGATAGCTCACTACATAGTGCCAGGCAGAGGGGTAGACAGACAGCGACACTCTGTCAAAATTGAGGCTGAGAAGTCATCTGTTTACCGTTTCGTCTAATCGTTCTGAGCAAACATGTTACTTCAACCCACACACTTGTCATGAAGTGACCGTAATGAGAAAATTAGCAGCTAATACGAAGGTTTTTACTGAGAGACAATCAGCAGCACAATATCCGTCTATTTTCCTCGATAAATAGGAGACAACATTCTTACGTGTGTTTTGTGTGCCGATAAATGGGTGGACTGACATCTTAATAGGCAGACTATAGTATTTACATCTACATCTGTATACATACTTCAAACCCAAAGTACTGTGCGCGGCGGATGGTACCCTGTACCACTGCTAGTCATTTCCCTTCCTATTCCGCTGGCAAACAGAGCAGTGGAAAGAAAGACTGTGTAGATGCTCCAGTATCAGCGCATATATCTGCCACCATACCTTCGAGATCCTTACGCGAACTGTATGTTATCGGCAGTGGAATCCTTCTACAATCAGTTTCAAATGTCGGTTCTCTAAATCATCTCAATAGAGTTCCTCGAGAAGAAGATCGTCTTTCCTCCACGGATTCCCATTTGACTTAGATGTCGAGTGTAATCTACCTACAGGAAAAAAATTACTCACCATGCAAAGTTACTCTCGTGATCAGTCTAATTAATCAGTCAATCAATTTGATGTCACTGACCTGTCGTCGGGCGGGTAGAAGCAAGTGCGAGAGTGCCATGAATATGATTCGCGAGCTCTAGCTGTAATTAGGCGCATTTTCGTTGTGTCTCCCATCCACAAAGGAATAGATGGCCATCATAATAAAACAGCTATACCACCGAATTTATAAAGTTATACGTAGTATTAACCCACCACTTACATTTTCTGTGTGCTCCTAAGAGGCTATCTTAACAGCCTTCGTAAGTGGCAAGTTTACTGGCTGTTATAAGGGAGATCGAAAGTGTGGAGGCATCCTGTGACAGTGGCAGAGAATGCTCATAGCACCCCATCATGACCCAGAAATGAGTTTAACCCTTAATCTGAGTGGGAATTTTGACGAACATATCTGGAATGGCGGGTCCAAATGGACCCTTCAGTAAAAATTCAACATAATCCTCACAAAAGAGGTAATTCATATGTAAATGCGCATTGATTGTATAAAAATGACTTTTATTTCAAATATAAATCAATTTTAGTCTAGCAAAAATTTTCATTGTGTAATTTTTTTAACTTTAAGTCCTATGTCTCGTATTTTACAAGAATTTTTAGTACCTTACTTTGGAATGCTACGTGATTTCAAAAAAGGCCTAGATTAAAATACCTAGATATATTGTGGAGTTTCTCGCAACTTCCCCTCAACTTAAACAGGGACTCCTTATGCATCAATCAGAAACAAAAATAATGAAAACGAAACATGGAAGTGTCCAAGTGTTATCTATACCAGTACCTGAACTAAGAAAGGCGCTTGGTACACAACACTTTTTCTTCAGTACGTCGTTTACAGATGGATTTAAAACATCTGTCGCATTTTTGTGACTGTTTGGTCCACATAAATAGCATCTTACTCTTTTTCGTGAGCCACTTTGATTATAAGGTGAATTTTCTAGTCGTAAGTCATTTTGTGGTTCATCAGCTGCCCCTAGAAAATTATCCATCCTGCTCTTCAAATCTACTGAAAATGAAGAATACTCCATTTTTATTTCTGTGATAAGTGGCCTTATCAAATTTAGTCCAATTTCTTTCATGTAAGGAGTACGTTCGTAAGTTTTTTTACCATTCGAAGCTTTCTATAATACGAATCCATTTGCACTCTCAACATTCAATATTGCTGAAAAAATTACACATGGCAATCGTTGAGTTCTTCTAGAGACTGAAGAATTGGCGCATTTCTGATCTAATGTATCAATACCATCTTTCATTCTGTTCTAAAATTTTATTATCTCAGCTTTTCCACGGTTTTCAATGACAGAATTGTCGTGTTGCATTGATGAGATCACCACTACGCTTCGATTCCTTTTTCAGACATTAGATGCCAATGTTTCATCTTTCACAATACCAAATAACGTAGTTCCAACCATCCGTTGTTTATTGGCTAAATATTCAGGCTGTATTTCTCTTCTATTTTTGCGCATCATTCCAACGTCAGTCAAACCATTATAAATGAGTTCGTCAACCATCTCCACAGAAGAGAACCAGTTATCAGCAGTTATATTTCTGTTTGTTCCAAATAAAGATTCTGCAAGCTGCAGTACATTCTGTGTTGGAACTGAAAGTTGACTTGTTTTATTAGTGATTGCCTTGCCTTATAGATAAAAGCATTGTATAAATAGCGTGTTTTAGCATCGCATAGACACATAATCTTGATGCAATATGTTGCAGGCTTCGATTTCATATAAACCCGGAAAAACATTTCCCTCCAAAAGGGCCAAGCATTTCGTCAACTGTCAAATATTTTGAGCAGCTATAGTTTTTTTGACACTTCTCAATGATATTTCTAAATATTTGTGAGATGAGAGCAGCGCGATCATTAGTTCTTCTTTCTTCCCTAGAATTCACATCACAGAATATCAATGCAGATAATAGGAACATAAATCGCTTTTCTGATATCATTATTCTGAATATATCTCGGCCTGTTCTATGCGTTGCCCATAAACTTTCTATATCTTTGTGGCCAGATTTGAATACACTTGATAATAGCAACAACCCAAAGAATCTTCCATTCGCATAATACTCACATGGTTTGTGTAAGTAGCATTAGTTTTATACTTTTCTGAATATTCTGTTATTATCTGATTAGTGTGAGTGCAGATATATGCGATCATGTCATCTGATATCAGCAACTGCCATGATTCAATTGGTGACACTTTCCGTTTTGCACGAGCTGTACCGATGAGACCAGGCAGGTGAGTGATGATGTTGTGGCTTCTCAGTCCGGACCTAGGTAGTGGATGAGTAGACCACTTGAAATGATTTTTACCTCGAAAATATGCACTACTTGGGAGCCGGCTATCTCTCTCTACTGAAACGTCAGACGATGAATTACTTGAATCGGAAGAAATTTCTTGTTGTGTATTTTCATCGTCACTTATGTTCTCTTCATCACAAGGTTGAAAATCACTTATAGATTCTGTGTCTGAATAATTTTCGTCTAATAATTGTTCACAGATTTCATTTTCAGTGAGACCCCGCTGCATTGTGGCAATGAAGTGGCTAAAATACCACAGAATAAGTCAGTATACACTGACTAAGCAAATCTCGTATTTGGAATCGCGGATAAAATTGGACTCAGGGATGGCACTTACCTCCACTTACAGTAAATTTGAAACAGCGAGATCTCGGGCCCTGGTGCACCTCACAATGTGCTGAGATTACACTGGCGCACGAAACTGAATCTCAGCGCGTTTCTATTGTTAGACGGTTTTATTGTTGCTGGCGGGTCCAAAATTACCCACGATTCCGGTTAAAGGGTCATTCTAGTCCCGTGATGCAGAACAGAACAGATATTAAAATGGTAAGAAAATATTTTTTTCCGGACAAGAGAGTATTTAGAGGAAATATAGGGTATGTCATACTATCGTACAGGATTTTCACACTGAGAGTCAACAAGTAACGATACTTTAGGGATGTGAAAACCTGTGAAAGCTCTGACTACGTGCATAAAAGGGAGAAATCCACATTTATTAGAGAAATTCGAGTTGTATGAACAGCAAGGTCCCCATCTCGGATTGGCGATATGGGATTTTATGAACTGGGGAGTCTATGGCCACGGTGTCCAAACGTGCGTCCTTGTATTGCAGTGTGCTAGGAGCTAGCATCGCCAGAGCAACTAATTTCATTAACTAATGAACTAATTTTAGATCAAATGTTTGATGTTGCAACATCTACACCCGAGGGCAGGGGGTGAGTGTGGGTTCGCCATATTGAATAAATTAAAAGTGGCACTGCATCAGCCTTATTAACCAACTTACAAGATGTATTGAACCAGACGAACCGTTTAATGCCTGGCAATTTGAACTGATATTAACGCAGAGGAAGAAGAAATTATTAAGAGCAGCAGAAACGAAATAAGCGATAAACCTAACATCAAAATTGTGACACCAAGAAGGATCGAAGTGAAGGATTTCTACCACTGTGGAAGCAATATTATACACGAAGGATAAAGTTAGGAGGGCATAAGAAGCAGACATGAGGGAATATTTCCCATGTTACTAGAAGAGAAAAACGACAGAACTGAGGATGTGGGCTGCATATGCCATTGATTCACTGAAAATGTTCGTAAAATTCTGTCGTTTACTTGTCGATTTTCTAAATCAGGACAGTAGTTGCCATTAGAATTTATTACAGCTGACAAGGCGTGATACTCTGCATTATAATCCAAGACAAAAGTCTAGACTGTCTTTCATAAACCAAATTCAGTTTTCAAACCGAAGCTTCCCAAGTTACTGAAACTGGAAATTCACAATAAATGTGTAATACCACTTCTGACTTATGACGGTAAGAAAAGCATTCATGACTGAAGGTTGCTGTATGATTTGAAGTATTACGACAGACAGGAAGTCAAGCAAACATATCAGGGAATATAGTGATGCCGGGGCATTAATCACCGCGATAATAAAGATAAAATGCACCGAGACGGGACCTGTGGCCAGACGAGTGGATAACTGCTGCACGGAAGTTCTTTGTTGCCTTCGAAGAGGCAAGCAGACGTTGGGAGGATGACCTAATGGGAAATGAACAGTTCAAGTTAGAAAATACGCTAGAATAGCGTGTGTATCAGTGAAGATTATAATTTCCCATGAAACGTCAAGTGCAGGCATCCATCCTACAGAAGATTTTAAATGACTGATAGCTGAGGAGATGATAATATTGATGACCTGATAAACACTAGAGTCTAGCTGTAACAGCTGGTTTCGGTGTAACAAAAGCGGTTTATTTCAGTACTCGTTACACAACACACAGCACACTGATAGCTAGGGGAACAAGTCTGAGCCTTGACGTAAAAAGCGTGACAAATAGTCAGCCCAAAAATTTACCTAGGAAGCCGGTAGCCACTTCGAAGAATCCGAAACTGCAGCCATGTAGAACGGAGCTACTGTTAGCTAGCTACAGTCATGAGGGAAGTACAGTTCTGGCCGAAGTGAAGGTTTGACGCATTACGACTGATTATGCCAGCTATATTAGCTATGTGACGTCAGCAGGTGCATCCATGTGGAAGCACTCCTACACCGTCTCGCTGAAATCTATGAATATTATTTTCGCAGGAAATCAATCTCGGGATCTGAAGGTGGAATTTATTAGAGGGATTGTATTTTAAATTAATTTAGCAACACGACTTCTTGATAATTAAATCGTTTTTCTTTTTCTCTCAGAAAATTTAATTTTACTCCTCATTGACTAATTACGCCCTAAGAGGAACACTGCTTCAGTCCATCTGCCACGTGTCACCTCTTTTTCTTATTGAACCGTGAATTTACTTTCCAAATCTTTTCTTAAAGAATTTACTTTATTTACTAGCTATTCATCAAGAACATTAACACATTTAATCACTAGGTGAGCGTGGAAGTAGTTGCCAGAGAGTAACTGATGAATATGAAATTACCTTCAACAAATGGAAATTTTATTGATAAAAGCCTTTTCAAAAACTGATTTAAAATTTAGAAACAGAAAGCACCCTCGAAATATCAACTTGCAATTTTATTTAAAGGGAGAAAGAACAATATTGAAGTACTGAGCCTTCGGGCTGAGAAGCTTGCCGCTCCCTTTCAACGCGACCGCTCACACCAACGTCTGAAAGACTACACTGGTGCAAATCTGCAACACACCAGATTACTTTAAACTAAAAATTTTAACAACTCACACAAACACATTAACTATGCACTCCATAAGAGGGATGGAAATGGTACAAACACTCACACTAAGAAATTATTTGCCACCGAAAGTGCAATTAATTTGTTTTTAAAGGACTCTTATGGCGGAAGGGTGACAACTTTATAAAAATGACTATTTAAATAAAACCCATGAAATTCAGACTTACTTAAAATGTACAACATGCTCTACATTACACATATACCGCCTCGCAAGACGATAGGCAGGATAAAACATATTTCAGGAATTCGGCCTTTACACTTTAATTCTATAAATTAGTTAAAATCGTATCCGAAAACATGACAGAGGCAGCTATTAACGTACGGCAGACCAACAGACAGACACTAACTGCCTAACAAGTGCGGATGACAGACGGGCGAGCAAGCTGGGGAAGAGAGACTGACCAAGAAAACAAGTAGAATTTAACAAGTAAATGAAACAAGATATCAGCAATCACTTAACTTCTAATAAACGGCGATGACTGTCGAAGACCTGGCGCAGCACCCCCATATCGCTCTCCCAAAGAGTCCGCTGCCAGCCGCTTCAACGGACGCAGGAAGGCGCGTCGATCTCCCGTCTCACGGCGTCGCAGCTCGCCCCGGCCAGACTGATGTCGTGGGTTGGCTCCTGTTGCTCTAACGTCGACCGCGAAGCCACTACCCCCCGCAATACGGCGCGGGCCACTGCTGGACTCACGTGGCGATTTCACATGTGCCGACGCTCAAGACGGACAAGTCATCTTGTCTCCCAGTGTGCGACCGACCAACCGATCGATCCAACCGCCAATGCCCATTGCCTGAACAAACTCGAGCCGACTGGCGGCCTAACACATACTTGCACTCCGGACGACAGACAGATGCTGACTGCCCCACACTGACCCGGCTGACCAACTGACCAGACTCCCGCCTAGCGAGGTTCTTTTTTTCTTTATTGTAATTTTAATCACCTCATACAAGGCGGGCTGTCAGCAGCATATTACGCTGCTCTTCAGCCTTGAGTGGTACAATAATATGACATATAGGTGGCACAGATAATACAATAAAAACAGCTGGCAAAAAATGTCGATACGTAAAACAATAAACATGAAAACGTTCACGCTGGACGAGAAAAAACACTAACACTTGTTGACGCGGCGCCCATAACACGGATGACTGCGACGGCACACGTGAACAGTGGTGGCGTGACGGCGAAAGAACACTAACTACAAAACAAAGGAATACACATGAGACACTGATGGTAAAGATCTCCGGCGCGCGAAAGTCCACTGAGCGTGTACGAGTCTGGGGACCTGCCAAGAAAGGAGGAGGGGGGTAGAGGGAGAGGGGAGTGCAGAGATGCCATGGGCAGGGGAGATAGGGGGAAGGGAGGAAGCTGGGAGGGGGAGCCTGGGGGAAAAGGGATGGAGGAAGGGGGATGGGGGGAAAAGGAAAGAGAAGGGAGGGAGGGTGCCTAAAGAAAAGGACACAAGAAGTGGGGGGGGAGGATCAAAGTTGATAGGAGGGGTAGATGGAGGGGAGGAGGACATCATCAGGAAGGGGGAGCTGGCGGAAGCCACCTTGGGAGAGGGTAAGGAGGGTGGAGAGATGGAGACCATGTGGGGCGTGGGAATACAGGCGCGACAGCAGGCGGGGTTGGGAGAGGATGGGCGAGACAAGTGGGTGAGGAGGATAGAGTTTGCGGGAGGTGTACAGGATCCGTATCCTTTCAAGGAAAAGGAGGAAGTGTGGGAATGGAATGATATCGTACAGGATCCGCATGGGGGAGGGGAGACAGATGCAATAGGCGAGGTGGAGAGCATGGCGTCCAAGGATTTGAAGGGATTTATAAAAGGTAGGGGGGGGGGGCAGAGTTCCAGGCCGGATGGGCGTAAAAAAGGATAGGGCGGATGCGGGATTTATAGGTGCTGAGGAAGGTGGAGGGGTCCAGACCCCACGTACAGCCAGAAAGGAGTGTGAGGAGACAGAGTCCGGAGCGTGCCTTGGCTTAGATTGTCCGGATATGGGGGGTCCAGGAGAGGCGACGGTCGAGGGTGACGCAAAGATACTTAAGGGTGGGGGTAAGGGCGATAGGACGGCCATAGATGGTGAGATAGAAATCAAGGAGGCGGAAGGAAGGGGTGGTGTTGCCTACAATGATCGCCTGGGGTTTGTGGGGATTGACCTTGAGCAACCACCGGTTGCACCAAGCAGTGAACCGGTGAACATGGGATTGGAGAAGGTGTTGGGAGCGCTGAAGGGTGGGGACAAGGGCAAGGAAGGCGGTGTCATCGGCAAACTGGAGAAGGTAGACAGGGGGTGACGGCGGCGGCATGTCCGCCGTATACAAAAGGCACAGAAGGGGGGAGAGGACGGAGCTTTGGGTACACCAGCGGAGGGAAAAAAGGTGTAGGAATCCGTGTTATGGATGGTGATGTAGGAAGGACGGTGGGAGAGAAAGGAGCGAATCAGATGGACGTAGTTAATGGGAAGGGCGAAGGTTTGGAGCTTTAAGAGGAGTCTGGAATGCCATACGCGGTCATAAGCTTGTTCGAGGTCCAGGGAGAGGAAGATTGCGGAGCGACGGGAATTAAGCTGTTTGGAAAGGGGATGAGTGAGGTGAAGGAGAAGGTCATCGGAAGAGAAGGATGGCCGAAAGCCACGCTGGGTAACGGGAAGGAGGCGGTGCTGGCAGAGATCCTGGTGGATGCGTTGGGTGAGGATAGATTCCAGGACCTAGCTGAAGACTGAGGTAAGGCTGATGGGACGGTAGGAGGAGACAGCGGATGGCGGTTTGCCAGGTTTAAGGAACATCAGGATATGGGAGGTTTTCCACAGGTCAGGGTAGTAATCGGTGGACAGGACTACATTGTAGAGCCTGGCCAGGGTGGAGGGGAAAGAGACAGGAGCTTCATGAAGGTGACGGTAGGTGGCACGATCATGACCAGGAGCGGTGTTGCGTTTTGCGTGGAGTGTAGCAATGAGATCCTGTGTAGTGATAGGGGCATTGAGTTCCGTGTGTGCAATGTTGTCCAAGTACTGGAAACCAGGTGTGAGGGGAGGGACAGAGGTGTCAGTTCGACCGCGAACATTCGGGAAGAGGGAGTAATCGAACTGGGGATCATTGGGGATGGATAAGACATCGGAGAGGTAGGAGGCAAAGTGATTGGCCTTACTAAGGGTGTCAGGGAAGGGGTGATCATCATGGAGAAGAGGATTGTAGGGGGAGGGGGGGGAGGGTTTAGTTCCGGTGAGGCGTCGGAGGGCTGACCAGGAATTGGACGAGTTTATAGGTAGGGTAGCATTTAAATGGGTGCATGTCTGTCGCCAGTCCCGGCGTTTCTTAGCCACGAGCAAAATTATGAATGTGGCGCTGGAGTTGCCGGTGGCGTCGTAGTGTGTCCGGGTCACACATGTGGAGAAAGGCACAGTTGAGACAACGGGATCACGGAGGAGGAGGACGGCCTGTGGAGGTAAGGTAGGACGGTGCGGATGGATGGCGACAGCAGGGACATGGACCTCGACGGCCTCAGACATGGTGTGCTGGAGAAAGGCATGGGTTACATCGTCAGGGTGGTGGTAGGTGAAGGGGTGGCTATCGACCTGGGTGGAGAGGGTAGCCCGGTAGGCATTCCAGTTGGCACGGGAATAGTCATGGACGTACTTTGGGGGAGGATCATTACGAGGGTCGGGGCGGGGGCGACGACCGTCTGAAATGGTGAGGAGGACAGGGAGATGGTCGCTACCAATAGGCTACAAGACATCCATCGTTATGCGGCCAAGGAGGTTAGGGGAGGAAAGGATAACATTGGGAGTGGAGTTGGATTCGGGACGAGATCGCCTTGAAGGGAGGAGAGGAACTGATGCCACCACCATAACTGGGCGGCGGAACTACTATGGATGTTGAGGTCGGCGGCGATCACGTAGGAGGAGAAGGTACAGTCACTGAGTGAGAGGAAGTCGAAGGGAATAGGGGCGTTAGGGCGGACATAGATGGTGGCGCAGGTGACAGTAAGGCCGGGGAAGAAACTAAGGATCAGGTGTTCGGTGGGGTCGGGAACGAGAGGTTAGAGCCGAACTGGGATCTGGCGGTGGTGACCAATGGCAACTCCACCATGCGCAATCGGGGGGGGGGGGGGGGGATTGACGGAGCGGTGAAGGAGGTAGGGTGAAGTGCGGACGGTGTGGTGGGGTTGGAGGAATGTTTCATTGAGGAAAATGTTATCCATGCAGTGGGTGGCAAGGGTGTGCAGGAAGAGGTTCATGTTGGCAGGAAGGGAGCGGACGTTGTTGAAAAGGATACGGTGCTGTCGCACCATGACAGGAATTTAGACAAGGGTGTCAAGACGGGAGAAGGTGAAATGGGCCTAGTTGTTGGAGTAGGTGGCGTTCATTTATAGGTGGAACGAGCGGCGAGGGATATCTGTTGAGGGTGTGGGGGCGCTGAAAAGGGTGAACATTGTGAAGGACGATGGTGAGGAATCGGATGATGTCCTCAGCGGTAAGCGGTGGGCGAAAGGAATTGCTGGGAGGGGTGGGGGCGTCCAGAGGGCGGACTGGATACGGTACTGTCGCGCCATGACAGGGATTTAGACGAGGGTGTCAAGGTGGGAGAAGGTGAAATGGGCCTGGTTGTTGGAGTAAGTGGCGTACATTTATAGGTGGAACGAGCGGCGAGGGATATCTGTTGAGGGTGCGGGGGCGCTGAAAAAGGTGAAAATTCTGAAGGACGATGGTGAGGAATCGGATGACGTCCTCAGCGGTAGGGGGTGGGCGAAGGGAATTTCCGGGAAGGGTGGGGCGTCCAGAGGGCAGACAGGAACGGTGAGTTCAGGAGTGGTAGGTAGGAGTCGGGCCTTACATTTCTGGGAGTAAGTAGGATGAGGGAGGTTACAGGTATTACAGGAGGGGGGGGACTGGAAATTGGGGCACTGCTGTAAGAAGTGGGCTTGCCCACAATGCGGGCAGGTGGGGGCCTCGTGGCACTCAGATGTCAGGTGTGCATTATACCGCAAGCACCTCTGGCAGCGGAGGGATTGAGGAGGGGAACGGGAAGGGTCAGCTTGGTAGCGTTGGTGAAAAAAAAGGGCACCCTCCTTCAGGAGATGGTCTATGGAGGGGGCGTGTTTGGAATAGACCCTCATAAGGCGGGTGGGGCTGGATGAGTTGTGGATGCGGCGAACCGCACGCACCTCCAGATGGGGCTGCGCCTTGAGCTCTGCCAACACCTCCTCCGTGATCCGTCTAGCGAGCTCATAGCGCCCCTTAAATGCACGTGAACAGGCAACCTTTCCACTTTTCCACGAAAGGGAGACACCAAAGCTGCGACAGCCACAGGGGCGACACCGCCAGAAACGGAGGGCGACTGCTTCACACTACGTGCAGCGGCGCGTTCTTCAAAACAGCAATTATTACCACGGCTCACTTATCTACCAAACTATTGTTTGCTTGCAGTCTTGCGGATATGGTACTGAATGACGAATTTTTATTTGTCTTTGCCCCACCTGTCTTTTAGCCTAGATACGATAGTGCATTAGCACGAAATGGTTCGTGTATAAAATAACAAAGTTCGCTGCAGAATATGAACTAAGTAAAATGATAGAATTTTAGTTGGAAGAATTCTGAATGTCTGTTACAAGAAAACTAGCCGTTAAGTTTGAACAAGAATTGTCTATTATCCTTCGTACATCCATATTTAAACTGGATGAAGGTGGGACACAGCTGGTATAATTTTTATTAAAAGTGAAATTCCTCCAGCCTTACTTAAGATTTCATATCTACTTCGCTACTAGTTTCGACGTTGCGTCAACGCCATCTTCAGGCCCTTACACTTTGATGAAATCAGTTGCGTGTGGCTCCGTCTAGAAGTAGTGTCTATTATTAAACCACATTCTTCCCAGTAAATAAATAACTGGTTTCTGCAGTCTGCACTTGTAATCAGCAAGCAACAGCACAGATAATATATTATTACACATCGTA
Source organism: Schistocerca piceifrons (assembly GCF_021461385.2). Classification (NCBI taxonomy): domain Eukaryota; kingdom Metazoa; phylum Arthropoda; class Insecta; order Orthoptera; family Acrididae; genus Schistocerca; species Schistocerca piceifrons. The sequence goes on from NW_025728290.1 coordinate 5,614,047, forward strand.
GGTAAGGTTTATTTCTGAGCTGGTTCACAGTCGATAACCAAATTAACTAAATTTTACAAAATTTATAGCTCGACAGCACTCAAGAATTTCTGTGTATCGCAAACTGTGGACGCACGTGATCGTATGCCCTTCAGACAGTGAAGTCCAACACATCATTACTGTACTGATACACGACTGTGAAACATCCCTCATTGTGACCCAGAAAAGGGAGCTGCACCACAAGCCTCAGCGTACAGCGTCCTCTCTTCGCATTGGTTACAGCTTCTACAGCTCACCTCCTAGCTCACCTCCTAGCCGCTACAGTCACCAGTGACAATTTTCAAATAAGACGCACGATTTTAAGTCTTAAGAAATTGTTAGCTAAAAGCCATTTCACTGAACGTTTTAGTATAAAACATGTCACTGTTATCTAACTTATTAAACGTGAAATGATGAAGTTATGATTATTTTCATATGAGATCAATGATCTTAACTTTCACAAGAATGATCATACAAGCACATATAATACATCATTTTACAGTAAACTGTCCTTCACAGCATCTTGTTTGGTACCAGTAAAACTTTATTATTAATCATCACTTGCTTCTAAATCAGTATAAGAATAAGCACAAAAGTACGTGCAAATATCCACAAGAACATGGAGAGAAAAGGATGGAAGGAGAGGAAAGCTCTGTACAGTGGTGTGTTATTAGTAATATTACAATGGCGGCTGTTGTGTTTATTCCCAATGATAGAATCTATCACCTAATAATGAGCTGCTGTTGTCACCTTAATATGCCTTGCTGATTATCATATCTGCTTTATTTCAGCAACAGTAAGTATACTTATAATAGTTCACTACTCAAACAAGAATACTAATACCAAATCTGAAAATAAATAACATACTGTGGCACTTCGTCGCCCACCGCTGAAGACAAAAGGATTGCACTTAGGTTCGACCTGGATACAGTGAGACTTCCTTGGAAGCCACAGAAGAGGGAAATTTACGGACCGAGTAACAGATAAGAGAGGACACCGAACTCTGAACGCCTAAGACACTTTAATCAGGGCTTAAAGGTATTCCCACTACTATGTACTGGGACTGCTGGTAAACTGCAGCCTGTTTGGCTGACCGGAGGTATTTACCTGAGTACGAACTTTCATAAGGCATACGATGCATAGACAAACATTTCAAAACATTTTTTATCTTGAATTGCATGTGATATACTCTAGTTTTGGTTTATGTACATACTTACTGTTACCTTGTGCCTACTTGGATACAACATTTCTGGGAAGATGGATAAGGCATGGTGCTCCCACCAACTGGCCTCTGCGATCACTGAATGTAATACCACAGGTTTTCCTAATACCAGTGAACGACGCTACAGCTTTATGACGCAGAATTATTAATGTCATAATAGCTATCCCTCACGAAATGCTTACATATGGGTTGGATTGGAATATCGCCTGGATATGCTTTGGCGAAGGAAAGGAGCACATATCGCAATATATTAATTGTGTGTGTGTACACAAAAACCTGAATAGCTTACCTGCCCTTTTATAACTGAACAGAAATTTATTATGAGAAAAAGTAAACCCTTTACGATGAGAAAATTCACACTTAAATACGATCTTTGAAACCCATGAGAGTTGGATCATAGTTGAAACAAAACAACGAAGATCACCCTACGTTGCAGGGCCAAAATAAAATTTTCAAAGCAGGTACTACGCAGCTCCAATTAAATTATTGATTTTTTTAGACAACATAGTTGTGTGGAGGTCAACAGCGATTAGTTTACTTATAACCAATTATTCAATTGTGACTGTCATTGTGAATAACTGAAATTATTAATTGCCATACAATGTTGCTTTACAGCGGCAATTCAACATCAGTTCGTCAAGCGTATGTACATACTTAACAACTGGGTAAACAGGTTAAGGCCCAATGATATCTTCCAGCCGCTGTGGCCGAGCGGCTCTAGGCGCTTCAGTCCGGAACCGCGCGACTGCTACGGTCGCAGGTTCGAATCCTGCCTCAGGCATGGACGTGTGTAATGTCCTGTGGTTAGTCAGGTTTAAGTAGTTCTATGCTCTAGGTGACTGATGACCTCAGATGTCAAGTTCCATAGTGCTCAGAGCAACTTGAACCATTTGAACCCAGCAACGAATGTAAGATGATCTGATGTATTAAGCAGTTGCAGTAAAGGTTATTAACGAAGAATTATAGGTCTAGAACGTCAGTTGACCAAGCAAATAACTATACTTTTCAATTACACAAGTTGCGTAATGTCCATGATAAATATCTGCCATCATGAACCTATTTCAAGTAATACAACAGTACACACAATTTTCGTTACAGAATACGATTCCTCGCTATAAAGATCAGTTTGCGGCAACACTGTTCAATCTTAAGTGAACACAATGTCACTACAAGGAAATTTAATAGCATTTACGACAGATAAAGGGTTAAAGAATAAACGCCCGGTGGATTGCAACAAATTTTACAATTGTTAAAAATGCTTCAGGGCGTCCATGAAGTTAGTACCTGGTTTGAAGGATCTTAATATGACATTTGAAGGCCCCTCTACTGACGGGCTTAGGAACTCCTAGAGCTTAGCGGCATAACGGCCGACCCAAAACACAGGTTAAGCCTATGGCTGAATTCTGCCTCAAGGCGATGTTGCTTGAATTTACTTAAACCTATAAATAAAATACTATCCTAATAAAATGCAAATTTAAACGGAATGGCTACATTTAACAGAATACTTGAAAATTATGCACAGTAAAAATGGGGGAATTAATAGTACGTAGGAAATATGTTAGCTTTTGAAAGAAAACCAAATTTAAGATATTTCCAAATGTAGAAATCGCATTGAGAATACTTTTAAGCATGATGGTAACACAGTGCAGTGCAGAACACTCCTACCCCAAATTGAAAAGAATAAAAAAAGGATTAACAGGTACAACGCTTCAAGAGAATTGATCAGTTAATCGCTGATGCCCACAGAAAGTGATATGCTCAAAAGCATTGATTTTGAAGATGTGATTAACGGTTTTTCCCATCTCAAATCTATATTTTTAAGCTCTAACCTGTGAATGCTAAATAAGTCGCTTTTGTGGATTATGTTATATAATATAGTCATTTAACGTAACTGTAAATAAATAAAAATGTATTTAGAACCTCGCTTATCCACTTTGTATATTCTAACAAAATAGAGCTCTGACGAGGTCATAGGCAGCCCATTATTGTAGAGTGCCCAGGGACTCCAATAGGTTAAAGTTGGCCCTGCTGCTCACACACCTGTTCAACCGTTCAATATTGGTGTTGTGAAGATGAAGTTAATTACAGTGATTACCGAAATCGTGTGTAATCCCCATGCTGTGGTACAAATGCTAATGACGCCTGTGATACAGACCTACCCACAGACTACACATCTACTACGTACATTGTTAGGCGTATTGCATTGGAGTTGTCGAACCTGTTGGAGTAACGTTTTGAAGGAGATGCTATCATGTTGGAACGACAGATGCTGTGGTGTGATATTCATGATAGTGTATGTGATAGGACGACAGGGACATCATTCGACAGTGCTAGCCTACAGCTGCCACTGCAAAACAACATGGTAAACAGTTCCAGATCCTATGACCTGTCACGACTCCTCCCCCCACCCCCCAACCCTTATTCTCCACCGATTAAAGAAGGCTGGTGAGCACTGAATAAATAATATACGAGACCTGTAATTTACAGAGTGATTTTTCAGAAAGTATGCTTGGGTACAAGAAAAAACCAGTAACGCTACTCAGTTACATGGCGAGTAAATAACAAAAAATGATAATTCACATTCTCCACAAATCGCAAATTCATGTACAGAAAATCTGCTAAACAAAAGCTATAGCTGAATGTACATGAACGCTTTTGGCCCATTACAGCGAAGCAGACGAATGACCATAAACACCACTTAGACCCGAACGGAGTCAGAACACAATCTGGAACGCAGTGCCGACGTCTGGTAAGAACAAACTACATCGTACAAAAGGCCTCAGCATGCAGTCCACAATATGGGCACGCCACTGTTGCCAGAGCAGGCTCGTTTCCTTCTGCAGTCGAGTAGGCTGGCAGTTAAACTCCAACCAGCCTGATGGCCCCAATAACACTCCACTATCCAAACCGCTGCCTTCAAGCTATGGTCGGTCAAACAGAGTGCTCACACATCCACGGTAAACCCAGACCGCTAACTGCCCACTCCACTCCCAGCGAGTAGTTCGCAACAAGTGATGAACCTTTGGAAAGCTAAATGCCTCAGGGAATATGCTGTCAACACGGATCTCCACGACAATTTCCGCTACACCCAAGGTGTTGCGTCATGTAGAGATGTTGTCGACATTTCTAAAGAAGGACTGAAAAATGAGTGGGCTCAGGTACTACCAGACTGTTTTACCCTCACCTTCACTAGCACAAAACTTCAAAAGTATATCAAGGCGGGTTTCTTACGTCTAAGGGTCTGGCCTTAAATCTTTGGGCACGCTACTGTCAGTTGTAAAGGAGAATCCACTTGCGGCAAATGTGATCAAGCCACTCACAAAGGAGGTGGTTGTTCATCTCCTCCGAAAAATGTCATTTGTTCTTGGGATCACCGTGTATGGAGTAGGGGCTGCAGAATATAAGATACTGTGACTGGAAGCAATGAGGCGTATTCCATATGGAGAGGCTAAGAAAACGTGTAAATCCATACAGCCTTCCACATTTACTACAGCTCCCTTTTCAGATATTAAAAAGCGTTTTCTGACAGCCGACGCTTGTACACAAACGAAGGTTGCTAGTGTGAGCACTAATACCTGCGTTTGTAAGTGCACTAGTACAACTGCAGTTATTTCAAAGCCCAGAGCCGCCTGAAAACGTCGGAAAAAGCCAACACTGCCGAGCTCCCAGCACGTCCAGAGGCAGGATCTGGTAAACAGTCCGGCACTGCCTCAACTGCCTTCCCTGACCAAGAAAGCATATGGTAAGCTTCCACTGGAGGTGTAAATATATGGTAAATTGTTAGGGTTCAGGATGCATTTTAAGGAACTGAAACTTCTAGTAAAAGAACGTCCCCGGTGCTTCTGCTTACAAAAAACGTGTGTTAAAGCACCTGACACTCCTGAGTTCTGAGACTATTCCCTCTTACACAAAGATGACCTGACTGGGTAAAGGGCCAAGGGAAGGGCGACTGTGTTTGTCAATAATGCACACCACTCCTCAGCTCTCGACTTGGTTAATGACCTACAAGAAGTAACCACTGAAGTTCATGTGGATCAGAAGTTTACCATCTGCTCCCTGTACTTACCACTCAGGAAGCGAGACATTATGAGAGCCTCTTAGAGATCTTTCAACACTAATGCCCCATCCATTTCTCCTGCTGGAAGATTTCAATGCCCATAGTGTATTATGGGGCTCCCACTGGTCTTGCCCCAGAGCTTGAGGATTATAGAGCATCATGAGGTATCAGGAGTTCGGCATCTTAAATACTCGTGACTCTACTCATTTTAACGCTGCTAGTGGATCATCCCTAGCCATCAACCACCTTTTCCGCTACCCAGACCTCGAAGATTAGGCTCAGAGGGAAGTTCTTGATTACTTCCATTCCAGAGACCACCTCCCACTAACGATTCATCCACGCAAGGGCGCTGCCAGGCTGGAAGACCATCAGAGATCACTAAATGGTGTTCAGTCTGTTGGCTGTGTTTTAGCATAAAGCAGCGCCCAGGAATGGGTGCAACATGTCACAGAAGTCACTCACACTGCCACTCAGCAATCCGAGTCAGGCACACTGTTCTGCAACTGTTTAAGTGGGGCGACGGCGGGAAATCTCGTAGCTGACGCTGCTACAGCGCAGTGCAGTTTCACTACACAGCTGGAAACAATCGTAAATTGGGGACATGTCAATATCTGGGGCATAAAGTCTCTGTGAACTTCATTCCATGTATTCAGTTGGACAGTAACTATGCCTTGCAAACAATCTCGTGAACAGTATATGCTGACTTTAGAATTTGAGAAAGAACTTGTATTTGGATTCGAAGAAGCTGGTTGGAGTAACTGGTGAATCGCTTGACAATCGAATAAGAGCGATGCCACTATTAAGCGATGTTGGCAGCAATGAGTGAACCATGGCCGAACACAGCATTAAGAAGAAGGAAGGGGTAGCCCTAACAAGATGACAGAATATCAGTACCGGGCAATCGTGAGAAAGATACATTCATTATTAACATGGATCTGATGTGGAACTGATGCCTCAATGACCACAAGGACCATTAATAGGTGGCTCACAGAAAGGGGGCTGAGCTAACAGCACCCCTTGCGCCGACTCCCATTGACCTCTGTGCACCAACAGCCCCTTTTTCAATGATGTTGGGCACATTCGGTCTGGAATCGACTGGAGTAGAATTGTCGTCGGTGATGAGTCCTGTTTCGAACTGAGCCCCAATGACCAGCGAAGACCTGTCTCGACATGCCCTCAGCAACAGTGGCATAGCAACGTGACTGTCGCCCGCCATATGACCTGACACGTGGGTGAGATGATTGAGGTGTCATTCCTTTTCTAAGCACGTTCACAGCACCTGCAGAACACAGCAGCATATCGACGATATTCCATACTTGTTGCCCCTCGTGGTAAGCCATCCTGGGCTTACATTTCAGCAAAATTATGTCCCCCTGCACAAGGCATGCTTGCCAAACCCTAGCTAGTCAGTAAGGTTACTGGATGTATCCCCAACGACGTTTGGAACATTATGGGCAGGGCCCTCCAACCTGCTCGAGATTTTTACGATCTAACGCACCAGTTGGACAGGATTATGCATGATATCCCTCCGGAGTACATCCAATAACTCTGTCAAGCAGTACGTAGCCCAATAACTGGTTGTGTAAGGGCCAGGGCCAACCGACAAGTTAGTGAGTTGCTCAATTTGTGAAGCTCTCTCTCCGGAATAAATCACCATTACAATCTGTACATACAGGTCATGTCTTCCGATATCCGTACATGTTGGATAATACCTTAGAGGTATGTCGTTTTTTTGCCTCAGAGTGCAGTTTTGAGCAAGAGATTGCTGTCCCCTACGGAAGTGTTTTAAATGATACCCTCTCTGCCTTACCCATCAACAGCATTAGATCTGCAGTAAGGAATTCTGTACAATGCTTTTTATGCGTGAACAATTTTGCAAGCATCTGATCCTGTTTCAACAATGTATGAGCAACTCCTCAGTTGCAACTTACAGTTAAGAGATTGGAGGACTGGGTTGCAAAAACAGGTTTTATATTTCCTGTGATTAAATGTATCTGTGTTCAGTTTAATCGTGGTTTTCCTAATTTATCTGACTTGCATATGGAGGATTCCACTCTGTCCTTTACGGAGCGTTTGAAGTTTCTGGACATTATTTTTATTTCAGACTGTGGTGATTATCGTACCTGAAGGCGAGTGCCCAGAATACATTGAATAGCCACAGGTCTTGGAGAGCAGACACAGCGCGTCTGCTCCAGTTTTATAGAGCTTTTGTGAGTTGGCGGGTGGGCCATGGGTGCTTGGAATATGGTTCAGCGAGACCTTCTTAACTGAAGATCCTTGATACTAACCAACGCGTAGGGGTCCGGCTGGCCACGGAAACTTGCAGGACCAGCCCTATATCCAGCATCTGTGCAGAGGCTGCGAAAGCGCCGCTTTCCATTTGGCGACAACTGCTCATGGTACATGAAGCATATAACTTCGTCAACGCTTCCAGTTCACCAGCGTATCATACCGTTGCTCCGCTAGTCGTCATCGAACAACCAGGCCTTTTCGAATCCGTATGAAGCGTGAACTGTTGTTACATGGTGTGTGTTACGATCAGGCTCAAATTCTGGGTTTTAACCACCCTGCTTACTGCAGAGTCGAAGTGATTTTAGATTTAGAGCATTACAGGTGAGATTTCAGTCCTGCTTATATTTTTAACGCGATGTATGCGACATTTTAAATGAGCACCGTAAACTATTTAGCTGCGTAAATAGGTGGTTTCCGTTGACTGCTTTTCTAATAATCATAGAGGACTGGAGTGCTGTGGTAGGAGAAGCAGCAGAAGAAACGCTTATGGAAGTATTTTTATGCGCCCAGTAGTACGAATGGGAGGGAAGAAAGACGAATTGAGTTCTGCTATAAATTTCATGAACTAAAAGTGAGTGCACAATTTTAAAATCGCGGGAGGTGGAGTTACACGTGGAAAACGCCAGCAGACACAGGAAGGATGTCATCTGGATTACATCATCATGAGGCAGAGATTCCGAAATCAAATACTGCTAACTTAACAATAATTTACGCCTTATGGTTCTGAAGTACAATATCTTTGTGCTGTATTTGGTACATGCTAAATCTGCGTGAACAGGTCAATGTGGAAGAGATATTAAGTACCATGGATTATGTACTGCTGCCCTAGTTTGTGTCTTATTCTTACAGAATTTCCTAAGAGAGCACAGTTATAATTCTGTCATTAGAAATTTAATTATGACTGTGATGCAATTTCTTACTCAATAATATTAGAGATATGAGACATAAATTAAAACGTACCGGGTTCTCAGCGCTGCACTCTTTTTTTAACCTTAAATTACAAATTAAACTTACCACAAAGTGTTAACCTAATGTTGAATTCTTATAGCTCTGGTGGTTAACTGGCACGCCTAGGTATTATGAGGAACAACTTCTTATTTGCTTGTCTCACCATGTGTGATCGCTGGAATTGACAGTGTCAAAACTGATGGTACTTGCGATGCAATGCTGTTGCCGCAAAGTCGATAAGTACTTCCTGTTTGCTCTAATTAATTACATCGATAAAAACTTCCCTCGTAAGATAATTGAGCTTGGCTCGCGAAATAAGAACACTGGAACATTATCCAATAGCGTAACGAGCTGACCACAAAAGTTTAATAGTTAAAAACTGACGTATATAATGAATTGAGTGTTTAGGAAGTTCGTTGATATATATCGTAGGCAAATATTGCAGTGGTATGATAAAGAATTATTAGATTTTGAACTCTGATAAGGTGTTTGTGATGCAGTGTTCCAGAGGGTTTCTAGTTTCAGTTGAACAGAATCAATGAAACCTAAATTACAGCCACCAGATCAAGAAATTATGCTATAATGATGGAAAAAGTTTTTTGGTAAACGCATACACAAATTCACCCACCTGGTTAGAGAATATAATAGATTTATTTTTGATGGGACTGAGACATCCGCTGATGTTGTAGACTATATTTTATTATCACGACTTTGCTTCGGGGGCTATTGCTCCATCATCAGGTACTACGTATCAAATAGTTTTTCAAGTCTTCGGTTTGGGACAGGCGGCCCAGTAAACACAGTACATGTAACCCGTATCGCCCTTGCACAGGAGTTTCATGCCGGCGAGTGGTTCTCTGCTGGAAGTGGGTGAACATATAAACGACGAAGGCAGCCAAATGTTGTCAACGTTCTTTATTCCACCATAAACAAGCATATCTGCTGCATCCTCGAGAAAGCAGACAACACGCTACAGGAATTGTTCCGTGAACCCTAATGTCACAATCAGGACTTGGAGCTGTAAGCATCCTCAAAAAAAGCTGTGGTGCGTGCCCTTGGTTCCTTGTACATTACAATCGCCAGCTGTTTCGATGACAGGATGGTGTGACAGCTTCCAAAGTCGAGTGGCTGGATTGAGACATGTCAGTGGCAGCGGAAGACAGCAGTATTGCAGAGGGTGATGAACCGTAGACCATTAGCAAGAGAGTAGTGCTGCATCTGGCGAACTCCAGTAGCACGGAGTTGGGTGGGCTCTACTTGGTACCTCGGCCCATGAGGAAGTGGCAGTAGCCACAGTAGGCTGTCTCAACGAGGCGGCGGTAGAGTGAAGGCGATCTGACGGCCTAGCCATCGCTGGTTCGCACCGTCACTGCTACCATAATAGCTGCGTCAGGAGAATTTCGTCGACTCCGCAACGGAGACTGACACAAGGTTGGTGTCAACGCATAAACAGCCTGTGCCGATGACTTACTCGTATACAATAAACCGATCGCAACTATCACCTAGTATTTCGTCGAACCTCCATTGCTCTTAGGTATTGATTGCGCAAGGGCAGTGATATCTTCTTCCTAGATTGAGGTCAACTCCATTCGAATTATAGTTTAAAGCTCAGCTACAGACTGAAACTGTCGCATACTGTGATAAACAAGCAATGCAAGTATCCACCATGAATCTCCATCTGATTTAAATACGGACTTTTCAATGGCCAGCTCAGAAGTGGATTTCATCTTGAAACTGCGACTTTGCCTTGGCAGGCTTGTGAATCCCAGCGTTCTCGTGGTGGAATTGGAAATTAACATCGTCAAATACCTCATACATACGAACCCATTCAGTTTCCAGCATTCCAGTATTATCATTGGAGTTCATTTCCAGGATGCAGCCATGCTACGTTGGACGCGCCTTTGCACAAAATGATGCCCAAGTCATAACACTGCCACCGCCGAAGGTTTTACACATCTGAACGTGTTCTTCTGTAAGTAGATCATGACCGTAATATTGAAAATAACGTTTCCCATCCACATCAAACTACTTCTCACCATCGAAAATTACTTTCTTCGATCCTACGGTCCCCGACATATGTTCTTCCGAAAACTTGAGTCGATCCTTCTCATGCACATTGTTGAAAAGTGACTTATAGAGCCATTTCTTGAATGCTACTTTCGTGTCTGGAGCCAGGGGTTGTATAACATGTCTGGAAGAGACTGATAACTGGAAATCATTCTCATTTGGGAGGACCGAGAGCCGCTGACTTTTTCTTTTCGCAGAATCAAACGTGCATCTGATACTGACAATTTTCGGGTCCGGTCACTTTTGATGACAAAATTATCAACAACACAGATGAAACGCTCTAATTTCATAACAATCTGGCTGGTTGGGCATCCGCATTTCTTCGTGCGCCTTAATTCATGCTTGTTCGGAACCCGATGGGTGCTTTCCACGTGGCATTTTCACGGTAGCATCCGTACGAGCTTAGCAGACACACCTCCAAACTGTTACTGTAGTGAACTGTTGACATTCGGCACTGTGCTCGTCATCCAGTGGACCTGCCTTTATACCAACTTCCACCCATTCCCTCCCGAAAGACGGCCTTTCTCCAGTTTTTAGAGTAAAATAAATTAAATTTTCTTTTGCTTTGTTGTAAACTGTTCGGTAAAATGCGTCCAATACCGAGTACAGATATATAAAAAATTTTTCACTAAGAACCACATGTCTTTGTACTAATTTCTGCCACCATTTACAGGAAATTAAGGAGATGGGACCTGGGTAATTTGAGAGAACCAGAGGTTGTTGAGAGCATCAGAGTGAGCATTAGGCAATAGGTGACTAAGACAGGGGAAAGGGATACAGTAAATCACGAATGGGTAGCTCTGAGGGATGAAATAGTGAAGGCAGCAGAGGATCAAGTAGGTAAAAAGACGAGGGCGAGTAGGATTCCTTGGGTAACACAAGAAATATTGAATTTAATTGATGAAAGGAGAAAATATAAAAATGCAGTAAATGAAGCAGGCAAAAAGGAATACAAACGTCTCAAAAATGAGATCGAAAGGAAGTGAAAAATGGCTAAGCAGGGATGGCTAGAGGACAAATGTAAGGATGTAGAGGCTTATCTCGCTAGGAGTAAGATAGATACTGCCTACAGGAAAATTAAAGAGACCTTTGGAGAAAAGAGAACCACTTGTATGAATATCAAGAGCTCAGATGGAAACCCAGTTCTAAGCAAAGAAGGGAAAGCAGAAAGGTGGAAGGAGTATATAGATGGTCTATACAAGGGCGATGTACTTGAGGACAATATTACGGAAATGGAAGAGGATGTAGATGAAGATGAAATGGGAGATACGATACTGCGTGAAGAATTTGACAGAGCACTGAAAGACCTGAGTCGAAATAAAGGCCCCGGAAGTAGACAACATTCCATTAGAACTACTAATGGCCTTGGGAGAGCCAGTACTGACAAAACTCTAACATCTGGTGAGCAAGATGTATGAGACAGGCGAAATACCCTCAGACTTCAAGAAGAATGTAAAAATTCCAATCCCAAAGAAAGCAGGGGTTGACCGATGTGAAAATTACCGAACTATTAGTTTAATAAGTCACAGCTGCAAAATACTAACACGAATTCTTTACAGACGAATGGAAAATCTGGTAGAAGCCGACCTCGGGGAAGATCAGTTTGGATTCCGTAGAAATATTGGAAGACATGAGGCAATACTGACCTTACGACTTATCTTAGAAGAAAGATTAAGGAAAGGCAAACCTACGTTTCTAGCATTTGTAGACTTAGAGAAAGCTTTTGACAATGTTGACTGGAATATTCTCTTTCAAATTCTAAAGGTGGCAAGGGTAAAATACAGGGAGCGAAAGGCGATTTACAATTTGCACAGAAACCTGACGGCAGTTGTAAGAGTTGAGGGGCATGAAAGGGAAGCAGTGGTTGGGAAGGGAGTGAGACAGGGTTGTAGCCTCTCCCTGATGTTATTCAATCTGTATATTGAGCAAGCAGTAAAGGAAACAGAAGAAAAATTCGGAGTAGGTATTAAAATCAGTGGAGAAGAAATAAAAATTTTGAGGTTCGCTGATGACATTGTAAATCTGTCAGAGACAGCAAAGGACCTGGAAGAGCAGTTGAACGGAATGGACAGTGTCTTGAAAGAAGGATATAAAATGAACATCAACAAAAGCAAAACGAGGATAATGGAATGCAGTCGAATTAAGTCGGGTGATGCTGAGGGAATTAGATTAGGAAATGAGACACTTAAAGTAGTAAAGGAGTTTTGCTATTTGGGGAGCAAAATAACTGATGATGGTCGAAGTAGAGAAGATATGAAATGTAGACTGGCAATGGCAAGGAAAGCGTTTTTGAAGAAGAGAAATTTGTTAACATCGAGTATAGATTTAAGTGTCAGGAAGTTGTTTCTGAACGTATTTGTATGGAGTGTAGCCATGTATGGAAGTGAAACATGGACGATAAATAGTTTGGACAAGAAGAGAATTGAAGCTTTCGAAATGTGGTGCTACAGAAGAATGCTGAAGATTAGATGAGTAGATCACATAACTAATGATGAAGTACTGAATAGATTTGGGCACAACTTCACTAGAAGAAGGTATCGGTTGGTAGGGCATGTTCTGAGGCATCAAGGAATCACAAATTTAGCATTGGAGGGCAGCATGGAGGGTAAAAATCGTAGAGGGAGACCAAGAGATGAATACACTAAGTAGATTCAGAAGGATGTAGGTTGCAGTAAGTACTGGGAGATGAAGAAGCTTGCACAAAATAGGGTAGCATGGAGAGCTGCATCAAACCAGTCTCAGGACTGAAGACCACAACAACAACAACAATGAAAAGAATTGGAGAGAGAAGTAACTTGTGGCACAACTTGACCAAAGTATAGGATCAGTTGATAGCGCACATTCTGAGGCACAAAGGAGGGAAATGTGAGAGAAAAATTGTACGGGGAGAAGGGAAGAGCAAGAGATAAATAGACGAATGCAGGAAGCAGTCGAGGAAGATGCAGGTTCAGCAGATCCTTATGAGGAACTAGCCCTGAATTTCCTATTAATGGAGAGACCATTACGACTTTTTCAGTAACTGACAACATGTTCTGTGAACATGCATTGTGCCTGTAGTGTAGAGGTTTGCACTGTCTTCTGCACGATCATGTTTTTGCTAATTGTTAATTACTGCGTCTTTTAGGTTCAGAGTAGGAGATTCCATTGTACCTTTGTCCACTCTCCTGCCCTCTTCGAGCACACTGTTGGCAGAGCGAGAGTCTTCTCTCACAATTGCTGATGATTTTTGTTCACAATCTAAACAGTCACTGGAATCGCACCTGCACCCAGGACATTTGGATCACTAGTAAAAAATGCTAGCAAGATACAACGGTGAATCAATTTCTGGTTGCAGCTTCGAAAACCTGGTACCCGTCATGACTGGTGCCAGTGTTCTGTATGTACACCAGGGTTGGGCAAAAGGATAGAAAACAGAAATTGGAACACACATATGTAATTGGAGGTGCATACGTTTAAACTCTGTACTTGTAGTGTTGGTTGCAGGATGTCAAACAATGCTCACAGTTGTAAGCTCCCCACTGTAAGTTTCTGTACGAAATTTAGCCCAACTTTACCTCCCACTTTACAAAAGTCTAAGTATTACCAAAACTAAGTCATCACAAACTGCTATGCAACTTGAACTCATGTGTTAACCTTTGACTGAGCAGAATCTAATATGAACTGAACTGTATTTAGTCTCAGTACACCTTGTGCGCAACTGAAGTAAAACAATTATCTGGCACTAATCATTTCCATTCACGTCTCGTCTCGACAAAGACAACAAGAAAACACACAGCTTCTACGCTGGATTTCAATTTTTAAATAAAATTTCCAAACTATATTCAAACTGATGCATACCACATGGTGCAATGTGGTAATGTGTAATGGGAAACGTTCTTTATATAGTGGAATGGGGAGAGTAACTATTCCTGTGAAATGACATTTCAATACGACGATTATAGAATGAAGCGTTTCTCATTATCTTCACACAGAGCATTGGTCTGAACTACACTATGTTTAACAAAGTTAACAATGATTTGAGAAAGGTACAGTGTTAACAGATAATTCCTATAAAAACCAAACAGCTTAATTAGTTAATATCTTAATGCATGACTCAGGGGAGTGGGGTGATCTTTCTCTCAGCTCTGAGCAAATTACCTATGCGAACTATTATTTTCCAAATTAGATGCGCAATGCTGCAGTCATCTCAAATTTCTTCTCGTTACAATTAATGACATTATTCAAAACTTATGTTCTTTTCACCTTCCAGTATATAGATTATATTCGTGCTTGTTGTCCTTACACTAAATATTTCTTCACCTAACTGATACAATCACAAGTCAACACAGCACTACTGAGTACGCCCATTACCCACAACACTTCAACTAAGAATGTATCAGACTGCGCAGAGGGCAAAGACTGTGCCACAAGGGTAGTTTAACATTAACATAACTTGCTCTCTCTCTGTGGTGTAGACATCAATGACTTACAAGAATCAAAATTACAGCCCACCTTGCGTATCCTCCAACGTCGTCTCATGTACGAATAAGACGAGGACAAAGTTTTAAACATTATGAATAGGAACACTCAAGACATGTTAGAAATACTAAGAGAAAAATCGCTTTGCATGAATATGAGTTAAAGAACTATAAGTAAAAAATATTAGGAAAATTTCAGAACATGTGAATGAAGTAATCAACAAAAATCAGCATAGCTAGGTTATTATGTTTCACGATGTATACGAGAATGTTCTGCACAGGACTGTTTTGAATTTTTAAGTCACAGTTTGTACTGAAGTGGTATGGTGACCTATGCTGTTTTTGAAGTACTCAGGAAGTAGGCTGGAGTGTCTGTGTCACACAAGGCCTACATTTCTGAAGCATCGTCACATACGACAGCAGTAGTTTGCACGATGAAAGTAGTGAGAAGAGTGTCCTTGTCGCAAGCGACCATACTTTCTATAGCTCGGGGGAAATAGTGTCACTGTTGTGGGAAGTTATGTGGAAGCAGTCTCAGTGAGACTAAGCACATTCCTAAACTGCTAACCCCATACATACACAAAAAGTAAAATAGGTAGTAGTATCTGTTTGAAACAGATTAGATCTATTGAGAACTCCAAAACCATCTTGTAGTATCGAAGAGTTCCTCATAAAAGTCTGTTGCAGCTTGTATCCGTGAAGTAAGCTGGCATTTGGCACACAGTTAGTAGACATATTTCTTTTGCCCTGGTTAGTCTCAATATTTATGGTGAATGGTCAATCAGTTATAGTTTGTTACATTTACAATATACAGCTACCTATATTAAGGCAGGAGTAATAAGATTTTACACAGTTGTACATATGGACTTCACCTGTAGTGTAATGGTTACAACAAATTTATATCTCTACATAAAAAGTAAGAAAATAATCGCATCACTGTTTTACAACAATGAATCACAGAAACATTAGAGAAGTAAATCATGCGAAACAGTGTACAGTAATGTGCTTGATGTGAAACATTATTAAATGTATGTAGAATGACATATATAAAATACTAAATCTATTCATATAAATATGTGTGTGTGGACATCAGTGAAATACACGAAAGTGTAGGGAGTAAGGTAGAAGGAAAAACATAAGGATAGCGATCACACCCAAGAAAAACATCAGAGAAGTAAATCATGCAAAACAGTGTGCAGTAATATGCTTGATAAGAAACATTATTAAATGTATGTAGAATGACATACATTAAATACTAAATCTATTCGATTAAATATGTGTGTGTGGACATCAGTGAAATACACGAAAGTATAGGGAGTAAGGTAGAAGGAGAAACATAAGGATAGTGATCACACACGAGAAATAAACACATGAGGATAGTGGTCATACACAGAGATAAGGAGAAACATAATGATTGAGAACACGGTTTAGGGAGTACCAGGGTTCACATCAAAGAATTTTATGCAGCCAGCCAAACATCAGTCTGCTATTGTACCTAATACAGTGAGTAATTAGCATGGTATCTAGTTATAAATTATTTTTTAGTTTGTGCACCTTTTAATCGTTTTACCCTCGATTTCTACAAAATTCCAACAAATACCACTATTTACTTTACCTCTTTGCTTTTTTCTGTCATATAATTCATACATTCTTATAAGTTCATATTATTTAGCTCCATGGCCATTCCTAACCATATGTCATCTTTGTGCTACCTAACCATCTCTCTTATTTGTCCTACCTAACAATATTTCGTCTGTCATTTACTCTGATTAATCATTTCATCTCAAACTCGTCTTTTTAATCAATTCTTTGCTAATGTAAATGTCGTACAACTTCCATTTTTACCTTTATTTCTTTGCTTCCTCTGTACACCTGTTTCTTGATTTCTTACACATCTTTCTTAACTTAAGGGTGCTTACTGCAGTAATACGCTTAACGTAATTATTTTACTAATGGCGCTGCATCCTACAATGAAAATTTATACAGATAGTATATGCGTTATAAAGAAACTCAGTAAATATAATAGGAGACAAATACAACCCGAAAATTCCTTAAGCTAAAGCAATGCATGTTATTACGTTACATCAAATGTTAATACAAGAAGACAGTTTGACTGCAATGTCACACATGTGAGCATATATATAAAAGAATCTTATTTCATGCCATGGCAAAAAGAATGAAGCTGAAAAGGGAAAAGAAAATCATTAGTATCTTGCGTATGCCCGGTATCTCCTTTCTCTTCTTGGTTCACTTTTTATTCTAAGTAAATTGTCACACCTCAGCATTTATGAGTTTCATCATCATTGAGTATAGTCAGAAATATTTCTCAAATGAACAACACATTGCCGATGACCTGTGTAGTCCCTCAGAAATGGTTTATAAAATACTGTCAGTGTTCATTTTATTAGAAATTACTTATTCGGATTCCACATGAAATTTTGAAGTTTGTTGAATTTGTTGCGTAATAAATGAAAGTCTCCCGATTCTTGTCAAAGTTTACCTCACGCGCAACGAGAGTCGCTCTGGGATACGGTGCACTAGCATTGTTCATTGCTAATTGTTGCTGTGCGCTGCAGTGCAAGAAATATATTGGAAATAGGTGACATGTACTTATATCATCTGGGTACAGCTTTTAGTACATTGAGTCTAGCCCTTCCCAAATTTTGCCACTGTGAGCTATGATGTATATTACTTTGACTGTGTTGGTTGCTAATTGCAAAATTTTTGATGTGCTATGTGTTCTGCCGATTTTGTCTACCTGAATTGTGCCCGTGAGAATTTATATAATTACTATCTAAGTTAGAGTACTGAATATTTTTATTATTGTGGTAATTGTGATTTCACCTGTTCAGCTGCGAGAATAGTTCTTCGTATGGACGATGTCAGTTATCCTACCTGTAATTGTTTCTGTGGTTGTGTCTGTTTCGCAAGTTCCTATAGTTTTTCTTTTCACGCGGTACAAAAGCATCTTAGTTTCTCTTGCGATTTTTAATGTTTTTTTATGAAGCCGTTGTTAAAATACGGTTCAAATGGCTCTGAGCACTATGGGGCTTAACATATGAGGTCATCAGTCCGCTAGAACTTAGAACTACTTAAACCCAACCAACCTAAGGACATCACACACATCAATGCCCGAGGCAGGATTCGGACCTACGACCGTAGCGGTCTCGTGGTTCCAGAGTGACGCGCCTAGAACCATTCGGCCGGTGATCCCGTTGTCACTGTCCAACTGTAATTTCTGAAGTAATGTTGGAAATGTTTCTAAATCACCTTTACATCTGTTGGCCTAAATTAGGTGGCTCAAACGTGTACGAAACTTTCTCGAACAAATGCGAATTAAGTCCGACGAACTCTATGGGTTTGATAAGTACTGATTTCTGCGTACCACGTTTTCAAAATATTTCCTGGGCAAGAAAAGTCAGACTGTTCAAAGGTTCCTAATAGTCTACAAAAGGGCTTGGTAGAAATCATTTACCCTTTGGAAAACTCTCCCATGTGACAGCATTCTTGCTAGAGGTTCATTTTCCGAATAACCGTGTTAAAGTTGCCAGTTTGGTGGTAAAGAATGAAGGAATTGATTAATCCAAGTTGGGGGGTGAACTTCGTTACTCTGATTCCTGGAAACGTTTAACTTACGCACACTCAATAAGAGACGCTAACAAAATTTACCATTCTTGTGTGAACCAGATTTTTGCTATTGCACCACGTTTGCGATTCATTGTCGTATATGGATGTGAGTTTTCTCGTACAAAATCACCTTAACGCCACAAATGGTATGGTCACCAAAGTTTTCTGAATATGCATGTAAACGGTCAACTCAGTCCTTTTGGTAGTCACTGTTAAGCTTTCTTTCAATACACTCGACTTTTTCATGCGTAGTGTTCCTACAACCCTTATTTTATTTCGATTAATGTTCTCATGTTTTCTTTAAAATTTGTTAATGACTGGTATTCTGCTGTGTATGAAATTTGTTCTCTCATTGTGTCGTTCGAACATCTGTCCGCCTTCGTAGCGCAGCGGTAGCGTTACCGCCTAACACGCAATTGGGGCCCGGGGTCGATTCTCGGCAGGGGAGTGGGTGTTGTGTGCGCCTCATCATCATTTTCATTATCACTGACACGCAAGTCGCCGAAGTGGAGTCAGCTACAAAGACTTGCAATACGGCGGCCGAACCCAGAAGGGGATATCCCGGCCAATATATGCCACACGATAATTTCATTTGAACCTCTGTCTGCACTGGCTGACAAATTTCCCATTTTCATTGTCAGTTCACCAACTTTTTCTTTCATCGTGCTTAACTGCTCTTTTCGTTCTTCAGAATTTAGTGTCAAAGTTTCCACTTGTTCGGTAATCTCTTTTACCGTTGTGTTAAGCTACCCATTTTGTTCTTTTGTCAGCGTAACTATCGCACTCGGAACTACAGTGCTGAATTTAGATAACAATTCGTCCTTGTCATTACGCTAGTTCATTTTCATGTTTTCGTGTTCCGTTTCAAGATTATGTTATCAAATTTCAAAACTGCTAATTATTGGTTGAAGGTCATCATTAATTTCTTCTCTAGTCTAATTCAGAATATCGACGTGCATGGCTTTCTTCTAACGAACGAGGACACCTCACTCAATCCAAGCATGCCTCTCCAATTCCCTAAATATAGACTCCACTGTCCTAAGACACCACAGCAGTAACACATGAGCAGTGGAGTAGTGTCATACAAACGCTTTGTCTTATTGCCGACCGTGCTACTCATGTCCATTGGTAATGAAGACAGACAAGTCAAATATATCTTCGTAAATATCATATATCTTAAGAAAATTTGCAGCAGGCAATACGACACACCATACGTCCAGAATTGCTACAGAGTGGCTGCAGGAACATTCTTCTGAGTTTAAACACTTCCACTGGCCAACAAACTCCCCAGACATGAACATTATTGATCATTTCTGGGATACATTGCTGTTGAGAAGAGATATCCGCCCCCTCGTGTTCTTACAGATTTATGGACAGCCCTGCAAGATTCATGGTGCATTTCCCTGCAGCACTACTTCAGACATTAGTCTAGTCCATGCAACGTCGTGTCGCTGCACTTCTACGTGCTCGTGAGGTCTCTACACGATATTAGGCAGGTGTACCAGTTTCTTCGGCTCTTCAGTGTATATATAAGAACAATGTGAAATGCTTTTTCAACGTATTAGATGTTATTTCCTTACATACCTCAGTCACACTTCTCAAACCCTTTATTCGTGTTCCTGGTTGCTAGCTCAACGACTTGACACGTACGTAGATGTCATTCAGTTACAGTAAATTTTCAATCTGTGTTTACAATAATAATATACATTTTCGAACAATTCACTGCGTTATGGTTCTATAAAGAAGATATTGGCATCTGCTAAACAAACAGTAAGTACTTTTATGTAATAAACTTCTTGTATTGCACATAAATGTGTTTCGAAGGTTATGCTTCTGAGGAGACAAGATAGTTTGTCAAAAGGGGTAAAGAGAAATAAAACTGTATTGGCAACTAACTACTGAATTTTGTTCTGAAAAACGTTTGTTATTTTTCACACACAATGTAGTGCAAAGAATATGTGCTGCGTATGTAGATGGTTTGAGTGCACAGGATGTGAAATCCAGCATACAGAGCTACCACTTAAAGCAGGAACAATGGCTATAAGGGTCGAGATGTGACCCTTACTGCGAGGTATGATCGACTGATAAAGTTGGGTGGAGCGCTGTCTCTCTGTCTGAACGCGGGTTGTGGAAGTGGTGGCGACTGCAGTCACTCACTGGACTGCTAGAATCGAGAGTTCTCATCAGTAACATGAGTACAACTAATTGTATACAAACAAAAGATATATGTCAAATATCTACAGGAGAAGTAGCTCAACGGCATATAACCTGTATATTGTTACCTTGGATTTATATTTTACACTTTCAAAGAGCCTGTTCGTTACATTTAATTATTTATGCAGTATTATAAAGAATTTTCGTTGATATTTCATTAAGTCACTAAACCGGTCTTACATTTGGAAGGTTGCGTCGTTTACTGTTGTGGCACACGCTTTTTCCTGTTGTTGTTTTGAATGTGATGGTTGAAAAGATGTGAATTTGCTACTTGCCTACCAGAGATTGTCGTAGTCAACGCTACAGAAAGGTGAGTGTCGTGACGTCTGACTGCCACGATGCAGCTTGACCAAGTTAGTGAGAAGATAGCGTCTATACTCGATTGAGGCTTTGTTGCACAGAAATACAAACATTCCATGGCTACAACGCAATCGCACAATAGATTTATTTGACGAGTGATATGCTTCAATACTTTCAAACACATTCCTACTATGCCCTCACGTTCAAATTGAAACAGATACATTTGTCACAGATTCCGTTAAACAGCATGCTGTACAAAGTACAAATGCCCTTCCACCTCTCTGTACATAATTTCATGCTTCTTAAAACACAGTCCTTTCACCTGACCTAGTCGTCATATGTAATTCAGATTTCAGTTAGCTGCTCTAGTATTGAAACTCTTCATGTGCCGTCCTCCATCAACTATTCCTAATATTCTTCTTCTCTTCCCAATTTTCACTGAAATCTTCAGTAGTAATTAGGATCTGTTCATTCTTCCATCAGTAGATCTTCTTCTCTTGTTTTCTGGAACCTCCTTCACCATTTTGGTACACTTCATATACTTGATGTTTGATTATAAGCTCAACAGTTCGTTCCACCAATAGGCCATTTCTCAGTGTCTAGCAACAGCATCAGTCCTTTGCGTCTACAGTTTTGCAAAACCAGTTTATTGTAATGTCTTCTCACTTGTCAGGACAGTGTTTCTCTGTCGTTCTAGTCTGTACCCAACCTTGTCTCAAGGTACCGCTTCAATGTCTCTCCCTATCTTTCACCACTCAACGGTCTCCTTCTTCACTCAATTGCATAGATATAAAATTTGATCACATAACGCATGCCATTTAACGAGTTTTTTTAGTTATTTCGCCAGCTTCAAAGTGTAATCGAACTATTAGTGTAGCTTCACAATGATACTGTAGTCTCACAATATGGAACCCACCTCTCTGCGCCGTGTCAAGTACATTAGGAGTCCATGCTCCTGTATTTTCGCTTGCATCATATGAGAAATCACAATGTTTGAATGCAGTTGTATACCCTCATCTCATTCATAGGCGTAGTGGAGTGCTATTTCAAACTATCATCCATTTGTTAATCACTACTCGTGACTGTTTGTGCTTCCCTGTCTCGGGTCCACCGTTTCTCTCTATCTCTGGCGTACTGAATCTAATAAGCAGTGTCTTACTATGGTACATAACCACCAAATTTCTGTTATTACCTGTGATTAGTTTATTTACTTCCTTTTATCTGATTGACAGAGGTTCGATTGCTAGAACATCTAAGGGATAAGAGAAATGGTTGTGAGCATATATTTTTGATGGTTCAGTGCAATCAGACAAGATATACAAGTCGTTAAATGCATTAGCCTCAATATTTAGGGTTTTATATACTTATTTTTTAAATTTTTAAATCTCTGTATTTTACAGTTGTGTCTTTGTAGATTTGATACTTTTATCAGAGGTTCTCTCTATACTGCTCTGCCAAAGAAGTGTACACGATCAAGAATGTACAACTGACACTTCATTTATGATTTCATATAATGCCTAAATAAAATGTAATGAAGATAGTGTCATGTGTGTTTACACATTTCAGAGTTTACCTTAATTTACCAAACTGCTCTGTCCTTAAGAATACGAAAATATATGCATTATTCTACTTGATTTTACTGTTATAAGCTATGCATGACAACTGTTGCAGAAACAGTATTACTAGAACAATACTTCTGGTTGGTATCAGTAATGATTCTTGTAGACAGATAATTAGGAAATGCCTTCAAGTCGTAAAATGTGTAAGTTTCCAGTTCCCTGTTTTAAATTATTGCTTTTATTAATAATTATATTTTCTGCTTTTATTTTTGTAGGTTTAACACTTTTATCTAGAGCTTAGGGAATGTACAGAAGCATGACCATAAACTTCACCTGTCTTTATTGTTACATATGATATCAACCTAAAATGTAATGAAAACAGCGTTGGGTTTAGCTGTATTGTTTATCGGGAAAGTGGACATCTTTACGTATTCTCATTTCATTTACTCGTTGAAAATTTTGTATCACAACTTCTACACAAACAGTGCCACTGGAACCAGTTGTATTTCGTCAGTGTCTGTTACCATCCTTGTACAGAGAATGAAGATAAAATTGTTCTTCCTTACTTCCCTTCCTAACATTCATGTCCCTATCTTAAAGAATGTACGCCACACACAGACCGTACCTGTCCATACGTTAATGTTTGACTTGTGAACGATGAGGTGGCGCTGTACGTACTTCAGAGCTCCCTCATGATATACATGTCTTTATTGTGTGCTGCCGTTTGTATTGAAGCGCATATCATGGCTGCAGCTTTCAAGCCCGATAATTACTTAAATTACCTGTACTTCTATAGTGTTCAAGTTTTACATTATCGTAAATCAGGCCAGCAACGGCTACCAATGAAAACATATATGGCTCTGGCCTGAAACGCGTGTAGCCAACGAATTAAACTTTATATTCTGTTTTTAGTCTGATTTCTAGGATCTCTAGCCAATAGTTGCTGTACGATTTGTATTCCAATTATGTTTCTCTAATATGCATGTAGTTGCTTGATAACGGCTACACACCTGAAACGTAGTAGTAGAGAAAACAAAAATTAAATAGAAATGAAACGCAATCTATGCAGGAAACTTTCTTTCAAAAACTTATAACTTATAGTATGTCTGTTTTATAGAAAAAATTAAGTTAATGGTACTATAAATTCTGAGATAAATACGTGAAATGTACCTACACCTGACATTGGTGAATAGATGATCCTTGTGCAATGACCATAAAAGCGATGAAAGACAAAACTCTGAAACTCCTTTCCTGCATTGCAGTGCACTAAGGGTGTTCAAAAACAGTGTTCTGTTGAAGAAGAAGGATATTGTTTCAGAGCAACAGTAAGCATCACTAAAGAACAATTTATCGTCTTTGATCTGATTCGTACCGTATCCTGGACTTTGAAAATATTTTGCACAGTCGAGTAGGTAAAAAAGAAATCACTAACACTACTGATGGCTGTTATTCCTAGAAGCGTTTACCAATCACTAGGCCAGTATCTGAATCTAAAGTGGCGCAATAAACAAAAATGTATTGGTAGACTTTATGTACACAATATAAGTCGACCACTAGTTTGAAGTTAATCTCCATTGAGTAATCAGGCAAGTTTTCTACGTTTTTTACTGTGATGCATTTCGTCTTGTAGGAAATTGCTGTTAATTTGCATTTTTCAACAGATGGTTGTCTGATGGAGGCCGCTTTTCTGCTTCTGAAATAGTATTGAGTCCCCCGATAAACTTAATTTTTTTAAGACGTTACACTCACAACTTCAGTGAAAGAGAAGTATTATTTGACTACAGGTAAGGAAACCCTAAACCAGTTTTAGTTTCGGAGAGTAAACTACATCATTTTATGTAACTCAAAATGACTGCAAGACTTTAGGAGATGTATATATTTAATGAGTTACTCTAAACTTGTCTTTTAATAGATTTTAAGGTTAGCTCATCAAGTTTTATAGTTCGTTTTGAATTCCCTTGCGCTGCCTTCATATTATAACATTATACCGTTTGAGAAAGTGTGTAAGAAAAACTTACTTTAGTTCGTGACAAATGATTTTAACAACATTATTTGTGGTGAATGAGTTGTGGTAATACGAATTTGTTTGGATATATATCTGTAGAACATTCCCTCTCTAGTAATGGAAATTATTTTTGTGCTGCACATCTGTTATTTGGAATGGTTATCTACAATTTACAACCAGGAGTAACACAATAAATATATCACCGTTCTATGGTTTATTCACACAGTACTGCCACAAGTAATTCCGTTATCCAGCACCAAGTTATAGATCAACACTTAATGGAAATTGTATAAATTGATTGTGGTTACACCAATGTCCAGGAAGTGCAAGTGAAATGTAGAATTCAGGCGGAATCACGCGTCCACTGGCATACTAAGCCTAGTGGACGTTGAAGCCAAGTTCTAGTATAGCATTCGGATTCGAAGTCCAGAGCGCAGCCAAATCAGCTTCCAACAGCAGGACCACCTCAGTGTAGCATTCTGAAGTTGCTGAGTAGAGCACAGCAGAATGATAAATGGCTTGTAGACGCCAGTAGCGGCGCTAAATAAGGCTCCACAGTTAATGGAACCAGGGGCTGCGGTCGCTTTATATTCTGGGCAGCCAGTCACCGAATGTTAAGGGTGGCCAGTCTCTGTGGTTTGAAGCGTGGGCACGCGAATGCGGGCTACAGTGATAGCAGCAGGCTGCGCACCGAGAAGTGCGGCCAGTGACGCGTTTCCCGGTCGCGAGTAATGGAGAACACCGCTTCTCGATGCGAAAATTTAGTAGTGGTGGATACCTCACTACAAAAGTCGTGTTTTCACTCACAATGTTCCTTTAATTCATTCTTGAATTGAGACATACACTACTGGCCATTAAAATTGCTACACCACGAAGATGACGTGCTACAGACGCGAAATTTAACCGGCAGGAAGAAGATGCTGTGATATGCAAATGATTAGCTTTTCAGAGCATTCACACAAGGTTGGCGCCGGTAGTGACCTACAACGTGCTGACATGATGGAAGTTTCCAACCGATTTCTCATACACAAACAGCACCTGACCGGCGTTTCCAGGTGAAACGTTGTTGTGATGCCTCGTGTAGGGAGGATAAATGCGTACCATCACGTTTCTGACTTTGATAAAGGTCGGATTATAGCCTATCGCGATTGCAGTTTATCGTATCGCGACATTGCTGCTCTCGTTGGTCGAGATACAATCACTCTTAACAGAATATGGAATCGGTGGGTTCAGGAGGGTAATAAGGAACTTGGTCCTGGATCCCAACGGCCTCGTATCACTAGCAGTCGAGATGACAGGCATCTTATCCGCATGGCTGTAACGGATCGTGCAGCCACGTATCGATCCCTGAGTCAACAGATGGGGACGTTTGCAAGACAACAACCATCTCCACGAACAGTTACACGATGTTTGCTGCTGCATGGACTGACTACCAGCTCGGAGACCATGGGTGCAGTTACCCTTGATGCTGTATCACATATAGGGGCGCCTGCGATGGTGTACTTAACGACGAACCTGGGTGCACGAATGGCGAAACGTAATTTTTTAGGATGAATCCAGGTTCTGTTTACAGCATCATGATGGTCGGATCCGTATTTGGCGACATCGTGGTGAACGCACATTGGAAGCGTGTAATCGTTATCGCCATACTGGCGTATCACTCGGCGTGATGGTATGGTGTGCCATTGGTTACACGTCTCAGTCACCTCTTGTTCGCATTGACGGCACTCTGAACAGTAGACGTTACATTTCAGATTTGTTACTTCCGGTGGTTCCACCCTTCATTCGATCCCTGCGAAACCCTACATTTCAGTAAGATAATGCACGATCGCATGTTGCAGGTCCTGTACGGGCCTTTCTGGATACAGAAAAAGTTCGATTGCTGCCCTGGCCAGCACACTCTCCAGATCTCTCAACCACTGAAAACGTTTGGTCAATGGTGGCCGAGCAACTGGCTCGTCACAATGCGCCAGTCACTACTCTTGATGAAGTGTAGTATCGTGTTGAAGCTGCATGGGCAGTTGTACCTGTACACGCCATCCACGCTCTGATTCAATGCCCAGGCGTATCAAGGCCGTTATTATGGCCAGAGTTGGTTGTTCTGGGTACTGATTTCTCAGGATCTATGAAGCCAAATTGCTTGAAAATGTAATCACATGTCTGTTCCAGTATAATATATTTGTGCAATGAATACCCGTTTTTCATCTGCATTTCTTCTTCGTGTAGCAATTTTAATGGTCAGTGGTGTATAAAATACCGATTTCGTTATTGGCAAAGCAGGTTTAGCTGTAATCAAGTGTACTGAACAAGTAACTGACCTAAGGCTTATTATTAACTATACGAGGTGCATTCAAGTTCTAAGACCTCCGATTTTTTTTCTCCGGACTGGAACGAGATAGAAACATGCGCATTATTTTAAAATGAGGCCGCGTTCATTGTTAATACGTCCCAGAGATGGCAGCAATGTACGGCAGATGGAATATTACCGCCAGTGGCGAGAATGAGAACTGTTTTAAATAGTTAAAATGGCGACGTTTTCCTTACTTGAACAGCGTGCATTCATTCGTTTTCTGAATTTGCATGGTGTGAAACCAATTCAAATGAATGGCTCTGAGCACTATGCGACTTAACTTCTGAGGTCATCAGTCGCCTAGAACTTAGAACTAATTAAACCTAACTAACCTAAGGACATCACACACATCCATGCCCGAGGCAGGATTCGAACCTGCGACCGTAGCGGTCACGCGGTTCCAGGCTGAAGCGCCTTTAACCGCACGGCCACACCGGCCGGCCCAATTGAAATTCATTGACAGTTGAAGGAGACATGTGGTGATGGAGTTATGGATGTGCCGAAAGTGAGTTCGTGGGTGCGACAGTTTAATGAAGGCAGAACATCGTGTGACAACAAACCGAAACAACCTCGGGCTCGCACAAGCCGGTCTGACGACATGATCGAGAAAGTGGAGACAATTGTCTTGAGGGATCGCCGAATGAGTGTTGAACAGATCGCCTCCAGAGCTGGCATTTCTGTGGATTCTGTGCACACAATCCTGCATGACGACCTGAAAATGCGAAAAGTGTCATCCAGGTGGGTGCCACGAATGCTGACGAACGACCACATGGCTGCCCGTGTGGCATGTTGCCAAGCAATGTTGACGCGCAACGACAGCGTGAATGGGACTTTCTTTTCGTCGGTTGTGTCAATGGATGAGACGTGGATGCCATTTTTCAATCCGGAAACAAAGCGCCAGTCAGCTCAATGGAAGCACGCAGATTCACCGCCACCAAAAAAATTTCGGGTAACCGCCAGTGCTGAAATAATGATGGTGTCCATGTTGTGGGACAGCGAGGGCGTAATCCCTATCCATTGCGTTCCAAAGGGCACTACGGTAACAGGTGCATCCTACGAAAATGTTTTGAAGAACAAATTTCTTCCTGCACTGCAACAAAAACGTCCGGGAAGGGCTGCGCGTGTGCTGTTTCACCAAGACAACGCACCTGCACATCGAGCTAACGTTACGCAACAGTATCTTCGTGATAACAACTTTGAAGTGATTCCTCATGCTCCCTACTCACCTGACCTGGCTCCTAGTGACTTTTGGCTTTTTTCAACAATGAAATACACTCTCCGTGGCCGCACATTCACCAGCTGTGCTGCTATTGCTTCAGCGATTTTCCAGTGGTCAAAACAGACTCCTAAAGAAGCCTTCGCCGCTGCCATGGTTTCATGGCGTCAGCGTTGTGAAAAATGTGTACGTCTGCAGGGCGATTACGTGGAGAAGTAACGCCAGTTTCATCGATTTAGGGTGAGTAGTTAATTAGAAAAAAAATCGGAGGTATTAGAACTTGAATGCACCTCCTAGAATGTGGGATTTTCAATTCAGGTTGTATCCCATTAAATAGTGAACATTTTATTGGGAGCAATTGAACATATGTGAAACTCATAAATTTGCTTAGAAACGTGTTTGGTTAGAAAAGCTAGGTTGAATTTGAATACCTGAGATGTATTTGCAGATGCAGATATAGACAACAGTCAGCTGTATAGTGGAGTGGTGGGAACGAAAATTGGTGCCAGACTGGGAATCGAACCCGTATTTCCCGCTTTCCTTAGGCTATCCGAGCACGACTTATGGCCAGGCTCAAACTTCCATCCACAACCTGCACTCGCACATTCGTTGTGTATATCCCCGTATAATGGAGAGATTTTAACAGGAAGTGGCTTTCCCATTGTCACTGAATAAATATGTTTTTTAATAACTGTCACAGACTAAATTATCTGCCAGTAGAATTATTAAGTTTTTAAAGGTTTCCAAAACTTGGGAGTAACCAATGATCTTTTTAAAAAATCCCTATGTTGTTTATTCACTTAAAGTTAATCGATGTTTTCCTTTTTCAAATAGTTTGTACTCGATTGGTTTTTTTTTTAAACATTTAAACACAAATATTCAATGAGCCTTTGATCATTAGTTTTTCTTCAAACTGAGTAAAGGTTTTGCTAAATATTTTTCTGCTATCTGTATCGAACATCATCATGGTCTGAGAAGCCGTTGATGATATGACGTATACTTTTAGGTTAGAGTATTGATTCGTCAACAAAGATGGTGTAAGTCTCAGTAGTGTTACCTCCTATTTCGCAGATTGGTAGCAATATGAAAGTAATTAACTTCACGAAATGCCAAGGGGTGTGTTAAAGCATTAAACATGGTATGGTGTACAAAATTTAAACCTTAATTACATCTCATTTTTCTTACAAGCTACATAGTTTAATAATATTTAAAGTTGTTTATTAATTTTTCATTATACCCCATTATGCTTTCTTTAACTAGTATTGTGTGTGTATGTGTGTATTCTGTTCAATTATGTACGAAGTTTAGCGATCTTGTATTGCTCAGACCTTACGTTTGCGTCTCAATTGTAGAAATCATTGTATTCTTTTCCCACTAGGTATCTACCTGGAATGCACAAGAAGTTGTTGTGGATACAATCTGCAGAGAAGAAGCGCCTTAGTGGACAGAGACTTTTGGCAGAGCTGCAGCTCGGTATGGTACCTCTTCTTAGTCATAATTTTTGTTCTTTGGTGTTCGCAGTGCTAAAACGTTCTGTAGTGAGACGATTACGAAATGAAATACTAAATGCAGCAATGGAATGTACAATACTTTTACGATAATGGTTACAGTCCACAATATCTATTAATGTATTTAGAAATCAACTGACGATGACAATACGCCGAAATGAGATCGTTGTGATCTACTCTATGAAAATCCATAAGAAGCAGTGTAATTGCTATATCACTATCATAATCATCTTACTCAACTGGTCTGATGTCTCTCATATACTCAATATTCACAATAAATTATGTGACGTGGAATGTATTAGTTGCACATAGGATTGCAATGCTTAATATCTAAAAGTTTTGGTCCAGAAGCCAAAATAAAAATTATATCAAGCAAATATTGGTTAGCTTCTAGGGGGCAAGTTAACCAGCAAAGCCGATTTTTTTGTAAATTTCTTCATTACGAAGATATGAGCGGGAGTAAATCTTTTTTTAAGAAGACCCTGCATTTTTTATTCAATAATCCGATTTCTCCACTTAAGACCTTTTCCAAACCGTATCAAAGTGAAGCATTAACGTAAACTTGACGTTATTAGAAACATAATATAAAATTGACGTAATAGCCCACAGTTCACATATCCAGAGTAGTGTAACTCATAATTTGCAGGAGACGACAGAAAAGAAATGGGAAGAAAAGTGCACATCGATCATTTAGTCAACTCCCTTCACGTTTCTATGAGTACAATGTATACCAGCCAAGAGAAGGTAGAACTGCTACTACTGCGATTATTATTACTAGAAGTAGAAGAAGCAACAGTGGTAATAATATTATTATAGTAATATCAGTACTGCTATTACATATCCGCTAAGACCGTTTTATGACTGTTTATAGTACTAGAATCTGTATGACTTTTCAGTAAAGTATGACGCAAACATGTTGTATTTGACTTAGGCAAGTGCAACAGATGTCAATACAAATTAAGTCTTCCCTGTAGTACAAACAACTCCTCCCAAGTTGACCAGATTACTGAAAGTTGAAACGAAACTGACTATATAAGAATGTAAGCACATATAAAGGAAATCGTTAACCTAAACATACATGTGCAGATTTCCAGTTTAAAGATTGGATCAATAGTATTTTTTATATCACTAACTGTGCTTAGCTGATATTTTTGTTAATGTACTGCCATTTCCTATACCATACGCATACAAGCAGTTGCGGAGGAAAATAGAGGCCACAGGGGCGTAGAACTGTCAGAGAGGACGCACACACCAGATTCCATGGTGCAAGTCACAGGCTTCTGAGGGCCACTGGCCAACTTAAGTGTTATTCGTATGTGATGCAAAGTGGTGCGTTAGAGAAACAGAGGTGCGCAGCCGAGTATAAATAGGTGTTGATGTCTAACGAGATAGATTCAAGTGTGGAGGCTCTCCTGGACGGCGAGGCGTGTCACATTGCCATATTACATGTAGCAAAAGATGGGGCCACAGCATCCCAGTCCATGGCGAGTCGTTGGGTCGACCCTCTGAGGCCTATGAGGGGTTCCGCAGCCAGCCAGCGGGGTGCCACTCACTCTTCAACTTGCTACCGCGGGCAGTCGTCTCGGCTCCTGATACATGCGGGAGACATCTGAGGTGACGGCCGCAGATTCGGACGCCGGATCACAGGCTGTCGTTGCCGCAGCGTTCTCAGCTACGCCTGCGACAAAGAAGCAGACACAAACTTGAATTCATACTGATTTACCCCTTGCATTGTCAACATTACCAGGACTCTCAGTGATTTTAATTCATTTCTTCAGCTTTCAACGTTATCGTAGACAAAGATGAGACTTAAATGTCTCATGGAAGATTTAATTATAAAGATCTATACGATCACATCTAGTACAGGACTTCCCCATTACGTCCAACGCTGAGGTGCTATTCCAATGGCGGAGAGCCGTGGTAATAGTAACAATGTAAGGGTAAAATAAGCTGGAGAATTTTATGTGGGGGAGGGCATTCTACTTGGGTAGTTCATGCATGGGTGGTGCGTTGATGCAATGGTCAGATTTTCTGCCAAGTAAGCGAGAAGACCTGGGTTCACGTCCTGGCCACAGTATGAATTTCAATTCATTTCTTCAGCTTCCAGCATTATTGTAGATTCTCAAAAACATGAAGCATTTCCCCTACACAAATGGTCTTAACCTTAATGTGCAGGTAAAAATGTCTAACTCAGGTAAGACCAAAGAAAAGGGATCATGTCTAACAAGCAAAATGAGCAGAGACTATATCCTTTAAAAACAGAACTAAGCGCATCCATTTACTTTAAAATACAGACAGAAATTGTAATCACATTGGGAGGAACAGCAACGATAGCACAAAGAAACAACTAAATATCTACCAGTATTACTTGACAGGACTTTGACCAATAAAGGTCATTGCATCCAAACTGCTAAGAAAGTAGAAATTATAAAGAAATGAACCTCAAATAACGGTGAAGAAAATCCTACTGTCCAAAAAAGAATCGACAAAGGCCTGTGCTTCCCACTTAAGAGTACACCTGTCAAGTCTGGACTTAATATGCCCACAGGGGTATAGTGGGCCTCATCCGGAAACAAACGTCCCTTCTCATGGCCACCTACACTCTACGGTAAAATCTATGGCGTAGATGGTTTCTCTGCTTCGAGTATTCAACGAGCAGCAACAAAATACAATGAAGAGGCCTTATATGAAAATCGTGTAATGTACCCAGCAGAGGGCACGATTCCTAAGACATAGAAATCCAGATGGATTTTCCTGAACAGTATGGGCATCATACCTCCAGAATTTACGCACCACAGGGAACTGAACCAATAAGAACCAAACTGCAGTGGCTATCTCGAATGATGCTCAGAAGACCAGGAACAGGTACTGCACCAGTAAAAGCAAACGTATGAACGTGGAGATAACAAGACGAAACCAACATTTTCTGTGTATCTGGTGAGGTGCGGCATATGACCGACACACTAGAAGTCTAATCAGCACTAATAGCTGCACACTCGAAGTTCTGTGGGTGCATGAACAATGCAGCTGTTGACGTCACCCAATACTGAAACAAAATTATTAGAAGAGACGAGAGCGATGACAGACCATTGATGATGACAGATGATATCAGGCTAGCATGCTCAGTATATGTAATGGCAATGGTGACTATACAGTATTATGTTTCATTCACAGAGTGATAATCAGGTAATTGAAAGAAATTCGCGTTCTCAGATATTTCAGTTGTCACTTTGGATCAGAGATGTATAACACCCCAACGACCCCCTTAAAGTCAATTAAGACAGAATATTACAATATGAAGTAGGGAAGAGTTATCTTGGCAAATACGACATCTTTGCCGATAAGCTAACACCAAGAAGTTTTGATAACAACATTATACATCACTGAGGGTTTTTGTTATGAAAAGAGGAGGGAGAAACCTTAGATTTAATTAATGGACAAATATCCAAGTGATAATTGCATATAACATCTTGAAAGCTAAGTCCAAGGTGATGTTAGTCCGAGATAACTTTTATGTGGAAGAGAGTTGTAAGCGCAACGAAGAAATTCAATGCGCCTACAATACTCTTTCACAGAAGAAGTCGCTAGCTGGCTCTCGTCCTGTAAAGACGTGCGAGAACAATTCTTGTCTTAATTATTGAGAGTACGGAACGCGACGAGATTGTTTTGCGTGCAGAAGTCTTTCTTGCGTGACGTGATTCACGAACTTCGGAAACTTACTTTCTAAGCAGAGATAGGAACTGATAGACGCGTTTAACCGTGCATACCGGGTTAATTGAACTTTATTGACGAAACTAGTGAATATTGGACTTGACTTTCAAATAGTTAGGACTAAAAGAAGAGTGGATAGTATATCAAAGGACTACACTCAATTAGTCTCGAGTAGGACACAATTACACGACTTCACGAAGATAATGCAATTACGCTGAAGAGTCAAGTTGTCGTAATTGTCAAGAAACTTAATTTTAATAGAACTGACTTTATCAACCCACTGCGTGTGCGTGTGGTGCGAAAGTTATAAAGTATTTAGTGGCCAATGAACAATAAACTGTTTGTTCCAAATGTAATATCAAGCGTGGACTACATTATTAAGTGATTTAATCAATGATAGTTAACCGACGACTGTTCATCAGGGAGAATTTAATCTGAATATCAAAATACCTACTTCATTAATTGAAAAGAGAACTTTTGAACATTTTTTTAGTATTACGGCGTAGGTTAACTCAGACATGATCAAAGAGTATCTGTGGATCTCGCTTCATACAGGTTCAACTACTCCCTAGCAACGAGCCCACAACGTACGAGAAGACTGATAATTCCAATGTTACCTCGCAATCGGTGGTGTGACGATGCGGATGAGAGAAGGTTTAACAACTACTGCATATCCGGACAATGAATCATTCAATCTTAAATCGGAAGAAGCATCCATCGTACGAGTTCGCATTTCTGTCTCCCGTTCACCAACGGGGACCTACATCATCACGCATCGTGTCTCAACTCCACTGCGACAGCTGTGGCAGTAGCAGCTCTACGGTGTCGACAACATCAGCACGCGGTTGGAGTGCGGGGACGCCACACAGATGCTACATACTACGTGTTTTGCAATTTCTGAGCAGTTGTTGTCAAGTGTGGACAATTAGAGCAATACTTTTACAGTGACATATTCAGGTATATGCATAATTTTAACAAGAACGTGTCATCAAATTCAATACATTGTAATGTTTCATTCTGTTAACAGTTAATATGACTTGCGTGCTCGTCAACAGACATAAATCAGCTCTCTGGTAATACGTTGGAAACATAAGAGTGCAAGATAACCAACACAACATCGTGTAGACATACTAGATCACAGAACATTTGGGGTCAACACGGAAGACTGCAGAACGAGACCATTGAGACAGGAATATCTCCACTTGCCATCTGGAACCTGGTCGCTCGCCGAGCTGCAGGTCGTTATCGTCGGGCGTATGTGCTATACTCACCGTTATGTGTACGCACCATGTATTGTCATGACGCAGCAGGAAGTCGAGCATACTGTTACTTGTTGTGACAAATGGATGTGGCCGCCTATTCTGCCATAAAAGATACACAAAGAAAAAATATAGGAGACATATTCGTCCGTTAAATAAGAGTACCTTCTACATGTGGCGTTTCAAAATGATTGAATAGTAACCTTGTGTATTCCGATGGCACTACAGCCCGAAAGCGATTAATTTTTGTATCTGTGATGCGTACCTTTCGACCACCTGTTTTGCTCATAACGGGTAAGACAGCTGCACGACTCTACCTACTCTGTGTGTACACATGCAACATCTCACGGTGAGCAGCCTGTCGCTGACAATCCAAAACCCATTCAATAATAATGAGATTGAAAGTGATTCCCTAATATGTGAGCTGCAAATAACTTACGTAGTGTTGGTACTCCTGTTGTGGAAAAATGAAAAATACATAGACAAAGAACATTTGATAGAATTCAGCCCACGCCGTTCTCGCGTCCGTCGGCCGTCGTAATTTAATGTATATATTATTATTGTTATTATAATTTTTTGATTGTTGCCGACTTACGTGGTGGGCCTTCATAAAAATGATATTTAAGTTGAACAATGTAATAAACTTTTCATATAAATTTCCTCGGCTAGTCAGTTGACGTTAAAGCAAAAGATCTTTAGTTATTAATTACAATTGCGGCCCACACACGCGCGAGAGTATTTTCTTACCTCCGTTAACCATTGTATTGTAGTCAGAGTCCTGGCTCTGGGCCTCGGCTATGCTACTGAAAATAAGAATCTTAAAGCTAAGTATTTCTGCAACTTCGTGCGGCTGTGGAGAAAAATTAATATTATGCTAATAGCGGGCGAGTTTTCCGCTTCCGCTAATTTTTCATAAGTTAATATCGCCACGTAATGGCGTCGTTGGCTGCATCGGCCGTTGCGATTGTTGAGCTGTAAATTACTTGAATGCAGGTTAATTCAAGGAAGGCGGACATGAAATCGGGATCACCTCTTACAAATTAAAAGTGCAAAATAATATTAAATCGTTATATTATATGCTTAACTCATACAAATATGCTTACATTCGTCAGCACACGCAAGATGTACCTCTAGACACATTCAAGACAAAAGAAGAAGTGAAGTCGACTAAAAAATTAACAAAAGAGCGTATCTTGTCTCTTTAGATCATTCTGTCATAAATTATTTCTTTGCAATCTAAACCTACACAGAGAAATTATTATTTTACGGCTACATGATAAAAAATTTGGCACTGGGGACGCTATACCGTTCACAGTAGAAAACTGTTTTACAGTAGGCAGACAAAAAGTTATCTAGACAGATAAAGTGGCCATCTCTTGTATTTGTCGACTCAGACATTTACCTCAGATTTACTTCTTGTCTTCGTTCATACATTTCCAAACTCGAGTGGAAGTCATAAAAACAGTAATTTGACGCATTTCAATAAAAAATTTACAGGCAAAAGCATTAATAAGAGCCGTATAATTTACGTTTACCGAGAAAAGCCGTTAACTTCAGTAGCGAACTCCTTTCATAACTCCGCTGTCTGTTGGAAATAAGTATACTGCACAATCGTGAAGTGGCCTACTGTCTCTTTAGATATAAGACAAATTGAAGTAATTAAAAACTGAATATACACAATAGAAAATTGACAGGCATTTGAAGTTGTCATTTACATTACCTACAAGTAAAACTTACATTAGAATTTAATAAAACATTTTGTAATGTTGTTGCAAGGGATCTAAAGAAGGCGAAACTCTAATTTTTTAAAATATTATATCCCACTGCAAAGTAGCGGTAATAATTACCCACACTGTAGATGATTGTCAGTAGTGGTGTTGATTAATCACTCAATATCGTCTACGGTTCACTACTTCTTAACTGCCAGTATAGCTTTATCAGCTATGGCTGTGCTGTAGTAAGTTCGAAAACCAGCAGTCTATTTGACGGACTATCTAGAAGAGCTTTCATTGTAGACGCTAATGAAGTAACAACACTCATACTGTTTCTCCTGAACTGCATCTGTACCTTTATAAATTGTCCAAGGTTGTCCCCAACAGCACTGCAGATATAGGGCACATGGGCCATACGTATTGTAAAGCTATTCTGCTGATACAGCTTTGCTAATAACTGTACCACTGCCACAGATGGTGATAGTTCGTGGCGTTATTGGTGGAGATCAAACTCTAGACTGTACAAATCATAAAATTGATTGGTTCCCCAGATATGATTCTGGAATAGTTTTTTTTAGAGAGAATGATTAAAACTACTTTTCTAGCTGTTGGTAGACGTTGTAATAAGAAACATTGTCCTAATACAGTATATTATACACATCTTTAAGACTCCTCGGAGTTTTTCAAGATAGCTTAAATAAATAAAAGAAAAGGACAAGGAGGTAATTCCTCACTTTGCAGTAGTCTAGTACCACATTCGAACTGCTGCAGTGGGCAGAATTTTGAAGAGGACCAGTCTCGCTATAGTGAGACAGAGGATACGACAGACAAGGTACGACCTTGATCATAATGCAAAGGAACCTATATGAGTGTCATCGATCTTTGTCATCAACATTGTCACCATTCGATTGGGAGTCAGTGTATGTAGTCACGGCAGC
Source organism: Schistocerca piceifrons (assembly GCF_021461385.2). NCBI lineage: Eukaryota > Metazoa > Arthropoda > Insecta > Orthoptera > Acrididae > Schistocerca > Schistocerca piceifrons. The sequence goes on from NW_025728290.1 coordinate 5,651,507, forward strand.
GCAACAACATGCAAGTTTCAAGGCAACGTCGAAGCAATGTGCCAAGTCGACCGACTGAATCACGGAAGAACTGTTGTGAAACCCCATAAGGCCCAGAGAACGGTTATTAATCTTTCCAACCAAGAACTGGACGACGGCTCTATATCAGCGCTGAGTAAAGGCCTCAACTTTTCTCCAGCTCCACGACGTCGGCCAATATTTGCTATAATTACTGGAATAGAGCTGTGAGTTAGGAATCTTTCGCATGATGCAGCTCAGGACGTCAGGCTAACTACCAACCATGTTTTGATGAAAGCTAAGCCACCAAAATCTCATATCAGCCAGGAGGAGAGACATTGCTTACTGTTATTACGTGAGAATGAAGACTTGGTTGTCTTGCCACCCGACAAAGGGAATGCCACCGTGGTTTTGAACTCTGCAGACTACCACCAGAAGATGCTACATTTATTAGAGGACGCCACGTACTGCAAGCTTAGATGTCATCCCACACAGGCCATTGTCAGAAACACAAGGAAGTTATTAATGGATTCTGGTTTACCAGATGAAGTGGTGAAGAAATTAATGCCTCGAGCAGCCAAACCTCCCAGGCTTTATGCATTAGCAAAGATACTCAAGGAAAGTGTTCCTCTGAAGCCCACTGTTAGTGCAATCAGTTCGCCCACCTATAGACTTGTTAAATATCTGGCAGGATTATTAGCACCAAAATTGGAAAATTGTGAACATCATGCTGTCAACTCGCAGAAATGTGTTGAGACACTCAAGAGGCCCAAACGACCTAGTAGTTAGCCTGGACGTTGTGTCACTTTTTACGAGGGTGCCAATACAAGATACGTTGGTTCTTTTGGCCCAACATTTTCCATCTTGAATCATTAAGTTGTTCAGTCACGTTCTAACGACAACATACTTTTTGCACTGCGATGAACGTTATGAGATAACGGACGGCACAGCCATGGGATCACCACTGTCTCCAGCAGTCACAAATTTCTTCATGGAGCACTTTGAGGAGCAGGCTCTGCAAACTACGACATTAGGGTCTTCTTGCTTTCTACGATACGTTGATGACACCTTCCCGATATGGCCTCATGGTGAAAATACATTACAGCAGTTCGTCGATCATATGAATGGTGTCCATCCAAACATTAAATTTACTGTCGGGATGGAGAAGCACGGCAAGCTACCATTCTTGGATGTTTTGGTTGAGTGGAAGGCAGGAGGCCAACTTGGTCATTCAGTGTACCGGAAACCAACACACCATGATCGGTACTTGAACGCCAATAGTTTCCACCACTCTGCATACAAGAACGCTGTGCTGAACATGTTGGTTCATACAGCCAAGATTGTCTCTGATGATGACCAACTACTGTCTAAATTACAGAACTTAAAACGTGTTTTCGGGGAAAATGGATACAACAAAAGAGACCGCAAAAGCTTTCAAGGGCCGCCGACGAAAGACACCTTCTGCATCAGTAGAAGAGACGAAACGTACTGCATTCGCGGACTGCATTCCTACGATACTGTGGAGCAATTAGCAGCAAGTTAGGACGTCTGCTGCAGAAACATGGGCTAAGATCTGTGTTCCGGCGGGCCCCCAAGATAGAGATATGTTGCGCCCTGTTAAAGACAACATTGATCTACGAGTGTCCCGCGTGTATGGTGTACCTGTAAATGTGGCAGCATGTATATCGGACAAACAATTCGCACGGTTGCGGAGCGTTGTACTGTGCGCAAGCGCTATATAAAACAAAGGGAGCTTGACAAGTCTGCCATAGCGGGGCATTGCCTAGAAAACGGACATAAAATGCAGTTCGAAAATACAGAAGTGTCGGCTCATGCAACTACATATTGGGACTCCATTATAAAGGAAGTGGCCGAGATTCGTTTAAATAACAACAGTTTCAACAGAGGCCAGTGGTAAACACTGAGCAGGACACGGGGGCGGGCGTTGGACATCGAAATAAAGCAAAGACAGATGCGTGATGCGGGAGCCGCAGTTTCAAACACGGCGCTTGCCCTTGGCGCCACCACCTGATAACACTGGTGGTGCCGTGGACAATAGCTCCGCTAGCTGCCCAGGTCGACTTAACGCGCGCGCGTCGCATTGGTTCAGTCTTATTGGCTGCTGGTGATGTCATCATGCCCATATAAGCGAGAAGTCGTACCAGCTCCAGCACCTACTCCTCCAAATGCTAAGCGAAATCCCCTCCCACCAACCCTGAGCTCTCTGTCCCCATTCACCCCATCGACCCGCCCATCCACCCCAACAATTCCCTCCGCCCTCTCCCTACAGCAGAAGACATCATCCGGTTCCTCACTATTGTCTGCAGAATATCCACTCCTTCCAACGCCCCCACACACTCCAGCAGATACCCCTCGAGACCCACTCTGTTTCACACTTACCTATGCCACCAACCCTCCAGCCAGGTCCACTTTACCTTCACCCGCCTCGACACCCTCATTTAAGCCCCTCTCTCTTCATCCCACTTCCTTCCCACCTCCCCCCTCCTGGCGCGTCACCAGTATCGTCTCCTCTATCTCAACATACGCTCCCTCCCTGTCAACAAATACCTCTTCATGCATACCCTCTCCCAGAACTAGGTTGACTTCTTCATCCTTGATGAAACTTTCCTCCAACCACACCATGTTGTCCGCAGCTCCCCCTATCTCCTTTACTGCAGTGGCAATCACCTTCCCCTTGTCTGAGGCAGGGTCTATAGGCCACCTCAAGCACCTCTCTGTCTGACCACAACCCCTCCCCAATGATCCATCTGAAGACCTTCTCCTCAGAATCTTTTTTCCCCTCCCTCACCACCACTTGTGCCACTATCTATATCTGCCTTGTAGCTCCTCTCCCCTACAGCTTCATTTCCCATGTTGACCGTACCTTCTACACCTATGTGATGGCCACCAACGTTAACATCCACAGCCATGACCCTGCCACAGTTCGGCAGTGGCAATCAGTTTCTTGCCACCCTCCATGGTGATCTAGTTCCTCTCCCACCACACACTCATCCTGAAAATAGCTCCACCCACGATGCTATCCTCGCTTCCCCCAATCTCCTTGGTCGCATCCCCGTGGATGTTGGTAATGGCTATCTCCCTGTCCCTCTTACTTTCTCCTCTGCCATGACCCCTTGCAGCTGGCTGCCCAGCTGCCCCTCCAAAGTCCGTCCATGACTACCACCATGCTGACTGGAATGCCTACCAGGTATCCATCGCCTTACAGGTCTAAAGCCTACCTCAACCTTTCACTGTCCTGCTGACATCACCCACAGCTCTTATTTCCTTGAGAAGACCATCACTGACGCTGTGGAGGCCCATGTCCCCACCAAACTCATCCACCCTCACCGCCCTGGGCTTCCTCCACAGGCCGTCCTTTTTCTGCGTGAATCCCACAGGCTCCATCGCTCCTTCCTCTGCACCCGTGACTGGGATATACTCATCCACCACTGGCAATTACAGCGACACATCTGGAACATCCTTACAGCAAAGAAACGCCGGGACTGACACCAGACTTGCGCATGCCTCAACTCTACCCTCTATGTCAACTCCTCCATGTACTGGTCAGCCTTCAAGTACCTTACTGGTAGCCATCCCACCCCACATTACCCTATCCTCAATGACGATCGACCCTTTCCTGACAACCGCTGTAAGGCTAACCATTTTGCTTCCCACCTCTCTGAGGTCTTCTCCATTCCTGATGATCCAAATTTTGATTACTCCCTCTTTCCCACCACCCTTGACCGCACTGATAACTCTGTCCCACTGCTCGCCCCTAGCTTACAGTACTTGGATCAGTTACCCACTCAGACATCAACACTCCCATCACCACACATTACATCACACTCGTCCTCTGCTCCAAATGCAACACCTCCCCTGAACATGATTATGTCACCTAGTGCCACCCCACCCTTCCTGGCTGCCCTTCCTATCCTGTATAAATTCCTCCTATCCACTGGATTTTACCTCGACCTGTGGAAGACTTTGCATGCCCTGCTGTTCCCTAAACCATACAAATCCCCCTCTGATATCTCTATCATCCAATCTACCTCACCTCTGTGTTCAGTAAGGTCTTTGAGACCATCCTCTTTCAGCGTATTCACCCCACCTTAACCAGCAACACTTTCTACCCCTTACCCAGTGTGGCTTCCGGCTTTCCTTCGCAGCCGACGACCAGCTCCTTAACCTTACCACTCTTCTTTCCCTCCAATTTAACTCCTGTCGCTCCGCTATCATTGTTTTCCTTGACCTCCAGAACATCTACAACCGTGCCTGGCATCCCAGGCTCCTCTTCAAACTCCAGACCTATGTTCCCACTATCTACTTTGTCTGTCTCGTTGCTTCCTTCCTTCCCGTCGTCCCTCCTATGTGACTATCTACAATTCCAACACCTGTACTTTCTATCCCTCTGCCCCAAAACTCTATCCTTTCCCCTCACCTCTATCTCCTGTACGCTGTTGATCCATCCAAACCTCCACTGCCTGTTCATCACCTCCAATTTGCTTATCTCACTACCTTTCTAGTACCTTATCCTACCCTTCAACGATCCCAACGTACCCTGAAAACCAACCTTGACCAATTCACCACTTGGTGCAACCAGTGGTTCCTCCGTATCAACCCCTCCAAGACCCAGGCGATCATCATAGACCGCACCACCCGCTCTTTCCACCTCTGTGATTTCTACCATACCATTTATGGCGTCCTATCCACCTCATTCCTACCCTGAAATACCTTGGCCTCACCCTCGACTGCCACCTCACCTGGACTCCCCATCCCCTTACCATCCAACACAAAGATCACTACCGACTCTGCCTCCTGAAACTCCTGTCTGGCCAGACATGAGGGCTGCATCTTTCCACCATCCTTCACACCTACATATCTTTGATCCGCAACATCCTTCTGTATGTTAGGGTTTCTTGGATTCCCGCCCCCCCCCCCTAGGTTCTATAATCTCTCCAAATTCTTGAACACCATACACTCCCTCCTGCCTTCGGCATCCACCTTACATCCCCCATGTGCATCCTCTACGACCTTTTCCCCTTCCCTCACCTTTTCCTTGAACACATCCACAACATATATATTGTCATCCACCTTGATCTCGCTCACCCCCTGGTGTCTCCCTTCCTCTCCACCCCCAACCTGTTGCCACGCCTATACAGTTGTGTACCACCCTCTCTCCATTTCCACACCCTCCACCTTCTTTCACAATGCAGCTTCCAACATCTACCCCTCCCGGATGATAAGCTTCATCCTGACATCTACCCTTCCTACCAACTCTAACCCAACCTTCCTCCGGCCTCCTCCTCAGGGATCCCTCCCCTCTGCTCCCTTCTCCTGAGTGGCTTTCCCCTCTTACTCCCCCTCCCTGTCCTGTGCTCCCCTTCACTGTTTCTGCACTCGCTCCTGGCTTGTCTTCCCTCTTCATCTCCTGCCCCACCCGTTTCCTGCTTCTTGGTGCACCCACTGTCACCACTAAACTTTTCATCCTGCCCCCTCCCCTGCTGCACCTTGCTGTCCCCTCCTTTCCCATCCTCTCAGGTTTCTCCCTCGGAAGGTCCCACCTGGCGGTTTTGTTCTTCAATGTGCGTGTTCCAGGTGGGTTTAAAGTGTGTTGTTCTGGAGTGTTTTTAATACTGTGACCAGCTTTTAACCTGTGCATGTGATTTCAGTGTTTTTTTTTTTGTGTTCTACCAATCGCCAACTATGTTTCTTAACTTTATGTCGACTTTTGTAAATGTCCCCTCATGAACATCTCCATTTCACTGTATTTTTACCTCCATTGTATCCCATTACTCTCTTTTATGTTCTTTTTTTATCGCTTTACATGTAACATTTTCTTATTGTATTAGCTGTCATGTCACTTGGCTGAAGAGCGGCGGATTGTGCCACTGACAGCCCTCCCTTGACCTTATGGGGCGGGGGAATGAAATCACAATAAAGAAGGAAAAAAAAGCAGCCCCGGCAGTCAGTAAACTCTTGACGAAGATGGCGGGAACGGTCATCGAACGCTCGAGGATTTTATTCGAACTGACAAGTCTTGAAAACCGAGAACGTTTTACATCGTTTTGAGGGCTTGTGTATGTGAGCAACCATACAGTCGAAACTTTTATTTTTGTGCCACAGAATATGGAGCGTATTGCAAATGCGGTAATGAGTAATATCATGGGTAACTGAAATGTACGGAGAAATGTAAAGACGGACTTAGCTCACTACTGGGTATCAGTAGAGAAATAAGTTTTGTTTATTCAAAGAGACTGCGATATACTGGATGCACAGTTGAGATTTTCATACTCCCTCGGCCATTAAGCAGTCGCTACACTGACGGAAAAGAGTTCACAACACCAAAAAATGATTAACGTGGTGTGGTGAAATTTCGTGAACACATTTGTCTAGGTAACATATTTCAATATGACGAGTCAATATTAGTGTGAGGTAAATTATTGCCGGTGTTAAATGCTGATAAATTAAGAACAGGTGTAACCGACAGAATGTTGAATGCAAGCACGAATTGTATTGGACAGTTGCTGTATGACTTTGTGGTATGGAGTCCTATGCCTGTGGCAAAAGGTCTGTCAATACAGGAGCGGTTAAAGCTGTTTGTGGAAGATGCCTCCTATGTGCTCCATTGGAGACAGATCCGGAGATCGGGCAAGTCAAGGCAACACGTCGATACTGTGCAAAGTAAATAGTGTTACAACAGCGGTACGTGGGTGGGAGTCATAACGTTCATAAATGTCCCTGGAATGCTGTTCATGAACGACAGGTCGAATCACCAGACTTACGTACGGATCTGTTGTCAGGGTGTGTGGGATAACCGAGAGAGTGTTCCTACTGTCATACGACATTGCACCCCAGATTAAACTGCAGGTGTCGGACCAGTGAGTCTAGCACGCAGACAGGTTGGTTACAGGTCTCAACTGGCCTCCTCCTAACCAACACACGGCCGTCAGTGGCACCGAGGAGGAACCAGCTTTCATCAGAAGACACATCAGAAATCCATAATGCTCCCCAGTCAGCTCTCGCTTGACACAATTGAAGACGCAAATGGAGGTTGTTTGGAGTCAGTGGACTGCATGCTGCAGGGCGCCTTGCTCGGAGCTGTCCTTGAAGTAACCGAATGGCAATACTTTGTTTTTTCACTTTGCTGCCAACTGATACTGACACGTAACAACACGCCTACCAACTTTCCTTCTTTATCGCCGGCGGCCTCCCAGGTCTCCAGATCTCACAGCCTGTGATTTTTATCAGTGAGGTTACGTAAAAGACCGTTGTTTTATCCCTCTTACGCCAGACACTCTTGAAAGTCTGCGACCTCGCATTGTTGAAGCTGTGAATTCGATAACGAGGGACCAGCTGCTTCGTGTGTGGTAGGAGATGACTCACCATTTTGATATTTGTCTTGGTGCTCACACTGAACACATAAAAATTGGAACTTTTCTCTTTCCAGGAACGTAGAAATTGTGTTTCTATCTTCTGATGCGGGTACACATGCTCCAATGTATAGGCAAGCTGTTACTGTGGCCCCTTGCAGTAAGTTCCACACCTTCCGATGAAACCTGAAGGAAAATGGGCATATGTGCTACGGTATTATGTTATGAAGTTCCTATTTTCCGAAAGCATTTAACTACGATCGATGCGATGTATATGCCCACATGACGATGCTACAACTACCTTTTGTGACGAGAGGCCCATCACGTCTTTTAACGCACAGGGAGCTTTCGTTGATATTAGCTAGGTGATCAATACATTCTACCCGTTGTTCTCAGTTTAATGAATCCCAACTGGACATTCATCAAGTACAGGGAAAATTTATCGATGTTTCTTACGGAAATAAGAGACTCTCGATTGTCAACAAATGGTTCAAATGGCTCTGAGCACTATGGGACACAACTTCTGAGGTCATTAGTCCCCTAGAACTTACAACTAGTTAAACCTAACTAACCTAATGACATCACACACATGCATGCCCGAGGCAGGATTCGAACCTGCGACCGTAGCCGTCTCGCGGTTCTAGACTGCAGCTCCTAGAACCGCACGACCACTTCGGCCAGCAGACTCTCGATTGTAGTCATCTTGTTGATTCCCATGCAAACTGTAATGAATCACTCACTCTAAATGAGGCGACAGCTACAGGCTGTAGCAATGACCTACATTCATTGTCTTTATATTATTCTGAAGTTAATTGTGTTCTCTAACTAATCCAAAAATCTATGTAATGATCTTTTACATACGCTCAAAATTGAAACTCTTGTGATGAGTAGCCGTGTTCTGTTGGTCACCTTTTTATGTTTCATGCTTCAAGCGATTAGCCGCGAACCTATAAATTCTCAGATTGTGACCATAAGTTAGATGGTCTCACAAGCATGCATAAGGTGTTGAGGACTTTTCGCAGGACTTTTTTCCTCAGAATACCAGATTATTGTGATTAATTGCGTACTGATTTATCCAGGCTCAGAAACAATTTCTACTCATGACTAAGATATTTTAATAGGCCGAAAAGTACGATGGCATATGATTTGTGGATGTCTATGAGGAATCCTGTACACGCAGAGCTTTTTCATGGCTACTGTGTTTTGAATTTGTAAGAAGTGGTACTTTGACTCGAAATTTCATGTATTTCGCAACTTAAGTGCTACATCACAACAACAAATGTATTTCCTATATAATTTTGTTATAACATTTCATGAGCTCATCTTAAAGAATACGATTAAATTCCTGGGATTTTTCAGCGCCCCAAATCAACACATAAAAATGCGAGCATTTCATAAATTAATTAGATCCTGAGACACCGTGTACGGAATGGAGACCGGTATTAAATAGTAATATGATAACGAATCTCGTTCTTTATGTGTATAATTAAGCTGTGGACAGTGTCTAATATTCTAAGAAAGAAATATGTTCCAAGATTAAGGATCCTAAAGCAGTCACCAGAGAATCATGAAGAGAACTCCACGACCTAATGTGTTGATGAATTATTTTGAGCTGCAGAATGTTTACTACAACTAACAACCGTGCTGTCATGAGTATGCGCACACCATAGTTGATTATTTCTTGTGTTGGACCAGATATATTTGAATTTTACGTCAAAGTCATCTATGGTGCCACTTACTACTGGAAAAGCTGCTTTCTGGAAAGTAAATGTATATGGAGGTGTTGGTGTATTCTACAGATCCACAAACAACTTTTGACTGTTTGTGTGACAGAGTGCCAAAATTAGAAATGGTGTACTTTTACAAAATTTTAAGAAGTTTAGCTGTTGATCCTAATACCTTAAAATAGTTGTATAGCAAAATTTAGCATAAAAATGAAAGTATAGCATAATTATTTGAATTACCAGTAAGATTTATATTAAAGTTTCAACTGTTCGCTGTCTGTTAAGGCATAAGCACTTATAGCCAAAACTAATGTTCACGCTTATAAATAAGAATTAAGAAATGATTGAGTTGTTTGCGAATGCGGAAAACTTATGTTGTTTATGTTTCAGCTTACAACTAGTTGCTGTTTGTGGTGCCTGTATCAGAGAGAAGTAATACACAGACCGAAAACCTGTTTCAGCCACGTACATTTAATAGGCGCTCAGCAGCTTTGTAATCTTGTGTTATGTGTGGCAAGGGTCTATACCGGTTTTGACAGCAGAATTGCAAACATATTCGATGGTAAGACATTGCATGCGTGTGTATGTATGTGTGTGTGTGTGTGTGTGTGTGTGTGTGTGTGTGTGTGTGTGTGTATAAATTGCCATTGGGTAGGTCGATACTGTTAAATTCTCACGCCGCAGAACTGTTTCACGTGATGTTAGGTTTTACTATTACATAGGACTCTTCAGACACTTAACTGAAACATTTGTTCTTGTTAGGAGGGACATCAAATTGTAGGTATCACTTAACGTTATCATCTGTTGTTGGCCGCCCCTTGTAGCTGAATGATCAGCGCGACGGAATGTCATGCCTAACGGCCCGGGTTTGATTACCCCTTATCATCATCATCATTTCATTCCCATCAACACGCAAGTCACCGAAGTTTCGTCAACTCGAAAGACTTGCACGAGGAGAACGGTCTACACGACTGGAGGCCCTAGCCACACGGTATTTCTATCATCTGTCGTTGGCACTTCAACAGCAATGTGCAGCGTCAGGTAAATAAATGTTCGTTGGTCCTACAGCCTGTACGATGTGTTATCTTTGAAGATACTAAACTGAAGTAATAAAATTCATAGGATACCTCCTAACGTAGTGTCGAAGCTCCTACTGCCCGACGTGCAGCAATTCGACTTGGCCCGTACTCAACAAGTCGTTGGAAGGCTCCTGGAGAAACAATGAGCCATTCTGTCTCCATAGCCATTCATAACTGCGAACGTGTTAACGGCGCAGTCCCTCAATTATGTCCTACAAATGTTCGATGAGATTAACGTCCTGTGTTCTAGGTGTAATTGTCCAGAACGTTCTTGAAAGCAATCGTGAACAGTTGTGGCCAATGACAAAGAGCATTGTCATCCATAAAATCTTTATTGTGGTTTGGGAACATGAAGTCCATGAATGGCAGCAAATGGTCTCCAAGAAGCCAAACATAAAGATTTCCAGTCAATGCTCAGGTCAGTTGTACCAGAGGACCAGTTCCATTCCATATAACTACAGCCCACACTATTATACAGCCACCACCAGATGCACAGTGCGTTACTAGGAACCTGGGTGATTAACGCACCTGCCTAGTAAGTAGGAGATGCCGGGTTCGAATCCCGGTCTGGTACACATTTTTACTCATCGCCGCTGATTCTGTGTAATGTTCCGCTGCGATTGACATCAGTGATCCCCTTCAGTTCACATGTAATGTTTAACTGCTGTGGATTCTGCGTGGTGTCTGTTCTTTCGGATGGAGACCCGAGAAGATTTCACCAGCAATATACACCGGGAAAGCCTACATTCACTTATGAATTTATGATGTCTTATTTAATTTACTACATACTTGTCGCCGTACATGGGACGACTATATTTTCAAATCCGTTTGCACTTGGGGGTCCAACACGCAGTGACATCATTTGAATTTAATTCCTCATTCACTATATTTTATTAAATTTTTAACTCCAAGCAAGGGGTAATGACGTACGAACTCTTGGACTCAACAACTTACACTACTATGTGTACATCAACATATATATAACATCTCTGCAATTTACAGGTGTATGTTGTGCAGTGGGATCATAGAACCGATTTCATAATATTTCCAGATCTTTCTATTCTCGAATAACACGGGTGGAAAATTAACACCCAGAGCATTTAATGACAATTCTGTTTTCAATCGTTTTATTAAGATGGTCATTCAAAAAGGGGGAATCACAAATTTGGAAAGGAAAACATAGGTACAAAGAAGTTAACTGCGAAGAAACCATGGGTAACAGAAGAAATACTACAGTTGGTCGATGAAAGAAGGTAGTACAAAAATATTCAGGGAAATTCAGGAATAAAGAAATACACGTCGCTGAGGAATAAAATAAGTAGGAAGTGCAGGACGGCTAAGACGAAATGGCTGCATGAAAGATGTGGAGAAATCGAGAAGAAAATGGTTGTCGACAGGATTGATTCAGCATATAGGAAAGTCCAAATTACCTTCCGTGAAATTAAAAGCAATTGTTGTAACATTAAGAGTGCAAAGGTAATACCGCTGTTAAATTCAGAGGAAAGAGCGGTGGAGGATTTGTTTAATGTCGTAGAAGAAGTAACAGAAGTCGATTTAGAAGAAATAGGGTACCCAGTATTGGATTCAGAATTTAAGGGAGTTTTGAAGGACTTCCCATCAAACAAGGCAGAAGGGATAGATAACATTCTATGGGAATACCTAATATCATTGAGGGAAGTAACAACAAAACGATTATTCACGTCGGCGTGTACAATTTATGAGTCTGGTGACATACCATCTGACTTTCCGACAGGTATCATCCACACAATTCCGAAGACTGCAAGAGCTGACAAGTGCGAGAATTATTGCTCAATCAGCTTAACAGCTCATGCATCCTAGTTGCTAATAAAAATAATATGCAGAAGAATGGAAAAGAAAATTGAGAGTATGTTAGATGACGATCAGTTTCACTTTAGGAAAGGTAGACGTATGGGAGGAGCAATTCTGACGTTACGGTTGACAATGAAAGCAGGACTAAAGAAAAATCTAGATACGTTCATAGGATTTGTCGACCTGGAAAAAGTGTTGGACAATATAAAATGATGTAAGACGTTCGAAATTTTGAGCAAAATATTGTTAAGCTATAAGGAAGAGACCGGTAATACGCAATATATACAAGAGCCAAGAGAGAATGATAACAGTGGACGGCCAAGAACGAAGTGGTCAGATTACATAGGGAATAAAACAGGGACTTAATCTTCCAACCCTACTGTTCACTCTGTACATCGAAGGAGCAATGATGGAAATTCAAGGTGAAGGGATATCAGTGAGATGATTCGCCGATGAGAGTGCTATCCTCAGTGAAGTGAAGAAGAACAACAGGATCTGCTGTATGGAATGGACTGTCTAATTAGTACAAGATGTGGATTGAGAGTATAACGAAGAAAGGCGAAAGTAATACGACGTGTCAAAAATGAGAACAGCGAGAAACATAACATCAGGACTGATGGTCACGAAGTAGATGAAGTTAAGGAATTCAGCTACCTAGGCAGCAAAATAACCAGTGACGGATCGAACAAGGAGGACATCAAAAGGAGATTAGCAGTCGCAAAATGGGCATTCCTGGCCAAGAGAAGTCTACTAGTATCAAACAGAGGCCTTGATTTGAGGAACAAATTTCTGAGAATATTTGCTTTGAGCACAGCATTGGTATGGATGTGAAACATGGATGACAAACTGCCTATTGGCTTCTGTCTCGGGTTCTTCGACCGACGTTCATCTAATGATTTTACTGACGTTTCGCCAGCACGAATGGCTGACAATGTCAAAGCTTCACCCTCCATTGCCGGTGGTGAACTGGAGCCGAGCTCGCGGTCGCAGACTATATATACCTGGCGCGCCAATGTTCGAGGGCTTCTCCACGGTCATTTCCAGTGTGGTTCTCCTCTTGCTAACTGCGACAGTCCTTCGCTGCAGTACGGGGCGCCAGGATCCGTTTGCCTTAAGGCTTTCCTCTTTCTTGTTGAAACTGTTCACGTGTTTTTGTAATTCTACAGCTTCTCTGAACAAGTGCGTGTGGTAGTGCTTCTCTACAGCCAGAACTTCCGTGCAGTCGAATTTTATTACGAGGTCGGTCTCACTCAGTGCGTGCTCTGCCACGGACGATTTCTCCACCTGCCCCAAACTGTAGTTTAAAAACAACCATGTTTTCTTAATCCGTGCTGTCATGTGCCAAGACATCGTTTTCTGATACTTCATTAAAGTAATACAAACTATATGCACAAATATCCTACCACAAAGCAATGTTGACAATATACAGCTATATTCTTTTTTTGCGTAGGTGTGACCTAAACCACGTTACAGTCATTAGCTACCGATCCTTCGGGTAGCGAGAGGTTGTATACGATTGCTAAACTGGTGCTACTTTATCAGTATAGTCTGAAAGAATAGCAGTTTGTGGGAAGACTTGCCTTTGTTAAGTGACTTAAGTTGCTTCGCCATATCGAGGGAACTCCAAATTGCTGATGCTGGCAGCTACTTCAGATTCGAACTCGGTAATGTTTACAGTATCCCTTTTGGTAAGGAATGCCGGGAAACCGTGATTAGCAACCTTAGTAGTATCGCTGTCGTCGGTAACATTATCATTGCCTTATGTTGTTAAGAAATTGATTTTGTCTTGCCGCTGGAATAATTTACATACGACCAGGCTGTCTGAATTTTCTGCCAGATTTCGAGAGAGGGTTTTATTGTGGTAACTCTGCCATGTCTGCAGCTCGGAAGACAAGATATCTGGCCGTGCGGTCCTAGGCGCTTCAGCCCGGAACTGCGCTGCTGCTACGATCACAGGTTCGAATCTTGCATGTGTGTGATGTCCTTAGGTTAGTCAGGTGTAAGTAGTTCTAAGTTTATGGTACTGATGACCTCAGATGTTCAGTGCCATAGTGCTCAGAGCCATATGAACCATTTTTGGACCTGATACCACGTACAGAATTTGTCATATTGTTTCAAATGCTTCAGGAGGCCACACGAAAAATATTCTGGAATAATAGTAGTGTCTGAGTAGTATAGAAGATAAGATTAGGTAGTTAATGTAATTTTTTGCCTGTCTGTGAATACCACCTCAAATTATTAGACGTGAAAAACTTTAAAGAAAACACTATACGCTGACATTAATTTCCACTGCTCCTGGATATGTAATAAATAAATCCTAAGTCTAATCTTCTCAACATTTATCACATTATGACAACTACCAAACAATATTATTGGGTTCTGTGTGCAATATCTTGGACGTCCCCTCTCGGAGAACTCACATAATCCCAATTTACATCACACTGTAAAGTAACTTTTGCTAGATTAGAAATGTATGCTAAGCTTTAATGCGATGCAGTAATGTCCATCTTTATTGAAAGGAACCAATACATGATGTTGGTTCATAATGTGAAAAATTTCGAGAAATTTTTACTCAATTATATCTCGTTCCTTTACCCTCCCAGGTTAACATGAAAAAGTAATTTACAGTTAAGATATTTTGAGTCCTGTTTCTTGTTGAGATGTGGATATTTTCTCCCACAAAGTCCGATTTCTGAAACCGAGCTGCTGCTTCTAAAGTGTGAGCAATCAGCTCTAGACCATTGTGGGTGTAAGACCCTTCTGGATGTAAACACATTACACCTTAATAAGGCGGTTTTCTTGCCTTTTACCACTAAAGCTACATTTGATCAAGCACACAATGTTTTGTTACTGTCATACGATGACTGAGTTGAGTTTTGTACAAGCGCGAGCTGCTGAAAGAAGTGTTTGCATGTGTTTACACAGAAGCCAAATACACGTTTCAGCAGCTGTATATTGAAGAGTCTGCCAGAATCTGTGCTAATAGGCATGCAGACATGTATGTAACATGAGTCACTCTTCCTGCTCCCATATAGCGGGTGTTAAGGGTATAGGAGCAGACATTTGGTCACTGTATTTTTACCCCCAACGCCTTGAATAGCTTTGGTGGCATTACCAGATTTGGCTATAATAAGGGATTATTCGGGGGAAAATATGGAGTTGGCTCTTCGTCATTTTGGCATTTGCATAGTGCAATAGTTAATCAATATAAAAAAAACAGGCATGGCAAAAAAATTAAGACAGATGGATAGATGTAGCAAACGAAAGGTGGTGGTGATTTTAAAAGCAAAAGGAGACAAAACTTGTGCTGAAGGCAGTTTTTAATGATCTGAAAAGTTAAAACTCATATTAGTTCCTTTGCAAGCGATTTCTTGGATACAGCAATTTCTACTACAGTCGCAAATTTGCTCCTGAAATAATAATGAAAACATAGAAAATTTTATAAGCATGTAAACAAAAGCATCTTCAACTATGATGTCTCAAACATTGTAATACTGTGTGCTGTAACAAATCTGTGATAATTTTGTTCTCTATACATTGTTTGAAAACGAAGCTGAGACATCAGAGGTTCACTAGAGTCTACAATAGATATTTAATGTCTTACAGAATTTTGATTGCTGAATATTTGAAAGAGATTTCACAGGAAGGGAAGGCATTTAGTGTTAACATCACATAGGGAAACATGCATCACATCGTGATCCCATTAATTTACTAATTTCCACTTCTTTAACATCAATTTGTCGCTGAGATAGTCCCAGGATATATCGGTGGTACAAAACTGATTAATATGTAGAATTACTGCAGAGATAGAAGGTGGTCAGAAACCATTTTAAATGCTTGTAGCGGTGTTGAAGGCTAGGTTGTTCTGATAAACAATTGTTAAGAAAAATACTGGATAAGATACGCCTTTTCCGCACTCACCAACAATGAAGTTAGACCATCAGGATGTTGTGAGCCCAGTTCAAGTGGCCCGCCAGAGGCGATGTCATCAAACGTTTAGTTCGTTTGTTTTCCTAAAACCGAACAAGAGAGCTGTTCGAAGATCGGACATGTGTAGAATGATTTTACCGGTTCTAGCTCACTAGATCACTGACTAGCCCAATACCGCAATTTCTGACTGATTCAACAGATTTTTTTAGACGCACTCTATTCAAACCATTCCCATCGATTTCTGAGCTTCAGCTCAATACCTCAATTTCAGACTAGCTCTACCGATTTTAGCTATTTACCTCATTTTTTCGTTCAGCAAGCGATTTCTAAGTTCTTTATTTCATATAAAAGGTCAATGTAAGAAAAAAAAGTGTACATCAAATTCTGCCATTTTTACTTCATTCTATAAAAGGCGAACGTAAGAAAATAAATTTAATGACTCATTTCCCTAGGTGAAAGTAAGAAATTAAATTTAATATCATTTTTTATTAAAGGTGAACATAAGAAATTAGAAGGTGAATGTATAAAATTATTCGATTTCCTCTTTAGCAGCCATAAACATTTTGTTCTCTCCTGCTGTCTGATTGCACATTTAATATAGGTAAGAAAATCACATCGCTATGCTTTCAACTATCTAGGTTCAACTACTTTTTGAAAAGAATGAAATCTTATCTATTTTAGTAATTAAATTTGGAACAATGATTAGTTAAATGGAAGTTAATGTAAATGGACAACAAAATGGAAATGGACAACAAAAAATGGACAACAATGACTGTTGATATGCGAACGTTCGAATAGCAACTGAACTAAGGGGCTACAGACAGTGTCTCTTGAACGACAATTCAGCGGACATTGCTGCGTTGGGCCTCCGCAGCGGTCACCATGTTCATTCACTCCAACTTAGTGCTGTTCGTCGGTGACGATAAACCGCGACGGGAAGTCCACTGAGCGGCGACAGGAGGCGTTTTCAGGAGAATCTCTTTTTCTGCTCCATCACGCAGATGGCAGTTGGCATGTACGGCTTGAAACGTTTGAAAGGGAACACCCTGTAGCAATAGTCGCAAGGGTCCAGTTTGTAGGAGATGGCGTTGTGGTCTGGGGAATGTTTTTGTAGAATCCTCTAGGTGATCTCGTTATTACAGAAGCCACAACGAATGGACACAAGTATGCATCTGTCCCTAGGGGCAATGTACACACCTATATCCAGTTTTTTTTTCCTCGGTACGATAGCACAGCTGGACAATACAACGCCCCTCAAAGTTCGCAGTGGATATGTTTGGTTCGAAAAATACCACTATGAGTTCACAGTACATTCCTGCCCACCACCCTCCCCGGCTGTAAATCCAATCACACCGTGGATCCAGAACCGAGAAAGTTAGCGCAGCTGACCGCAATACTGGAGTTAGCATGACTCCTTATTCCTAACCTCACTGACTCTCTTCCTGCACCTCCCACAGTGTTCGTCTCTGTTAAAGGTGGTCACATTAATATTTGTGTCCAGTGGATGCGTTGGGGTAATGTGATAAATCCTTCACTCGGCAAAGGCGGTGACGTGCTTTGAAAAAGACATGTGGATTGGATGAACACAGCCAATTGGATAACTGTGGGCAAGGTGACGTAATAGCATGTGAGATCCTAACTCTATGACACCTCGTGAAATATGCTCTTATACGCTCAATCACCGTGTAGTCTGTCTTCTACATAATTTTTGCAGAATAGTGTAAATATGTGGGAATGTGAATATCCTGGAGGTTATCTGTTTTTATCCGTATGCTAGTACCGCTGTCTCCATTACAAGAAAGAGACGTAATGCGGGCGACTGAGGGATGGTCTTCACTCCAGCGATGGATGTGCTGCAAATTCCACACGCCGTTCTCTGGAACTTCTTGAGCTCCTTAGCTGTAACTTCTACTTTATTCGACCCTACTGCAACCGCATTATTTATAAGTCTGATTGCAGAAGTGGGTAGCCAGCATTTTCTCTTGGTACATGGACCACAATTATTTCCCACTG
This sequence comes from Schistocerca piceifrons, assembly GCF_021461385.2. Taxonomy (NCBI): domain Eukaryota; kingdom Metazoa; phylum Arthropoda; class Insecta; order Orthoptera; family Acrididae; genus Schistocerca; species Schistocerca piceifrons. Next base: position 5,669,450 of record NW_025728290.1, read on the forward strand.
CCCGTTATAATGAACATAAGAGCATTTTCCATCTTAGAACATATATCCGAGAAACCCATGTTGGTTTCACAATCATCGCTTAACACTTCAGTACCCCTTCCACTGATAGAATTTTGTCGAAAGGCTTAGCCTACCAGCCAATGTCCTGGATATGTTTACTCATGGGCAGTTTTACTGCGACCTGTTATTAGATCCTGTTCCTGTTCCTTCCATAATTCTTGTGCAATGTCAGAATCACATTTGTGCCTTTGTTCTAACTATACTTTCACCATCATTCTGGCTCCTGAATATCATCCATATTCTGCCAATCTGCCAACATATAATAGTCTCAATGTCATGCTCTAATGCAGCTCTAACAATGCATTGGAAGGTTGTATTTCTAAAAAGCTATACAATATTCAAAACGAGGCAGAGAGCAATTTCAGGAAGATATACGGTTTCTTCTATCTCCACAGTAAGTTAGTGAGCTACTGTTTCTCATGATTTACCTGCTAGGTATGAATGTTGGCTTCCATGTAAGGGGACCTCAATTAACCTTCTTTCCCTAATGTACAAATTAACCCGTTTTTGTAATGTCCTTGATTTGATAAGTAGTCCCTGGCTTTGAATATAAAACAATACTCGTAGTCCTACAACAATTTGGACTGATTTTTGCTGCTACATTGACTTCAAAAGGTCTACATAGGAGTCTGAATAATTTTAGTCATGCTGGCTGTAGCAGAGCATTTCCATCTGAGCCCCGTGGCCTGAACAGAAACACATTCTATAGACCACAGAAGTTTCTTGAAGCCACCACACTCTATGGCAGATTCCCAGTTGTCCTGAATGTTATTGTAACCCAGTACCTCGCTGGGATTGAATCCTGGTCTGCGTTACCTGTCAGAGTGCCAGGACGGAGGTGAGTCTTGAGGAGCGCATCCAACGTTTCGTGTGCAGTCCTTGTACAAACATCCTCCTTCCTTAGTAAGCCTCTTGAAATTGCCGGTGTTCTGGTGAGGATAATGGGAAGTTTGGCTTCACCTGCTCATGAAATACCTTCGTTTCTACTGCTCAATGAAAACACTGGATTAGGTGAGCGCATCCCAACATTTGACCCTTTGTCCTTTCCTTCTTAGCTGCTTTCTTCGCAGTTCAAGGTTATTATTCGACCAAGGTACATTCCTGTTTGTGCACTTAATGATGATAGAAAAGTTTTCATTGTACAAGGTCACAATGACAGACCTCCCTTCTTCTGCCACCTTCTGTAAAGCTTCTGGACTTATTATCGAAATTTTAACGCGAACTAACAGTGAGTTTAGATCTTTCTTATACGAGTCACAGTCTGTGTTCCTAAGAAATCTATATGCCATGGACTGTTTATCACCCACTGAAATCCCAATGAAGTGATCTGATAATTTTGGGTTCATCGTGATATGCCATTATTTGATATATCTACTCCTTAAAGTAGATCCAAAACCTGTATAACTCAACTATTCCCTTCTTCTGTTCAAGAATGTATGTTCCCTACCGCTATTCCTAACAACTAGATTGATCTCCATTCGGTAGTTGAGTAGGTGTGCTGTTGGCATTGCAGCCAACAACCAGTTGTTCATCCATGTGCAGTCAACTACCAGTCTCCTGACTTCCTTGGAAGGAGGCACACTGTTCTTGCAAGGAAGGAAGCCCAGTACAATTTGCCTCGTTCTCACACCCAAACACTGTTTCATCCTGATAGTCACTAAGTCCCTAGAAAGGAAGTTCACCTTCGGTATGAATGAAGTTCCGTTTTTAATATAAAGAGATATTTCGAGGTATTTAGGTTTCTGCTATAAATCAGTTTATCTTCAGTTACTCCAAGTCATGGTATGCCCTCTTTATGTAAAACATGTTCCTGGATGAGTGCTACATCCACCTCCAGTTTTCCAAGAACGCGACTCAAAATGGCAGATTTCACATTACTACGTTGCAGGTTTATCTGGAACATTTCCATCCGTCAGCTTGCCTCTTCTGATATCCTTAGTCACCCTGCCCGTAACCTGTGAAAATCCTAAGTACGGTTTCTGGTCCTGTTCTCGTACTGCTTTCAGGGATTTCTCAATGACTTCCACTACTGGGAATTGGCGATTTGATGCGTCTTACCGGTTAATTTTTATCCCTGTCGAAACTTGCTTGCTCTGCGCTTGTAATTTCGAATAGGGTCTTTGGAGAGAGGCCCTTATCCAGAACAGCCACTTCGTGGTCTTGAATAGTTCCTCTGCGGTCCTGACCAGGAGCTTCTCATCTTCCTGTGGAGATACATTGGCCACTGTCGCCCCCTCCCCCTCCCCCCCCCCCCAAACACACAGATAATGACTAGAGCAACTACGTCCAGAGAGACTAGATTAGATTAGATTAGATTAGTACTTGTCCCATAGATCATGAGTACGACACTTCGTAATGATGTGGAATTCGGGGCTTTTGCATTCTCCAAAATTTTCAGCGAGAGCTTTCTGAATTAGCTCTTTTAGCTACGTGATGTTAAAATATGGGTATTCTATTTGGATTGTCACCATCCAAAAACCGAGACTGCAGCACTAATGAAAGTGATGGACTTCTCTGTCCCGTCCTCGTGTTGCAAGCAGAATGGGGCTGTTTACCCCTTGTAGACACAGGCTTTTCTTGGTGGTCTTCAGTTCAAATCATTTTAATTTCCTATTTTTGTTTTCAGGTAGATTTGCCTTCCTTTTCTCTTCGTTCTCTTAGAAGTTTGCTTCTCTTTGCTACAGACAGGTTTTAGGTCTGGATTTATTGCAGCTTCTCAGTGTCGTTATCCATTCCTTGGACTGTTCTGTCGTTTGATCCAATTGCGGAACGGCTTCCATCAGCTCAAAACAAAATGTCTGCGTATTCAAGATACCATAAAGCCTAGCAGTTTTTCAGTTAATTCCTGTATGCTTCATCTTACGTCCCACGAGAACTCGGAATGTATCACATTAACACAAGGGGATACCACATCGGTGTAGAGTAATGAATCAGGGAGTTTGCCCAGTATCCTCGACATAAGTTCCTAACTGCTACGCATCATTCACCAATGATGGAATCACATCTTGCGTTAATCTTCCTATAGTGTTTCAAAGAGAAACGCACATATTGTGAAAGGGTCAGTTAGACTCGCTGATAAGGAAAATGCATTCTTAAAAGGCACTTAAAAGTACCTTTTCTTGATGGTTTTCTACGTAGAAGAAATGACATTGGAAATGATCAACATTTATTGAACATAGTTATTACAAAATTAAAAGTTATTTACAAAATTTTAATTGAAAAATAAATTATTGTTACACGTAATTTCAAAATACTTTTTTGTAGCAAAACACACATTAGAACTTAAATTTCAACTTTTGTTGCAGGCAATCTTTATTATTAAATTTAAATTCAATTACAATACTTGACTTTGAGGAAATATATTGAACTCAATGTGTATGCCTGCCGCATTAACTTATTCACTTCTTGCAATATATGTTTGCGTGCTCTTGGCAGTGCAATGATTGATATCTACTGCACTTTTTGTATGACTTTCGGCCTTTCTTCGGTACACACGCTTCATACGCGCCCCTTTTCCGTTCTTTTGTTCCTAAACTCGTTCCTGTAGTATTCTCGAAACTAACTTTGATCTTGTGAATCTTCAGGTTTTGGCGGTGCAAAGACTGTTCCATTACGTTTCGGGTGTGCAACCGCATGAAATCTCCTTCTTCTTCTAATATTTTGGCTGTATACCGTCCAGCCATCTTCAGAGTGAGTCGCAAGACTGCCGCTCCAGTGCTCGCTTCGTCCGTTTATACTCTTGTACCGCGCGACTGCGCATGCGGCCACAGATGCAAATGCGCCAGAGACGTTGGTCGTCGGCAGAGACGTGCATAATGCGCGAGTTGTATCTATGACTCTGCAGTCGATCTGTGTTGGGAAAATGAAGTGTATGAGAAGCCACGCACACCGATCTGTATTTACGTGCAAATAGCTGCCACCATCCTGTCCAGACAATGAGTGGTCTCCGAACTTTGAACCACAGAGCGCATATTATTTCTGACGAAAGTAGTCCGCAAGATGAAATTTTCCCACTTACGAAGAGTGTCTGACGACAATGGGTACTCACCACAACAAATACAGAGGGCACTGAAAATGAAACCGAAAGAGGCCACAAAGAAAGCAGAGGAAGATGAAGAAACCCTTAAATCGATGTGGGTAGCCTCTCATCAAAAATAGGACGGATTCTCGGCAGACACAGCGATTTTTCGTCCTTCACCCAAGACAGCTGCACTCGTGGGCTCCGTCAAAGATGATTTGCTGCTCCGAAAATCTGGAGTTTACTAAATTCCATGTGGATGTGGCCTTTCTTACATCGGACAAACAACTCGTACTGTCCAAGAAAGATGTACCGAACACCGGAGGTGCACACGACTTTTACAACCTAACAAGTTGGCAGTGGCAGAGCATTGTATTGATAATGGTCACAGTATGTTGTATGACAACGTCGAAATTTTGGCAACTACATCATCCTTTTGGGACTCGATAGTGAAGGAGGCAACTGAAATTCACTTGACGACGAATTTAATTAATAGAGATGGTGGTTTCAATCTTGATAAATCATGGAATCCGGCACTCGCTGTAATAAACTTACAAAGACGTCGTCACAGTGCAGTTCACATTGATGTATCGATATGCCAACACAGATCGACTGCGGAGTCATAGATACAACTCGTGCGTTATGCACGTCTCTGCCGCCGACCAACGTCTCTGGCGCATTTGCATCTGTGGCCGCACGCGCAGTCGCGCGGTACACGAGTATAAATGGACGGAGCGAGCACTGGAGCGGCAGTCTTGCGACTCACTCTGAAGATGACTGGACGGTATACAGCCGAAATATTAGAAGAAGAAGGAGATTTCTTGTGGTTGAACACCCGAAACTTAATGGAACTAACTTTGGTCTGGTTAAAACCTTTTTGGTTATTCTGTGCTCTCGCATTTGTTTTGGTAGCTCATGTTCAAATTCTCTTGGGAGTAACCGCCTTCTGAACAATTTATTTTGTTTGCAATCTGGGTTGTGATGTACATACAACACACAGGTATTTATTGCAGCAATATTTAGCACGATATAGAACAAACAGACGGCCCATCGTTTGGTACACCATTTACAGGAATAAGTGCTGGCGAGTTTATCTGTTGTGTCAACTCCTCCTTTCGGTTTATTGCAATGTAGTATTATTTCAGGCTTCTTATGCTTTCTAGAGGCAAGATACAGCATGGTGTATTGTAGGAAGTAATAGTATAGCTTTAATTTCCTTTTTGGCTCGTACGACCAAAGTTACATCCCTCTGGAACCCAAAGATGATCGTACAGGTATGGTATTGCTTGGCTGCATTTCGTCCGCAATCCCAGAATGGCTGTTCTGAGAGTTCCTACTCATACTACATTTTTCTTAGGAGTTTCTTGGCAAGATTATACACCGTAAAGCAATTATCTGTGGTAATGTTTTCCTAAGTTTCCTCAGCATTTTAAACAAACCTCAAAACCACATTTGTTTCTCGTTGTCCATTTTCCAGTTTTTACGTCAGATAACAATCACAATTTTACCTCATATTTTTCTCTGCGTTTTGAAGGTATATACTGCCTGAAGGTACGCCTTCCTCTGAATGGAACCACTTGCTTATCCACTGTGACATCTTCGTAAGTAACGAACATTATGGGCAACTGTGCCAGAAACATTTCAAAGAGAGTCCTGGTAGCAGCCAGTTTATCATGATGTCGCCTAGCTGGTCGATCATTTTTGTTGTCAAATATGAGAAATCTGTTGACCGTATGGAAACGCTGAAGTGACGTCGTTGCACGAGAAACTGGCGGAGCATTCCTGTTGTCCCATAGCTCCTTAAGAGATTCTCCAGTACGTTTGTACAGAAAAGCTAATATAAGATGTCCCAAGTAAGCCTTCAGTTCCTGACTTGTTTTAGGAGTGGAAGTCGCATTTTTGACTTGCGATACCCATCTCATTTCTCTGTTGGTTTCGTTCAAAATCAATATCATCCTCTCTTCAGTTATTAACAGATACTTTAGTTTCGTCAATCCGTTAAAAAGCAAACCCCATGGGCTCTGGAACAGGATGGAAAATGTTTTCACATCTAAATTAAAAATCTAAAAGAAAGAAAAATAAAGTAAACTAGAATTAAATACAATGGAATAAAATAAATTACAAAGAAAAACAATAACACCTAAACCTGACAATAAGCGAAAAGTAAAAATACAGTGCCTACAAACCCAAGGATTTTTGCATGGTAGAGGTTTTCATCTCCATCGACAGTCTACACAGAGAAGGTAAAAGGATAACCGTGAGATGCCCTGTCCCAGCATCGCGTTCTCCACCAAAACAATCACTAATGCTTGGACCGCCGGCAGCGGTGGTCTCGTGGTTCTAGGCGCTCAGTCCGGAACCGCGCGACTGCTACGGTCGCAGGTTCGAATCCTGGCTCGGGCATGGATGTGTGTGATGTCCTTAGGTTAGTTAGGTTTAAGTAGTTCTAAGTTCTAGGGGACTGATGACCACAGATGTTAAGTCCCATAGTGCTCAGAGCCATAGTGCTCACAGCCAATGCTTGGACCAGGTTCCGAACCCAGAAATGCAACTATGACAGCCCAGCGCATTAGTCTCTAGACTATGATGCACTGTAATAATAAACATAGTATTCCCATAAAACACATTTTCGTATAATATATTTATTATGCTCACTTTGTTGTTGACTCTGTAGGAAGATTTGTAGACTAATTGTGCCAGTACTCCTCCAACTACATCAGTTTCTGTATACAACGATACACCGCCTTTATCTACTTCACAATCACATCAATATCCGCTCGTCCAGCTGATACGTCATCATCATTACTTGAACCATCAAGAAAATCTAGAAAAATCAGAATTAACGACAGAATCATCTACCATTTCATCTTCTGACTCATTCAAAAGCCTTTCTAACTGATAGCCACTTATGAAACTTCTACCCATTTTGGCACGCAAAATCTGGCTAATGACGTACTTGTTATACTTGTACCTATTCCTACCAAAATAACAATGTGAAATGCGTCTGAACCATTGTAGACCATACAGTGACAATCCCATTTATTTCAAATAAAATGTTGTTAGAATTCAAACGACATCTTTTGCCTGAGTCTAAATGACCCATTCACAATATGTGTGTCAAAGCTGTGTGTGTCCGATATTATTTTACATTTTGAAATAAAACTGAGGATTAAGCAACGTCCTTTAGGATATAAATATTAATCGTGGTTTTCAGTTAATTTTAGTAAACTAACTGAGTAAGTTAGATCCATTCACAATAAGAAGGTTAAACGGCCAGTGTTTTAGGAAAAGAACTATGGGTAAAGATGCTGGGAGCAATAGGGGGTCTTCAGACATGTGTCTTCAGGTTAATCCAATGAGACCTGTCTGGCTTGGGAGAGCCTGCCAGCAACCATGGTCAGCCTAGCGACAGGACAGTGAAATACGGAAATCTATCATTGATTAAAATTTATTTATTTACTAGTCAATTCTAACACATAATAAACATCTGTGTATATGTACTCCTCCAAATCTCGTCATATTATGTAGGTTTTATTGCCTAATTGGCAAAAGTTCTGCCCTATTTTACGATATTTCGTATTTCGTTACTTGTACAAAATATTTACGTCTCGGGTGGAAGGACCTTTCGGTAACAACTCAACAAAGAAAGTAAATAAGAAAGGCGAGATACACTGTAGGTTTGGTTTGTGTTCTCGTTCAAAATGGGCAGGTAATATAGCGACCTACATAAAAGAATATTGGAGTGTACGCTACATTTGTCTCTCCATCCTGCTTCTTAGAAGTAAATACGATGATGCAGCCGTCCTAATCAGTCTTCGGCTGCGTGGATAATTGGTATGTAACATTAACTGCTTCTCATCTACTGAATGTGCATTCACTCAACCTGAGGGCCAAAAGGTGAGGAAAAGGGTGCTGTAGGTAGTCACTACGGACACTAAAGCAGCAATGAGGCTCAGCCGCACGGTGAGAACTCCCAGCAGGTTGGCCTCTGGGCGTCCAGAGGACACCTGCCGCGCCAGCAGCCGCAGCTCGCGGTGGGCGGCGCCGCCCACACGCCGCCCCTCCAGCAGCAGCTGCGAGCACAGCCTCTGCGTGCGCCTCGCTTCTGTCTCCACACAGTGGGCGGGCACGACGAGTATCGTCAGATGAGCAAGACTGAGGAACATACTCAGATTCCCTTGCCAGCTACTGATATTACTCATAGCTAGGTACGGTAATTTTGTTCCAAGGAAGTATACCTGAACAGTCACAAACACTGAAATTGATATGAAATATGACACTAGAAAAACCTCATGAGCAGAGACAGCTAATTCTGACAACTGACGCAGTTTTGCATGCACTAATGTGAGAGTTCGCACATAGTCTGGTACCCTCCAAAGAATTCTAGGGTGTGATTGTAGACTCCCTCTGTACAAAGGCTGTTTCTTTACAGAAATGTTACCAATATATGCAACGTCGTTACTTATATCGCAAACGCAAACATTCAAAAGTGAAAGTCTGTACCTAATCACAAATTGTAAATTTGCAAATCTCAAAAGTGACAGAGTGGTAGCAATAAAACCGCCCACAGTGAAGACTAGACTTAGCCTATGGTCATGAGAATTAATAATCGTCAACATTGGTAAGTAGTATGAACAACCATAAAAAAATAGCAAAACCAGTTGTAGTTTTACTATCTTCTTCTCACTTGTTTTCACAGGACCAATATGAGTCATCAGAAGTTTGTCACATGATACTATCAACTTAACCATTGTCTCATATTTTTGTGTATTGAAGAAAACATCTGACACAATCGAAACGAACGTCATCATTGACAAACTCACTAAACTGAAAAGTGATATGACGTTCACTATAGACATTGTAGGGAACGATCTGCTGTAGAAGTGTGCGGAGAAAAACCCAGAAGTCAGATGTGATATGCTGGTGAGAGTTACAATAACTAGATCCGATTTTAATTTCTTCACAGATCCAGTTTTCATATCAACCGTAAATGGCATGAGACCAATGAACTTGCATGTGAAGTGGAATGGCTTGGTGGCCAATAGAAGTGCCTTAGTGTTTCCTGGCAGCAATGGGTGAGATTCATTCGCTGACATCACCTGCAAAAGGGAACAAGAACAAAAAATACACAGTAATCATACTTCACAATATCATTTATTTTATAGGTAGTAATGAAGCGGTTTTCAGATATCTGGGCCATCGTCAGATAACCTGACTAAACAGGAAGCCAATATATCACAAGCACATGACATTTAGCAAAGATATAGCGAAACAAAAACACAAATACAATGAATTTAATAAGTAACATATGAATGAACATTTTTTATATTACTTTATAGTGAAAGATCTAAAGTATAAGAATGTACAGGCAATAAACGGCACACACTTGAGAATCGTCACAGAGTACTATGTTACGTAAACAAAATAACTAATGGATGGAATGATCACACACGAAAAAGTGGTAGCAGAGTGGATGAAAGAGTCAATACCCTCAAATACATACGTTTTTCATATTACGTGCATTGTGCTGCGACCTTCTTCCAGGTACTCCTTATCAGCGACCTCAGTAGTCATTAGACCTGGTGAGGGAGAAGAATGGGGCGCTCCGCGGAACTCACGGGCTTCGAACGTGATCAGGTGCTTGGGTGTCACTTCTGTCATATGTCTGTACGTGAGACGTCTACAATCCTAAACATCCCTAGATCCATTCTTCCCGATGTGATAGTGAAATGGAAACGTGAAGGAACACGTACAGCACCAAAGCGTACAGGCTGACCTCGTCCGTTACTGACAGAGAACGTCGACAGTTCGTAATGTGTAGTAGGCAGACATCTGTCCAGACCATCACACAGGAATTCCAAAGTGCATCAGGATCCACTGCAACTACTATAACAGTTAGGCGGGAGGTGAGAAAATTAGGATTTCATGGTCGAGCGGCTGCTCATAAGCCACACATCACACCGGTAAATGCCAAACGACGCCTCGCTTGTATAAGGAGCATTAATATTGGACAGTTGAACAGTGGGAACACGTTATGTGGAATGACGAATCATGGTACACAATCTGGCGATCGGAGGGTGTGAATATGGCGAATGCCCAGTGAACGTCATCTGCCAGCGCGTAAAATTCAGAGGCGGTGGTGTTATGGTGTGGTTGTGTTTACCATGGAGGGGACTTGCACCACTTTTGTTTTGCGTGGCACTATCACAGCACAGGCCTACACTGATGTTTTAAGCACCTTCTTGATTCCCAGTGTTGAAGAGCAATTTGGGGATGGCGACTGCATCTTTCAACACGATCGAGCACCTCTTCGTAATGCACGGCCTGTGGCGGAGTGGTTACACTACAATAACATACCTGTAATGGGTTGGCTTGCACAGAGTCCTGTCGTGAATCCTACAGAAAACCTTTGGGATGTTTTGGAACGCCAACTTCGTGCCAGGCCTCACCGACCGTTATCGACACCTCCCCTCAGTGCAGCACTCCGTGAAACATAGGCTGCTATTCCCCAAGAAACCTTCCGGCACCTGACTGAACGTATGCCTACGAGCGCGGTAGCTGTCATCGAGACTAAGGGTGGGCCACACAATATTGAATTCCAGCATTACCGATGGAGGGTGCCATGAACTTGTAAGTCATTTTCAGCCAGGTGTCCGGATACTTTTGATCACACAGTGTACAGAAAGAAATAGTGCACTATTACAGACTAAGATACGTAATCAATCGGGAGTAAACAGCAGTTAAAAAGAAAAGTGTGCAGGAAAAATTACGGTACAGAAAAGAAAACGGTCGCCCGAAGGGCAGACTCATCTCATAGAAAGGTCAAAGTAGCTTACGGTTAACTTAAAAGCGAACATGTCGACATTACCAGTGTAAAAGGAACACCAACGTTAACCACAAACGAAAGTGAATATTACTGGAAGGAGTACTATGTTTCCTATTTGGATAGAAGAATATACACTCCTGGAAATGGAAAAAAGAACACATTGACACCGGTGTGTCAGACCCACCATACTTGCTCCGGACACTGCGAGATGGCTGTACAAGCAATGATCACACGCACGGCACAGCGGACACACCAGGAACCGCGGTGTTGGCCGTCGAATGGCGCTAGCTGCGCAGCATTTGTGCACCGCCGCCGTCAGTGTCAGCCAGTTTGCCGTGGCATACGGAGCTCCATCGCAGTCTTTAACACTGGTAGCATGCCGCGACAGCGTGGACGTGAACCGTATGTGCAGTTGACGGACTTTGAGCGAGGGCGTATAGTGGGCATGCGGGAGGCCGGGTGGACGTACCGCCGAATTGCTCAACACGTGGGGCGTGAGGTCTCCACAGTTCATCGATGTTGTCGCCAGTGTTCGGCGGAAGGTGCACGTGCCCGTCGACCAGGGACCGGACCGCAGCGACGCACGGATGCACGCCAAGACCGTAGGATCCTACGCAGTGCCGTAGGGGACCGCACCGCCACTTCCCAGCAAATTAGGGACACTGTTGCTCCTGGGGTATCGGCGAGGACCATTCGCAACCGTCTCCATGAAGCTGGGCTACGGTCCCGCACACCGTTAGGCCGTCTTCCGCTCACGCCCCAACATCGTGCAGCCGGCCTCCAGTGGTGTCGCGACAGGCGTGAATGGAGGGACGAATGGAGACGTGTCGTCTTCAGCGATGAGAGTCGCTTCTGTCTTGGTGCCAATGATGGTCGTATGCGTGTTTGGCGCCGTGCAGGTGAGCGCCACAATCAGGACTGCATACGACCGAGGCACACAGGGCCAACACCCGGCATCATGGTGTGGGGAGCGATCTCCTACACTTGCCGTACACCACTGGTGATCGTCGAGGGGACACTGAATAGTGCACGGTACATCCAAACCGTCATCGAACCCATCGTTCTACCATTCCTAGACCGGCAAGGGAACTTGCTGTTCCAACAGGACAATGCACGTCCGCATGTATCCCGTGCCACCCAACGTGCTCTGGAAGGTGTAAGTCAACTACCCTGGCCAGCAAGTTCTCCGGATCTGTCCCCCATTGACCATGTTTGGGACTGGATGAAGCGTCGTCTCACGCGGTCTGCACGTCCAGCACGAACGCTGGTCCAACTGAGGCGCCAGGTGGAAATGGCATGGCAAGCCGTTCCACAGGACTACATCCAGCATCTCTACGATCGTCTCCAAGGGAGAATAGAGGCCTGCATTGCTGCGAAAGGTGGATATACACTGTACTAGTGCCGACATTGTGCATGCTCTGTTGCCTGTGTCTATGTGCCTGTGGTTCTGTCAGTGTGATCATGTGATGTATCTGACCCCAGGAATGTGTCAATAAAGTTTCCCCTTCCTGGGACAATGAATTCACGGTGTTCTTATTTCAATTTCCTGGAGTGTAAAATAGATATTCGTATGTAAGGCATGAGGGATCCATTACTAACATCTGAGATTGAAAGAGCTTTACAGGACATGTGATCGAACGAATCACAAGGCATAGATAACACTCGTTCGGAGTTTCTAAAGTGACTGCAGGAATTGGCAGCCAAATGTTTCTCCAAATTAGTGTGTGGAATCTCCAGGCAGTCTTTCGGACTTTCGGAAGAGCGTCAACCACACTGTTCCTAAGTGAACAGGGTATGTAAGTGCGAGAACGGCTGCACAATACGTCTGACAGATCAGGCGTTAAACTTTCTGACCAAACGAGTAGAAAGAATTTTGTGAACCTGTTACACAGGACAAACAAAACTACGCCACGGCAAAGTGGTGCAAGGCTTTCGAAATTCCCTGAACAATAAGAACGGTATATATGGAATGACGGGTAATGAACAATAAGAATGGTAGAATAAGAGAGAAGGGCGTGATGCTGGAACACAGTCAACTTTACCACTGTTCAACCCTCAAAGTAAAGAATTAACGAAATAAATAAAAGGAAGATTGTAAAGTGGGATTAAATTTCGGGCTAGAAGAATGTCGCACAAGACTTGCGGCTGATATAGCTGTAGTCCCTAATAGGATCCTTTTTATGTCATGAACTGTCTATTGACTACACTGTTTGAACAGATAGTAAATCAAAGAAAGACGAACGTGTTAAGAAGTTGCGGAAATGTGATTAGGGGTAAACATAACATCAAAATTGGGGATCACGATGTAGACGAAGTGGAAGCATTCCGCTAAACCAAGTACATTAACATCAAACTTATGTTAATTTGAGGCACAAACCTCTACGACTGTTTGTTAGGAGCGTAGCAATCTGTGGAGGGGCGTCATGTACTGTGAGAGAACTTGATAAGAAGAAAATGGAAGAGTCTGAAACTTGGTATGCTAAAAGATGCTGAATATTAGGTAGACTGATATAAAGATCCTGGTGGTTGCCACAGAATCGACTAACGGAGCAATATACGTAAAGTAGATAAGAAGATATGAAGATACTTATTAAGATATCAGAAAATACTCTCTGTGCTACTATACGATAAAAACTGAAGGGGACTACAGGGATGAGAATTACACAATCACTGGTTACGTATGGTGCAGATGCCAAGCTGTAATGAGCAGGTTGTGACAAAGGGGGCGGGATGGGGAGAGAGGGGAAATCGTACCAGGTCGCGCCATCCAGTGTGCTGACGACCAAAATAAAAATAAAAAATATATAACACTTTTATGGACAATAACGGGAACTCCACACCAATGGTTTCCTAATATTTTGCTAATCACTGTGCTGTCTTCTCACTGTCCAGGAAACTTGAATTTTTGTTTAATGTCACAGTCTTTAAATATTTCTTCATTTAGTGAAATGCCACTAAATGGTAGATTTTCCAAATGAGGAAAATTATTGTTATGTAAATTTATTACTGTTGTCAAAAGCAATAAGCGGAAGAATAAAACTGGCTCAGTGTGCTGTTTATAAACAAAATCGAATTTTCAAACCGAAGCATCTAGTGAGACTGGACCTATCAATGTGTGTAATCCGTTTCGACTCACGGCAGAGAAATATGGACTTAACTAGCAGAAAGCATTCAAGACTGAGGATCGTTTTGTGAGAAAGGGATGTATGCATGTTTCGAATTACTGCGAGAGTAAGAGGAGCGAAATTTCAAGTGTAGTAAATAGCAGAGACCTAATGCGCGCAGTACTAAATTTTAAATGTATATTGCCTGGAGGTAAATGGAGGCAAGTGGATAACTGGTGAAATTCCTTGTTTCAGTCTACTGGATGTCGAATATCATCTCAAAGTAGGAATTACGGAAAATCATCGTGCACGAGTGTCACTAAAGATCATACTAGTCCAGGAAAAGTCAAGGAGAGAAATTCACGCAATAGGGGATGCTAAATATCTGATGACTGTTGTAACTGTGGTGCTCTGTTTCGCATCCTAAATGTGTCAGACAACCAGCCCCAAAGTATCAAAGTCGTTAGTCGCTTCATAGCTTAAGAGAATCCTAATTTACATATGGTCAGAACGGAGCATCGTGTCAGCAGAGATTTACAGCTTGGTCCGAAGCGGCCTTCCTCCTGCCGACGGTGTGTGACGTCAGCAGATCCGTTGATATATGTGCCTTCTTACATAGTCTAGAGGCGGTCGGTGAAATCTGTAGGTATGCAAATCTTAGGCTATCAATTTCACGGTGTAAAGGGAGACACGATAAGAGATATTATATCTTGAACTAATTAGTAATACGACTGCACGATAATTACACACGTTTTACTTTTATCCTCAAAACATTTAATTCCAAGCCTTAGCGAATAATCATCCCCAGGGTGGAAACATTACTGTAGCCCAACTGCAACGTGTCGCCACTTTTCATGTACGAAACTATTGATTGCATCCTATTGTGAGGGTGTGGAAGTGAATCCACAGCAGAATTTTATATCTCCTTGGCCCGACTGCATAGATTGTACATTAACATAAAATAGTTCCAGTACACAATTCTGTTTGTAAATGTGACTGCAGAACACGAATGGTATGAAATTATTTAATTGAACTAGTGACTGGTGTGAATTTAAATAACTACAATACCACGACTAGCAGGTTTGAATTCGAATATATAATGACCGAACCATAAAGAGTTGCCAGGCAAATAAAGTATCATCTAGATACGAAAAAGAACAATAAAACCTAGTAACCCAGGGGGGGGGGGCATACTGCGTCTTTCGCTTTACACCGCCAGTCGCTTTCGCCATTTCAGCATGAGGTAATACGAAATAGTAAACTGCTAGTTTCACGCTCGCTGGTGGCGAATTCAGCGCAAAAGCTGAAACAGTCACGTACCGCATGTAACCAAACAGCTCCAAACGCAGTATATATGGACGCTACCAAAGTGCCTGCATGAATGAGTTTCAGCCAGCACCAAAACTGCATGCTGCCAGCTACTCTGATGATCAACAGCCGACAACAGAAACTACGAGAGCGACGCCTAAGCAGGTGCGCTAAGAAAAGAAAAACAAACCTTATGGGATTCTGGACTGCGATTAGTGGTTTGATTTGTACAAATATTCCTCTATACGTTTGTGATTTCCATTGTGACATGCATTTGAACATAGAGGTAGGATTACAGTGATAGAAACTGGTTCCGCTTCTTGATTCGTGGCATGGAAAAACATCGTTACACGCTCCTGTGTGTTATCTAATCCTAACAGAGTGTTAGGTCTGTGTGACCATTTGTTTTCATAATTAGTTGAAGTATGACGTAGGATAGAAATGTCGTCTGTGTTTTACATATACGATGTGTGGGTTTTCATACACTAGTAGTAAGCTGGCGTCTGTGCTTCTCGGCACGCCGTAGACAGGTGTTTCTTTAGCTTAGTATTTCAGGAGACCAGAAAGCTAAGATCATCAGTCTACTATTCACCCCTCCCCCCCCCCCCCCCAATCAGTCTGCATATTGAGATATTCAGTAATTTTTTGCACGCAAATGGAAGAAAGCGTTAAAAATATTTGCATGCAACTGCATCACATCTACATCGATACTCCGAAAGCCGCCTTATGGTGTGTGGCGGAGTGTACCGTGTACCGCTACTAGTCATTTCGTTTCCTGTTCACTTGAAAATGAAGCGAGGAAGAAACGACCATTCGTATGCCTCCGCATGAGGCCTAATTTCTTGTGTCTTCTATTCGTTGTCCTTACGGCAATGCGTGATGGTGGCAGTACAATTGTCCTACAGTCATTTCAAACGCTGGTTCTCTACATTTTTTCACTGCTGTTTCTCAAAAAGAACGTCACCTACCCTCCAGGGATTTCCATTTGAGTTCCCGAAGCATCTCCGTAAGACTTATGTGTTGTTCAAACCTACTGGTAACGTATCTAGCAGCTTGCCTCTGATCTGCTTCGATGTCTTCCTTCAGTCCGACCTGGTGCGGATCCCAATCACTCGAGCAGCAATCAAGAATATGTCGCACTCGCGTGCTATATGATGTCTCCTTTGCAGGTCAACCATTCATTGCTAAAATTCTCCGAATAAACCGAATTAGACGATTCGTCGTCCCTACTACAGTTCTCACATGCTAGTTCCACCTCATCTCGCTTTGATTGTGTCAAGCAGGACACTAGTAATACTGTGTGCAAAAATTACAGGTTTTTTCTTCCTACTCATCCGCATCACCTGAAATTTTTCTACGTTTCGGGCTAGCTGCCATTCATGACATCAAACGGAAATTTTGTGTAGTCGTCTTGTATCTTTTTACAGTCACTCAACTTCGACATCTTACCATACAGTACGGCCTCATCAGCAAATAACCGCAGTCTGCTGGCCAGTCTGTCCAACAAACCATTTAGGCCCATGTATATAGAGAAAAACATCGGTCCCATCAGATTTCCCTGCGCCACTCCTGCGACACCCTTGTCTCTGATGAACACTCACCGTCGAGGACAACATACTGGGTTCTGTTACTTAAGAATGGGTAGCCTTGAAGGATGAAATAGTGAAGGCAGAAGAGGATCAAGTAGATAAAAAAGACGAGGGCTAGTAGAAATCATTTGGTAACCGAATAGATATTGAATGTAATTGAAGAATGAAGAAAATATATAAATGCAGTAAATGAAGCAGGCGAAAAGGAATACAAAAGTCTCAAAAAATGAGATCCAAAGAAGGTGCAAAATGGCTAAGTGGGGATTGCTAGAGGACAAAAATAAGGATGTAGAGACAGATATCACAAGAGGAAGATAGATACTGCCTAGAGGAAAATTAAAGGGACCTTTGGAGAAAAGAGAACCATCTGTACGAATATCAAGAGCTGAGGTGGTAAACCAGTCCTAAGCAAACAAAGGAAAGCACAAAGGTGGCCGCACGGGATAGCGGCACGGTCTCGAGTGCCTTGCCACGGTACGTGCGGCTCTCACCATAGGAGGTTCGAGTCCTCCCTCGGGCATGGCTGTGTATGTTGTACTTAGTGTAAGTTAGTTTAAGTTAATTTAAGTGGTGTATAAGCATAGAGACCGATGACCTCAGCAGTTTGGTCCCATAGGAACTTAACACAAATTTTTATAAAAGGTTGCAGAAAGATGAAAGGAGTGTATATAGGGTCTATACAACGGTGATGTACTTGAGGGCAATTTCATGGAAATGGAAGAGGACGTAGAAGAAGACGAAGTAGAAGATGATATGATTCTGCGTGAAGAATTTGACTTAGCACTGAAGGACCTAAGTCGAAACAAGTACACGGAAAATGGTTCAAATGGCTCTGAGCATTATGCGACTTAATTTCTGAGATCTCCAGTCGCCTAGAACTTAGAACTAATTAAGCCTAACTAATCTAAGGACATTATACACATCATGCCCGAGGCAGGACTCCAACCTGCGACCGTAGCGGTCGCTCGGTTCCAGAATGTAGTGCCTAGAACCGCACCGCCACGCCGGCCGGCGAAGGGCACGGAAGTAGACAACATTCCATTAGAACTACTGATAGCCTTGGGAGAACCAGGCCTAACAAAAATCTACCATCTGGTGAGAAAGATATATGGGAATGTCGAAATACCCTCAGACTTCAAGAACAATATAATAATTCCAAACCCATAGGAAGCAGGTGTTGATAAGTGTGAAAATTATCGAACTGTCAGTTTAATAAGTCACGGCTGCAGAATACAAACACGGATTCTATACAACAGAAAGGAAAATGTCGTAAAAGACGACCACGGGGAAGATCAGTTTGGATTTTGTAGAAATGTTGGAACACACGAGCCAATACTGACATCTTAGAAGACAGGTTAAAGAAAGGCTATTTATATTTCTAGGATTTGTAGACTTAGAAAAAGCTTTTGACAATGTTGACTGGAACACTCTCTTTCAAATTCTGAAAGTGGCAGGTTTAAAACACAGGGAGTGTAAGGCTATTTACAATTTTATACATTAAACGGAAGACAGATATAAGAGTCGAATGGCATGAAAGGGAAGCAGTGGTTTGGAAGGGAGTGAGACAGGGTTGTAGCCTATCCCCGATGTTGTTCAATCTGTATATTGAGCAAGCAGTAAAGGAAAGAAATGACATTTAGCAGTAGGATTTGAAATCAACGGAGAAGAAATAAATACTTTGAGGTCTGCCGACGACATTGTAATTCTGTTAGATACAGCAAAAGTCCCGGGAGACCAGGTTAACGGTATGGACAGTGACTTGAAAGGATATAAGATGAACATTAACAAAACCAAAACGAGGATAATGGAATATAGTCGAATGAAATCAGGTGATGCTGAGGGAACTAGATTAAGAATTAAGACACGTAAAGTAGTAGATGTGTCTTGCTATTTGGGGAGCAAAATAATTGATGGTGGTCGCAGCAGAGAGGATATGAAATGTACAATGGCTATGGCAAAGAATGATTTTCTGAAGAGGAGATATTTTTTATGATCCGTATGGATTTAAATGTCAGGAGGTGCTTTCAGAAAGCATTTGTACCGAGTGTAGCCACGGATGGAAGTGAATCATGGATGATAAACAGCTTAGACAAGAAGAAAATAGAAGCTTTCGAAGTGTGGTGTTACACGATAATGTTGAAGATTAGATGGGTACATCACGTAAATAATGAGGAGGTACTGAACAGAATCGGGGAGAAGAGGAATTTATGGCACAACTTAAATAATAGAAGGGATCGGTTGGTAGGAGACTTTATGAGGCATCAATGGATCACCAATTTACTTTTGGACGGAAGTGTGGAGGGCAAAAGTCGTAGAGTCAGGCCAAACGATGAATACACTAAGGAGATTCAGAAGGATGCAGGTTGCACATGCTTTTCGGAAATCAAGAGGCTGGCTCAGGTTAGAGTATCATGCAGTGCTGAATCGAACCAGCCTGTGGACTGAAGACCACAAGAACAGAACATGCTAGGTGAGGGACCAATGCCGAAAGCTACTCTTTGTAAAATTGAACTGGTATTCCATCTGAACCTGATGATTTATTTCCATTGAAATCTTTCAGTTGTTTCTCCACTCCAGTTACGCTTATAACTACATCATACATCCGGGAGCCTGTCCGACGGTCAAATGATGGTATGTTTGTATGATTCTCCTGTAGTTGGTGTTCTCATACGCTAGCCGCCACCTAGGAACTTCTCAAAGCAAGTTTGGAAACATGAAGCTTCCTGGCAGATTAAAACTGTGTGCTCTCCTGCGAATCTTGCAGAACTAGCACTCATGAAAGAAAGGATATTGCGGAGACATGGCTTAGCCGAATTCGAGTGTCGGTCTGGCACACAGTTTTATTCTGCCCGGAAGGTTCAAGTTTGGAAAGGTTGTCACCCTACAACAAAATTGGCGGAGGTAAATACCTAGAAACTACCGTTGACTGGGTGCCGCGGAAAACTTATCCTACGAATGACTAAATGTATGTGGCAGGAAATTCATCACTCTGATGGACAAAGTGGGTGGAAAATGTATAGAGTTGCCGGCGCAGGCAGCTTCAAGTGTAGTCACGCTGAAGAGTCTGGTAACCTTTGGGACGATGGGTGAGACATGAGTCGGAGGGTTATGAGAGGAGTCGAAGTATCCACAAGCGTCCTGACTTTGTCTTATGCAGGCTTGTCATTGCTACTGAATTTTGCAGACTTTTCGTCTGGTCCATGTATTCACTCAGTTTTACCCTGTTATCCTGTGACATCCTGAGTCGAACGACCCTTACTGTTGTTCTATGCTTGAATCTTTAGCCTCCCGCCCGTTTCACCTCGTGTGACCTCAAATTCCGTATATAACATAGACAATGAGGGGTCACGATCGCAACAATAAATGCGGTGTGCACGTTAGGAAAATTCAGGTATTCGCTCTCGGGGAGGACAATAGCACCGTATCGGCCGCTGTGCATCGGTTTTACCTGACGAGTACGTAGGGAGGTTTATAATTTCTTAGATATTGTAAGAAATGAAATATTTTCCAGCTCTGTGCTTTATCATTTTAGTTTCCTACATTTTGGCACCTAGTGTGTGTCCATTAACTTTTCATTTCCTTATTTTACTGCAATGAAGTGTGATTCAGTAATTTATGTAAGTCTGCACGCAATCCGTGCACATTATAAAAACTGGTTGTTCGTATGTACATCCCACATCTTCTCGTAAACCACTTGACCGATTTTAAACACACCTGGTACGCATATCCATCGCTGAGAGGGAACAGTCGCTGAGTGGGGTAGCGGGGGTGGGGGAAAGAACCATCTACCTATTTCAGGAGATACTGTGTCATAAACAATGAGATGCGTGGAAAACTGCTGAATTTTGCTTGACCTTTAAATTGATTGCTTCTTTGCTACTCACCCCACTCCCAACATATTTCGCAGACAGTATCCACATATGTCGCAGAATGTACCAACAGAAATCTATCACTGTGCGACACATATTTCTAGAGATATGAAGTCATAAACATTGATATGTGTGAAGAACTTAGGCTTCTTGCAAAAAGTTTTAATACATCTATTCTTTTTCTTTACTACTATGACACTCCTACAGTTGAGTCAACTTAAGGAAATCCCTGTCATCTGGTTGTGCCTTTGACAGCTTTCAACTACGAGATGCAAACGGCCATAGGCGAAAATAATAGCTTTCTGTAGAGCTATTAAGAGGCGTTGCCATGGAAGCTTGTACAAAACTGCGTTGTAGACGTGTGAAGGAACAGCGTCTTACTGACAGAAACAGTCTGGGACACTGTAATTATACAGTTCTACATTATGCATATTTCTTTGTATGACTGTTTCATATTTTAAAAGATTTTTTTCACGAATACACAGAAATCGAACATTTTTGATATTACGCTACGAATAAATTTCATTTTCTTATTTTCGCTTCTAATAGAAAAATGACAAAATGAGTACCTCGGCCCTACAGGTTTTTCACCTACTTGCCTATAAAACAGAGTTTCAATTTTCCCTAATTGCTAGTGGAATGTAAGTTATTATCGACTTCATATTATCGTTATATGTCATTCTTCGGACAGCAAGTGTACATTAAAGCAAGCTTTAGAGACAGCTGCTTGTCACTCGGGCAAACCTCTAAGGTGATCGCGGTCGCCCTCCACTTGGTCCCTTTGAAAGCATGTAAGCTTTACCGATTATACTTCCAGCTTGAGCTTTGTGACCTTTCACGAATTTTAAGGGCTGTACTCCACTCAATGTTGTTCGAGTACAGCTTTTACCTTAAGCCAAACAATCTCCCATTCAGAGAACCTTTCATCTCGTTTTCCATTACTGAAATAACCTTGTGGTAAGCGATTGTCACGACTATAGCTTACAGGCTACATATCCATCGGTATCGAATCCACATGGCTGGTAGTTTAGCACTTCATATGGATCGCAATTCCTCATCTTGTTGTTAAAACTTTCGGGACCGACATAACTTTGGTTAATCATGATGCCTCTTTGAAAACTCATTGCGAAACACGTATTTCACAAAATTAGAGAGATTTTATTGAACTAAGGATGCCCTGTGGTCTAGGGATAGCGTCTTTGGCTACTAATAAAACGACCTTGGACCAGGATTCGGCCACATCCAACGATCGAATTTTCAGTAGGAAAACCATCAGCAATGGTCACCGAAGGCCAGCAGAGCGTAGGCAGGCAGTCTTCATCAGCCAACGGCCTTGTCAGCGCGGCGGAGGAGGGTTGTGGTGGGAAAAAGCCCCTAAATGTCGGGATAATAAGTAACGATTAACGACATGAGGTTTCAGAAGCAACATTTAAATAAATATTACATAATGTGTATGAGCAGAGCACACGGTTAGTTAGTGAAAGAAAAGTAATGGTGATCACGCCATCGGTCAAAGATTACGGATTAGTCCCCCACATTCAGAGCGCATGCAGGGGAGATCCAAGTGAGTAGTGAATGTGGGAATAAGACTGAATAACCAGTTCCAGTGTATCCTTCTCCGAGTCCGAGCTGCAATGTGGGATCTTAAAAGTTTACTTCTGATAGGGACGGTAGAAAATGTTATAATGCTCATTCTGGATATAGTTTGTGGGTCAGTGAAGCGAAATGAACGGAAGAAAACATTTTCTAGACACACGAAAATAGGGAATATCACCAGCATTAGAAAGTGGTATACAGGTTTGGGACTCTTTATTAATAGGAAGGCAAGGCCGAATCTGATTTAAGCCATCATTAATAGTTCAGTCGTACAATCCAAGATTTCTGGATTGACACGGTGCCCCATACTAACAGACTGTTAGCCAAGGTACAAGCATACACAACAGGGTCCCAGACAAGTGAGTGGCTCGAAGACAAGTTACGTAATAGAATCCAGTACGTTGTCCTCGACGGTGAATGTTCATCAGAGGCAGGATTTCCCAAGAAAAGTGTAATCGGTCCGCTCTTGTTCTTTACATTAATTGTGTGACGAAATGCGGCTGTTTGCTGATGACGCTGCGGTGTACGGGAAGATGTATTTGTTGGGTAACTGTAAGAGCATACGAGACGGCTTACGAGTAGACAAATGTCTTATTTCGTGTGGTGAACAGCAGCTTGATCTAAATGTGGAAGCTAATGCAGATGAGTAGGAAATAAAATCCCATTACATCCTAGTACAGCATTGGCAGTGTGTTACGTGCACAGTCACGTCGATTAAATACCTAGGCGTAGCGTTGCAAAGCAATCCAAAATGGAACGAGCACGTAAGGACGGTATTAGGGAAGGCGAATGGTCCAATTGAGTTATTGGGAGAATCGTAGAACACTGTAGTTCATCAATAAAGGAAAATGCATGTAGAACACCCGTGCGACACATTCTTGAGTACTGCTCAAGTGTTTTGGAATCTCCGCCGGTTCGGATTAAGACTGCTGTCGAGGTATTTCTGAAGCTGTATCTGTCAGCGATAACTTTGATCAACACATGATTTTACCGGGATGCTTTGTGAGCTCCACTGAGAAAATTTAGAAAACCGGCTTTTAAGCTGACTGCACAACGATTCTACCGTCGCCGCCGCACATTTCGCGTAAGGACGACAAAGACGACAAAAATTAGGGCCCTTATGGAGGCAAATAGACAGCAGTTTCTCCCTCGATCTGTATGCGAGTGGAACAGGAAAAGATGTGACTAATAATATTACAAGGTACTCTCCGCTATATGCCATATAGTGACCTGTGGAGTATCTGTTTTGATGTAGACGTAGATACCGTATGCAGAAGATGTGTTAGAGATATACGTCGACACTGACCGTGTAACCCAGTATAATATAGAAGAGATGAGAGTATGATGACCGTGGTGGATTGGATCGTTGTTACAGGTGAAGGGACAGCAAACAGAGTCGTGAGAGATTATAGGCTCGATAGTAGTAATGAGACCATAGATAAAAGTATTTAATTTTGCAACACGTTTCAGCCTCAAATAATGAACACAATGTTCAATAATCACAGCAGGACTACTACTACTTGAAAACGTCTGGAGACGCAGGTATCTACTCCTGGATTATATCACGTTGAGTCAGAGATACCGATATAACGTACCAATAATTAACAGTAATGTACGCTTTACTGTTTGGAATTACCATTTCGTAGTCCTGTATATGCCACAAGCTAAATCCGCATGAAATGGAGAATGTAGAAGAGATTTTTAAATCTCGTTGGCTATGTAAAACATCGGCAGTTAACGTTCATTACCCACAGAATAACCGATGAGAATATAATTCTATTTGTACCTGTAAGTTAATTATATTTTTGTTGTAGCTCCTGTTTCCTGTAATTTATGGACACTCAAATACGGTATGGGACGATGGCAAGTACGCTGTATGTTCGTGAAGTACAAATTACTATTAAAAATTTTCACGAATAACTATATAACTTAGCAACGGATACTTAATGCTTCAACTGAATGATGGGATACCAAGAAGTTCTATAGAGCTACTTGACTGCACAGTTGCCAGTATCTTAGCGTACATACGATGCAACTCATGACATAAAAACAGGTGGCTCCTTCACAGACGTCACGGTGACGCGTCGTCGATACGCGCCTGCTGCTGTCTCTAATTATTGAGTTCAATGTACGCTACCTCCATTACTTACATGAGCGCAGCTCGTAAGATATCGACAAATGAACATTATGCACCAGCGTAACGAGTCGACTACCAAAAACTGTATCGTTGAAAAATGATGAACGTGAAGAATGTGGAGTTTGTGAAGTTACTTATTATTTTAATTGGAATGTTAGGTCACTATTTTCAACGGTTGGTTTAGCTGTTTCTTTACTTCCATTAGTTCATGAAATAGTTATCGCGGCATTACTTCAAAAATGACTTAGTAACCAGAATCAACTACAAAAAGACGGCCGCTGTGGCCGAGCTGTTCTAGGTGCTTCAGTGTGGAACTGCGTGACCCCTACGGTCGCAGGTTCGAATCCTGCCTCGGGCATGGATGAGTGCGTTGTCCTTAGGTTAGTTAGATGTAAGTATTTCTGAACTACAAAAAGCATTTGTCTCTGAGGACTGCGGGAACCGCGGTTTGGTGCTCCCGAGCGTCCGGGCGAATGAGGGCATTGCTCACACACAAAGGACGCAGGAGCACAGCTTTCAAACACACTGTTTTGGTGTCGAACTGGAGGGTCACTGGTTTGCTTCTTGGTAAGATGATTCGTATTATTATAATTCATCGTAGGCATTGCGAAACTGAAAAATTTTGTCGTTGATCATTCGGTGAGGTAGTTACGTTTTATGGTTAAATTTTAATCAGTTCAAGTTGTGTAATTGTTATGAACAGTGGGAATAGACTTGCGATACTTGTTTCATTACTAATATTTTGTTTCTCTGCGAGGTCAGTAGCTAAGAGGCTTCTAACAGAATTCGACTTAGTCACTTAATCTTAAGACTATTACAGTCAGTTCAGTCCCTTCAGCTTAATTTCCTAAATGCCTTGTATCACATATACAGGATTCGTTCACATTATAAGTACGTATTTAAGTTTTACCTAACATGTGTCGCTTGTATATTAAGGGAGGCATGTATTTTTTGATTACTTGGTTTCACAAGTCAGTTGTATGATGTGGTACGTAAATCCTCCCACGTAGTACGATTTCCTACCCACTGGTTTGTTATTTAAAAGCATTAACATGACTGATACTCTACATCTCTTATACGCTCTCACCATGCCGTACGGTAATTTTGGCTCTACGAAGAGAGAAATTCCAACATTTTCAGATGATATTGCAAGTTATCGATCGCTTTCGGTATTATGAAAACTACGTATGCCCGTCTACGAACTCATTTTCCAGTAAACAGGGTTAGGTAAATAGGGTTAATATGACGCTGGAGCAACTTGCGGAGACGATGTACTTGGCTCTACACAAGTGTACGTGTTCGATGTTTCGTATTTGCACACCACAATTACGAATTAGTGGACAGTGAATTTTTTTGGACGAGTTGCTAAAATATATTCACTATTGCTGAAATATTACAGATCGTGTTTCGTACTCACTTACGTTCAATCTACATCCCCTATGCTCACTATTTACCATTGAGCTACTGAAGTAAGTGCGAACTGGTACTACCAATTTTCATTTTGTAGGTCGTTTTTATTAATCTACTTTCTTTTTAATTTGGGGATTACTCTTGATTATTGTGGTGAAATGTGGATTATTCGTCTGCTATCACTTTTCTTGTGATTATGTGTAGAAATTTCGGCTATTTGATGGGAAGTTATTGTCATTTTTCTGTTATTAGTTGTTCGACTTATGTTCTACAGTGGATTAGTGTCACATACTGTAGAAGTTGATTATTGTTTTGGGTCTTTCGGTATTCCCGTCAGGTTGACTGGTCGCCTTGTGCAAGTCTTTTAGCTGATGCCGCTTTGGTGACTTGTGTGTTCATGATGAAACGATCATGAAGACAACGCAACACCCAGTCCCCGAGAGAAGAAAATCTCCGACACGGCCGGGGAATCAAAACGGAGCCCCTAGCATAGCATTTTGCGGCTCTGATGATTCACCTATCGTGGTGGGCGTTACGAGATTGAGAGGATTAGTTACAAAAAGCAGTAGGTTGGTAGGAGTTTATGTGGGAGTGGGAAGTCTAAGTTGGTGTAGGAGATTCTAATAACATTTTACTCTGGAGGTGTAGCTTTGCTGGGGATAGCAGGTGATTCCAAAGTAGTGTTGATACTGCAGTCTACCTGCTGTGGTGCTTGGTCAGATAACCCTGCAGACAGATTCTACCACCTGTCATGTTTAAATTGAAAAACCGAATGTTCGACTTATTTGCTTACAGGACTTGATAAGAATGTAAGCAGTATAAAGGATAAAATAGAGGCAAAGTAACAGAATAAGCGGAATAATTAATAGACTATAACAAGATATAACAACAATAACAATATAGCTATAACAATAAATGGTACACGTAAGTTAAAAGACCAAGTAGGACATAAAGCAAACGAACATAATGAGAAGTTAGAGGTTACTGCTGACACATTAAGTGAAAAGTGGAAACTATTTGAAGAAGCCCAAATTCTAAATTTGGAACAAAAATTAGAATCCTGTGAGGAAACTGCTTCAGGCAGGTTTAATGTCCTCACTATTCAGGGTGGTCGCATTCTGAGTAGGAGAAAATCTGTACCAGAAAACATATTTGTTACTGCAGATTTTTAATGAAGATATGAATAGACCTTATAAGTCATTACAAGGAGGTTTCCTTGTTTTGTTTTATTAGAGGAGTGTCTGTAATCTGAGATAAATATGTCAATGAAAATGATACTATTCGAAGTCAGGAATATTAAAGAAAAGGGTTTAGTGAGACACGAGTCTTAGATTTGTTCTGTATTTGTTATCATATGCTTCTACAGTGATGAGCTACCTGTCACATTACTTGTCAATAAAATGGCCTTGTCCTTAAGGTTCTCCACTTTTATCGGCAGGGTATTCAAGTTCAGTGAATTAAATTCATTTATTATGCCGCTTTCGTTCCAAAGGTCACCCACCTTGCTTTACATTATGTACGTTATATTCCACTTTGAACGTGGAAGTGCATAGTTCTGAGACCGATATCTTTTTCATTCTATTTTGCTCCATTTACGAATGATGGATAAGCAAACTGTCAAAAAGCCATTTCATGAGCTCTATTTTCTCTGGTTTTCCCACTGTACTCATTTCCCGGAAAATATTTGGGAGAAAGCAATGTGTTTTCTGTTTTCAGAAAGAGTTCTCTCGGAATTCCAACACTAAATCTGCCTGTCATGCAAATCGCTTGTCTTGTAATGTCTACCACTATAGCTTCCTGCGCATCACGTAATACTCTGACTCATACTGAACTAAATTGTGACGAAACTTATTGCCCGTCTTTGACTCTTCTATATACTCATATTATCCCAAACCATCGGCAGAATCAGCAACGATCAGCGGGCATGAGGAGGAAGAGGGCCTTGAGAACTACTGTGTCATGATGATCTGTACACTGGCAAAATAATCCCGATTGGTCCCACATGCGGGTCCTCAGGAGGTGATCATGGGAAAGAGATGGAATAACCTACGAAAGGGTGACACTATACGAGCCGGAGTGTGAAATGTCGGAAGTTTGAACGTCGAAGGAATGCTATGAAATCTGAAACGGGGAAATGCAAATGCTCAATCCAGATATAGAGCGGATCAGTGCACTGAAATAGAAAGGATTTCGGGTCAGACGAACACACGGTATTATCAACAGCAACAAAGGATCGTATAACGGGATTACGATTTGTTATGAATGGGAAAGCATGACAGAGAATGAGTTACTGTAAAGAAATCAGTGAGCGGGTTTGTGTCACTATATGCGACAGCAAATCAACGCAGACATCAATTGTTCAGGTGTAAATGACGACACCGAAAGCACAAGATGAAGAGATACAGAGAGTATGTGAGAATACGGTTATTCATCATGTGAAGGGAAATAAAAATCCGATACGGATGAGGAATTAGAACGCGAATGGATCGAAAGGAACAGAAGAAAGGTTTAATGGAGAATGTAGGACAGGCCGCAGATTTGAGACAGGAGAAAGACAAATTGAGTCGTACTAGAAATTTCAGGTTCTGCTAGAGAATATCCAAGTACCACAAGACGTGGAGGTGCACTAAGAAAAGAGCTGGAAACATGGGAAGATTCCATGGTCAGGCACAGATTCAGAATTCAGGTATTGGATTGTAAGGCGTATCCAATAGAAGATACAGACTCGACTCACAATTTAGTAAGGATTATATGTAGACTGAAGTTTGAGCCACTCATTCGGAAGAAGCAAAGTAGAAGTTTGCCGCGATAGTTCTGTAGTGGAAAATTATATGATGCTTTTGGAGATCGCTATGGATGGGGTACTCCTGTAAAGAATGTCCCAGTAGGAAATTCAGTTGAAAAGGATTGGACATCTCTAAAAAGGGCAACCGCTGTCTGCCAGACTGTCAGACATCGATACAAGGTAGGTAACTCTGAAGAAACCCTGGGTTACAGAAGAAATACTGAAACTGATCGACAGAAGGAGGAAGTTCATAAATGTTCAGGGTTATTTGATAATGAAATAAAGAGAAAGTGCAGGTCAGCCAAGGCAAAATGGTGACAGGAATAATCTGAAGGAGCGGTAGAAGAAATTATATTCACAAGGACTGACTCAACATATAGAAAAGTTAAAATAACTTCCTTGTAATTAAAAACAAGGATTCAAGTGGAATTCCTTTGTTACATGCAGATAAAACAGCGAATAGGTGGAAAGAGTGCAATGAAGCCTGTATTAGGGTAGGACTGCTCTGCTGACTTGATAGAAGATGGAAGTGATGTCGATAAGGGACACGTAAAAATTTCAGCATTAGAATCAGAATTTAAATCAGCTCTGGAAGACTTGAGATCAAATAAAGCAGCTGGGATACAAAAACATTCCTACAGAATTTCTAAAATCGTTGTGGGAAATGGCGACGAAAAGACCATTCAGGTTATTGTGTAGACTCCTATGACACTGGTGACATACCATCAGACTGTCCGAAAAAAAGTCGTCCACACATTCCCTAAGATAGCGAGGACAGATGTATGCGAAAACTATCGCAGAATCAAGTTAACATTGCGTGCATCCAAGCCGCTGACATAGTTAATGTACAGAAGAACGGAAAAGAAAACTGTGGCTGTATCAGATGACGATCGGTATGGCTGTAAGTATGGTACAGGTAATAGAACTGCAGTTCTGACTTCGCGCTGCATACATGAAGGAAGACAGAAGAAAAATCAAGATATGCTCGTAGTTCTGGAAGAAGCGTCCGACGATGTGAAATGGTGAAAGTTCCGAGAATAATAGAAGTAAGTTACAGGGTAAGACGGATTATATACTATAATCTTAAGGACCAGGAGGGAGAGAAAGATTGGAAGACAATGAACAAAATACTCGTATACGAAAGGGTGTAAGGCAGATTTCGCTCCTACTGATCGATCTGTACTTGGAAGAAGCAATGTTGAAAGGTTCAAGAGTGTGATGAAAATGAAGGGTGAAAAGGTATCAGTGACAAAATTCGCTGATGAAATTGTTATTCTCAGTGAAAGTGAAGAAGAATTAGAGGATCAGTCGAATCTAATGAATAACGGTTACAGATTATGAACTGAGGATAAATGAAAATAAGGCAAAGAAATGAGATGCAGCAAAAATGTGAACAACGAGAAACTTAAGATTGATGGTCATGAAGTAGGCGAAGTTAAATATCCGACTAGGACAGACAAAGGTGGAATTCCTATCCAGGAGCAGTCTATTGGTATCAAACATATGCCTTAATCTGAGAAAGAATTTTCTGATAATATATGTTTGGAACATAGCATGGTGTCATAGTGAATCATGGACAGTGGGAAAACAGGAACAGAAGACAATCAGGGTCTCCGTCTCTGCGGGTGCTCCCGTGCTCGCGGACCACACGTCATCCGCTCCCCTCACCCCACCAACCAGAAATGTTTGTATTATGCAGTCTCCGAACCCCCCCCCCCCCCACCACCACCACCACCACACACACACTCAAACACACACACACACACACACACACACATAAACACACAAATCGAAATTATTTAGGTGCTCGGTATAAACACAACATGGGCAACAAAAATGAAACAGAATAATTAAAAAACAGAGTAAGCGGGAAAAACTGAAAGCTGTCAGTTCTGCTCTCGCGTTGTTCTTGCAAGTATGGCGTAGCGGTTTTCCGTACTCCGGAAACAACTGACAAGTGCTTAGCACTACTCTGCTGCGGAGACATCATGAAAATGATTTCAACCGCCTGCTTTGCGTCGATAGATGTTCACTGACTCAGCAACGTTCTTAGTGGAGTAGTAAGTTTTAGTTTGTTTTTTATTGCGTATTACAGATTCAATACAATTGTTTACTGTCACCATTTATTTTGTTTATTTCTTTGTTGTACTTAATTTTTGTAATGCATAAAGTCATTGTTCGCTCATCAGTGAATAAAAGTGATTCGGCTACGACATTTCCTGGCAGTGGTTGAGATGGCTCCGATCCAACTGCTTTATCGAATTAAAAATGAAAACTGGTTACGTTCGTGGAGGCCGTTCTTTCAAACGACTGTGGAAACACGAAGATAAGTGAATGCTGTGTGACAAAAAGTGTGGCAAATTGTTTTACTCTGTGTACGATGAAATGAGTTCCTTTTGCGAAGAAAACTAAACTAGACGAAGATACGATAAAAGCATTCGATCACGTCGAGTTTTGTGCTTGGAACAAACATTAGAGTGGCGTACTTATCATGAAAAGTTGAAATTATCATATTTCTTGCAATACTTAGTCTCAGAGGGTAAAGTGGGAGAATGAAAGTCTGCAAGAGCAGCTCTGTTGAGTGTTATCTACACTGCTCTGTGGCACAGTGCATCGGTTTGTAATCCGTCTTGTACAGTTGAAAATGTAATTATAATCGATTGCTAGTGTTAGTTTTTGAACATAACTTCAATATGTCCTCTTAGCTTCGGCGTTTATAGCACAAATGGCTACCGGAAAATATCTCAGACGAAGTAAGTCGTGTTGTGGCTCACGATCTCCGTAGTTTCAGAAAGGTTGTAATATGTTGACAATACTGTTCGACAATCGTGGATGAAAATATTGACACGAGAAAATCTACAAAAAAAAAATCTGGAGTATCAAATATTAATTGTATTTTTTACTTTTGGTTCTCATTCACATACTTTTTCCATACATGTGCTGTGATTCATTTGTCACTTATAGCTATTTTCCTTAGTTATCATGAAATCTAAAGCATTAATCTAATTTAACTTCTTGTTCTTGAAACCGGACGCCAAATTTCGTAACTCATATTTTAATAAGAATTATGTTTGAGTTAAAGGGATTTGTACAAAATTTCACTGTCTTAAGACTATTAGTAATGTTACCAGCGACAAGTAGCTCCTACTGTTATTCTATAAATTCCAGTTAGTTGTCAATTTCATTTGTAAAACGACTCCCAGCGTTCGAAAAATATGGATAACGATCTTATGCAATTATTCACACGGTCACTATCGGCAACTACAAGCATTTACGGGACAGGTGTGGACTACTGGTGGCGTCAGTTTGCGTTATGATTCACTAGCTGCTGCGCCTGCACAAGATGTCATAACGTTTTCATCTCAGCCGAGACAGCTGTTTTTCTAGGTACTATCAGGAGTTCAACAGAACGGAAGAGAATTGAACCAATATTTATGTGGTACTACAGACGAATGTTGAAAATTAGGTGGAATGATGGGGTAAGGGATGAGGAGGTGTGTTGTGTGCTGTCCTTAGGTTAGTTAGGTTTAAGTAGTTCTAAGTTCTAGGGGACTGATGACCATAGATGTTAAGTCCCATAGTGCTCAGAGCCATTTGAACCATTTGATGAGGAGGTTCTGCACAATATAGGAAGTGAATATGTGGAAAACACTGACAAGGAAAAGCGACAGGATGATGTGACATCTTTTAAGACATCAGGGAATAGCTTCCATGGTACCAGAGGGAGCTGTACAGGACAAAAACTGTAGAGGAAGAGAGAGATTGGAATACATCCAGCAAGTAATTGAGGACGTAGGTTGCAAATGCTACTCTGAGATGAAGAGGTAGGCGCAAGAGAGAAATTCGTGACAGGCCGCGAAAAACCAGTCAGAAGACTGATGACTCAAAAAGAAAAAGGTTAATTACGTGGGGTTGAAACCAGTTGGCGGTATAATAATAATAAATGCGATTAAGACTGTTTTTGAATAATTGATTAATCATACTAATCGCTGCTTCATCTCCACAATCATGTTGTCCAAAAATCTAGTTCAAGTGGGCCACCGAAGACGATGTTATCAAACGTTTACTTCGTTTGTTTTCCTAAAATGTAACAATAAAGCAGTTCAAAGTTCGGTCGTGAGACGGTGTTAAAAATCGAGCTCGAGCCAACGGTGAAGAAACTACTGCGCTATTGTCTATGCTAGGAGAACAACTGGCACTATTTATATCTGTAGGGCAGCTTGAAATTCGGCGCAATGTCCTTATCGGCCAACTTCAATGCTAATTAACTCGAAAACATCGCAATACATAAAGATAATATCTATTACTTTTATTACTATAACAATATTTGTTCGTGCCAATCCAAATCTCAGTCTATTTCACGAAAACACCAGCTGCGACAGTGAAGTTTGATAGCGGTGCTAGTTCTGCACCAAATGTTCACTTCTGAGTCAGACAAATTTTTCCGAATGATTGGTGACATGCTGGAGTAGTAGAATGCAGAAGTCTACATTTCAGGTGTCCAGGAAACGTACCTCCAAGAAAACCACCTCCCCGTCATCACCTAAAGAAGCGAGTTAGGTAGCTGTGCCCTGAACAGAATGAACCGGGACGATGTTGGAAAGCAAAAACATCCCCTTCGTAGCATTCCGTGACCCTTGGTCTTGACAGCCATCCAATCCCTCTTCAGGAGATATTTAACATTACACTACTGAAAAGATTTGTCTCTTACAAGCATAATCTGTTAGCACCACGTCTCGAAATTCCTAAAACAAAAATCCGCTTTACGTTGCTCGATGACGGTTGTACCTTTGTCTTATTCGGCACTGGTGAATCCATAAGTCGCTACAGCCTGCTGTACTTCTGCACGGTCGGGTCGCAATACCACCGCCTACGTTGGTAAACATACAATACGCACTCACAGACAGCAGATGGCAGTACTAGCATTGCACGGTATACAATGCGTATCGGGGTGACGCGGAAACAGTGCAGTGTTGTCATAATGCGGAAACGGAGGGATTTCTTTGACGTCCCAAGGGGCTAGTCATTGGCTTTCAGGCCAAGCATGGAAGCATTTCCGAAACGGCTAAGTCTGCGAACTGTTCGCGTGCGCTGTGGTTAAAGTGCTCGGTGAATGGCAGAATGGCGCTGTCCAAAGCCGACCACGAAGCGACTGTGGTGCACCACGAGCCATAGATGACGGTAGTGAACGACGGCTGTTGGGATGTAACGTGCGAACACGAGAACAACCGACCGATCAGATGAAGGCCTCCGCAGCAGTCACCATGTTCATCCACTCCAACTTAATGCTGTTCGTCGGCGACGAAAACCCGTAACGGGAAATCCTCTGAGCGGTGGCAGTAGGCATTTTCAGGTGAATCACTTTTTCTGCTCCAGCAGGCAGATGGCAGTTGGCACGTACGGCATGAAACGTTTGAAAGGGAACACCCTGTAACAATAGTCGGAAGGGTCCAGGCTGAAGGAGAGTGCTTTCTGGTCTGGGGAATGTTTTTGTAGAATCCTCTAGGTGATCTCGTCATTATAGAAGCCACAATGAATCAACACAAGTATGCATCTGTCCCTGGGGGCCATGTACACCCCTGTAAGCTGTTTGTTTTTCGTTGGTACGACAACACGTAACAGCTAGACAATGCAGTGTACCACAAAGTTCGTAGTGGACGAGTTTGGTTCGAAAAATACCACGATGAGTTCACAGTATATACCTGCTAACCGTACTCCCCTACTGTAGATCCAATCACGCTGTGGATCCCGTACCGAGAAAGTTAACGCAGCTGACCACAATACTGGAGTTACCATGACACCCTATTCCTAACCTCAATGACTCTCTTCCTGCACCTCCTGCTGTGTTCTGCTCTGTTAAAGGTGTTTAATCAGGATTTTGACAAGTAAATTTTAATTTCAAAAACCAACAGCCTCAGTTGGCAAAGTTTACCTAGGTTTCAGCCGGGATAAACCAATCTTCTTCAGAATAAAAGTAACTACCGTTTGTCCACAGTGGACATCATCAAACTAAATCTACAATTCCATAAACTATCGTCAGACTGTAAAAACTGATCTGAAACTGCCTCAGCCCCATTTCTCGACCGCGATGCAGCATCCACGAGTGTTGCACTGGAACGGACCGTATCGTCAAGAGGCCCGCCTAGGCGGACACAGTACCTTGCGCCTGCGCGTAAACTGTGTGATGGGTACTCCTGACCTTGAATTTACTAGTAAAGTGAAGTAAAATAAAGGTACAGCTTAGGAAAAGGGCGTATATGTTATCCTGTGCAGAAAGTACTTAGATCGACTGTCTTAACATTTATGAAGTATTTGTTGGTATTGATATGAGGAAGACAGCACGTGCTTACAACGTATGGCCTGTCTAGCAAAATTTTGTGCTTAATCAAAAAGTTTAATCATCTGAAAATAACTTAGGAGTGGGAGGAATGTGAAACCAACATCTTCATTATTATGACTAGGTCTAAAAATTTTTTTGAGACGTAAATGTTAATCATTTGCTTAGCTATGGTTACAATCCATGAACGTCCTATTGACTTAGCACACAATTGGTCATGACTGAACCTATGATCAAGTCTACATCTAACCTGTAACATCCTGCAATACGGGCCACAAAAAATAGATAGTCATTATTCAAGATTAGTATATCTGACCTGAAATGGTTTAGAATCAAGTCAAAATAAACTAATGCACGTGCCTGATAAAGCTGCATGACGAAGTTACGGTTATGAGTTACAGAAAACTACTGAGGCTGTTAGTTTTTAAAATTAAAATTAATATTATACAGTTGCTGACGGGGCCGAGAAATGTTGAAAATATTTAAATTTTGACAGGTGGTCACATTAATATTTGTGTCCAGTGGATGCATTGGAGTAAAGTGATAAATCCTTCATTCGGCAAAGGTGATGACGTTCTTTGAAGAAGACATGTGAATTGGGTGAACACAGCTAGTTGGATAACTGTAGGCAAGCTGACGTCATTGCATGTGACGTTCAAGTGCACGAGTGGGGGACCTCGGGAAATATGCTCCTATACATTAAATCATTTACGCTGTGTAGTCTATCTTTTACGTAAGTTTTGCAGAATAGTGTATTTGTGTGGCAATCTGAATATCCTGGAAGTTCACTGATTTTATCCGTATGCTAGTGCCGCTGTCTCCATTACAAAAAAAAAAAAAAAAAAAAAAAAAGGCATAATGTGGACGAGTGAGGAATGGTCTTCATTCCGGCAATCGATATGCTGCTAATTCCTCCCGTTACACTTAGACACGCCGTCCTCTGCAACTTCTTGAGGTCCTTAGCTGTAACTCCTACTTTATTCCACCCTTCTGTAACAGCATTAGTTATACGCCTCATAGCAGAAGTGGGTATCCAGTATATGCTCTTGGGACTTGGACCTCAGTTATTTCCCACGGACCGTAATAGTGAACATAAGAGCATTTTCCATCTTAGAACTTATATCCGAGAAACCCATGTTAGTTTCGCAATCATCCCTTAGCACTTCAGTACGCCTTCCACTGAAAGAATTTTGTCGAAAGGCTTAGCCTACCAGCCCATGTCCTGGATATGTTTACTCATGGACAGTTTTACTGCGACTGGCTATTAGATCCTCTTCCTGTTCCTTCCATAATTTTTGTACAATGTTAAAACCGGATTGTGCCTTTCTTCTAACTGTACTTTCAAATTTGCTAAATATTACTATGGCTAAATCTCTGTCAAAAGTAAAATCTACCATTTAAATCCTTAATGAGTTCATTCACTGTTCGAATCCACAATAGCGGGACATAACACAACCCTGCTGGCAGGCAGTGGTGAAGTAGGTCAGTCAATCTTCATGTGCAATATTCTGGATTCTGAATATCGTCCATAACCTGCCAATCAGCTTACATATAATGGTCTCAATGCCATGCTCTTATGCAGCTCTAACAATGCATTGGAAGGTCGTATTGCTAAAAAGGCACTCAATATCCAAAACGAGGCAGAGAGCAATTTCTGGAAAATGTAGGACTTCTTCTATCTCCCCTGTAAGGTAGTGAGCTACTGTTTTGTATGATTTACCTGCTAGGTATGAATGAATGTTGGCTTCCATTCAAAGGGACTTCAGTTAACCTTCTTTCCATAACGTGCAAATTAACCCGTTTTATAATTTCCTTATTCTTGATATGATCAGTTTTCCCTAGTTTTAGAATTTAAACAATACTCATAGTCCTACAACAATTTGAACTGATTTCGGGTACTATACTGACTTCGAAAATTCTACATAGGAATCTGATCTATTTTGGTCTTGCACTCTGTAGCAGAGCCTTTCCATCTGGGCACAGTGGCCAGAACAGAGACACGTTACATCGGCCACGGAAGTTTCTTGAAGCCACCATATTCTTTGGCAGATTCCCAGTTCTCCTGAATGTTACCTGTAACCCTGTACCTCGCTGGGATTGAATCCTGGAATGCGTTACCTGTCACACTGCCGGGAGGGAAGTAAGTCTTGAGGAGCACATCAAACTTCTCATGTGCAATCCTTGTACAACCATCCTCCTTCATTAGTATGCCTCTTGAAATTGACGGTGTTCTGGTGAGGATTGTGGGAAGTTTGGCTTCACCTGCTATAATTTACACCTGCTCATAAAATACCTTCCATAATAATTGTTTCTCTTGCTCAATAAAAACACTGGATTAACTGAGGGCATCTCAACATTTCACCCTTTGTCCTTTCCTTCTTAGCTGCTTTCTTCGCAGTTGAGGGTTATTACTCGAAAAAGGTACATTCCTGTTTGTGCACTTAATTATGATAGAACATTTTTCATTGTACAAGGTCACAAAGACAGACCTCCCTTCTTCTGCCACGTTCTGAAAAGCTACTAGACTTATTATCGAAATTTTAACGTGAGGTAAGCGTGAGATTAGATCTTTCCTATGCGGGTCGCAGCCTGTTTTCCTAGGATTTCTATAAACCATGGCCTGTTTATCATCTACTGCAGTCCCAATGAAGTGATCAGATAAATATAGGTTCATCGTGATATGCCATTATAAGATATATCTACCCATCAAAGTAGATCCAAAACCTACATAAATCAATTATTCCCTTCTTCTGTTCACGGATGTATGTACCTTACCCCTATTCCAAACGACTAGATTGATCTCCATTCGGTATTTAAGTAGGTAGTCACCTGTGCTGTTGGCATTGCAGCCAACAACCAGTTGATCATCCATGAGCAATCAACTATCAGTGTCCTCACTTCCTTTTAAGGAGGAACACCGTCCATGCAAGGGAGTCCAGTAGAATTTCCCTCGTGTTCGCACCCAAACACTATTTCATCCTCATAGTCACTAAGTCCCTAGAAAGGAAGTTCACCTTCGGTTTGAATGAACTTCCGTTTTTAATATAATATGAGGTATTTAGGTGTCTGCCATAAACCAGCTTATCTGTAGTTACTCCAAGTCATGGTAAGCCCTCTTTATGTAAAACACATTTCTGGGTGAGTGCTATATCCAACTCCTGTTTTCCCACATTGCGACTCAGAATCGAAGATGCCAAACTAATACGTTACAGGTTTATCTGGAACATTTCAATTCGCCACCTTGCCGCTTCTCATATCCTTAATCACCGTGACGGTAACCTATGAGAATCCTAAGTACGGTTTCCGGTCGTGTACTCTTACTTCATTCAGGGATTTCATAACGACTTCCACTACTGCGAATTGGCGACTTGATGCTTCTTTCCGGTTTATATTTATCCCCGTCGAAACTTCCTTGCTCTGCGCCTGTAATTTCGAATTGGGTCTTTCGAGAAAGGTCCTTAAGCAGACAAGATGTCCAGAACAACCTCCTTGTGGTCCTGAATAGTGCCTCTGCAGTCCTGACCAGCAGCTTCACATCATCCTGTGGAGATATATTGGGCACGGTCCCCCCCCCCCCCCCCACCAACAGACAATAATGATATTAGAGCACCTACGTCCTGACAGACCCTCCTGAATTCGGCGCTTTTGCATTCTCCACAAATTTTCAGCGAGAGCCGTTTGAATTATCTCTTTCAGCTGTGTGGTACTCAGCACACATGTTGGTACTCTATTTGGATTGTTCCCATCCATAAAATCGAGACTGCAGCATTAACTATCTGTTTCCCTGTTATGTGCCTCGGCATTTTCTGGATATAGTTATCCTCGGACGTGGGTGTAATAGACTTCTCTGTCCCATTCTCGTCTTGCAAGTGGAATGGGGCTGTTTACCCCTTTCACTCTGCCATAGTCTTTTCTTGGTGGTCTTCGGTTCAAATCATTTTAATTCCATTTGTTGT
Source organism: Schistocerca piceifrons (assembly GCF_021461385.2). Classification (NCBI taxonomy): domain Eukaryota; kingdom Metazoa; phylum Arthropoda; class Insecta; order Orthoptera; family Acrididae; genus Schistocerca; species Schistocerca piceifrons. The sequence goes on from NW_025728290.1 coordinate 5,708,445, forward strand.
TTTCAGGAAGTTTTGCCTTCCTTTAATCTTCGTTCTCTTAGAAGTGTGCTTCTCTTTGTTAGAGACAGGTATTCGACCTGGATTTGCTGGAGCTTCTCAATGTCGTTTTCCATTCCTTGGACTGTTCTGTCGTCCGATCCAATTGCAGAACGGCTTCCATCAGCTCAAAACAAAAAGTTCGGTTATTCAAAGTATCAAAAAGCCCCACAGTTTTTAAGTTAATTCATGTATGCTCCATCTTACGTCCCACGAGAACTCGGGATGTGTCACACTAATACCGGGGATACCACATTGGTGCAGAGTAATGACTCAGGGAGTTCGCCCAGTATCCTGAAGTCTCGCTTCACGACATAGATTCACATCTGCCACTCATCATTTGGCAATGATCAAATCGCATCTTGCGTTAACCTTCCTATAGTGTTTCAAAGAGAAACACACATATTGTGAATGGGTCAGTCAGACTTGCTGATAAGAAAAATGTACTCTTAAAAGGCACTTCGAAGTATCATTTGTAGATGGTTTTCTATGTAGAAAAAAGACATTGGAATTTATCAACATTTATTGAACACAATTATTACAAAATAAAGTTATTTAAAAAATTTAATTGAAAATTAAATTATTGTTACATGTAACTTCAAAAGACTTTTTTGTAGCAAAACACACATTAGAGCTTAAATTTCAACTTTTGTTGCAGACAATTGCAAAATTTGACTTTGAGGAAACATATTGAACTCAATGTCCACCCCTATCGCATTAACTTATCCAGTTGTTGCAGTACATGTTTGCCTTCTCTCGGCAGTGGAATGATTGACATCTACTGCACTTTTTGTTTGTCTTTCGGCCTTTCTTCGGTACATACTCTTTACACACGACCCTATTCCGTCCTTTTGCTCCTGAACTCGTTCCTGCAATATTCTCCAAACTAACTTTGATCTTGTTAAAAAAAATTTCTCATTCTTTCCTCTCGCATTTGTTTTGGTAGCTCATATTCAAATTCTCTTAGTAATAACCGCCTTCTGAACAATTTATTTTGATTGCAATCTGGATTGATAAGTAGATAAAACAAACAGGAATTTATTGCAGCAATATCTAGCACGCTATAGAACAAACAAACAGGCCGTCGTTTGGTACATCTTTTGAAGGAATAAGTGCTGGGGAGTTTATCTGTTGTGTAAGTCATCCTTTCGGGCTGATGCAATGACATATTACTTCAGCCTCCTTATGCCTTTCTAAAGACAAGCTACAGTCATGGTGTTTGGTAGACAGTAATAGAATAGCTATAATTTCCTTTTTGGCTCGTACGAAACCAAACTTACACCCCTCTGGAACCCAAAGACGATTGAACGTACTGGTGCTGTATTGCTTGGTTGCATTTCGTCAGGAATCTCAGAATTGTTCTTTCTGAAAGTTCCTACTCATATTACATTTTTCTTAGAAGTTTCTTGGCCAGATTATACGCCGTAGAGAAATTATCTGAGGTAATGTTTTCCCCAATTTCCTCATCATCTTCAACAAGCCTCAAAACAACTTTTGTTTCTCGGGGTCCATTTTCCAGCTTTCCGGTGTATACTTCTGCCGCACTAACATATGCTGTTTTTACGTCAGAGATCAATCATAATTTTACCTCATATTTTCCTCCGGTTTTTGAAGGTATATACTGCCGGAAGGTACGTCTTCCTCTGAATGGAACCAATTTCTCATTCACTGTGACATCTTCGTAAGGAACGAACATTTTCGGCAACTGTTCCAGAAACATTTCAAAGAGAGTCCTGGTAGCAGACAGTTTATTATGACGTGACCTAGCTGGTCGACCTTTTTTGTAGTCAAATCTGAGAAATCTGTTGACCGTATGGAAACGCTGAAGTGACATCGTTGCGGACCATTCCTGCTGTTCCATAGCTCTTTAAGAGATTCTCCATTAGGTCTGTACACACTAGCGAATATAAGATGATCCAAGGAAGCCTTCAGTTCCTAACTTGAATTAGGAGTGGAAGTCACATTTTTGACTTGTGATACCGATCTCATTTCTCTGTTGGTTTCATTCAAAATCACTATCATCATCTCTTCAGTGGTAAACAGTAGAAATGATGATACTTTCGTTTCGTCAATCCGTTACAGAGCAAACCTCATAGGTCTAGGAGCAGGGTGGTTAAATGTTTGCAGATATAAAATAAAAATCTAAAACAAAGAAAAATAAACTGAACCAGAATTAACTACAGCGCATTAAAATAAATTATAAACAAACTCAATAAAACCTAAACCTGACAATAAATAAAGAGTAACAATATACTGAATACAAACCCCAAGAACTTATGCTTGATAGAGGTATTCATCTCCTTTGACAGTCACACAGAGGAAGTAAAAGGATAACCATGGGAAATCCTGTCCCAGCATCGCGTTCTCCACCAAAACAATCACTAATGGCTGGACCTAGTTCCGAACCCAGAAACACAAATATGAGAGCCCAGCCCATTAATTGCTAGACTAAGATACAGTGCAATAATAAACATAGTATACCCATAAAATGCAATTTCGTATAGTACACTTATTACGCTCACCTTGCTCTTGACTATGTTGGAAGATTTGTAGACTAATTGTGCCATTACTCCTCCAACTACATCAGTTTCTTTAGACAACGATACACCGCCTTTATCTACTTCACAATCACATCAATATCCTCACAACCAGCTGATACGTCATCATCATTGTTTGAACCATCAAGAAAATCTAGAAAATTCAGGATTAACGACAGAATCATCTACCATTTCATCATCTGACTCATTAAAAAGCCTTTGTAACTGATAAGCTCATAGGAAATTTCAACCCATTTTGGCACACAAATTCAGGCTAATGATGTAGTTGATATACTTGTACCTAATCCTACAAATATAACAATTTGAAATGCGTCTGAACCATTGTAGACCATACAGTGACAACCACATTTATTTCAAATAAAATCAGAATTGACAATTATACCTGAGTCTAAACGACCCATTCACAATTTGTGAGACAAAATTGTGTGTCTCCGAAATTATTCTATATTTTATAATAAAACTAAGGATTAACTAACGTCCTGTTAGAGTATAAATGTTAATCACGGTTTTCAGTTAATTTTAGTAAACTAACACAGTCTGTGAGATCCACTCACAGTAAAAAGGTTAAGCGGCCAGTGTTTTAGGAAAAGAACAATGGGAAAAGAAGCAGGGAGCAATAGGGGGTTTTCAGACGTGTGTCGTGAGGTTCATCCATTGAGACCTGTCTGGCTAGGGAGAGGCTGCCAGCAGCCATGGTCAGCCTTACGACAGGAGAGTGACATACTATTAAAATTTATTTATTTACTAGTCAATTCTAACACATAATATACATCTGTGTATAAGTGTTCCTCCAAATCTCGTCATATTATGTAAGTTTTATTGCCTACTTGGTAAAAGTTCTGTCCCAGTTTACGGTATTTCATATTTCGTTACTTCTACAAAATATTTACGTCTCGGGTGGAAGGACCTTTTGGGAACAACTCAACAAAGAAAGTAAATAAGAAAGGCGAGATACACTGTAGGTTTGGTTTGTGTTCTCGTTCAAAATGGGCATGTAATACAGCGACCTACATAAAATAATATTGGAGTGTACGCTACTTCTGTGTCTCCATCCTGCTTCTTAGAAGCAAATACGATGATGCAGCTGTCCTAACCAATCTTCGGTTGCTGGGTAATGGGTATGTAACATTAACTGCTTCTCATCTACTGAATGTGCTTTCACTCAACCTGAGGGCCAAAAGGTGAGCAAAAGGGTGCTGTAGGTAGTCACTACGGACACGAAAGCAGCAATGAGGCTCAGCCGCACGGTGAGAACTCCCAGCAGGTTCGCCACTGGGCGTCCAGAGGACACCTGCCGCGCCAACAGCCGCAGCTCGCGGTGGACAGCGCCGCCCACACGCCGCCCTTCCAGCAGCAGCTGCGAGCACAGCCTCTGCGTGCTCCTCGCTTCTGTCCCCACACAGTGGGCGGGCACGACGAGTATCGTCAGATGAGCAAGACTGAGGAACATACTCAGATTCACTTGCCAGCTACTGATATTACTCACAGCTAGGAACGATAATTTAATTCCAAGGAAGTATACCTGAACAGCCACAAACATTGACATTGATACGAAGTATGAAACTAGAAAAACCTCATGAGCAGAGGCAGCTAATTCTGACAATTCACAGAGTTTTGCATGCACTAGTGTGAGGGTTCGCACATAGGCTTGTACACTCCAAAGATTTCTAGGGTGTGACTGTAGACTCCCTCTGTACAAAGGCTGTTTCTTTACAAAAATGTTACCATTATATGCAACGTCGTTACTTATATTGCGAACGCAAACATTCAAAAGTGAAAGTCTGTACCTAATCACAAATTGTAAATTTGCAAATCTCAAAAGTGACAAAGTGTTAGCAATAAAACCACCCACAGTAAACATTAGGCTCAACCTATGGTCATGAGATTTAATAATCGTCAACATTGGTAAGTAGTTTGAACAACTGTAAAAAAATAGCAAAACCAGTTGTAGTTTTACTATCTCCTTCTCACTTGTTTTCACAGGACCAATATGAGTCATCAGAAGTTTGTCACATGATACTATCAACTTAACCATTGTCTCATATTTTTGTGTATTGAAGAAAACATCTGACACTATCGAAACTAACGTCATCATTGACAAACTCACTAAACTGAAAAGTGTTATGACGTTCACTATAGACATTGTAGGGTACGGTCTGCAGTAGAAGTGTGCGGAGAAATACCCAGAAATCAGATGTGATATGCTGGTGAGAGTTACAATAACTAGATCCGATTTTAATTTCTTCACAGATCCAGTTTTCATATCAACCGTAAATGGCATGAGACCAAGCAACTTGCATGTGAAGTGGAATGGCTTGGTGGCGAATAGAAGTGCCTTAGTGTTTCCTGGCAGCAATGGGTGAGATTCATTCGCTGACATCACCTGCAAAAGGGAAGAATAAAAAAAAATACACAGTACTTATACTTCACAATAACACCTATTTTGTAGGTAGTATTGAAACAGTTTTCCGATTTCTAGGCCATCGTCAGATAACCTGACTAAATAGGAAGCCAATAAATCAGCGGCAGTTTATAGAAGTACATGACATTTTGGAAAGATGTAGCGAAACAAAAACACAAATATAATGAATTTAATACCTAAGATATGAATGAACATGTTTTATATTACTTTATAGTGAAAGATCTAAAGTATAAGAATCTACAGGCAATTAACGGCACACACTTGAGGATCGTCACAGAGTAATATGTTATATAAACAAAATAACTAATGTATGAAATGATCGCATTCGTAAAAGTGGTAGCAGAGCGGATGAAAGAGTCAGTGGAATGTGGAGAATAACAGTTATACAATTCATTGAAGTGGAACCAACATATCTAAAAATTGTAATCATGTAAACTGGACACACAAATATTGGTTCAGGTAAAATGTAGGTAATGAAGATGTGGATTAGAATCCAAGAATAATACTCCTGCTGACAGAAGAAAGGAGAAAGTACACAAACGTTCAGGTAAACTATGTGATCGAAAGTATCCGGACACCCCCAAAAACATACGTTTTTCATATTACGTGCATTGTGCTGCGATCTTCTGCCAGGTACCCCTTATCAGAGACGTCAATAGTCATTAGACCTCGTGAGGGAGAAGAATGGGACGCTCCGCGGAACTCAGGAGCTTCGAACGTGGTCAGGTGCTTGGGCGTCACTTCTGTCATATGTGTGTACGTGAGATGTCTACAATCCTAAACATTCCTAGATCCATTCTTTCCGATGTGGTAGTGAAATGGAAACGTGAAGAAAGACGTACAGCACAAAAGCGTACAGGCCGACCTCGTCCGTTGACTGACAGAGACCGTCGACAGTTCATAATGTGCAAGAAGCAGACATCTGTCCACACCATCACACAGGAATTCCAAACTGCATCACGATACACTGCAACTACTATGACAGTTAGGTGGGAGGCGAGAAAACTTTGATATCACGGTCGCCGGTTAATGCCAAACGACGCCTCGCTTAGTATAATGACCATAAACATTGGACAGTTGAACGGTGAGAAAACGTTGTGTGCAGTGAAGAATCATAGTACATAACGTGACGATCCGAGGGTGTGAGTATAGCGAATGCCCAGTGCACGTCATCTGCCAACGTATATAATGCCAACAGTAAAATTCGAAGGCGGTGGTATTATGGTGTGGTCGTGTTATCCATGGAGGGGACTTGCACCTTTGTCGTTTTGCGTGGCACTATCACAGCACCGGCCTAAACTGATGTTTTAAGCACCTTCTTGCTTCCCAACGTTGAAGAGCAATTCTTGGATGGCGATTGCACCTTTCAACACGATGGAGCACCTGTTCATAACCCATAACGCATAACGCTAAGGGTGGGCCAACACAATATTGAATTCCAGGATTACCGCTGGAGGGTGCCATGATCTTGTAAGTCATTTTCAGCCAGGTGTCCGGATACTTTTGATCACACAGTGTACAGAAAGAAATAGTGCAGTATTACAAACTAAGATAAGAAATCAATCGGGAATAAACAGTATTTAAAAAGAAATGTCTGCAGGAAAAAAATACGGTACAGAAAAGAAAGGTCAAAATAGCTTCCGGTTAACTTAAAAGCAAACATGTCTAAATTACGAGTGTAAAAGGAACTCCAACGTCAACCACAAACGAAAGCGAATATCAGTGGAAGTAGTACTATGTTTCCTATGTGGATAGAAGGACATAAAATAGATATGCGCACGTAAGGCATTAGGTATTCATTATTAACATCTGAGATTGAAGAACTCTACAGGACATGTGATCGAACGAATCACAAAGCATAGATAACACTCGTTCGGAGTTTCTGAAGTGACTGCAGGAATTGGCAGGCAAATGTTTCTCCAAATTAGTGTGTGGAATCTCCAGGCAGTCATTTGGACTTTCGGAAGAGCGTCAACCACACAGTTCCTAAATGAACAGGGTAAGTAAGTGGCGAGAACGGTTGCCCAGTACGTCTGACAGGACAGGCGTTAAACTTTCTGACCAAATGAGTAGAAAGAATTTTGTGAACCTGCTCCACAGGACAAACGAAACTACGCCACGGCAAAGTAGTGCAAGGCTTTTGAAATTCCCAAAACAATAAGAGCGATATATATGGAATGACGGGTAATGAACAATAAGAACGGTAAATTGAGAGGGAAGGGCGTGAGGCAGGAACACAGTCAACTTTACCAGTGTTCAGTCCTCAAAGTAAAGAATTAACGAAATAAATAAAAGGAAGATTCTAAAGTGGGATTAAATTTCGGGGTGGAAGGATGTCGCACAAGACTTGCGGCTGACATAGCTCTCGTCTCTAATAGGATTTTTTATGTGATGAACTGTCTATTGACTACACTGTTTGAACTGAGAGTAAATCAAAGAAAGACGATCGTGTTAAGCAGTTGTGGAAATGTGATTAGGAGTAAATATAAAATCGATAATGGGGATAACGATGTCGATGAAGTAGAAGCGTTCTGCTAAAGCAAATACGCTAGTATCAAACGTATGTCAATTTGAGGAACAAATCTCTGCGAATGTTTGTTACCAGGACAGCAATCTGTGGAGGTGCAACATGGACTGTGAGAAAACTTGATAAGAAGGAAATGGACGAGTCTGATACTTGTTATACTGAAAGATGCTGAATATTAGATAGACTGATATAAGTATCCAGGTGGTTGCCACAGAGTCGACTAACGGAGCAATATAGGAAAAATAGATTCGAAGATATGAAGATATTTATTAAGATATCAGAGAACATTCTCTATGTTACTATACGATAAAAATTGAAGGGGACGACAGGGATGAGAATAACACAATTAATAACTGGTTTCGTATGGTCCAGATGCCACGCTGTAATGAGCAGGTTGTGACAAAGGGGCGGGTTGGAGAGGGTGGGGAAATCGGATGAGGTCGCGCCATCCAGTGTGCTAACGACCAAACTAAAGATAAAAGATATAACACTTTTATGGATGATAATGGGAACTCCACACCAAGGGTTTGATAAGATTTTGTGCTGTCTTGTCAGTGTCCAGGAAACTTGAATTTTTGGTTAATGTCACAGTCATTAAATATTTCTTCATTCAGTGAAATGCCACTAAATGGTAGATTTACCAAATGAGGAAAATGATTGTTATGATAATTTATTACTGTTGTCAAAAGCAATAAGCCGAAGAGTAAAACTGGCCCAGGGTGCTGTTTATAAACTATATCCAGTTTTCAAAGCGAAGTATCTAGTGAGACTGAATCCATCAATGTGTGTTATCCGTTTCGACTCACGGCAGAGAAATATGAACTTAACTAGCAGAAAGCATTCCAGATTGAGGATCGTTTTGTGAGAGAGGGATGTATGCACGAATCGAATTACTACGAGAGTAAGAGGAAATAAAATTCAAATGTACTAAATAGCAGAGACCTAATCCGCGCGTACTAAAATTTAAATGTATATGACCTGGAGGTAAATGGAGGCGAGTGGATAACTGGTGAAGTTCCTTGTTTCAGTCGAAGCGGCAGGCAAAGACTGGTACTACGTTGTAATGGATGTCGAATATCGTCTCACAGTAGGATATACGGAAGATCATCGTGTATGAGTGTCACTGAAGATCATACTATTCGAGGAAAAGTCAAGGAGAGAAATTCACCCAACAGTGGATGCTAAATAGCTGATGACTGTTGTAACTGTGGTGCTCTGTTTGACATGCTAAATGTGTCAGACAACCAGTCTCAAAGTTTCAAAGTCGTTAGTGGCTTCATAGCTTAAGAGAATTCTAAATTACATATGGTTAGAACGGAGCATGGTATCAGCTAGACTGAGTCAGCAGAGAATTACAGCATGGTCCGAAGCCACCTTCCTCCTGCCGACGGTGTGTGACGTCTGCAGCTCCGTCAATATGTGTGCCTTCTTACGTAGTCTCGAAGAATCGGTGAAATCTGTAGGTGTGCAAATCTTAGGCTATCAATATCACGGTGTAAAGGCAGACACGTTAAGAGATATTATATCCGGAATTAATTAGTAATACGACTTTACGATGATTACACACATTTTGTTTTTATCCTCAAAAGATTTATTCCAAGCGTTAGTGAATAATTATCCCCAGGGTTGAAACATTACTTTAGCCCAACTGCAATGTGTCGCCAATTTTCATGTACGGAACTATTGACTGCATCCTATTGTGAGGGTGTGGAAGTGAATCCACAGCAGAATTTTATATCTCCTTGGCCCGACTGCATAGATCATACATTAACATAAAATAGTTTCAGTACAAGATTCTGTTTGTAAATATGACTGTAGAGCACGAATAGTATGAAGTTATTAAATTGAACTAGTAACTGGCGTGAATTTAAATAACTATAACACCACGAGTAGCAGGTTTGAATTCGAATATATCATGACCGAACCATAAAAAGTTGCTAGAGAAAAAAAGTATCATCTAGATACGAAAAAGAACAATAAAACGTAGTAACCTAGGTGGGGGCATAAAGCGTCTGTCGCTTTACAACGCCAGTCGCTTTCGCCATTTCAGCATGAGGTCATACGAAATAATAAACAGCTAGTTTCACGCTCGCTGGTGGCGAATTCAGGGCAAAAGCTGACACAGTCACGTACCACATGTAACGAAACAGCTCCAAATGCAGTATATATGGACGGTAGCAGAGGGCTAGTAGACTTGCATCTGAACCTAGAGGTAGGATTACAGCGATGGAAACTGGTTCCTCTTCATGATTCGTGGCCTGGAAAAACATCAGTATACGCTCCTGTGTGTTACCTAATCCTAACAGAGTGTTAGGTCTGTGTGACTGTTTGATTTCATAATTAGTTGAAGTATGATGTAGGACAGAAACGTCGTCTGTGTTTTACATATAAGTGGGTTTTTACACACTAGTAGTAACCTAGTGTCTGTGCTTCTCGGCACACTGTATGTAGACAGGTGTTTCTTTAGCTTAGTGCTTCAGGAGACCAGGAAGCTAAGGTCATCAGTCTCCTATTCACTCCCCCCATGGGTGTCCATATTGAGATACTGAGTAAATTTTTGGATGCAAATGGAAGATGGCGTTTAAAATATTGCATGCATCTACATCACATTTACATCGATACTTCCGAAAGCCTCAGTATAGTGTGTGGCGGAGTGTAGGGCAAAGTCAAGTTACTCCGTGATATCAAGTAACTCCGTGATAAACTATATTTCTTGTGTCACGACGTAGCCTCAACTCCAAATGTTCCAAGATTTTGCCAGCAGATGGCAGAAGCATGCAGGACTTTAGGAAGCTCTCAGGCGCTAGCTCTTGGGTGTTCAAGGAAGTTCTAGACATGTGTTCCCTCAGTGTTTTCGTGTTTGCGGGTCACGCACAGGCAGTGGAGTCGCTAGTGAACATACCAGTTTCGTACACGCAAGTGTTCCAGTGTATAAGTTCCATTTTAACACCAGATATGTATTATTCACATATAAAATGTCCTTGTTAGTTGGGCCAAGCGTTGACGGTGTATGACCTTAGCAATGGGTTGGTTTTCCTTAGGTTGGACGCTGAAATGTCTCCAAAGATGAAAAAAGCGGCGCATTCCTACACAGCTCAAACGCTTAAAGAAGCTTTGTGGATGGTGAACAGTGAAGGTTGGACACGGTACAATGATAGCAAACGTTTTGGGATCCCGTGGAGTAAGCTTAAGGATTATCACATAAAATTTCCATCTGATCCACGAAGTGCAACTCTTTCGAAAATTGGAAAGCCATTCATTATGCCACCTGAACTTGAACTAAAAATAGTTAATTATGTATTAACAATGCAGTCTTTGGGCTTCGGACTTACAGTGAACCAAGTGAGAAGCATTGGGTATAGGGTTGCTGAAGCTGCAGCAATCAAGCGTCCTTTCTCAAAAGATATGCAGATGGCTGGCTGGTGGGATGGGTTAAAGCAGCAATATGATTTAAGTCTCAGAACATCAGAAAACCTGTCTCTTGACTGTGCTCCAATGGCAAATCGACCCCATCTTAATGACTTTTATGACAGGATAAAACAGTTAATGAACAAACCGAATTTGGGGACAAGCCGGCACGACCATGGAACTGTGATGAATTGGGGCTGTCTTACGTTCTGAAATCTGGCAAGGTTGTCAGTCAAGTGGGCAAGGAATACATTTACAAACAAAGTTTTGGAGAAAGGGGAACCACGACGACTGTCCTTTGCTGTGTTAGTGCTTCTGGAATGAGCGTCCCACCAATTGTAATTTTTAAAGGGGTAAGGATGAGTGACAAATTTTCTGTGTAATCTATGCCTTCATTAATCCACCTCTCTCTGAAAGGTTGGATAAATGCAGAACTATTTCTGGAATGGTTTCAACATTTCCTGGAGTGCATCCCACCCCATCGACCAATAATATTGTTTATGGACTCACATGAAAGTCATATGATCCCAGAGACGCTGTCTTTGGCAAGTGATAATGATGTCCACATTGTCACATTTCCGGCCCACATAACTCACCTTCTACAGCCTCTTGCGGTTGGGGTTTATAAACCACTGAAAGATTCGTGGCGGAAACAGTTGGCTACATTTATGACTGATCATCCTGGACAAAAACCACTTCGGTATGATTTTAATAGACCCCTCGCTGCGGCTTACCAAGACGCCTTCCAGACCACCACTATCTCCAACAGCTTTGCAAAGACTTGAATATTCCCCTACAACAGAGATGCTGTTTCTGATCATGCTCTTGCCCCTTCCTCTGTTACACAGGGACAGAAACAAGAGTTATCTGCCAACAAGACAGTTACTGTGGAAGATATTCTAAAACTTCCAGTCAGCCAAAAAGAGCGTAAAGAAGTGAAATGTGATCCTTCTGTAAAAAAAAAAATCATTTGCAACAACAAGCCATCAACATCAGGATCAGGCATATCGAAGAAAACAATAAACAAGGCTACTCCTAGGTCTACATCCAGACCACAGAGTAATGATGATAATGGATGTGGTGCATGTGGTGGTTCATATGAAGATGATGCTAAGAAGAAAAATGGAGCCAAACGGATCGAGTGCCAATTTTGTAATGTATAATGTGCCAGAAAGTTTTAGATAGTGTCTATTTTATGTGTGATGGATGTAAGCAATCAGATAGTTATTAATAACAGCTCAGCAGACATAAAACAGGAGCGGAAATTTAGCTTGTGCTTATTTTCTGGAAAATATTTTTTTATTACTATTTGTACAGTAGAATATTTCAAAATTGCCAATAAAAGGTAACATATACTTTTACATATGATTTGAATATTTACATTACATTAAAAACTAGTTTCCAAAGCTTAAAAGGTGCTCTTAATGAAAAATAACATACTATCACTGAGTAACTTGAACACTATCACGCAATTACTTGAATATCATGGCGTTACCTAGTTCTACTACCAAAATTTGTAAGTTAATTGCAAGAAATAACAAGTCGATATTTGTAATATGTATGACAGACATGTTTTTTAGGACATCTCTCTTTCACATGATTCAAATCAAAATAACCGTTGTCTAAAGATCCTGCATTTCTAGCAGAAAAAGCTTAGTATCATGGAGTTATTTGACCTTACCCTACCCTCCACCGCAACAAGTAATTTCCTTTCCCGTTCTACTTGCAGATAAAGCGAGGAAAAAACGACCATTCATATGCCTTCGCATGAGGGCTAATTTCTTTTATCTTTTCTTTGTAGTCCTTATGCGCATTGCGTGATGGTGGCAGTACAATTGGCCTGCAGTCAGCTTCAAGCCCTGGTTCTCTACATTTTTTTTTTCACTGCTGTTTCTCAAAACGAACGTCACCTACCCTCCAGGGATTCCCATTTGAGTTCCCGAAGCATCTCCGTAACACTTATGTGTTGTTCAAACCTACTGGTGACGTATCCAGCAGCCTGCCTCTCATCTGCTTCGATGTCTTCCTTCAGTCCGACCTGGTGCGGATCCCAAGCACTCGAGCAGTACTCAAGAATATGTCGCACTCGCATGCTACATGACGCCTCCTTTGCAGGTGAACCATTCATTGCTAACATTCTCCGAATAAACCGAATTCGACGATTCGTCCTCCCTACCACAGTTCTCACATGCTCGTTCCACCTCATGTCGCTTTGACTGTGTCAGGCAGGACACTAGTAATACTGTGTGCAAAAATTACAGGTTTGATCTTCCTACTCATCCGCATTAACTTAAATTTTTCTACGTTTAGGGCTAGCTGCCATTCATCACACCAACCGGAGATTTTGTCTAGTTGTTTTCTTGTATCTTCCTACACTCACTCAACTTCCACACCTTACCATACATCACAGCATCTTCAGCAAATAACCGCAGACTGCTGGCCAGTCTGTCAACCAAATCATTTAGGCCTATGTATACAGAGAATAACATCGGTGCCATCACATTTCCCTGCGGCACTGCTGACTACACCCTTGTCTCTGATGAACACTCACCATCGAGGACAACATACTGGGTTATGTTACTTAAGAATTGGTAGCCTTGAGGGATGAAATAGTGAAGACAGCAGAGGACAAAGTAGATAAAAAGACGAGGGCTTGTATAGATCATAGGGTAATCGAATAGATATTGAATTTAACTGACGAAAGAAGAAAGTATAGAAATGCAGTAAATGAAGCAGGCGAAAAGGAATACAAAAGTCTCAAAAAAATGGGATCCACAGAAGGTGCAAAATGGCTAAGTGGGGATGGCTAGAGGACAAATTTAAGGATTGTAGAGACTGATAACATATGATAGATACTGCCTACAGGAAAATAAAAGAGATTGTTGGAGAAAAGAGAACCACTTGTATGAATATCAAGAGCTGAAGTGGGAAACCAGCCCTAAGCAAACACGGGAAAGCACAAAGGTTGTCGCGCTGGATAGCGGCATGGTCAGGGACGCCTGGACACGGTACGCGCGACTCCCACCGTAGGAGATTCTAGTCCTCCCTCGGGCATGGGTGTGTATGTTGTATTTCGAGTAAGTTAGTTCAAGTTACGTTAATTAGTGTATAAGCCTAGGACCGATGACCTCAGCAGTTTAGTCCCATAGGAACTTAACACAAATTTAAAAAAAAAGTTGTAAAAAGCTGGACGGAGTGTATAGAGGGTCTATAAACGATGATACACTTGAGGGCAATATTATGAAAATGGAAGAGGACGTAGATGAAGATAAAGTGTGAGATGTGATACTGCGTGAAGAATTTGACTGAGCACTGAAGGACCTAAGTCGAAACAAGAGCACGGAAGTAGACAACATTCCGTTAGAACTACTGATAGCCTTGGGAGGGCCAGACATGACAAAACTCTACCATCTGGTGAGAAAGATCTAAGCCGAAATACCCTCAGACTTCAAGAAGAATATAATAATTCCAATCCCAAGGTAAGAAGGTGTTGATAGGTGTGAAAATTACCGAATTGTCATTTTAAAAAGTCACGGCAGCACAATACTAACACGGATTCTATACAAAAGAAAGGAAAAGCTGGTAGAAGCCGACCTTGGGGAAGATCAGTTTGGATTCCGTAGAAATATAGGAACAGGCGAGGCTGTACTGATATATTATAAGACAGGTTAAAGAAAGGCAAATTTATGTTTCTAGCATTTCTAGACATAGAAAAAGTTTTTCACAATGCTATCTGGAACACTCTCTTTCAAATTCTGAAGGTGGCAAATATAAAATACAGGGAGAGAAAGACTATTTACAATTTGTACAGAAAACATAAGGTAGTAATAAGAGTCGAATGGCGTGAAAAGGAAGAAGTGAAGGCGAAGGGAGTGGGACAGGGTTGAAGCCTGTCCTCGATGTTATTCAATATGTATATTGAGCAAGCAGTAAAAGAAACAAAAGAAAAATTTGTAGTAGGGTTTGAAATCCATAGAGAAGAAATAAAAACTTTGAGGTCTGCCAACAACATTGTAATGCTGTCAGAGACGGCAAAAGGCCTGGAAGACCAGCTTAACGGAATGGACAGTGACTTGAAAGATGGATATAAGATGAACATCAACAAAACCAAAACGAGGATAATGGAATGTAGTCGAATTAAATCAGGGGATTCTGGGGAACTATATTAAGAAATGAGACACTAAAAGTAGAAGATATGTTTCGTTATTTCGGGAGCAATATAACTGATGGTGATCGAAGTAGAGAGGATATATAATGTAAATTGGCTATGGCAAAGAAAGCGTTTCTGAAGAAGAGTAATTTTTTAAGATCCGTATAGATGTAAGTGTCAGGAAGTCTTTTCTGTAAGCATTTGTATGGAGTGTGGCCACGGATGGCAGTGAAACATGGATGATAAACAGCTTAGACAAGAAGAGAATAGAAGCTTTCAAAATGTGGTGTTACAGAATAATGTTGAAGATTAGATGGGTAGATCATGTAAATAATGAGGAGGTACTGAACAGAATCGGGGAGAAAGAGAATTTACGGCATGACTTGAATAATAGAAGGGATCGGTTGGTAGGAGACGTTATGAGGCACCAAGGGATCACCAATTTACTTTTGAACGGAAGTGTGGAGGGCAAAAATCGTAGAGACAGGCCAAGGGATGAATACACTAAGCATCATCAGAAGGATGCAGGTTGCACAAGCTATTCTGAAATGATGAAGCTTGCTCAGGTTAGAGTATCACACAGAGCTGAAACGAACCAGTTTGTGGACTGAAGACCACAAGAAAACAACATGCTAGGTGAGGGGCCAATGCTGAAGACTACTCTTTGTAAAAGCGAACTGGTATTCCATCCGAACCTGATGATTTATTTCCTTTGAAATCTTTCAGTTGTTTCTCCACTCCAGTTACGCTTATTACTATGTCATACATACGGGAGTCTGTCCGACGGTCAAATGATGGTATGTTTGTACGGTTCTCTTGTAGCTGGTGTTCTCATGTTATACGCTAGCCGCCACCCAGGAACTTCTCAGAGGAAGTTTGTAAACATGAAACTTCCTGGCACATTAAAACTGTGTGCCGGACCGAGACTCGACCTCGGGACCGTGCCTTTCGCGGGCAAGTGCTCTAACATCTGAGCGAATCACACACGACTAACGCCCCATCCTCACAGCTTTACTTCTGCCAGTACCTCGTCTCCTACCTCCCAAACTTTACTGAAGCTCTCCTGCGAACCTTGCAGAACTAGCACTCCCGAAAGAAAGGATATTGCGGAGACATGGATTAGCTGAATTCGAGTCTCGGTCTGGCACACGGTATTAATCTGCCACGAAGTTTCATATCAGCACACACTCCGCTGCAGAGTGAAAATCTCATTCTGGGAACATACCCCAGACTGTGGCTAAGGCATGTCTCCGAAATATCCTTTTTTTCAGGTAGCACTTTCCCGCGAAAGGCAATGGTCCGAGTCTCGGCCGGCACACAGTTTTAATCTGCCAAGAAGGTTCAAGTTTGGAAAGGTTGCAACCCTACAACAAAACTGGCGGAGGTAAATACCTAGAAACCATCGTTGACTGGGTGCCGCGGCAAACTTATCCTACCAATGACTAAATGGATGTGGCAGAAAATTCATCACCCTGATGGACAAAGTTGGGGGAAAATGTACAGAGTTGTCGACGCAGGCAGCCTCAAGGGTAGTCAAGGTGAAGAGTCTGGTACCCTTTTGGACGACGGGTGAGAGATGAGTCGTAGGATTATGAGAGAAGTCGACGAATCCAAAAGCGTCTGACTTTGACTTTTGGAGGCTTGTCATTTCTACTGAGTTTTCAGACTTTTGGTCTGCGCCGGCCGAAGTGGCCGTTCGGTTAAAGGCGCTGCAGTCTGGAACCGCAAGACCGCTACGGTCGCAGGTTCGAATCCTGCCTCGGGCATGGATGTTTGTGATGTCCTTAGGTTAGTTAGGTTTAAGTAGTTCAAAGTTCTAGGGGACTAATAAGCTTAGCAGTTGAGTCCCATAGTGCTCAGAGCCATTTGAACCATTTTTTTTTGGTCTGGTCCCTGCATTCATTCAGATTTACCTTGTTACCCTGTGGTATCCTGAGTCAAACGATGCTTACTGTTGTTCAATGCTTGAATCTTTTGGCACCCGCCCGTTTTACCTCGTCTGACACAAAATTCCGAATATAACAGAGACAATGAGGGGGTCATGATCGCAAACAATATATGCATCGTGTACATTAGGAGCTTTCAGGAATCCGCTCGCGGTGAGGACAACAAGCACCGCTTCGGCCACTGTGCAGCGGTTTTACCTGACGAGTACGTTGGGAGGTTACGCGTCACGAGGAATAACTTTAGACGCCCAGAGTGACACCTCCAAAGCTGTGATAGATGCCAACCAATTGACGCTCAGATTCGGCAGGAAGCAAACGCACTCGCAACGCCCATGACTGCACATAACACCAGTTCACGTCGTGTGATGAGATAAAGTGGCTAAAGTCGTGCACTACTTACCTTATTACTGAATTGTGTCCATGCCCAGGCAATTGGTCCTCAATCAATGTCTGTGTTTATAATACTTAGATATTATAAGAAATGTAAATACTCTATATCTCTGTGCTTTATCATTTTAGTTTCCCACATTTTGGCGCCAGGTGTAGGTCCATTATCATTTCATTTCCTTATTTTACTGCAATAAAGTGTGGTTCAGTATTTTATGTAAGTCAGCACGCAGTCCATGCACATTATGAAAACTGGTTGTAAGTATGTACGTCCCACATCTTCTCCATAACCACTGGACCGATTTGAAAGACACCTGGTACACATATATCTCGCTGACAGGCAACAGTCGCTGAGTGGGTGATCGCGGATGGGGGAAAGAAGCATCTACCTATCATATATCGGGAGAAATTACGTCATAAACAATGAGATGCGTGGGAAACTGCTGCACGATGACATAAACACTGATATGCGTGAAAAACGTCGGCTTCATGCAAAAAGTTTTAATACATTTATTCTTTACTATTATCAGACTGCTACAATCCAGTCAACTTTAGCAAATAACTTCGTCAGGCTGCACCTTCGTCAACTTTCACCTGCAAGACGCAAACGATCATAGGCGAAAATAATAGTCTTCTGTAGAGCTATGAAGAGGCGTTGCCATGGAGGCTTGTACAAAATTGCGTTGCAGAGGCGTTACGTGGCTGCGTCTAGCCCACAGAAACAGTCGGGTACATTGCAATTATACAATTCTACATTACGCATATTTCTTTGTATGACTGTTTCATGTATTCAAAGGTTTTTTCACGAATACGTAGAAATGAAAATTTTTCGATACAACGCTACGAATAAATTTCATTTTTTTGTTTTTGCTTCTAATAGAAAAATTACAAAATGAATACCTGTGCCCAACCGGTTTGTCACCTATTTGTTTATAAATTTAGTGTTTCAATTTTCCCTAGTTGCTAGTGGAAAGTAAGTTATTATCGATTTCATTTTATCGTTATATGTCAGTCTTCAGACTGCAAGTGTGCATTAAAGTAAACTTCAGAGAGAGCTGCTTGTCACTCGGGTAAACCTCTAAGGTTATCGCGGTCGCCCTCCACTTAGTTCCTTTGAAAGCATGTAAGCTTTTCCGATCATACTTCCTGCTTGAGCTCTGTGACCTTTCACGTATTTTAAGGGTTGTACTCCACTCACTCTTGTTCGGGTACAGATTTTACCTTAAGCCAGAAGATCTATCAATGAGAGAACCTTTCACCTCGATTTTCATTAATCAAATAACCTCGTGGGAAGAGATTTTCGGATGTTATATGTTACAGACTACATATCCATCCGTATCGAATGCATTTTGCTGGTAGCTTAGTACTTCATATGGATCGCAATTGCTTATCTTGTTGATAAAACTTTCGGCACCGACATGGCTTTGGTTGATCAAGGTGCCTCTTTGAAAACTCATTGAGAAACACGTATTTCAAACAATTAGAGAGGTTTTATTGAACTAAGGATGCCCTGTGGTCTAGGGATAACATCTTCGGCTGCTAATCGAAACGACCTTGGACCAGGATTCGGTCACATCCAACGACTGAATTTTCAGTAGAAAAATCATCAGCAATTGTCACCGAAGGCTACCAGAGCATAGGCAGTCACTCTTCATCAGCCAACGGTCTTGTCAGCGCGGCGGAGGAGGGTTGTGGTGGGAGAAAGCCCCTAAAAGGCGGGATAATAAGTAACGATCAACGACGTAGGGGTTTCAAAAGCAACAACTAAATTAACATTACATAATGTACATGAGCAGAACACTGGGTCAGTTATTAAGAAATGAGTCATGATGATCACGCCATCAGTCAAAGATTACGGTAGTCTCCCACATTCGGAACTCATGCAGGGGAGATTCAAGTGGGTACGTAATGTGGGAGAAAGACTGAATAACCAGTTCTAGTGTAACCTTCTACGAGTTGCAGTGTGGAATCTTAAAAGCTGACAAGGAAGCCAGAAAATATTATAATGCTCAATCTTGATATAGTTTATGGGCCAGTAAAGATAAATGAATGGAAGGAAAGATTTTCTAGTCACATGAATATAGAGATCACTAGCATTAGAAAGTGGTATACAGGTTTGGGACTCTTTATTAACGGGACGGCAAGGCCGAGTCTGATTTACGCCATCATTAATAGGTCAGATGTACAATCCAGGATTTCAGGATTGACTCGGTGCCCCAAACTTACAGATTGTTAACCAAGATTCAAGCATACACAATAGGGTCACAGATACGTGAGTGGCACGAAGACATGTTACATAATAGAATCCAGTACGTTGTCCTCGACTGCGAGTGTTCATCAGAGGCAGGATTGCCCAATAAAAGTGTAATAGGATATCTCTCATTCTCTACATACATAAATTGTGTGACGAACTGAGTGATTAGCTAACCGTGGCTATTTGCTGATGACACTGCGGTTTACGAGAAGATGTATTTGTTGGGTAACTCTAAGAGGATACAAGACGGCTTATGAGTAGACAAATGTCTTATTTTGTGTGGTAAACAGCAGCATGATCTAAATGTGGAAGCTTATGTAGACGAGTAGGAAGAAAAATCCCATTACATCCTAGTACAGCATTGGCAGTGTGTTACGTGCACAGTCACGTCGATTAAATACCTAGGCGTAGCGTTGCAAAGCAGTCTAAAATGGAACGAGCACGTAAGGACGGTATTAGGGAAGGCGAATGGTCCAATTCAGTTATTGGGAGAAGCGTACTACAGTGTAGTTCAGCAATAAAGCAAAACGAGTGTAGAACATCCTTGTGACACATTCTTGAGTACTGCTCCACTGTTTGGAATCCCCGCAAATTCGGATTAAGACTGCCGTCGAGGTAATTCAGAAGCTGTATCTGTCAGCGATAACTTTGATCAACACATGAATTTACCGGGATGCTTTGTGAGCTCCACTGCGAAAATTTAGAAAACCGGTTTTTAAGCTGACTGCACAACGATTCTAATGTCGCCGGCGCACATTTCGCGTAAGGATGACAAAGATAAGAAAAATTGGGGCCCTTATGGCGGCAAATAGACGGCTGTTTCTCCCTCGATCGGTATGCGAGTGCAACAGGAAAAGATGTGACTAATAATATTACAAGGTTCTCTCCGCTATATGCCTTGTGGAGTACCTGTTTTGATGTAGACATGTATACCGCAAGCAGAAGATGGGTTAGAGATATACGTCGACACCGAACGGGTAACCCAGTATAATATAGAAGAGATGAGAGTATGATGACAGTAGTGGATTAGATCGTTGCTACTGGAAAAGGATATTAAACACAGTTGTGAGAGAATATGGGCTCGATAGTAGTAATGTGACCACAGATAAAAATATTTAATTTTGCAATACGTTTCAGCTGCAAATAATGAACACAATGTTCAATAATCACAGCAGTACTACTACTACATGAAAACGGCTGGAGACGCAGGCATCTACGGCTGGATTATATCACGGTGAGACAGAGATACCGATATAACATACCAATAATTAACAGTAATGTACGCTTTACTGTTTGGAATTACCATTTCGTAGTCCTGTATATGCCACAAGCGAAGTCAGCAAGAAATGGACACTGTAAAAGGGATTTTTAAATCTCGTCGACTATGTAATACATCTGCAGTTAAAGTTCTTTACGCACAGAATAACCGATTAGAATATAATTCTAGTTGTACCGGCAAGTTAATAATATTTTTGTTGTAGCTCCTGTTTCCTGTAATTTATGGACACTCAAATACTGATCGTCGTGTATGGGACGGTGACAAGTACACTGTATGTTCGTGAAGAACCAATTATTCATCAAACATTTCACGAATAACTATATAACTTAGCTACGGATACTTACTGCTTCAATTGAATGATGGGCTACCAAGAACATCTATAGAGCTACTTGACTGCTCAGTTGCCAGTATCTTGGCGTACATACGATGCAACTAATGACATAAAAACAGGTGGCTCCTGCACAGACGTCTCGGTGACGCGTCGTCGATGCGCGCCTGCTACTGTCTCTAAATAATGACGTCAATATACGCTACCTCCATTACTTAAATGAGCGCAGCTCGTAAGATATCGACAACGGAACATTATGCAGCAGCGTAACGTGTTGACTACCAAAAACCAAATCGTTGAAAAATGACGTATGTGACGAATGTGGAGTTTGTGGAGTTACTTATTATTTTAATTTGACTGTTAGATCACTATTTTCAACGGTTAGCTTAGGTGTTTCTTTATTTCCATTACTTTATGAAATAGTTATCGCGGCATTACCGCAAAGATGCCTTGGTAACCAGAATCATCTACAAAAAGAACTCAGAACTACTTAAACCTAACTAACCTAAGGACATCACATACATCCATACCCCAGGCAGGATTCCAACCTGCGACTGTAGCGGTCGCGCGGTTCTAAACTGTAGCGCCTAGAACCGTTCGGCCACACCAGCCGGCTAGGCAATGCGAAAGGCAAAATTTTTTCGTTGATCATTCAGTGAGGTACTTACTTTTTATCGTTAAATTGTAATGAGTTCAAGTTGTGTAATTGCTATGGACAGTGGGAATAGACTTGCGATACTTGCTGCATTACAAATATTTTGTTTCTCTGCGAGGTCAGTATCTAGGAGGCTTGTAACAGTATCCGACTTAGTCACTTAATCTTAAGACTATTACAGTCATTTCAGCCCCATTCCCATCAGTTTAATTTCCTAAATGCCTTGTATCACATATACAGGATTCGTTCACATTATAAGTACGTATTTAAGTTTCACCTAACATGTATCGCTTGTAAATTAATGGAGCCACGTATTATTTTGTTTACTTGGTTTCACGAGTCGGTTGTATGATGTGGTATCTAAATACTCCCACGTAGTACGATTTCCTAGCCACTGGTTTGTTATTTAAAAGCATTAACATGACTGATACTCTGTAGCTATTATACGATCTAACCATGCCGTACGGTAATTTTGGCTCTACGAAGAGAGAAATTCCGACACTTTCACATGATATTTCAAATCAAAGATCGCTTTCTGTATTATCAATATTACGTATGCCCTTTAACGAACGCATTTTTCAGGGTAAGTGTGACAGTGTAGCAACTTGCGGAGTCGATCTACTTGGCTCTACACAAGTGTACGTGTTCAATGTTTCGTATTTGACCATCACGATTACGAATCAGTGGACACTGTTTATAGGTCGAGTTGCTAAAATACATTCACTATTGCTGAAATATTACAGATCGTTTTTCTTACTTACTTACGTTCAGTTTACATCATCTATGCTCACTATTTACCATAGTGCTACTGAAGTTAGTGTGAACAGGTACTACTATTTTTCATTTTGTAGCTCGTTTTTATTGATCTACTTCCTTTTCTGTAATTTGGGGTTTACTGTTGATTATTGTGACGGAATGTTGATTATTCGTTGCTATCGCTTATCTGGTGAATATATATAGAGATTTCGGCGATTTAGTGGAAAGTTATTATCATTTTTCTACTATCAGCTGTTCCGCTTATGTTCTACAGTGGATTAGTGTCCTATACTGTAGAAGTTATAATTATTATTATTATTTTTTTGTGTCTCTCAGTATTCATTCATGTGTGGCTCGGTTCTCCCGTCGGGTAAACTTGTCGCAAGTCTTCTAGCTGACGCCACTTTGGCGAATTGTGTGTTCATGATGAAATGATCATGAAGACAACACGACACCCAGTCTCCGGGAGAAGAGAATCTCCGACCTGGCATGGGAATCAAACTCGAGCTCCTCGCATAGTAATTTGCTACTCTGATGACTCACCTATCGCGGTGGACGTTAGGAGATGGAGAGGACTTCTAACGAAAAGCGTAGTTTGGTAGGAGTCTAGATAGGTGAGAAGTCCAAATTGGTGTAGCAGACTGATTCTAATAACATTTAACTGTTGTAGTGTTGCTTTGAGGGGGGAGCAGGTGATAAGTAGGGTTGGCACCGCAGTCTAGAAGTGTACCTGCTGTGATGCTTTGTCAGATAACCCTGCAGATTCTACCACCTGTCATGTCCAAATTAAAAAAACCGAATGTTGGACTTATTTGCTTACAGGACTTGAAAAGAATGTTAGCAGCATAAAGGATAAAATAGAGGCTAAGTAACAGAATAAGCGGAATAATTAATGCGCTATGACAAGATATAACAGCAATAAGAAAATAACTATAACAAGAAATGGTGCAGGTAAATTAAAAGACCAAGTAGGAGATAAAGCAAAGGCACATAATGAGAATTTAGAGGTTACTGCTGGCAGATTAAGTGAAAAGGTGGAAACTATTTCAAGAGAGCAGCACACTAACATTAATGAATTAGAAGCACAAATTCAAAATTTAGAACAAAAATTAGACTCCAGTGAGGAAACTGCTTCAGGCAGGTTTACTGTCCTCACTATTTAGGGTAGTCGCATTCTGAGTAGGAGAAAATCTGTACCAGAAAACAGATTTGTTACTGTAGATTTGTAATGAAGATGTGAATACACATCATAAGTCATTACAATGAGGTTTCCATGTTTCATTTAATTAGAGGAGTGTGTGAAATCTGGGGCAAATGTGTCAGGGAGAATGACACTATTCCAAGTCTGTATTATTAAAGGAAAGGGTTTACAGAGACACGTCTCTTGGACTTGGTCTGTATTTGTTATCATATCCTTCTACAGTGATGAGCTACCTGTCACATTACTTGTCAATAAAATGGCCTTGACCTTAAAGGTCTCCACTTTTTTCGGCAGTGTATGGTTGTTGAGGTTAGGTTTTACATTGTATTTTAGTCCTTCTTGGAGTAGATCGTTTTCCTTTGGTTGAATTTTCTGTGTTGTTCACCACTCTACTTTAAAATGAGTGTGTGCCTTTGTCAGTTAACTTCAGGATGGATCTCTTATCTTGTTTAAATGTCATGGTCTGTAGTTTTTGTTATGTGTGTTGCAAGTACTCCACCAACTAAATAAAGGTCATGATATGGATTTGCTAGAAGAACTGGAGACATATTCACATTACAGATAATAAGAAGATAAAATATTAAATGAAAAACTCTATAGTGAATCAGTGAATTTCTTCAGATGTTTCGATTGTCTACTTACAGAAAAATATTAAAATTATTGTAAAATAGATATAAGTAATTTATGAGCCACATTGTTAAGATGAATAACCTCTGTACAAAAGCGTATCTTAATATGTAGAAGACCAATATTAATATCTGTGTGGACTACTTGTAAGAGCATCTTTGTAACTGTTTTGATTATATAAGATAATTACGATGTGTTAATTGTAAAACAAGTTGTGTGTGATGTTTAGTGCATGTGAGACTTTGCACAAATGAACCATTAGAAAACTGTAAGTACAAATTCTTCTAAATTTCGCTGTTAACTTTACCAAAAGTATCGATAACAAAAAGAAGTCATGTGATTCTTATATATTGCAGTACAAGTCAACGAAATGACACAGACTCTGACATATTGTCAACATCAATAGGAATGGCTTAATATGCAAAAAATGCTCTTAAAAATGGGAATCATTTCCTGAAATGCTTGTGGCTAAAAATAAAATAAAGAACAACCGTGACTGGTAGCAGAAGATTTATTTATAAACAAACCTATTAATAATACTAAAGCTCTTGTACAGTTGAGATGATTAGGAAAAACCAAACTATGTCTAAATTTTATATTAATCATTATGGGCTTGTTGGGGATACATTGATTTTTTTAGTCTTTTCATTGACAGGAAATGAGTAAAACTAACACCTGTCTATTTTGTTCATTATTTATTAAAGATAAAAATTTATGAGATCATTTCTAAATTAACTGTTGCAGTAGCGCCACTGAAGGCAACTAAATTATTAATTCCATTGGTAACACAAATGTCTAAATTCTGAATAGGATCAAAACTTTGAGTATACATAGAATAACGTGTTTCTTGAGTTAGTGTTCCTCCAAATTCAACATTTTTCTAAAATGAAATAGGAATATAAGTTTCTCAATGAAAATGATCAGCAAGCTTTACAAATGTCAACTAAGTTAAAATTATTATTAGTTGATTCAAGTTGAATAAATTTAAGCACATCATTAGCAACATTTTTTATTAGCATCAGTAGCTTGACCACAAAATCGAAGCACACCTCCAATACAATCTTTTAAATCTATATATATAATTCAGTATTGCTCTCAATAATAACTGCATTTAAAATTTCATCTGATACACTGTGAATATTAAGCTTTCAAAGATCAATATTTTTTTCTAAACTGTTTAGACTACAATGACCTACAGAATTTTCTATTGTTTCTCCATAAGAATATAATTTATTATTTTTTCATATAATTTCTCTAACTTGAAAGTTTGTGTAGAAACCAAGTAGTCCAACACTATTAAGACTGAAATTTCCTAGCAGATTAAAACTCTGTGATGGACCGAGACTTGAACTAGGGACCTTTTCCCTCTGTGGTCAAGTGCTCTACCAACTGAGCTACCCAAGCATGACTCATTCCCTGTCCTCACAGCCTTACTGCTGCCAGCACCTCATCTTCTACCTTCCAAACTTCAGAGAAGCTCTCCTGCAAACCTTGCAGAACCAGCACTCCTGGTAGAAAGGCTATTTCAGAGACATGGCTTAGCTACAGCCTGAAGGATATATCCAGAACGAGTTCGAGTCTCAGTTTGGCACCTACTTCTAATCCACCAGGAAGTTTCATGTCAGTGCACCATCCGCTGCAAGTGAATATTTCATTCATTACTAAAACTGTCTCACAGGTAAAGCCAATCTATTTTCGAAAAAAAAAAGATTGTGTACCACTCAACTGAAATTTGAACTTATCTAATATTAATAAGTATTTATAAAATTTAATGGAAATATATAGGTATCATAGGACAAATATTACAAAAAATGTATCAAAAAATAAAATTGTAGGCTTTCAACGAATTCTATTCGGTGTGTAATAATAGTACCCAGAGATTGTGGACAAACAACATTAACCACTGACAATTCTGTTTTATCTTGATAGTGGCTCAACTGGAATAAAATGATGCACTTTACATTTATTAAAAATGATTAGATCGACCAAAATGTTCGGAGTTGATAAACATATGCAAAAAAATTGAAAGCTAAAATATTAAAATAAGCTACTTTTATTGAAAAGAATAATGACATTTTACCACTGGATGAATATGAAGGTAAACCATTTCTTATATTTGATGAGTTCATTCGTGACAATCACGATGTAGTGAGAGAATAATTTTCTAGTTGTAGTTAAAGGAAATAGACTGTTTTGATTTAGCTGTGACATATTCAAAATGACAAAATAATTAATAAGGCTTATCAACATCTTTCAAATTTTATTACACAAGATGATGCAAAATTAATTCACAGGTATCATAGTTTTTAGTGGCGATTTAATATCTAAAGATTTTGAAGACTAACTAAGTAAATGTTGGTATGAGAACCAGTTCTTTTTCGTTTAAATAAAAATGACTAGGAAGCCTAAACAAGAAGAGTACAGATATAAAGTAATAAATTTCTAAACTAATAAAATTTATTTCTATTAATGTTCTTATCTATAATAAATGGTAACAAATTATGGCCAATATGTTGTTAAAAAGCTATACGCAGTTAAAAAATAAAGGAAGAATGAAAAGAAAAATTTGAAAACTGGAAGACAAAACTGAAACACAGTATGAATCATATAAAAATGAGATCAACCTCTTATTGACACTTTATAAGGAGTAGGAGATAAAGTCTTGAAAGTAGTTGAAGATAAGAGAGGATGAATTACAAATTGTGCCTTATTAACACCACCACATCTGATGAATCTGACAATGTACCACCTATGAAACACTACAGAAGTAAACAGGATCGCACTATGATAAGTGAATTACAAATATAAGCTGTGATGAAGGGTCATAAGGAGTTTAAAATAGAAAAGCTCATGGGTGCAATTAAGATAAGGGAGGGTGATGTTAAAATATCCATAAGTGAAAGAATACTGGAATATATCAACCATAGTGAAGATCAGGTTTTTGGATTAATACCTGTTCGCTCATTTAAATTTGTAGGCAAGTTGTGAGTAAAATTTAATGGAGATATATTAACAGTGAGTGATAGGATGTATGAAGGTACAAATGGGTTGATTAATCATTTACCTAAAACAGATCTGAAGATATAAATTCAAAAATTGATGCTGTTGTTTTATCAAATTATGTAGATATTTTGTACCATTTCTAAGCTTTATATTTTGAAAAGAATCCAAATAAAATAAAATGAATTATCGGTAAAAACAATAACTGTTTGATACAATAAATTGTTGATATCTGTTTCCCAACATTGCTGCAGATTTGGACTCAAGTGTACATGAGAAAACAGGTCAAGGTTTAATAGAAAGTGTACAGCAAAACAACTTGACACTACCTGGTTAACTAGCACATGGTGTAAAAGGTATAATTTCATTAAATGGAGCTTGTGAAAAGCATCATATAGTATAAACAGTTAATGAAGATTAACAATTTAGACATCAAGTCGATAAAGAACTTCAGTTAGCTACAATAGAGAGAATGTATGCCAAAGGCACATTACTTGGCGAAAAATCAGCAGCAAGAACAGTTGGAGAAAAATGTATAGGAAACGAAAATTTATTGTGGATGTTGATGAAAACACGATGTATAAATATACTAATCATTATAAAAAAAATTGTCTGTATAAATGATTAAGTCCTGCATTGATTATACTCTGCTACCTGAAACCAAACAAGAGTAAGTTAAAATTAAACTAAATCATCATCAGTTCATATGATTAATAAATTTAAACTCAAACACAGAACGACAGACAGGTAAAATAACTGTTGGTAGTCTACTCATAACACTAGGAATAGTTGTTGAAATATTATCATTGAATACCAAATCAAAAGAAAGAAGGTTCAGAACTAACAAATTAATAAGGTGGTTTTCAAACATCACTATTATCTGCACTGTAATATTCTCAACTATTTGTTCACAAGTTGGTGGAGCAGCTGATATGGCAAAAGCAGCAATACGCAAGAAAAATGGTGATACAGAATTAGAAGAACAAAAAGAAATAATTTAGCAATATCCTCAACTGCTAAGTAAAATATGATATAGAAAAAGTTGCTATGAAATTAAAAATTAAACACTTGTGTGGTGTATTCATGACTTATAAATTATCAAATAAACAAAATATATTTGTTGAATAGTTAATTTGGTTACATCTCATCATGTACACACACATTGTCATAAGAATAATGATAAAAGATTATTATTTGATTCATTTGCTGATGGTTTACGAAACCAACTAATTAACTACTTGGAAAAAATGAATTTTACTTCAGTACCAAGAGAAAAGATAATTTTAATGTCATGTATACGGTAATATATGTATACTTGTGCTAAAGCTAATGTCAGATAACTATAGGCTTAATATAATTTTGACTCTAATAAATGGACTTTTTGGAAATAAGGTGTAGCTAAAGGCGGCGTCAACAATGTAAAACTAAACTTAGAAATAAAAATGTCCTATAGTGACATATCGTATAGCCAAGCATCTTACTTCTCTGTTGAGTCGACAAGGAAGATACGTTGACGATACCTTCATTGTTTGGCCTCATGGTAAGGATAATTTGAATGTCTTTCTAGAACATCTGAACTTGATCCACCCAAACATTCGTTTTATGATGGAGGTGGACGAGGATGGTTGCCTTCCCTTTCTTGACGTGTTGGTTAGGGGGAAGGATGATGGATCATTGGGAAATGCAGTCGACAGGAAACCTACTCACACCGACTTGTACTTACAGGCTAATAGTTGTCACCATCCGGCTCAGTGTGAAGGGGTACTTCATTCCTTGGTACACAGGGCACATGTCATTTCTGATGCTGAGACTTTGCCAGCTGAGCTGTCCCATCTTGAAGTTACGTTCTGTCAAAATGGTTATAATGATAGACAGACTGAATGTGCGTTGCGCTATCGACCAACTATACATAGGGTGATTGATGATAATTCTGAGTCAACACCTAAGTCTACTGCCTTTTTGCTTTACGCAGGAAACATGTACAACAAGATCGGTCGTATTTTACGGGAATACGATGCGAAATGTGTTTTTCGACCTCCATCTAAAATTAGAGCACTTTTTAGTTCCGTTAAGGATGATCTTGGACTGCGTAAGGTGGATGTATATCATATTCCTTGTAGCTGCGGCATGGCATATATTGGTCAAACTCTCAGGACCGTGGAGGACCGATGTACTGAGCATAAATGGCACACACGATTACAGCAGCCAAATAGATCTGCTATTGCCGAACATTGCTTTGATACTGGTCACCCCATGTTATATAATAACACCGAGATATTGGCATGCACGTCCAGCTATTGGGACAGTGTTATTAGGGAGGCAGTTATGATTAAATTAGCGAGCAACCTCGTTAACAGGGAGGGAGGTTTCTGTTTAAACTGTGTTTGGAATGCGGCTCTCTCCCTTGTCAAAAAACAGAGGGACAGAGTCAATGCTAGCTCACACGCGAATTCATAGTCTCACTATCGATAGCCCTGACTTTGGACATCTTTGGTGGCACTAGTGTTCAGTGTGTGTGTTATGTTTCTTGCTTCAGTCAAAGAACTGAGGTTTTAATTTGCATGTACGCCCCCTGACCGTTGCAGTTTGTCTTGAAAATGGCACGGTGTTCTCCTGCCAAAATATCGGTGGTCGCTGAAAGTGTTACCTGGCTGAATTCCCGGAAGTTATTTGAAATACATAATTGTAATCAATCACTAATGGTACAAAAATTAATTTGTTATTGTAAGATCGAAAGACAGAGTTAATAGCGTACCAATAGATATAAGGTAATTATATTTGGTGAAGTAGTTTAAAATTAAATAAATTTTTAATCTATGTAAATGTATAACAATTTCTGGTGCCTCAAGTGCAGAAAACTCACTGAAATCTATAATCCTTGTGGAGCAACAATTAAAAATTGAAGACAGAGGACTGAAGGAATTTGCACAATATGTAAAACTAAAAAAATAAATATGGTGACAGAAATTTGAAGATGATGGTCTGAATATTCGTGAAGATATTACTAACGAATTACGTAAACTACTGAGAAAAGTTTTTAAAGAATTAGTGGATTTTCGTTTGGTATAGGTGCTGTGTGGCAAGCTGATGTAAAAGAAATGGATTCTGGGAACTTAATATCTAAAACAAATAAAGTTCATAAAAATTTTTAACTGTTATTGGTGTTTCTTCCAAAATTTGCGCGGGATATACCAGTTATTTTTGAAAAGACCTAAAAATATGGCTGAACTTTCTGATAGAATGTTTAAAGTATGAACATCAAGAAATGAGCTAACGGATAATGGAAAAGAATTCTGCAATAAAGATTTTAAAGAACTCATTAAAAAATACAACATCAACCATAATGGAACTTTTTAAAAAATAAAAATATGTTTTGCAGACAGTTTTAACAACACGCTCAAAGGAAGAATGTGGAAGAACTTTGACTTGCAGGGGAACTATACATGGATTGGTGTAATCTCAAAATTAGTTGATGATTAGAATAACACAAAACATTGAAGAATAAAAATTAAGCAGGTAGAAATTAATGATAAAAATTATGAGTGTACTATCATTGTATCTAATGATTAACAAAAATTTAAAATAAGAGATAAAGGGAGAATCAGTAAACTTGATGTAACTTTTGATAAAAGTACTTAGCCAATTGGTCAACATAAATTTTGGAAACTGGAAGTGTCACGATTCTGATCCAGTCAGAAAAGGGAGAAACCATATGTTAAATGGTCAGGTCTTGGTAATTCACATAACAGTTGGGTAGTTAAAATAAAATTTTTTATAAAAATTTTTATATAAAAATGCAATTTGTTATTGAAAATTCACAACTGTTGGCCACTGATTACAATATTAGATACGCTGATTGTTCAATAAATGGATACTGAAATAAAAGTTCATAAAAGTTATATATGGTTTGAATTATTTAAGAATTGTTAACTTAAAGGGCTCAATCAGATGATGAATGTTCTGAGTATATTTTTTTAGGTGTATATAAATATTTTTGTGAACCTTTTATTAAATAAGTAGTTGGATTTCTCTTTCATCGATGGTGATTAACTATATTACTAAGCAACTCTACTTGTATGTAGTCATATACATTATCGCAATAATTGTGCCAGCAAATAATGTTTAAACTTTCTTTCATTCTCTGGTGCAATTTCAATTGGTTGGGATAATAACTATGTCATAACATTTCTTCAGTATCTGGCTGATTCCCCCTAATATTGTTCAGCTGTTCTTGTTGGTTTCTTCTTTGTACTGTAATGACATAACATTTGTACTCACAGGTATCAACGAAAATTCTTAATAGAATGAAAGTCTGTCTTAAATTTTTATTGGTTATCTCAGTTACAATGTGGAGTATCAGTACATCTGTTTCTCTGTTTCTTTTGTTTATTGTCTCTAAAGCAATATTAACAGTTTCACTCAGATTTTCTATTCGTTCCTCCTCTGCTTTGAATATTTCTTCATTATTTTTATTTACAACATGTATTCATTCTACAATATCAGTTTTGTTCTATTTGGTGTGTGAGGGAATGATGATTTCCTTATTTATCTTATATCCTCCATGTTCAGGAAACAATGGCAAAATTTCTTTAGGTACCTAGTCTTGGAATTAAAAAGTTAATTTCATTTATGATCGTATAATTAATGAATATAAATCCAGTTCACTGCTAAAATAGGTACCTGGATATAAGATAAGCGATTTGTTACCCTCAAATCTTTATTATTTTCTATGTATGTATTTTTCTCCATTGTGATATAAGACTGTTTTATTTGTAGTTGTATTGTGTAATATTTCAGCTACATTTTCGACTTTAAACCAAGGATTACTATTTTCACCAATAATCATACATGCAAGCTTATCATTGTGTATGGCATAATTGTTGATTAGGTCTACAATTGACTTCATTTACATAAAATAAAAATATGTCAGCTATTTTGAGCCCAATTCAATGGGAGGTTCAGTCAAAATCTGTTCATAAATACTTGGCGTATTCTCCACAAACTAAGACAGGCTGTTGAAGCAAATATTGAACATTCCATTAATTTCACACCAAAATAAATGTTAAGTATGCATTGTACCAATGTACAGTCTGTACATTCATATTCTCTGAAGTAAAATATTTCGTCTTCTTTAGGTCTTCCACTGTTACAACCAAATAATCTTCCTCAAAGAAGATTTTTAGATAATGCATCACCAACTATAAATATTTTTTCTTGGCTTACTGGATAGATGTGAGAATGTAATTAATTTGTTATTTCTTCATGTCTACCATACCACAAAGTATATTTTTAAGTTGAAAACATTCTTCATCTTTTTTTTAAATTGTTGTTTATAACTCCCTCTCATGTGAAAGGTAAATTTTACTGAGTGGTAATGATTCATGTGAGGAGTCATTATTTCACCCTGAACCCAGTTATTGTATGGCGATATGTGTGGAATATTTCCTTTCAGAGTTAAAAGTAACCTCAATGAACTCCTTTTATTCCTCTTATTCCTATTAATCATTTAATTTCTGCTTTCAATTAATAATTGTTATTGCTGATGCAAGGAAGTAGTTGTTTAGTATTCAGCCTATCATAGAAAGGTGTTTACGTCTTTGAAATGAATGACAAACTAAACAGACTTCACAAGACGACATTTATGTTCAAGGGAATATGCAAGGTAGAATAGGGATGTGCTGACACACATTGACTGTAAACAGTAACCGATGACTCTGCTGGTCGTCGAACTGTGTGCGGAATCTGTAGGAATCTTAGTCTACATTAACTTAAGTCCAATTCTCCTGTCTATCGAAGTGGATTTGTTTAGAAGTCTTTAAATTAATGACCATATAGAACTTCCATAGCCCAAAGAAATATCTCATATCCATGCAAAAATAATAAAAAATGTGAAACCATAATCATTATGCTGTCTAGAAATAGGTTTATTAGCTTATTATTCTCACATAAAATCAGAAAATGTCTTTCGATTAAAGATGACAGCCTTGGAAACATACTTCTCTCTTAAGCTGTAATGCATTCGTTAATCTCATTAACATCAGAAACTAAATTATACCTTTTCACAACAGTTAACATGGAAAAAAAGCTCTCTTAGTTCAAGTATAGAGAGAGAATCAGCGATAATGCTTCTTTCTCACAGTCAGTTGCACACAAGTATGCTTCAAATAATATCTTGTTCAGCTACGTATCTTTCATTCCCAAGTGATGTGAACTGCTACAATGTCCCTCCTGGTCGAACCTTTTCTGAATCAAACAATGGTCGCCATGAAAGATAATTTTGGAAGGGACAATGCAGTTACTACATGATCTTAAAAGCAATAGCTCAGCTGGTGTGCTACAGGAGAACAAGGTAACTCTATCATAAATTGCCTCTGTATGTTGAAGCAATTTATGTAGCCTGGGAAATTCACAAATTGTGCCACCTCATTTGAGCTCCTGTCCCCGCGAAAACCCAGAAAAACGTAGGGCACGACGTTTAGTTAACCTTGCCCACACTTCTAAGTTCTACAAAAATATCATAGAACTGTACAAAATTTAAATACATCAATTGTACAAAAAATAAGATATGTTTTGAATTTAATTGATTGAAATTAACTTGATAGCGGAATACTCATATTGAGAATTGAATGTTCATTTTGTGAATGCGCAAACGAGAAACATTTTTTTTGCACAATATTTTTAGGGAAGAGACATTGTGAGAGGTGGTTTTTGGTGGTGGAGCTATCACTTTGACATCAAATGCATGAAAAGACTAGTACTCATCAAATACAAATTGCCAGTAATAACTTTCTACTGAATAAATTTCACTGCAAACTCGTATGTTCATTGACATAGTCAGAAACATCTTCATCCTTAACTTTGAATAATTCTCTTATTACTAATTACCCAACATTTCACACAGTCTCTCTTTCTTTCATGTGGTGTTTCATAAACTGCTACTCATAATAGCATTTTAGATGTTGGTGGGTGACCATCCACTTTACTTTCACTGACCCTATGTACTACCATACATATGCACCAGGGTTTAGTACTTTGATAATTATATATGGCCCTGTCCACAATCTTTGCCACTTCCTGTACTTCTTGTTTAATAATAAAGACCCAGGGCATGTCCTCGATAAAACATTGTTTCCAATCTTGCTTCCTAATACTCTCTTTAAATTGTTGTTAGAATTCGCTTGTCTTATCCTTGCCTTTTCGGTAATGTTCATCTCCTCATTCTTTTCTAGCTTACTGAACATTAATTCAACTGGTGGAAATTCTCTTGTACTGTGAACTAGTTTACAATACTCTCAAATACATCCACATAATCAATCCATCTTGACTGCTTTTTGGACAGTATGTCTGCAAGAAACAATTTAATTCTTTAGGTATTCTCTCCGCCGGACTCCCTTGTGGATTGTAGCACTAGGTAAGAACTAGTGTAGCTTATGCTCCTGACATTGCTCTCTCCTAGGTAAAACTTGTGAAGGTAGAAGCACTGTCAAATATCACTACCTCCAGTTTCCCCACACTTGGAATGTATTCCTGCATTAGCTTTCTCACTGTGGGTGAACTCGTTGTGGCCTTTACCAGGTACAGTTTCACTTACTTCCTGAATACATCTAGAAAACCAATGGCATATTTGCAGCCATCCCTCGATTTCGGAAGAAGGCCACAAACATCAAATGAAACCAATGAAATTGGCCTGTCAGGTATAATCATGTCCAACCACCCTTTTTTACCTTGATGATCTTCCTTCAATCCTTGGCACAAATCACATGAACTTAATATAGTGACTAATCTCCTTTTACCATTGGATATGTAGAAATATCGCCTAATCCTCGATGCACACTAAGAGGCACTGAAGTGGCTCCGTGCTAAATGTGTGCACCACAACAGATTTTCTACTCTATCGTAGGGTATACATGCACACCTGTTTCTAGGCTTTTCACACCCCCTGTGAAACAGTACTCCATCTACTAGCTTGAAATATTCTCCCAGATTGGCGTTGCTTTTTTGTTCCACCAGCCATTTGATCATACTCCAGAGCAGAACCTGCTCTTGTAGTCCTCTATGTTCTTATGTAAGTATAAATAATACCATTGGCATGCTGCAACCTTTATTAACAAAATCTGAAATTCATCTTCTGCTTTTCTTACATACACACCCTCTTGTAAGCTTTCCAGCTTCTTTGATAATGCATCCGCAATCAGGTTATCTATGCCACTGTTATATTCAATGGCAAAATTCTACTCTTTTAGAAACACTGTCCAACCACTCAACCTCGTGGGTAGCATCTTCCGTGCCTGTAGGAAACTTAATGCCTGATGATCACAGAACAGAGATTGGTATAGGTAATAGTGAAATTTTGTAAATCCTCATATTATTGCTAACGCTTCTGTTTCAGGAGGTGGTGTAACCTCTTTTGCAACTGCTTAAGATCCTACTTGTATATTGTATAGAATGTTATGTGCCCTTCAGTTTCCCTGACTTGGAATAGGCATGCAGACAAACCCAAAAATTTGATGCATCTGTCTTTAATCCAAATTCCTCATTCATATGAGGATGATACAGTAATTGTGCGTTTACCAAAGATTTTTTGATTTTCTCAAAGCCTCGCTGACATTCTATGGTCCACTGCCAATGTGCATTTATCCTCAGTAAATTCAAAAAATGTTCTATAAGGACTTGCCAGATACAAATCTGTGGAGAAATGATGCTAGGCCCATAAAACCTTTCAACTGTCTCTTTGTACATGGCGTTGGGAAATTCTTTATTGCTCTGATCTTCTTCACATGGCTTAAAAATTTAATCCTATTTAAATCGAAGAGATATTTTTGCAAGATAGCTATGATTCCTGATTCTTCAAATTTCGTGTATAATCTTTTCAGGGTTTTGATATGCCCATCCCATGATCTTGAAGCAATCAAAACATCATCGACAAACCAAATTAGGCTGCTTCTCGGTTCAGGTCCTAAAACTGCAGTAAGGATTCCTGCAATTATGTTGAGTCCGAAGGGCAAAACTTTAAACTGATAACTTTGTTTGGCATAAATTAATATCGTGTACTTCCTCGAGTTTAAGTGCAGTTTTATTTGCCCATAAGAGGCATGCACTCACACTGGTATTATTATAGTACTGATTAAACATGCATCCAGTGAAACATGAACTTTTTCTCCAATTTTGGGAATTACCAAAAGGGGGCTACAATATGGTCTTCTGAAAGGTTTAATCAGATCCCACTTTAACATTGTTTGTATCTCTTAATTTACAGCTGCTGCTAGCATCCATGGGACAGGATATTAACTTTGGCAATATGTCTTGTGCAGTTTGATGTCTAATGTACATAAACAGTCATTCATCACACTGGGTCTTTCATTAAATACATTGATAAATCTAGACAACAATCTGATCAGTTGAACTGTCAGTTCACCAGCTTGGGTGATTCGTTGATTTTTTGCCGTAAATGGTTACACAGCTCATTCACGTCTGTTACTTTTCCCTGTTCTGGACACATGCTCGAGCCATAATTTCTTAGCAGCTGGATGCAAGCTCCCTCCCAATACTTCCCACGTATATTTCCCATTTGCAAAAGTGGTATCCCGATATCTTGTGCTTCACTCTCCATTCTCAAAATATCATGTGCAAAATTTATGTTAGCATGTGATTCCCTAAAACAATCCAGCCCTAGGATTCAGTCAACAATTAAACCCTCAGCAATTAGAAATGAGCTCTTATAGGTTCCATTCCCAAAATAAACAATTATAAGTGATGCCTGTTAATGAGTTTGAACTTGGTTCAGAAATCATCTATGAGTTTGCAATTACTAACTGGATATGCTGGAAACTTTGCTTCCTGGCTGAATCTGTCAAACCAAATGGCTGAAACCGCATTTATTGTTGCACCTGTGTCCAGAACGGTCTGTACTTCATTATTTTCAATTCTGCCCTTAACTGCTGACGTCAGAGACAGCCTCTGTAGAACTTTACACCTTGTCTGTTCTGAGAGTAATTCATTTCTAAGTAAATGCCTGTATCATGGCATAGCCAAGTTACTATCACTGGATTTGCAATTCTTTTCGACCCTAACACAGGGGCTGGTGCAAGACCTTAGGCGTTTTCCTGATTTGTGTTGGTAGTCCTGTTTATATCTTCACGCACGTCTGTTGTTACAGGCATGTTCAGATGTCAGTCTATCGCATTTGCATTCAATGTTACACTCATACTTGGTTCTGTACGTTTACTTGGTTATTGTTTGAGCTTTTATTTTCACTGTTGTATCTTACTTAACATGGGTGATATCTACTGTTGGGTCTTCTGTTTCTGCCTCGGATCAGCCTATAATTTGGCCTGTACCCTTGTTGTCTTTGGTTATATCCATTCACAATCATCTGTGGCTGCGCTCGCACCTCATTTGTTACCACAGGCTGCGCACCAATCGTTTGTCGCAAACCGTTGACATTTTTGTTTGTTGTCTGTCCATTATTCTCGGCAAGCTTCTTATCATCCTGTTGGATCATATCATACTTGTCAAATGTTGACAAAAATTCTACAGTGTCATGTTCTGGAATTGTCATGAGCCTCTCTCTCGTGGCGATTGGCAATTTTGATTGTAATATCTGCATGATATATTCTTCGCTCATTGGATTATCCCAGAATTTTGCTTTCTTCAGGTATTTTTCGAAATATTTACACAATTCTGCAGATGTCACTGTAAATGATTCTGTGTTTTGTACCTCGTTCTTTAACCTCTCTTGCGCACCCAATGACCAATATTTCGACAGGAATGCTCGCTCAAACTCTTCATACACAGTGCACGTTTTTATGGCATCAAGAACCCTCATTTTGCTTTCTTCGTGCATATATCCTGTTACATGCTGTTTCATTCGGTAGTCGCTCCAGTCTCTTTGTGACAAGTCAGTAAAACACCTTGGGAGGATGTGAAACAAATCACACATTCATTAATCTGTTATAATAGTAATGCATACACAAACGACAAAAGTTAGACTAAGACACATGTATTAATACATTTTCATTTAATATGATTAGCCTTCAAGTTTAACTTTGTTATGATTACTTCTTATCACTCAGAAAAAGGAATTTACCACAAATTAAAATTCAGTATTATTCAATTCTCATACCACTTCTAGATGTCGAGCCATATAGGACTACATTGTAACTCCCACTCATCTGAAAGGTAAATTGTTGAAATTTTACTGAGGTGTAATGATTCACGAAAAGAGTCATTATTTCACCTCAATTTCATTGTATGGAGTATGATGTTGAAAATTTCATTTTGAGACAAAAGTACCTCAATGAACTGCTTTTATTCTTCTCATTATTATTAATCATTTAATTACTGCTTCCAGTTTATTATTATTATTATTATTACTGATTTAAGGAATTAGTTCTTTAGCACTCATTCTCTCTAGGATAAGGGTTTATGTCTCCGAAATGAATAAATAGCCTACCAGACCTCAGTAGATGACGTTTATGTTCAGAGGAATGTACATGGTAGAATAGAGGTCAGCTGCCACGTACTGACTGTAAACAGTACTGCCTCTGCCAATTGTCAAAGTGATTGCTGAATCCGTAGGAATCTTAGTCTATGTTTACTATGGTCCAATTCTTCTTTCTGTGGAAGACTCTCTATCAAAGTGGATTTGCTTAAAAGTCTTAAAATTAATGACCATATAGAGTATGAGGGTAAGAGCTGCCACAGTCCAAAGAAACGTCTCATACGCATGAACAGATATTTGAAAAAGTGAAACTATAGAATGGAGAATAATTGACGCAATAAACACTTTGTTTACACTGCCAGGGAATTGGTTTATTGGCTTATTATTCTCACACATAATCACAAAATGCCTTTAAATTAGAGATAGTGGCCTCACAACCATTCCTTCTCCCATAAGCTGTAATCATTCAGCTGTACTCATTAAGGTCAGAAGCAAAACTATACCTTTTTCAATAGTTAATATTGAACTAAAGCTCTCTTAGTTCAAGGAATGGAGAGAGCATCGGTGATAATGCTGATTTCTCACAGTCAGTTGTAAGTGAGCATGCTTCACATAATATCTTGTTCAGTAAAGTCTCTTTTACTCTAGCATGACACAAACTTTTACATGCTGTACTTGAGGTTTTCTTTATGTCTCAATTTCATAGATTCTTTTAGTTTATATTCACCATACCTTCATATGGATGCTGAAACTTCACGTATAAATTTTGAAATAATTCAGCTTCTTTCTTTTTAGATAATAAAATGTAAGAATACAAACTATATTCATATGTAAATATACTTCTGTTTTTGCTGTATTTTGGAAGCACTTCTGAGGGGGGGGGTCTGGAAATTTTCGCTAAGCTTATTTTGTCTTCTGGGCTGATATAATTTTATTTTTAAACTTTTGTAGTTCTCACGTGGTTGACCATAAAAGTATATATTTTAAATTTTCTTGTGTGGAAAGCAGTTTTACTCGAGTTTGAAAAGAGTCAGCTGAATCTGAAACTGTTTTACTGTAATGTAAGTGATTATCATGTTTCTTTTCCCAATATTCAATAGGTTCCTTCATTTGTTTGTGTTGTCTTCATTATTAAGTGTTATAAACCATTTTAAAATTTTCCAATTTGTTTCTCAACACGTTTTCTACCTTTTGTTTCTTCAATAATATAATAAAGATTTTTTAATTGATATCTTTTGGGTTTTTAGTTGCCAACTTTAACAAATTTATAGAGTTCTACTGTATTGATTTAAAGATTAATTTCAATTAAACTAATAAAAATTATTCTAAACAAATGGAAGTGTCCAAGAAGTCTAAAAAAATTGAAATGGAGATGGAAACGGCAATTTTCACTCACATAAATGTACAATGCATCGGAATTTTCATAAATATAAAAAATGTGTTAGCAAATACACACTGAAGAGCGAAACAAATTAGTACAGATGCTTAATATTGTTTAGAGCCTCTGTGAGAGTGGAGATGTGGCACAACACGATGTGGCATGGACTTGACTAATATCTGAAGTAGTGCTGCAGGGAAATGACACCATGAAACATGCAGGGCTGTTCGTAAATCCGTAAACGTACGAGGGTATGGATGACGCTTCTCAAGAGCACGTTGCAAGGCATCCCAGACATGGTTAATAATGTTCTTGTATCAGTAGTCTGGTGGCCGGCGGATGTGTTTAGATTCAGAAGACTGTTATTGGAGCCACTCTGTAGCAGTTCTGGATGTCTGGGGTGTCGCATTGTCCTACTGGAATTGCCAAGTCAGTCGGAAAACACAATGGACATGAATGGATGTGGATGATCAGACACAATGCTTACATATCTGTGTCATCTGTCAGACTCATATCTAGAAATATCAGGGTTCCCATATCACTCCAACTGCACAAGCCCAACACCTTTACAGATCCTCCAGAAGTTTGAACAGACGTCTGCTGACATGCAGGGTACATGGATTCATGAGGAAATTTCCATATCCTGCACGTCCATGTGCTTGATGCAGTTTGGGAAGAGACTCGTCCAACCAGGATACATGTTTCCAGTCAAAAAAAGTCCAATTTCGATGTTGACAGGCACATGCGAGGCATAAAACTTTTTGTCTTGCAGTCATCAAGAATACACGAGTGAGCCTTCGTATCTGAAAGCCCATATCGATGATGTTTAGTTCAATGGTTTACACACTGACACTTGTTGATGTCCCACCATTGAAATTTGCAGCAGTTTGTGAAAGAGTTGCACTACTGTAACAACTGAACGATTGTCTTCAATCGTTGTTACTCCCGTTCTTGCAGGATTTTGTACTGGGCACAGAGATGTTGGAGATTGGATGTTTCTCAGAGTTCCTAGTATTCACGGTACACTCGTCAAATAGTCGGACACGAAAATACCCCCTTCATTGCTACCTTGGGGATGCTGCATCTCATCACTCGTGCACCAACTATAGCAGTACATACAAACAATAAACTGCCATTGTAGCTGCTATTTCCTATATAACTGTGGCAGACTCTTGTCTTACATAGGCATTACCGACTACAGCGCCATATTCTGCCTCTTTACATATATCTGTATTTGAATAAGTATGTCTATACCAGTTACTCTTTTGCTTCAAGGTAAAAAATAGGTGTAGTGCTTTGCAACTGTGGAAAATATGTCAACGCTAAATATTTTACACATAATTTAAAAATAATTTCAAGCGATGAAGATTCTAAAATTTCACTATTGATGATAAATGATGGACATCAAATGCACTGTAATAAAATTACTACTTATCAAGAAATTAAGGATTTTGGTTGTCTGATTTAAATAATACATCAATTGATAGTGTTCCAGTAGACATAAGATTTTCTTCAGGATTACAATAAATAGAGATGGAAGTTAAATAAAATTAGTAGAAGTTCACATGTTTTCAAGCTTTTCACTAATGTAATAAAAATTTTAATTTATAAATAGTGTTTGAAAAAGAATCTTTCCTAGATGAAGTTTATGCCTAAGAAATTTGTAATCATTGTAGAAGAAATAATGTAAATAGATAAAGAAGATTTGATTAATTTTATTACATTAAATAATTGACTTATTCCTTGAAAGATTAACAATAATATGAGAGTAGCTGAGTTCAAATTTGCAGCTATAAATCTTGCTAATAGAGGCTACTACAAATTAAAGGAATCAGAATTAATTAATTAATTAAACTATGGTATCAGAGTTTGCATTTCATCCAAAAGAGTAGATCAAGTCTAAAATGTGGAGCTAATACAACATACTTTTACAGATTTGATGATGATGTTGTTTGGAAAAAGTCGACCACTAAGGGAATGAAAAGCAGTTAGACTAGATCCTGTGTATCCATTTAGTAGTAAACTGTTTGAGCAAGAAAAAGAGGGCAAACCATCCAAGAAGGATTAATTTCGTATTTAAGAAATAAACTCCAGATTTAATGAAAAATTTAAAGATCATCTGTTGACTATAAAATTGTGGTTAGCGATGTAATATTGGGAAACTCGATGAAGATAGTGAGAAAACATTTTATGTAACAAAAGCATTCAACTCTATGGTGCAATCAGCTAAAAATGCAACTAATTTTTGTAGAGGATATAAGTTGAATATTGCACTTGAAATTCCAAAAATGGATACCCAAATCCTTAGGGTATAAGGCATCAGATATTATTCAAGAATATGTCTAAGTTTTATGCAATAAATTGAGATACATATACTATCATTTGATGGAACTATAGATACAGTAGTTGCTTTGCATACTGGTAGACATTTTAAGATAATAAATTTAGCAGGTTATAAAAATGTGTATTACAAGAATTAATAATACTGAGAAGTTGTTTTGTCCTAGAACAACAATAATGACAGTAACACATCACACAAGTATCATCTTTGGAAGAAGATAAACTACTGGTCAGATTAAGAAAATCAGAGTAGGACTTAAACACAAATTACAAAAAGAGTTAACCAACTTATTATGTAATTTCTTTACTGTGTTAAAAAATGTTGAGCAACTACTTGATATTCAGA
This sequence comes from Schistocerca piceifrons, assembly GCF_021461385.2. Taxonomy (NCBI): domain Eukaryota; kingdom Metazoa; phylum Arthropoda; class Insecta; order Orthoptera; family Acrididae; genus Schistocerca; species Schistocerca piceifrons. The sequence goes on from NW_025728290.1 coordinate 5,751,483, forward strand.
TAAATGTTGTATTTGCTGAGAATATGAATCCAGTTATCTATCATGGTCCTGGGAAAGCAATTAAGATATATTTGTATAAAAACACAGAACACAATACAGAAGAAAATAATATAGCTATGAAAATTGCTAAAATGTACTGTTATAATAAAGAATGCTGAATAACTGACCAAGATGTTTGTGATAGAGATTATAGATGTAGAGAATTTACGCGCAATTTGTTGAACACCTCCAGAAGATAGAGTGGCTTTAAACTATTTAAAAACTGTAAACAAGCAGCAAAATTAGAAATAATAATGTTGTATCCAATAGAAACTGCAAAAAAGGGTATTTTTAGAGGACAATTTAATGTTGAAGATATACTCACTGGTTGCCAAAATTGTAGCGAATACAGTTGTTACATTAATGGAGACTTCAGCAAATATTATGTTTTCTAGTGCTTGTAAAGCCTTAAAATAGTCACAGGTAAAGAGTTTAAATGTTCTGAAAAAGGATTCCCGAAGAGAATTTCTCTCAGCTAAATTGAAAATAGGTGTGGTTTGACTGAAGTTCAGCCAGAAACAAGTATACATTTCAAAATCTCATAAAAACTCACTGTTTTAATAGGGCTACTCTTTATAAACTCAATACAAATGATGAATTCCTTAGGTGCCAGATATCTGAAGAAAACAGGAATTATGCATTTGTAGCTCAATATGCTAAAAGTTATTACTCACAATTCATTCTAAAGTATTGTGTTGCGAATACTATATACTCTGGAAGTAAACTGATGTTACTGAAGAAAAAACACTCACATTTAAAAATTACGGATAACAGTAACTTTGGACCAGATTCTCTTAGTACCTTCCCAAAAACATTTAATTTGGAAAAAATGGAGTAACGTTACTTCCACAATTGTTCAATACACATGAAAATGAAAACTACATGGGATCTGTAGCCCTGAAATATTTCTCAAATCGCATACTCAAAAACTTGTGTTCAATATGCTGAAAAAGTTAACGATTATCGTAATTCTGATGTAGATATATTGAGAAGAGGTAGTTTAGAGCTAAGGAAACAATACCTATAGATAGCTAATATTGATCAATTCTATTATTTAACAGTAGCTGAAGTCAAGAGAGAACAGCTACATTGCATAGAGAAAAAAAATTACAGTTAAGGATCTACAGCGAGATAAGTAGTTTAAAGCATAATATTTGACAACCTGTTAATGGTGGTGAAGTAAATATAGCTCGGGCAAGAGCATACAATTTCGAAATGAAATCAATGTTTATCAATATCATCGTTGTATTTGGTATGGCTGCTAAAAGTGTTTTAAAAAGAGACAATTACGACAAAAATAAAGTTTTGATGGAAGCGGTATATCAAAAGACTTTAACAAGAATTAGTGCATACGAAATTCTGTATACATATTAGTGGAGATTAGGGAATGTGACTGGCTTAGCTCAGCAGAATATAAAGTACTTAAGAAACTAAAACAGTTACCTGAAGTAGTCGCGCCTTTAGATCCTAGAGATATTTTTTATAGTGGCCACACAAATACCATAAATTTAAGAGGTAAAGCAATTTATGTTAACACAAAAATAAGTTTTGATGATGTTTGTAGTCTTTATTCAACTGTGCACTATTATGGTTATTATCCTAACAGATATGAAACTAAAATACCTTAACCATGATATTATTCTAAAAATGGTATGGATTCACCAAATGTAAAATATTAGCGGAAAAATGATTATATCATTCAGTTTTGCCAGTATGAATACAGACCAATAAAAATGAAAAAAAGTCCCCTACTTTGTAAGCAACATGTACAGAAGAGAAAGTAAATAAGTGTAATTGCAACTCTGATAAACGAAGTTTTATTGGAACTTTGGTGACAGATGAAGTTAGGAAGTCAGTGGAAAAAGGATGCAAAATTTTAGGTGTCAATGACGTGAGGGATTTTCAAAATTACAGCAGCACACTGTTTAAAGGCTTTGTGAAAATATGGTTAGAAACCTGTCCCCTCTATTTTAAAATCAAGAATATATATATATATATATATATATATATATATATATATATATATATATATATATATATAACTGGATATTGACATAAGAAACTCCAGGAAAATGAACTGTTGCTAAGGTTTGTCCGAGTATGTTACAGCGTTACAAGAATTTCATAAAGTACTACAGGAATACTAGTTACATAATATAGACATAAATTACATTAATGGTAATGTGGTGCACCCCCTCCTCCCCCCCCCCCCACGCCTCAGCGATACAGATATCTGTACTGTAGATGCAACCACTATGAAGGGGTATCTGTTGAGAGGCCAGGCAAACGTGTGGTTCCTGAAGAGGGCAGCAGCCTTTTCAGTAGTTGCGGGGGCAACAGTCTGGAGGATGGACTGATCTGGCCTTGTAACACTAACCAAAACGCCCTTGCTCTGCTGGTACTACGAACGGCTCTAAGCAAATGGAAACTACAGCTGTAGCTTTTCCCAAAGGCATGCACCTTTACTTTATAGTTAAATTATTATGGTGTCCTTTTGGGTAAAATATTCCGGAGGTAAAATAGTCCCACATTCAGATCTCTGGCCAGGGTCGTCTCAGGAGGACGTCGTTATCAAGAGAAAGAAAACTGGCGTTCTACTGATAGGATCATGTAATGTCAGATCCCTTAAACTGGTGGGTCGGTCAGAAAATTTATAAAGGGATATGGATAGATTAAAGTTGCATATAGTTGGAATAAGTGAAGTTCTGTATACAGGGTTATAAATACAAAATCAAATAGGGGTAATAGGGGAGTAGGTCTAATAATGAATAAAAAATAGGAGTGTGGGTAAGCTACTACACGCAACATAGTAAACGCATCATTTTGGCGAAGACAGACGTGAAACCCATAACCACCATAGTATTAAAAAGTTTATATGCCAACTAACTCCGTAGATGACGAAGAGATTGCTGAAATGTATGATGAGATAAAAGAAATCATTCAGATAGTACAAGGAGACTAAAATTTAGTAGTTAAGGGTGACTGGAATTTGATAGTAGGAAAAGAAAGGGAAGGAAACGTAGGAGGTGAATATGGAATGGGGGTAAGAACTGAAAGAGGAAGCCGCCAGGTAGAATTTTGCACAGAGCATAACTTAATCATAGCTGACACTTGGTTCAAGAATTATGAAGGAAGGTTGTATACTTGGAAGAGGCCTGGAGATACTGGAAGGTTTTAAATAGATTATATAATAGTAAGACAGAGCTCTGGGAACCAGAATTTAAATTGTAAGGCATTTCCAGGTTCAAATGTGGACTCTGACCACAATGTATTGGTTATGAACTGTAGAATAAAACTGAAGAAACTGCAAAAAGGTGGAAACTTAAGGAGGTAGGAACTGGATAAACTGACAGAACCAGAGGTTGTAGAGAGTTTCCAGGAGAGCATTTGGGAACGATTGACCGGTATGAGGTAAAAAATACAGTAGAAGAAGAATGGGTAACTTTGAGGGATGAAATAGTGTAGGCAGCAGAGGATAAAGTAGGTAAAGAGACGAGGGCTAGTAGAAATCCTTGGGTAACAGAAGATACATTGAATTTAGTTGATGAAAGGAGAAAATATAGAAATGCAGTAAATGAAGCAGGCAAAACGGAATACAAACGTGGCAAAAACGAGATTGACAGGAAGTACAAAATGGCTAAGCAGGGATGGCTAGAGGACAAACGTATGTAGAGGCACATCTCACTAGGGGTAAGACAGATACTGCCTACAGGAAAATTAGAGAGACCTTTGTGAGAAAAGAGAACCACCTGCATGAATATCAAGAGCTCAGATGGAAACTCAGTTCTAAGCAAAGAAGGGAAAGCAGAAAGGCGGAAGGAGTATATAGAGAGTCTGTACAAGGGCGATATACTTGAGGACAGTATAATGGAAATGGAAGAGGATGTAGATGAAGATGAAATGCGACATATGACACTGCGTGATGAGTTTGACACAGCACTGGAACACCTAAGTCTAAACAAAGCCCTGGGGGTAGACAACATTCCATTAGAATTACTGACAGCCTTTGGCCAGCCAGCCCTCACATAACTCTGCCATCTGGTGAGCAAGATGTATGCGAAATATCCTCAGACTTCTAGAAGAATATAATAATTCCAATCCCAAAGAAAGCAGGTGTTGACAGAAGTGAAAATTACCGAACTGTCAGTTTAATAAGACTTGTCCCTGACTCCAGAAGAGAGAAGTGTTGTTTATGCTAAATTTACTTAGGTAAAATGGGGTAAATAACAGAATGAAACTTTATTTTAACAATACTCTGTCGAAATCTACAAAGTTCAAGTAGCAAATATGAGAAATTGGAAGTTCTGCTAAGTAATGACCTGCTTTAAATCCTGATTTTTGAAAACAGCTGCTTTTTCCAGTCAAATTTCAGATTTGTTTGACTACAAGTATTTGTTAGAAAGAGCAATAAATGAAATGGTATAAAACTAAACCAGGTGAAATTCAATGGATAAGACTTCGAGCGACATGTGTGAACTATGGAAAGAAGAATGTGTTATTGTATGATTTATAGATCACCAACAAGTAATTTCATTAGTTTTTAGATACTGTGGGACCTCTTTTACATAAACTGAGAATTTATGAAAATCAAACCACTGTGCTAGGTGACTTCATTGTAAACCTGTGAACTGGACATACAGGGTGGTCCAAACGTCTAGAAACACCCCCCTAAAATCCAAATAGAGTAGCAAACAAGGAAACAGAGTCGCTACACATCTGGAACGGGAAGGGGGAAACTTTATAGGCTGTGCCACCAACATGGCGGTCATCTTGAAAGCCGCGTTCTTGGATTCATCTCCAAAATTTCAAATGGGAATGTGGTCATGTGACATATCAGACTGATAGAGAATATCACCAGAATAACAATGCCGTTGTTTTTTTAAACAGCTTTATTCATTCTCTGGTTATAGCCAATTACTTGCAACAGCAGTGGGACGCTTGGCAGCATATGTGTGATGTGCCGAAGAGATATTACGCCGATGTTACATAGTCCCAAGAGACCACCAACAGTCATAGTAATGGCTCGGTATGTTGTCCATTGTGTTGGGTTGTTAATGCTATCCTCTGAACCCGGTCCTGATGAACTTTGACCAACACATCTGGCTGAATTTGACCTTACGCGTCAACAATGTGCTGCTTTAGATGATGCAAATCCGTATTTTCACAGAATAAACCAGTGCTTTGACATGACTCCGAAGATAAAAATCCAAAGGAGTCAAATTGGTGAACGTGGTGGCCACTCCACAGCACCCCTACGACCAATCCACTTTTGAGGGAATTTCACGTACAGGTATGATGTCACATTGTGCCCATAATGTGCTGGAAGAATTCCGGAAATGTTCCATCCTCCATTAACAACGAGGGAGACACTTCATCATCCAATAACCTCAGATAACAGTTGGCTGTTAATGTACCATCAATAAAAAGAAAAAGGTCCAACGGATTTGGTACCCCACACACTACACCAGACCATCACTTTTTGTGAGTCGGCCGTTTTGGAAACATCAATCCAATGTGAATTTGTGTCGGACCAGTGTCTCTGATTCTTCCTGTTCACTTCACCATTGATAAAGGAATTGGCTTCATCACTGAACAGCATCTGATAGGGGAAACGTGGGTTTATCTGCAGCTGCTGTGTCACCCATTCTTCGAACTGCATCCGACGGTCTGGGTCAACCTCGTTCAGGTGTTGGAGCAGCTCAATTTTTTATGGGTACCATTTGTGCTGTGATAAAATTCGCAGTATAGAGGTACAGCTAAATCCACATTCTCGTGACAGGCGACGAGTACTCCGTTGCGGATTCTTGCTAAATGATGCCAACACGCTCATTGTTGTTGCTTCATCGGTGGCGGATTTTGTTCTTCCAGCCTTAGGTTTATCTACAACAGAACCTGTTGCTCGGAATTTCGTCAGAAGCTTGGCAGCTCCACTGTGAGTGATGGGCTGCCTGGTAGGGTGACGACTGTTGAAATCCTCAGCAATGACCCGTCTGCTGCTTTCTCCTGATATCAAGATGATTTCAATGCGTTCTTCATGTGTTAAGGACATTTTGTAGCCTGTAAATATGGAAACAACGATCAAAACTTTAGCATGAGTAAATGATACCTACCAGTTAAACACGTGTAACATATCAGGCATGGGATAGGCACTTTGCACCGTTTCATACTCCATTTCATGACTTCCCAGTACGTAATACTCACGCTGCCGAGCGTCCCACTGCTGCCGCAAGTAATTGGCTATAACCCGAGAATGAATAAAGCTATGTTTAAAATAACTACGGCATTGTTTTTCTGGTGAAATGCTCTATCTATTTGATACGTCACATGACCACATTCCCATTTGAAATTTTGTAGTTGAATCCAAGATGGCGGCTTTCAAGATGGCCGCCATGTTGGTGGCATAGCCTATAAAGTTTCCCCCTTCCCGTTCCTGGTGTATAGGGACTCTGTTTCCTTGTTTGCTACTCCATTTGGATTTTATCAGTGTGTTTCTGGACTTTTGGACCACCCTGTACTAATAATGATAAACTGCTGACCTAACTAATGTTTTACAATCCACAACCAACAGAACATAAAGAGCCAAGCATGGTTAGGACAATGGAACAACATCGAAGCAAATACTTACTGGCAAACAGGTACATGATTATGACGCTAAAGTAATAACCACTAGCTTTTCAGATCTCACGACAATTACATCTGTGCTTAAAAATATCCTTTTCAATTATGGCAGAACTAATGACAACTATGTAACAATTAAAGTTGTTAATTAAAATAACAAAACGACATTGACATGCATGACTCACGTAGTAGCATACTCTATAATTCATTTTTCTGTATTTAGAAATATTTCTGTAATGTATTATACTCAGTGAAGAAATTGGAAGCTTAGATAAAGGCATATGTATGGATTACACTTGGCATGAGGAACTAATCAGAAATTATAGCAATACAGCACCATTTAAATGGCGCTTGAAATCACATGCAAAGTATACCAAGATGGCAAAGAATTGGAGGAAAAATATCAGGAAATGATTCAACTACGAAACAAGGAAGTAACAAAATGAAATAAGTATTCAAAATTATTAATGTATCTCTGTGGGCAGGAATATAGAAGGCTCAATAATTCATCGTAAAAAGTGCAGGAAAACTGCTGAAGATAAGTACAAGTTTCTACCATATCAAATAATAATTTTGAAAATGTAGTATAAAATTTAATTACAAACCGATGTAACACACAGGATGAGTTGAAAGTTTCACAAAATGAAGATAACATGCATCTGTTAAAAATAGAACAATTTTTCATTGTCTGTATTTACATAGTACTACGCAATGTCCTTGACACATGGACGCTTGTCTGAAGGAGCAGACAATTCAGACCATTTATGGCTGTCTGGAACAGAAGATATATATTTTTAAATTGCAAATATGACTAGACTTCGGCTGTAAACTTATTGGTGACACATGAAAATTTGTGCCAGACCAGGACTAGAACCAGGATTTCTCACTAATTACCTGGAAATGTAACTAAACTTCTTCGTATCTATATCTTTATGCTATTATCCGGTGTCCTTCAGACGTGCATGTATGTCTATGCGACATTACATTCTGTGGGCTTGATGACATTCCAAATAATTCCATTAAGTTCAAAAACTCTCAGCTAAATATCATAATTTATCGTTAAATATAGGAATATTCTCAACGAGCATAAGACATTGAATAGTAAAGATAACTCGCTTAAAGGATGGAAATAATACATACAAAACTAGAGACCATTCTCATACTTCCAGATTTTTTCTAAAATAACAGAAGGTATCGGGCGCAGTAGGCTACATAGATTTGCGAATGTGACTCCTCCTGCCGCAACCTCCCCATCCCTACGGCTACACTGCCTCTTGCACGTGGTTACTTTGCTGATGAACCATGGGGTTAAATAACTGGATACAAGAGACGACATATTTCGATTTCTGATAACAACAGCACTCTCCTGTGGTATATTTTTGCAGCTGCGACGACTCGTTGAGGTCTTCCTGACCCTGATTTATGGAGACATCAGTCCAATGATCCTGGCTTTCTCTGTCCTTTCAAGACCAAAGATTTTGGTTTAAACAACGTTCAGGGATGACAGGAATAGACACACGTGATTTTTCTTTAAATTAGAAAGGTCAACGTTTCAGAGTGACTATTAGAAGGGACCATCACAACACAAAATGAATCAGTGCTAGTAGTAGTTTCATTCATCGGTACAATACTTCCACAAGAAAGTACGATGAGTCGTTGTATCACGTTTTAAGAATAAATAAGTAAAAACCATTTATACATACATTTACATGGAGCATTAGTTTGTTAAGAATGGGTCAGATACTTGGCCATGGCCTTGCAGTTGGAACTAGCAGGGAATTTGCAGCAGGTAATTTGGGAAAACCTTGGTAAACCTAAGTCAGGATAGTCGGATGGAGAGTGAAGCGTCTCTCCTCCTGAATACAAGGCCAGTCTGTGTAAAAGAGCCTAAAGTCATTCGATCTATTCGATGTACCCTTAGTGTACAGTAATCTTTAGGGAACAACTCATTTAATGACGTTTCCACTCTGGAGTATGAACTGATATGAAACTTCCTGGTAGATTAAAACTGTGTGCCGTACGGACACTCGATCTCGGGATCTTTAGCTTTCCCGGGCAAATGGTCTACCGATTAAGCCACCGAAACACTACTCACGGTCCGACATTCCAGCAGTATCTCGTCTCCTACCTTTCACACTTCACAGAAACCCTCCTGCGTACCTTGCAAGACTAACACTCTTGCAAGAAATGACATTGCGGACACACGACTTAACCCAGCCTGGGGGATGTTTCCAGAACGAAATTTGCACTCTGAAGCGGAGTGTGTGCTAACATGAAACTTCTTTGCGGATCAAACGTTTGGAAGGTATGAGATGGGGTAATGGCGGAAGTCATTTAGTATGTAAAAGACTAGTGCTCGCCCTTTCATTCACGACTCGCTGCCAGTCACCACACACAGTATGCGTATATAATTTGATAATGTAACAGCACACATGCTATCAACTGACAGAAGGGCCACAGCGACGATGTTTTGTTTCAACATGGGTCTGTAACTTTCCATTCGCTACTCTGAAAAACTAAGTCAGTATCCCTCTCCCAGAGATATTGAAGCCAGTAAGAGGATAAGGTGTGAGTATTATAGCTTGCCGCCATTTGGGAGTAACATTTTAAAGAGAATATTAAAAATTAAATAAAACATTATAGTACGAAAGTATTGAGTCAAACGATAGAGATGTCTTATTATCATTATTTACTTTTGTTACATTTATTACCAAATCCTTACTCTGTGTTAGTCCAGTTAGTCTTTGCTGTGTGGAATACATTGTTTAACAGGTACTTTTTATCTGTCTTTTTGAATAAATGTGTTTGACTAACATCTTAAATCTCTGGAGCACAATTTTATTCCACGGTAAAAATTGTTGTTTCGATCTTTACTTCTATTTTTTTTGCTGTGAGTTCAGTTTATTTATTGTTCCACGGCCATGGACAGATTCTTCTGTTTAGTAATCACCAATTTTATTTTTGATGTGCATAACTGACCATTAAACGTACTCATATTGAGTAGTTCACATCCACAGTGTTGTGAAAAGCGGTTCTCAATGATCCCGATTTATAATGTTTGTTACAGTGCTTTCTGTATTTTAAAAGCATTGCTCACATTTTACAAATTAGGTTTCCAGCATACGAATGCGTTGCTAATATTTGAGTGCACATACGAACAGCAAGGAATTAAATGACACAGGCAGTGACAAGACTACATGTGCACACCATGCTGGTGACAATGTGTTCACAACTATCTTTGTGTATTCACACCACATAAGATGTAGCCCGCAATTCTAGGGAGTTATTTGTCTTGGTATATTAGTGCACGGTGGTTCTTGTATCCATAAACATATCCTAACGTGGTGACAAATTTAACTAAAATGTATTAGCTCAGTGCCTGTTGGAAAACATCCATATGCTTACCGTGTGCCGAAAAGCGGAGTAATGGCAGAGTTCCTGCACGGCCTGGAGGAGAACCACACGCATTAATGTTTGGAACAGTGGAAGAAACAATGCAGACGTGTAACGAGTGTGGACCCATTGGGATCCTCTTCAAAAATAGCCACCGCTATTGAACATCCTTGGTAACGATATAAATTTGTAGCATAATTTGTATTTCTTTTGTGAAGGTCTTTTATGGATTTTCAAGTGGATAGCCAGATCACACATGTATAAAGCATTCCTCCTCTGGCTCTGAATTGAGACATTTTGCTGAAACCTATCACAATTTAAGAACAGAGTTCAGGATAGAAAAAGACTCATCTACTAACACTGAACAAGTACTTAGCAATGCAAACAGGCTCCTTTTGCGTAGCAATAGTGTATGTATTTTGCATTATTAATTAAATACATAATTAATAAGTTGATGTTTAGCCTGTTTCTTTAATTCCGAATCTGTTTCATTATTGTGAACAATGTACGCACGTAAATCTTACTGTGTGTGTGTTAACAATTTTAAAATTTCCCTTTCAGAGTGTGTACAACTGACTAAAAGTGATTTAAAAATTGGTTCAAATGGCTCTGATCACTATGGTACTTAACATCTGAAGTCATCAGTCCCCTAGAACTTAGAACTACTTAAACCTAACTAACCTAAGGACATCACAGACATCCATGCCCGAAGCAGGATTCGAACCTGCTAGCGTAGCGGTCGCGGGGCTCCACACTGAAGCGCCTAGAACCTCTCGGCCCCACCAGCCGGCAAAAGTGATATCCTTTTATATCTCCCCCAAAACAACAATAATAGATAATGGAAAGTTTATAACGTGCATAGTGGTACATTTAACAAAATAAATCACTGAGAGGCAAAATAAAAAAGATAAAAATTAACAGGAACCAAAGATAACGTGGGGGTACTGACCGGATGTATGGCTTTACGTTATAGTATTTCTGCGACTCCACAATGAAAATGACTTTTTTTAAAATTTAAAGCTTGGTAGCGAGCAATGTACAGGTAGAGGGAAAAACATTATGGAAACAAACAAAAATATGATACGAAGCTTCAGTTGGAGTGATATTAACGACTTTTTTACCAGGCGATGAATCATAGAAGATATCTTGTGTTTTGGAGAAAAGTAATTAAATACGAGATATGTACTGTATGTAAACGACAAATTGTATCCAGTTGCATCATTTGCGGCATCTACACTGTAAAGAAAGTGATACAAAACTCGCACATTACGTACGTCTTGTACATAAAGAAGCACAGTCTGTACCTAAATAGAAATTATAAAGCTATATGAATTGACATACTTGATCAAGTTATTGATACTGGACAACTGGAATGTCACAGGAATGTATCAGTGTATGACCTTTCACGAATGTACTTTTAAAAAGGGACAGATAATATTTACTTGTCGTATCGACAGTGTGTCACTTCACATATTTCTGGTAAAAAATATACGTCGGGAACATAAAGAAAACTGCTAATATAGGGATACGCAAGCTCTGCCTAATGTGTGCAGTTACCACACTCGTTTATAAAACCCACTGTTGGAGTATCAACTGTGACGGAGAAGAATAAAATGTTATAATAAACTCTATATGCTACCATTATTTCGTGTAAACTTTTTTGAGGCTGTTATACAGTGGCTACCTATTTTGGCGTTGATGTTAGTCAAACCGTTATCGACCTATATATATATAAAACATTTATTTTGCCATTAAAATTCATCATTAATATTGGTTTTACTGATATTTCTGGTTAGGAATGATTCTCTTCCTTCAAATTCACCAAAGTAATTTATTCCACTATTTGTTATACGCAGGCAGTAGATAATAATGGAAACCTGATGTGTGTTTTTAAGTGTCTTAAAGCCACTCAACAATGACGTGAATATCGGAAGGCTCTATAGAGTGCGCCTTCTCATCGGTTCATACGCTGTAACAGAGTGCGATTGCATGTGCTAAGAGATCTACATGTTTTCTCTTCCGTTCTACCGGAATACTGAGGAAATAAATACGTTTCGTCACGGAGTTTTGTCTGCCAGTGTTTATCGTTGTTAGTCTGCTGTCCAGATGTGCACTTGATTTTCTTTGATGTACAATATGATAGTTTGTTGAAAATAGGAACCCAAATGTATTTACTGAATATGATTTTTTCTTTTTTTTCGAGCTGATCCTCTATGGACTGTGTGGTAACAACCAACTTCATTTTAGTGTCTTGGTCGTGCTCTTGTTCCAGCTATGACTTCCTGCAAGTATCTTCTGCGTGCACCAAGAAGTGCCTGTTTATGCTCTTCAGACAAAGATCCTCTCCGTCGTTTCGACGTTCATGCCATTTTAAAACCTTCGTAGTTGTTCACCAATCTTCTAAATCGGTTCCTGTCAGGAATTTCTCTCTCTGACATACCAATCTGCCTAAGACATTCTTTACATTCTTTGAACCATCTTGGCCTTGTTTTCTTAGAATGGAAGAAACCTCATATTCTTATTCTTGGTCAGTCACCGTCCATCCTCATGAGATAACCATAAAATAACAATCGTCTATTCTTAATGGATGGTGTGATAAGTTCTGTCTTGTTGCACTAGTCCTCATTAGCTCTCATTCGCCATTGTCCATCAACCCATTTATTACCTAGGTTTTTCCTTAATATCCTACGCTCTTCCTTTTCCAGACACTCATCTTGGTCAGTTGATATGCCTTGTCTAACTTCCTCATCCTGACATTAATTGCTTCTTCTTCTA